>NC_087369.1:24652313-25852313 GCF_030014295.1 Loxodonta africana
ATGCATATATAAAGTATATACAGAATATTTTGTTTAACTCGTTAATTAATGAAGGAGCCAATAAGATGTGAAAAACAATCCAAATAACATTGGAGAAGCTAGATACATATAGCCAATGTTATGATATGAGTGCTGAGTTAGATACAAAACTGACTAATGACCATGTGGCCATAACGGAACTTCTAGGGTATAGTTGCCAGATAAAATACAGGGCACCCAGTTAAATGTGAATTTCAGATGCAAAATGAATATATATATATATATTTCTTTGAGAATAAGTGTCTCCAAAATATTGGGGCCCTGGTGGCACAGAGGTTAAGAGCTCATTTGCTAACCAACAGGTTGCCAGTTCAAATCTACCAGCTGCTCCATGGAAACCCTATGGGGCAGTTCTAGTCTGTACTATAAGGGTTGCTATGAGTCAGAATTGACTCCATGGCAATGGGTTTGGCTTGGATTTTGGTTTGTCCAAAATACTGCATGCATTTTTATTTACTAAATCTAGCAACCCTACATTGGGGTTATCTGTCCATTGGGCAGAAATTATTTGCAATTCTTCTGGGCAAAATTTGCAAATTAACCTCTGTCCTTTGAGAGCCAGACAACAGAAAGTCAAGCCCAGCACTGCAATGAAAGAACACCTAGTAATCTCTTTTTACCTATTTTCAAATTTTGGATAATCTTTCTGGCAGTCCCCATCTAAGAAGTAAACTGTTTCCAAAAACAATGAAGCACAAGTGAAAAATTCAACATGGAAAATACCATTCATTACACGGTAACACTGAGAATTAACAAATAAACATCAAGCATATAGATTGCGTCTTTAACTCTCTTTATATCAGTATGAGAAACCATAAGTCATCTTTTTCCATTGAATAACACTGCATGCAGGAAGCACTCCAATATTTAAGACTGCATATCCTAGTCACGATGCAGGTTGGAAAACGTTATTTTTAGCCTTGTGGCTTTTTCACTTGCAGAACAATATTTGCTTCCAGGAGAGAAAACATAAGAAACCTCACATCAGATAACAAGGCAAAAATTGTTCACTAAGTATTACTTGAGTAAGGTCAGTGCTATGTCCCTCTGCTGTGTTCACCTCCCTCTAAAGCAGACCAAGATATGCCATTCTAAACTTCTGAAATATGAATCTATCTTGAGAAGAATCAGCCTAGCAACCAAGAAACTATGGAAGAACTAAATTACATTTTATTTTGAAGGAAGAGTTAATGAGCAAGTGATCTTGGCTGCAAAGTTTCAGCAAAGAAATATAACCATACAATAATAATATCCTTATAATAACTATATAAAATGATCCCTCTCATGCAATCTGGCAATTGTTTTATATTCACTCATTTATCAAAGATTTATTGAGCTCTATTCTTTTTTTTTTTTTTATGTGTAGACTCAGGAGATAACAAGAGGAACAACAAACAAGATGGATCCCTACCTTTGTGAGCTTATGTCTACTAGGTATTTAGTTGTAAAGAGAGGGAGAAAATAAACAAAAAAACCTTCTACCTGAAGCTATGTAACCAGGCATAAAATAAAAAAAAAAAATCATCATACAAAAGGGTTTTACAACTTACATTTTAAATTTATCTTTCAAAATACTGACAGTTTAATGAAAAGCAGATCTGAGCTTGACAGTGGAATTATCATTTCTTTTTGGTTTTTTAAACTTTTGAAATTCAGGAGGCAATGTCAAAAACAGCATCAGACAAAACGCCACTGGGAGAGACAAAGGAAAAGAACTTAAATTTTTGAAAAAAGAAGTAGAAATTGTAAAATCTTTGAGAGCCATCAACATTTATATTTACAATTATAAAAGTAAAAATGATCTTCAGTATTCAATGGTCTTATAAAACAGGCAGCTCAGCAGGTGAGTATAGGCTTTGTTCAGACACGATTAGACAAGCAGAACAAAACCCATTGCTGTTGAGTCGATTCCAGCTTATAGCAACCCCACGTGTTACACAGTAGAACTGCTCCATAGTGTTTTCTTCTCTGTAATCTTTACAGAAGAATGAACAAATCTGTCTTGGAACGAGTACAGCCAGAATGTTCCTCAGAAGGGAAGATGGCGAATCTTTATATTAAGTACTTTGGACATGTTATCAGCAGGTACCAGTCCCTGGAGAAGGACATCACGCTTGGCAAAGGGTCAGCAAAAAAGAGGAAGACGCTCAACAAGATGGATTGACACAGTTGCTGCAACAATGGGCTCAGGCATAGCAACGATTGTCGAAGACGGCGCAGGACTGGGCAGTGTTTTGTCCTGCTGTATATAGAGTCACTATGAGTCAGAATCGACTTGACGGTACCTAACAAAACAACACAATCTTTACAGAAGCAGATTGTCAGCTCTTTCTTCTGCAGCACCACTGAGTGGGTTCAAACTACCAATCTTTAGGTTAATGGTTGAGTGAAACCATTCGTGACCCCCTAGGGCCCTTAATTTTTATTATACAAGCAGTAGTTCTTAGTTTGGTAAGATGGGGACTTACGAGAATCAACTGAGGAGAATTTTTAAAATACAATTCAAACTAGAATTTATAAACTATCCCATGCCCCAGATTCTAATATCCTTCTGGTAGCTGTAACAGGCACTGCTGCTTGCCTATCCAAAATTGATTCCCTCCTCATAAAAAAAAAAATGAGTACAAAAATTTTATTGGCTGAGTCCTGTGTCCATTAATGCTCGCCAATCCAGACTGCTATAGCTGAAGATGGCTCTGTGACTCAACCTGGCTAATGAGATGAAAGTGGAAATCTACTGGTTGAGACACCTGGGAAATCTATGCTTCTCCTGAAAAGAGAAACAGATCTAGCTGACATGCTTTTTGCCCTTTACACTTTGCCCCTTCTTCCTGCCTGAAATGACAAATGATGACTAAAGACAGTGCCAGTGTCTTACCACTAGAAGGAACAAAGCCTCACTCTTAGATTGGATTTAACCCAAACCCGCTGCCTTCGAGCTGATTCTGACTCATAGCAACCCTACAGGACAGAGCAGAACCACCTCATAGGGTTTCCAAGACTATAAATCTTTACTGAAGCAGGCTGTCACATCTTTCTCCTGTGGAGCAGCTGGCAGGTTTGAACCACCGGTTAGCAGCCAAACGGTTAAACACTGTGCCACCAAGCAAAAAAGAGCCTGTGTCACAATGATTCCCTTAAGCAGCTGTACTTCTCCTAGGCTGCCTATTTCTGAACTTCTTGGTCAGTCAGAAAAATAGATGAACGCCTATTTAAGCAAGTCACATCATTTGATTTCTCTTACATGCTGCTGAAAGCAAACTTAACACTGTAATAGGAACGGAGATGGAAGGGGAAGGGTGAACTTGAACATGTATGTTTTGAAATTGCTGCCTGGGAAATTATAATGCAGATGCTCTCTGGTCTATAAAGAGGGGCCTGTCTACCTACTCCATGTCATCTAGACCAGGGCTTTCGGAAATTTAACTTGCATACAAACCAAGTGGGGATCCTCTTACAATGCAGACTCTGATTCATTCTGTCTGGACTAAGGTCTAGGATTCTGCAATTTTAGCAAGCTTCCAAGTGATGCAGATGCTGCTAGCCCATGGACCACATTTTGAATAGCAAGGAGCTAGACATCAGAGTAAACAAAGATCTTAATTAAAATTGTCCACAGTGTCTATTCAGTTCAGATGACTTCCCTTAACTGAATCTGAAAGGCTTTTTCTAACACAGGGCCTTATAATGGAAAAATATAATGGAATCCACTACAAAGAAATAATCACACATAGTGTAGTAAACAATGTTCACCCTCCTTCTCTCTCTCACACACACATTCTATGTACACACATATTACTGAAGTCTCAAAAAGTTAAAATTATAACTTACGTCAAATATTTTATTCAAAAAATTAATGAAAAAACCAGTAAAATGTTAAGACTGATTTCAAAGAACATTTGAGAAGCTAGGTATTTATAGGCAATTTAATAAAGAATGTTATAAGATTGGTGGATTAAATTAAAAAAAAAATTGGTAATGGTCTACAGAGCAATTCACTACAATCTGTGACGTTCTTTTTTCCATGAGATAGAAATTATTTGTATCTCTAGTGAATAAAACTTTGCAATTTAATGTGTAACCTCACTATGTCTGGAATCTTTAATCAACACTGTTGATAGTATATATGTATGTAGATACAAACTACATGAGCTATAATCATTACCAAGTGCTGTTGTGGTACAAATGGTATTAACTTCAATCCAGACTTCTTGGGAGCTAGAAAAAACGTAGCTATGAGTAGCTGGGAAACCCTGGTGGTACAGTGCTTAAGTACTACGGCTGATAACCAAGAGGTTGGCAGTTTGAATCCGCCAGGCGCTCCTTGGAAACTCTATGGGAGCAGTTCTACTCTGTCCTATAGGGTCGCTATGAGTCGAAATCAACTCGACCGCAGTGGGTTTGGCTGGTTTTTTATACAAGTAGCTGAAGGAAATGTTATGTCCTAACTTGCTCCTATTCTTATTATGGTTCTTTGTTAGACACTGATTGTTAGAAGTATCACAGCCCAGTTTATCATCCATGGCATTCCACAGGGAACACATCTCTTTAGTTATTTCAGAGAAAATCCCAGTGACATCTCAGTGGTACTGTGAGCGACTGCTAAAAATGGAGTCTAAAGAATAGAGACTATGCCCATTGTATTTTAAATACTTCTGTAGTTCAATTGTTAATTGTTACTGAGCATATCTGTAAAAATCTTGGAACTGAACAAAGGATATCTCTCTTCCAATACACGTTTTGCAAAAATAGGCTAACTGCTGTTACACTTCATGCATAAATAGATGAGTTTTTTCTCTTAGCTGTTGGTGCAAAACTTCAAGAGATTACTCCGGCTTCTGGAGGAAGAAAATAATTTCTTAAGGGGCACTGCCTCAAAACTTTTCCACAAATTGTTTAAAAAATCAAAACCCAAAACTGACTTTTGTGTATCGCTGAGTGAGGAGGTTGGCAAATCCTCTCCCCAAAAAGCAATTATAAAGCTGAAGAAAACTGACAAAAATAACCAGTTGAGTACTATGACAATAGATCAAGGCACACAACAATGTGAGAATCATATATGATTCCAAAGCTACTAAATTTTGAGTGAGAACGGTTGGAGTCTGTGGCATTTTTGCCTGGGGACTTTCCTAACAACCCTCCAGTTCCATTGGTACAGAGGTTCTGCTAGGCAGGGTAGACCATGAAGACCAAAAGCTTCAATGATGCAGTCAAAGGGGCTCACTCAATTTGGGGCAGTGAGTGATACACACGGCCAGTGATGATCTGGGGACAGGTGAGTGGGGAGAGCTTAATGACAATACTAGCCTAAGGTTACAGTTGTGGTTACAGCAAGCATATTTCAAGTAAATCAGAGGCTGTGGATATGCACAGAATGGACACAAAAGGGTCCAGTGGACAGTGAAAGCTGGGGCTGACTTGATGGCATCTGGCCTAACTGCCATTTATAGAACATTGTGTTCAACAACAGCAGAACACACATTCGTTTCAAGTACGCAAGGAACATTTACAAAGACAGACCATGTTATGGACCTTAAACAAGTCTCAATAACATTAAAAAAATTCAGGTCATACTAAATATATTCTCTGATCACAATGACACCAAATTAGAAATCAATAACAAAAATATCTCTTCAAATCCCCAAATATTTAGAAAGTAAATAATACATTTGTAAATAACCCAGGAAACTAAGAGTTGAATAAAAAAATGAAATTAGTGATTTTTAATCTGAATGAAAATAAAAACATTATACATCTGTTAAATCAAAAATCATATTAAGACAATAGTATGAACTGAGTTGAAGCTTATTTATATACTATTTGTAAATAGGGCAACACTTCTGACTAGAGTCAAAGTGTTCCAAAGAGAAAAGAACTTCCAAAGATTCTAAAACCCCATCTTATCAACATTGTCATGGAAACGGGCGCAGAACAGTGTTTACATAATAACAATTTACCCTAAAACACATGGCCCAGTTGGACCCTAGAGTTTCTGTTTCTTGGAAACTGACTGCACATGGATAATTCTTCAAAACAGCACAATGCTTAAGGCAAACATTCTCCCCTGCTCCCCTGTTCTTTCAGAATTCCCTTTAGATAACATGTAAAGGCAAAATCTTTGTCTTTCTGAAAAGCATGTAAATCGAGGATGTTTTCCTCAAGAACCTGTGAGCCATCTCTTTGGGAATGTAATCATCAAGGAAGATCATAGCCCTACCTCCCATTTTCCTGGAAGGAGACTAGTATAACTTCAGGTATCCTATCATAAAGATCCTGAAAAATTAGCCATTTTAACTTAAACATGAATGTAATGAGTTGTATCCACTCAGTTATAAAGGATAAGCTATCTTTCTGTCTTTACAATGTCTTCAGTGGATTGCCTACTATGTACCACATTCTGGTTTAATGCATGTTGTTGTTAGGTACCATCGACTTGGTTTAATGCATATTCAATAATAAAACTTTTCTTTCTCTTCTATTTTTGTACAGATGCTTTCTGGGTGGTGAGCAGATATTGGTTTTTAATAACTTTTCACCAATAATTTCTATTTTTGTGGAGAGGTTTTCTGGGTTGGGAATGGATATTGTTTTTCACTAACTTTCCTCCATAGCCAGTCAAAGATATTAGAAGAAAATGACACACGAATATCCCTCATGAACATAGATGCAAAATTTCTAAACAAAACATTAGCAAATCCAACCCAACAATATTAACAACAAAATAAAAGAATGCACAGATGATTTCAATACTTCACCAAAGACGACAAACCAAACCAAACCCAAACCTGTTGCCGTCAAGCCAATTCTGAGTCATAGCTACTCACAGAACTGCCCCATAAGGTTTCCAAGGAGCAGCTAGTAGATTCAAACTGCTGACCTTTTGGTTAGCAGCCGTACTCTTAACCACTGTGCCCACCAGGGCTCCCAAATAAGACATAGGGATGGTAAATAAGCACTTTAAAAAATGCTCAGCATCATTAGTCTTGAGGAAAATGTAAATTAAAAATTACATTGAGATACCATTATACATCAATTAGAAAGTCTAAAAATAAAAGGCCTGACCATATGAACTGTTGGCAAGGGATGTTGTAAAAACAGCATGGTGGCAGCGTCTGGCCTCCTTCAATCCCACAAGAGGGAAGAATAACCAAGATCAACATCGCAAGGCTGACTCCCATGAAGTGGAGGCCAGACAAGCCTCCTCTCTCCACCATCTTTACTAATTCTGACACCAACCATCCCTCACACAGCACTCTCTACTTCTCTACTGGGTCAGATAATTCATTGCAATGGCCACACAGAACTGACAGACCTTACTCATGATTATGGGGCTTATTAGGGAAGTAACAGAATTCAGGCTCAGGAATACTCAGGGTACAGTTCTTCCATCAGGATGGCCTCTTCCCAACAGTGCTTGTAGGCACACCTCTCCCTGGCCCTAGGCCCCTCTCCAAAGGCACTCAGCTTTCTCTCTCCATGGGCCAGGAAGCCCACCGTGCTGTCTCCTGCTGCTGAATCTCTCCTGCCACTGCTTCTCACTGTCTTCAGGGTTACAGCTTGCTCCTTCTCTCTCAATCTCCTTGGCCTCAGGAGCTTCTCAGTGCAGGGGTCCTGGGTCCAAAGGATGCTCTCTCTGCTTCCAGCTGTTATTCTTTGGTGGTGGTAGGATCCTCCTCTCTGCTCTGGAATTGGCTCTCTTTTAAGGCAAAACTGACCAATCTCCTTGGTGGGCCACGATTGCCCTATTTGTACAGCCCCACCCAATCACCTGGGTGGGAGTTACAAGACCATGGCTAGAAAGGTCACACAAAAGTAATCAATCACACTGCAATATGGAAAAACAGAAACTTCCCAACACTGATGTTGGAAATGTAAAATAGTGCAGTAACTCTGGAAAAGAGTTTTACAGTTTCTTAAATAGTTAAACATGCACCTACCATGTGATTCAGTCATTACCCTGCTAGTTATTACTCAAGAGAAATGGAAGCATGTGTTCATGTAAAGACTTGTATACGAATGTTTATAGCAGTTTTATTTGTAATAGTCAATAACTGCACTAACACTCAAATGTCCATCAACAGGTTAGTGGACGAAATAAACTATTTTATCCATACGATGGGATATTACTCAGCAATAGAAAGGAATGAATTATTGACATACACTGAAACATAGGCAGATCTCAAAGTAAATATGCTAAGAGAAATGTCAGGCAAAAAAAAGAGTACTTTTATCCAGAATACATACTTTTCCAATTCAATAAAGACAAACAACCAACTTAAAAATTTAAAATGGGCAAAATATTTGAACAGGCATTCCATTATACATATATGTGTATATATATGTATATACACACACACACACACACACACACACACACACTCACACAAACCCCACTGATGTGAAGTCGATTCCAAATCATAGAGATCCTACAGGACAGAGAAGAACTGTGCCATAGCGTTTCCAAGGACCGGCTGGTAGATTAGAACTGCTGACCTTTTGGTTAGCAGTCTCACCATCTTCACTGCTAAGGAGCATTCTGGCTGTACGTCTTACAAAACGGATTTGTTCATTCTTCTAGCAGTCCATGGTATATTCAATATTCTTGGCCAATACCATAATTCAAAGGCATCAATTCCTCTTCAGTCTTCCTCATTCATTGTCCATTCAGGCACATGAGGTGACTGAAAATATCATGCCTTGGGTCAGGCACACCTTAGTCCTCAAAGTGACATCTTCGCTTTTTAACACTTTAAAGAGGTTTTTTTTTTTTTTTTTCCCGAACAGATTTACCCAATGCAATAAGTCATCTGCCGTCTTGACTGTTGATTCCATGGGTGTGGATTGTGGATCCCAGTAGAATGAAATCCTTTACAACTTCAATATTTTCTCCATTTATCATGATGTTGCTTATTGGTCCAGTTGTGAGGATTTTTGTTTAAAAAAATAGTCATTAGAAAACGCAAATTGGAACCACACTGAAAAGCTACTACATACCTATCAGAGTGTCTAGAATACAGAAAGACTGACTATAATAACTCTCAGTGAAGATGTGGAGAAACTGGAACTCTCATACATTGCTGGTGGGATAAAATCGTATAACCACGTTGGAAAACAGTTCAGCAGTTTCTTGGAAAATTAAACACAAATTTTCCATGTGACCCAGCAATTTTATTCTTAGGAAATCTACCCATGAGAAATGAAAACAATGTCTGCATAAGGATGGATGCTCATAATAGACAAAATGGGAACATTTCAAATGTCCCTCAGCTGGTGAATGGATAAATTAAATGTGGTACACACAAAACACTATTTGGCAATAAAAAAAGAACAAAATACTGATACATGTTTACATGGATGAATATCCAAAACATTATGCTAAGTGAATGAAGCTAGAGGAAAAAAGCATATTGTATAACTCCATTTATGTGAAATGTCCAGAAAAGACAAATTTATACAGAAAGTGCACGAGCATTAACCGAAGGTTTAATTACAATTGGAGGAGTCCTCGGGTGGTGCAAAAGGTAAGTGCTCAACTACCAGCTGAAAGCTTGCCAGTTCGAACTCACCCACAGGTGCCTCAGGAGACAGGCCTGGTAATGTGCCTCCAAAAGGTCACAGCCTTGAAAACCCTATGGAGCAGTTCTACTCTGCACACACGAGGTTGCCGTGAGTCAGAACACACTGGACAGCAACTAACACCACCACCATCACCACGCATGTGGTAACCTGTACCCCTAAAACAATAGTTCTCAAACTTTAGCATAAATCAGAATCACCTGGAAGGCTTAAAACACTAACATTCTGATAGGTATGTAGTGGATTCTCACTGTGGTTTCAATTTGCTGGGCCCACTCCAGGAGTTTCAAGGGTGTGGCCTGAGAATGGACATTTCTAACAAATTCCTAGCTGACTCTGATGCTGCTGGTCTAAGGATCAAATTTTGAGGACCACTGGTTTAAACCACACACACATAAAAAAATGCCAGGGACTTAAAGCTACAAAAACAAATATTCTATTACTGTCCAGTTAAAAGTATTTTTCAAATTAATAACTCAACTTCTCTTTGAGCCCACAAAATGAAGAGTGTATTTTACTTAATTGTGCTCATAATAACCCTGTAGTATTTTTATTTAGTGAACTCAAAAGAAAACAACTGAAATGATCTTAGATAAATTTGAAATTGTCCTTAAACATAGCTACCATATGATAGAATACAAATTATAATTATCATTTGAATTGATGCCAAGCTAAATCATTCCTTTATATAATCTAACAATAACAGAGCCAGTTTATTGGTCCCCATCTCTTTCTTTTGCCTTACTATACAAGCATCCCTTAGGCATCTTCTAGTCTTCCTACAGTAGAATATCGCTCAGTCACCTTCCTAAAGAAAGCTATAATAAAAGGGCTCATACATGGAGGTTTTTAAACCATGATGCCATAAAACATAAAGTTTTGCAGAGAAAAATCACCCCTTAAGGAGAAAATCAGACCACTGTTACAACCTGGAACAACAGAAAAAGCAATAATAAGAATCTATATTAACCATTAAAGCACTGTTCCCAAGCCTAGCTGCACGTGAGAATCCTTGATAATGTCACCTGAGACCCACAGAATCAGGACTTCTGGAAATGAGGCAGAGCAGATATCTCAAGCGTACTTCAGTCAGCACTGAATTAGGACCTTGGGCTGCCATTTCAGCTTTTTTTTTTTTTTAATCTCACTTATTTTATTGGTAGAATAACATCTACCAGGGAGAGTAACATCCACCAGTAGTTTATGCATTTTCATTAATTACTTCTGTAATATAATTTCTAAATGTCAAAGAAGTACATTCTAAAATTGTGAAGCATGGATACTATTATAATAATGATTCTCTGAGTGGTTTTTAATTTCATGGAAGCATCATTAAAGATTGTCACATAACATTTTGTTTGTGGTTGTTTTTAAAATCATTTTCATTCAAGTACTTTCGAAAATCCTCTGCTCAAAATGTTTTAGGTAACATAAATGAAGTTTATTTCATCAGTGAAATATAGCTCAGTATGATGGGAGTTGATGCAATTTAAGATTTCAAGAACTTGTGAAATTTTCAAGAGATTAACTGGTACAAATTTTCAGGATTAGCACCAGTCATTCCAGAATGAACTATTCGCAAGTTAGGATCGAACTTCCAAATGACCTTTTGTTCATATTCCCAGAAAATACAATAGCTGTGTGTTACATGTTGCAAAAAAAAAAAAAAACCCATTGCCGTGGGGTCAATTCTGACTCATAGCCACCCTATAGGACAGAGTACAATGGCCCCATAGGGTTTCCAAGGAGCAGCTGGTGGATTTGAACTGCCAGCCTTTTGATTAGCAGCCTCACTTCTTAGGCACTGAGCAACCAGGGCTCCATTGCAAAAATACTGTCCCTTATGTACAGTATTCTATCATCTTAATAATCAAGAATATTGAAAATGGTAGACTGACACAATTTAGTGTTCATTTGGATGCTTGATTGGTAATCTTCCTATCAGGAATATTTTGAGCCAATTTTAGAAAAAAAAGTAAATAGACTTTTATAATTTTACAGATAAGTGCATACAACACTAGAAACAGAGTAAACACTGAAATTCCACCCTTCATTGTACAGATAAAGGAACTGAGGAAATATAAAGAAATCTCCCAATAGTTAATCCTGATGTTTTTTTTTTCTTAATTTTTATTGTGCTTTAAGTGGAAATTTACAAACCAAGTCAGTCTCTCATACAAAAACTTATCTACACCTTGCTATATACTCTTTTTGCTCTCCCTCTAATGAGACAGCACACTCTTTCCCTCCACTCTCTATTTTCATGTCCATTCGGCCTTCTTCTGACCTCCTCTGCCCTCTCATCACCTCTCCGGACAGGAGCTGTGCACATAGTCTCGTGTCTACTTGATCCAAGGAGCTCACTCTTCACCAGTATCATTTTCCATCCCACAGTCCAGTCCAATCCCTGTCTGAAGAGTTGGCTTTGGGAATGGTTCCTATCTTGGGCTAAGAGAAGGTCTGGGGACCATGACCTCTGGGGTCCTTCTAGTCTCAGTCAGACCATTAAGTCTGGGCTTTTTACAAGAATTTGAGGTCTGCACCCCACTACTCTCCTGCTCCCTCAGGGGTTCTTGGTTGTGTTCCCTGTCAGGGCAGTCATCGGTTGTAGCCGGACACCATCTAGTTCTTCTGGTCTCAGGCTGATGTAGTCTCTGGTTTATGTGGCCCTTTCTGTCTCTTGGGCTCATAATTACCTTGTGTCTTTGGTGTTCTTCATTCTCCTTTGCTCCAGGTGGGTTGAGACCAATTGATGCATCTTAGATGGCCGCTTGCTAGCATTTAAAACCCCAGATGCTACTCTCCAAAGTGGGATGCAGAATGTTTTCTTAATAGATTTTATTATGCCAATTGACTTAGATGTCCCCTGAAACCATGGTCCCCAAATCCCCTCCCCTGCTACACTGGCCTTCGAAGCATTCAGTTTATTCACTGTAACTTCTTTGTTTTTGGTTTAGTCCAGTTGTGCTGACCTCTCCTGTATTGTGTGTTGTCTTTCGCTTCACCTCAAATAGCTCTTATCTACTATTTAATCAGTGAAAACCCTTCTCTCCCTCCCTCTCCACCTCGTAAACATCAAAGAATACTTTCTTTTCTGTTTAAACTATTTTTCTAGTTCTTATAATAGTGGTCTTATACAATATTTGTCCTTTTGCATCTGACTAATTTTTACTCAGCATAATGCCTTCCAGATTCCTCCACGTTATGAAATGTTTCACAGATTAATCACTGTTCTTTATCGATGCATAGTATTTCCTCGTGTGAATATACCATAATTTATTTATCCATTCATCCACTGATAGGCACCTTGGTTCCTTCCATCTTTTTGCTATTGTAAACAGTGCTGCGATAAACATGGGTGTGCATATATCTGTTCGTGTAAAGGCTCTTATTTCTCTAGGATATATTCCAAGGAGTGGGATTGCTGGGTTGTATGGTAATTCCATTTTTAGCTTTTTAAGGAAGCACCAAATCGATTTCCAAAGTTGTTGTACCATTTTACTTTCCCACCAGCAGTGTATAAGTGTTCCAGTCTCTCTACAACCTCTCCAACATTTATTATTTTGTGTTTTTTGGATTAATGCCAGCCTTGTTGGAGTGAGATGGAATTTTATTGTAGTTTCGATTTTAATTTCTCTAATGGCTAAAGGGAAACTCTGGTTGCATAGTGGTTAAGTGCTACGGCTGCAAACCAAAAGGTTGACAGTTCAAATCCGCCAGGCACTCCTTGGAAACTCTACGGGGAAGTTATACTCTGCCCTATAGGGTCGCTATGAGTCAGAATTGACTCGACGGCACTGGGTTTGGTTTTTTTGGTAACAGCTAAAGATCGTGAGCATTTCCTCATGTATCTGTTAGCTATCTGAATGTCTTCTTTAGTGAAGTACCTATTCATATCCTTTGCCCATTTTTTAATTGGGTTATTTGTCTTTTTGTAGTTGAGTTTTTCCAGTATCATGTAGATTTTAGAGATCAGATGCTTATCAGAAACGTCATAGCTAAAAACTTTTCCCCAGTCTGTAGGTAAATTTTTAACTGTTTTGGTGAAGTCGTTCAATGAGCATACGTGTTTGATTTTTAGGAGCTCCCAGTTATCTAGTTTCTCTTTTGCATTGTTAGTAATGTTTTGTATACTGTTTATGCCATGTGTTAGGGCTCCCTCTTTTTCTTCCATGATCTTTATCATTTTAGATTTTATATTTAGATCTTTGATCCATTTTGAGTTAGTTTTTGTGCATGGAGTGAGGTATGGGTGTTGTTGTATTTTGTTGCAGATGGATATCCAGTTATGCCAGCACCATTTGTTAAAAAGCCTGTCTTTTCCCCATTTAACTGTTTTGAGGCCTTTGTCCAATATCAGCTCCTCATATATGGATGGATTTATCTGGATTCTCAATTCTGTTCCATTGGTCTATGTATCTGCTGTTGTACCAGTAACAGGCTGTTTTAACTACTGTGGCGGTATAATAGGTTCTAAAATCAGGTAGAATGAGGCCTCCCACTTTGTTCTTCTTTTTCAGTAATGCTTTACTTATCCGGGGCCTCTTTCCCTTCCATTTGAAGTTGGTGATTTTGGTAGAATAGACATTTTCACGTTGTCTTCCTATCCACGAGCAAGGTATGTTTTCCTACTTATGTAGGTCTCTTTTGGTTTCTTGCAGTAGTATCTTGTAGTTTTCTTTGTATAGATTTTTTAAATCCCTAGTAAGACTTATTCCTAAGTATTTTATCTTCTTGGGGGCTACTGTAAATGGTATTGATTTGGTGATTTCCTCTTCAATGTTCTTTTTGTTGGTGTAGAGGAATCCAACTGATTTTTGTATGTTTATCTTGTATACCGATACTCCGCTGCACTCTTGTTTTAGTTTCAGTAGTTTTTTTTTTTTTTGAGGATTCTTTAGGGTTTTCTGTGTATAAGATCATGTCATCTGCACATAGAAATACTTTTATTTCTTTCTTACTAATCTGGATGCCTTTTATTTCTTTAGCTAGCCTAATGGCTCTGGCTAGGACCTCCAGCACAATGTTGAATAAGAGTGGTCATAAAGGGCATCCTTGTCTGGTTCCCCATCTCAAAGGGAATGCTTTCAGATTTTCTCCATTTAGGATGATGTTGGCTGTTGGCTTTGTGTCAATGCCCTTTATTATGTTGAGGAATTTTCCTTCTACCTATTTCACTGAGAGTTTTTATCATGAATGGGTGTTGAACTTTGTCAAATGCCTTTTGTGCATCAATTCAGAAGATCATGTGGTTCTTGTCTTTTATTTATATGATGGATTACATTAATTGTTTTTCTAATGTTGAACCATCCCTGCATATCTGGTATGAATGAATCCCACTTGGTCATGGTGAAAAGTTTTTTTGATATGTTGTCGAATTCTATTGGCTAGAATTTTGTTGAGGATTTTTGCATCTAAGTTCATGAGGGATATAGGTCTGTAATTTTCTTTTTTTGTGATGTCTTTCCCTGGTTTTGGTATCAGGGATATGCTGGCTTCATAAAATGAGTTTGGGAATATTCCGTCTTTTTCTGTGCTCTGAAATACCTTTAGTAGTAGAGGTGTTAACTTTTCTCTGAAAGTTTGGTAGAACTCTGCAGTGAAGCGTCCAGGCCACAGCTTTTTTTTTTTTTTTCTGGGAGTTTTTTAATTACGTTTTCAATCTTTTCCTTTGTAATGGGTTTATTTAGTTTTTGTACCTCTGTTTGTGTTAGTTTAGGTACGTAGTGTGTTTCTAGAAATTCGTCCATTTCTTCTATGTTTTCAAATTTGTTAAAGTACAATGTTTCGTAGTAATTTGATATGGTTCTTTTAATTTCAGTTGGGTCTGTTGTAATATCGCCCATCTCATTTCTTATTTGGGTTATTTGCTTCCTCTCCTGTTTTTTTTTTTTTTTTTTTGCCAGTTTGGCCAATGGTTTATCAATTTTGTTGATTTTTTCAAAGAACCAGCTTTTGGTCTTGTTAACTCTTTCAATTGTTTTCCTGTTCTCTCTTTCATTTTATTCTGCTCTAATTTTTATTATTGGCTTTTTTTCAGGTGCCTAAGGTTTGTTTTGTTGCTCTCTTTCTATTTGTTCAAGTTGTAGTGACAATTCTTTGATTTTGGCCCTTTCTTCTTTTTGTATGTGTGCATTTATTGATATAAATTGACCTGTGAGCACTGCTTTCTCTGTGTCCCAAAGGTTCTGAAAGGAAGTGTTTTCATTCACATTAGATTCTATGAACTTCTTTATTCCACCCTCCATGTGTTCTATAACCCAGTCATTTTCGAGTAGGATATTGTCCAGTTTCCAAGTGTTTGATTTCTTTTCCCTGCTTTTTCTGTTACTGATTTCTACTTTTATGGCCTTATGATCAGAGAAGATGCTTTGTAATATTTCAATGTCTTGGATTCTGCCAAGGCTTGCTTTATGACCTAATATGTGGTCTATTCTAGAGAATGTTCCACGTGTGTTGGAAAAGAAAGTATACTTGGCTGCTGTTGGGTGGAGTGTTCTGTATATGTCTATGAGGTCAAGTTGGTTGACTGTGGCATTTACATCATCTGTGTCTTTACTGAGCATCTTTCTGGATTTTCTGTCCTTCACCAAAAGTGGTGTGTTGAAGTTGACTACTATAATTGTGGAACTGTCTATCTCACTTTTCAGTGTGGTTAGAGTTTGTTTTATGTATCTTGCAGCCCTGACACTGGGTGTGTAAATATTTAATATGGTTATATCCTCCTGGTATATTGTCCCTTTAATCATTATACAGTGTCTTTCCTTATCCTGTGTGGTGGATTTAACTTTAAAGTCTATTTTGTCAGAAGTTTGTATTGCTACTGCTGCTCTTTTTTTGATTGTTGTTTGCTTGATATATTTTTTTCCATCCTTTGAGTTTTAGTTTGTTTGTGTCTCTAAGGTGTGTCTCTTGTAGGCAGCATATAGACAGATAGTGTTTTTTTTAATCCATTCTGCCATTCTCTGTCTCTTTATTGGTGCATTTAGTCCATTTACATTCAGTGTAATTATGGATAGGTAGGAGTTCAGCATTGTCATTTTGTTGTGTTTTTTTGTGTGTTGTTGACAGTTTCTTTTTTGCACTTAATTTTTTGTGCTGAGTAGTTTATCTTTATGTAATGTCTTTTTCTTTTACTCATTGTTGTTGATTTTGTGTCTGCTGAGTGTCTATTTTTTTCTTGTATTTTGATGAGTAGGATTGTTAGTCTCCTTTTTTGTTACTTTAATATTTATCCCTATTTTTCTAAGTTTAAGCCTAACTTTTATTTCTTTATATTGTCTTGTCTTCCTCTCCATACGAAAGATCTATGACTACATTTTTCAGTCCCTCTTTATTGTTTTAATGTTGTGTTGTATAATGACATCGCTGTTCCTCTGTTTTGAACATTTTTTTATCTTGATTTATTTTTGTGATTTCCCTATCTGGGTTGACATCTGATAGCTCTGTCCAATGTTCTAGTCTTGGGTTGATATCTGATATGATTGATTTTCTAACCAGAGAAGTCCCTGTAATATTTCTTGTAGTTTTGGTTTGGCTTTTACGAAATCCCTAAACTTTTGTTTATCTGGAAATGTCCTAATTTCACCTTCATATTTGAGAGACAATTTTGCTGGATATATGATTCTTGGCTGGGAATTTTTTTTCCTTCAATGCTTTATATAAGTCATCCCACTGCCTTCTTGCCCGCATGGTTTCTTCTGAGTAGTCCAAGCTTATTCTTATTGACTCTCCTTTGTAAGTGACTTTTCGTTAATCCCTAGCTGCTCTTAAAACTCTCTGTCTTTGGTTTTGGCAAGTTTGATTATAATATGTCTTGGTGACTTTCTTTTAAGATCTACATTATGTGGATTTCGATGATCATCTTGCATAGATATCTTCTCCTCTTTCATGATACCAGGGAAGTTTTCTGCAACAAATCTTCAACAATTCTCTCTGTATTTTCTAGTATCCCTCCCTGTTCTGGTACTACAATCACTCATGTTATTTCTCTTGATAGAGTCCCACATGATTCTTAGGGGTTCTTCATTTTTTTTTATTCTTTATGTGATTTTTCTTCAAATATATTTGCGCCAAGTGCTTTATCTTCAATCTCACCAATTCTGCCTTCCACTTTCTCAGTTCTGCTCCTTTGACTTTCTATTGAGTTGTCTAATTCTTTAATTTTATTGTTAATTTTCCAAATTTCTGATTGCTGTCTCTCTATGGATTCTTGCAGTTTATTAAATTTTTCACTGAGTAACCTTTTTAATTTCTTCAACTGCTTTATCTGCATGTTCCTTGGCTTGTTCTGCATGCTGCCTGATCTCCTTCCTGATGTCTTGAAGAGTTCTCTATATTAATCTGTATCCTGCATCCAGTAATTCCAGGAAAGCACCTTCATCCAGAAGATACCTTGATTCTTTGTTCTGAGAGCTTGTCGAAGTGATCATGGTCTGCTTCTTTACATGATTTTATATTGACCGATGTCTCCGTGCCATCTGTAAGTTATGGTATTAGTTTATTTTATGTTTGCTTAGTATATCCTAGCTTATTGTTTTGTTTTGTTTTGATATGCCCAAATAGGTTGTTGAGTGAGCTAGCTTGATTATTTTCACCTTTGAAGGTTAACATCCTGTCACCAGATGGCTACAGCTGTTACCAGGTATATGAGCCTAGGAGTCCAATCACTTTTCCTGTATGGATTCAGCTCAGGTGTCCAGGTTGTTGGTCATCAAGTGTGTGGTACGGTCTCTGTCCTACAGTCTTAGAGGGGCGGGGTGACTGCTGTAGGTACTGGTATCTGGTTGCAGAAGGGGGTCACGCTCTGAACAATGCAGGGGGCTGACAACTGTCCCCCAAGTATCTGTGAGGAAAGCGCGTCCCCATTCCCTAGACTGCACAGGTGGGTGGGTTCTGCAGACGGACCTTGGGCACCCAATGTTTTTCATTGTAAGGACTGGGAGGTACCAGTTATCCTTGGACTCTTGTCACAGGTGGCTGGGTGACCTGAGTGGAGCCACCAGTCCTTAGGCCCCTGACGTGAGTAGGTGAGGACCCTTTTTAACAGGCAAAGCAGGGTCAAACATCAAATACCCACCTCTCCACCGCACAGCTGAAACAGTTGCAGTCTGCCAACAAGGGCCTATTCTCCTGAAATAGGCCCACACAAGTCCATGCAGGCGGAAAGGTGTTCAAAGTACATGGACCATCTATGCCTTGACAGGAGCCACTTCTGTCCTGAGCTCCCCAGGTTAGTGGAGCTGGCAGATTGTCTTTTCCCCAGTTGTGAATTTATTCCTTCTCCAAGGCTGGGAGACTGGCTTGGGGCACACAACAGGACCTATCTCAGGCCCAGGGAAATCGATAGCCACTGAAGCCAGCTTGGGGGTTGCAGGCATGGTAAAATATATGCAAGTATTTAGCTTTTGCCGAGAGCACCGTTCTTCTCTGGTTCCAGAAGTGTGAGTAGGCTGTGCGGCTGGCTACTTCTCCCTGAGGAAACTGTGGCTGAATGCAACCACCAGCGCACTGCAGCCTGAGGGTTCCCAGAGATTCAGGTACAGCAACTCCTCTCTGCTTCTGAGCCGTTTCTCCCTCCCCCTGTTGCTCAGTCCGTTTCCTAACTTTGCCTTTGATGTTCAGGGCTTCTATCTTGCCATAAATGTAATCGTTTCACTTGTTTTTTCGGGTCTTTGTTGTAAGAGGGTTCATCAGAAACGTCTGACTACTCCGCCTTCCTAGCCCCACCTCCCCTGATGTTTCTTACTGTAATAATTACAGATGCAAACATTTTATTGAACTGCCTCCATAGTGACTAAAACATATAGCCTGTCTAGATAAATACACCTACAAAGAGGTATAACCTAATGCATTCTGTAAAATAAAAAGAGGTGAAGTTTCCTGTTCTTCCCATTTTCAGGAATATTCTGCTATATTCACTTATTCACTCTGATTCATTTAATTATATTCAACTTTTAAGACTCAGTTGATCTTATGTTTTAGTACCCTCATGGATCACAAATCATTTGATCCTATAATACACTGAGTCTATACTGTATATGATGCTGCCTTGTTGCATGAAGCATAACATTATCTTTTCAACTAGCAATTCTTGCCCTTAAGGGCAGAGAACAAGAACACTTCTTTAATATTCCTCATAGACCCCAGTGCCATGTAGAATATAAAGCTGGTTTTAAAAAACATTGCTTTATTTTCATGTTTAGAACAAATGCATTATAGTTTAAGAATGTCTGGGCAGCATGAATTTACTACTGATTTAAAATTTAAGAGTATCCAAGTTAAAAATGCCTCTTCATAAAAATGTCCCTGGAAACCAGAAAAATAATACCTCATAATTTCTCAGTGTTATACAACCCCCCAAAGCTTACATCATCCCCAGGTGGGGCTGTGAAATTCATCACATCTCAACCAATAGAAAAAAATTTAAGACAACTCGTATCTCTCTTCTCCTCCATCTCTCTCATTTTCCATCCTCAAGGAGGAGGCGGTGTGGAGAAGAAAAGGATAAGGTAGGGGAGCCCCTGAAATAATCAGGAAGGGGGAAAGCCACATATTAAGTGTCCATGGGCCTGGGGATGAGGAGAAATGACCTAGGACATCTTGGAAGCAGGCAGGCCATGGTCTACCTCTGTGTGATGGACTTAAGTAAAGCATGCACAACTGTGGACATGAAGGACTATATTGTCAGAAAAGGAAGAGATTTTTGAAATTTAGTTCTATGCTCTAATTATCTAAAACATTTATATGCATTAATGTCAATTTCGTAAACAAGAAATATTCTGGGAAGTCTAGCTTCTATTTCTGTCCCTTTATCCCGTTCATTACCTCCACCATAGTGTGGCTTTTAGTTTAAAAGAGGGTCTGGCTTACAGCCTCTGTTGGAACTTCCTTTAACCTGAAATGATGTGAGTAAACAACAACTCGAAACAAACAAACAAAAAAAATGGCCTCGCTGTCAATCTTTTTTTAGAATCTAAGAGGAAATTCAGCTAAGTCATGGGTGTTGGAGACTGAAAACACTGTTGCCAGTCCACCATGCTAAGTCATTCAGAAGACCTTTGCTCCTCCTCCTTTGTTATTATTAGCTGCCTTTCAGTAGATTCCAACTCATGGTGACCCCATGTGTGCAGAGTAGTACTACTCCATAGGGTTTTCAAGGACATGACCTTTCAGAAGCAGATCACCAGGCCTGTCTTCTGAGGCACCTCCGGGTGAGTTCAGTCTGCCAACCTTGTGACTAGTAGTCAGGTGCTTAATTGTTTGAGCTACCAGGAATTACTTTGTTGTTGTTAGGTGTCATCAAGTTGGTTCTGACTCATAGCGATCCTACGTACAACAGAATGAAACACTACCCGGTCCTGTGTCACCCTCATAATCTTTGTCATGCTTGAGGCCATTGTTGCAGTCACTGTGTCAATCCATCTCGCTGAGGGTCTTCCTCTTTTTGGCTGACCCTCTACTTTACCAAGCATGATGTCCTTCTCCAGGGACTGGACCCTCCTGATTTAACATGCTCAAAGTAAGTGAGACAGAGTCTTGTTATGCTCACTTCTAAGGAGTACTCTGGCTGTACTTCTTCTAAGACAGATCTGTTCATTCTTCAGGCAGTCCCTGATATATTCAATATTGTTTACCAACACCATAATTCAAAGACATCAATTTTTCTCCAGTCTTCCTTATGCATTGTCCAGCTTTCACATGCATATGAGGTGACTGAAAATATCATAGCCTGGATCAGGCACACCTTAGTCCTAAAGTGACATCCTTGCTTTTCAACACTTCAAAGAGGTCTTCTGCAGCAGATTTGCCCAACATATTGACGTCACCTGATTTTTTGACCGCTGCTTCCATGGGCATGGTGGATCCAAGTAAAATGAAATCCTTGACAACTTCAATCTTTTCTCCATTTATCATGATGTTGCTCATTGGTCCAGTTGTGAGGATTTATGTTTTCTTTATGTTGAGGTGCAATCCATACTGAAGGCTGTGGTCTTTGATCTTCATCAGTAAGCGCTTCAAGTCCTCTTCACTTTCAGCAAGCAAGGCTGTGTCATCTGCATAACGCAGGTTGTTAATGAGTCTTCCTCCAATCCTGGTTCCCTGTTTTTCTTCATACAGTCCAGCTTTTCTGATTATTTGTTTGGCATACAGATTGAATAAGTATGGTGAAAGGATACAACCCTGATACACACCTTTCATGACTTTAAACCACACAGTATCCCCTTGTTCTGTTCAAATAACTGCCTCTTGGTCTATGCACAGGTTCCTCATGAGCACAATTAAGTGTTCTGGAATTCCCCTTCTTCACAACGTTATCCGTAATTTATTATGAATCACACAGTCAAATGCCTTTGCGTAGTCAACAAAACACAGGTTAACACCTTTCTAGTATTCTGTATTCTGGTATTTCAGCCAAGGTCCATGTGACATCAGCAATGATATCCCTCGTTCCACATCCTCTTCTGAATCCTGCTTGAACTTCTGGCAGTTCCCTGTCGCTATACTGCTGCAACTGCTTTTGAATGATCCTCAGCAAAATTTTACTTGTGTGGGATAATAATGATATTGTTCGATGATTTCCGCATTCTGCTGGATTACTTTTCTTTGGAATGGGAACAAATATGGATCTCTTCCAGTTAGTTGGTGTCATGGATTGAATTGTGTCCCCCAAAAATATGTGTATTAATTTGCCTGGGCCATGATTCCCAGCATTGTGTGGTTGTCCTTCATTTTGTGATTGATGTGGATAGATAGCTTTCAGCAACATATTCAATTCTAAAATACAGAGCTGTTGATGTTTGCTGCTGTTGAGTCTATTCTGACTCAAAGTGACCCCACGTAAGAGCAGAACTGCCCCATAGGCTTTTCTTGGCTATATCTACATATGAAGTACCATAGGCAGACATAGATATATAAGACTCCAAAGGCAGTGCACAAAGGCAATTTTAGTATTTTTTTAAAGTATCTATTAACTTCCCAGACAACAAGAAAGGAAGATATTTCAAATCAACCCAATAGTCTCATGTTAAAAAACAGTATGGTAATTACAAAGAATTGGTCTGTAGTCATCAGCCATTGATATGAGAACAGTATTAGACAAATAGTGAGGCCAAAGACAATTTATATACCTTGCCAAGTCACAAACATTATTTCAGGATATTACTTTGCTCATTCGAAGACAAGCAAAACAGAAAAAATAAAATAACATGGTATTGTTGACAAATAAAGAAAGAGCATACCATCTGTAAAATTCAGGAAGAGAAAAGCTCAAATTCTTAAATGATTGCAAGACACAAGCTCAATGAAATAAGTGTACAGAGAAGAAAAGATTGTAGGATTATATAGAAAGGAAAATGAGTGGAACAAGAAAGAATTACAGGGAAATTTAAAACCATACAGAAATAAAATGCCATTGGAGGCAGTAAACAGCAGAATTCACTCTGCAGAACATCAAATTAGTGGAGTAGAGGACAAATTTGGGAAGTTATTATAGAAGGCAGAGAAAATGGAAAAAGAGCTTAAACTAATTGGTAATACGTACCAAAAAACCGAAACCCACTGCTGTTGAGTCGACTCCGACTCATTGCGCCCCTATAGAACAGAGCAGAAGTGCCCCATAGAGTTTCCAAAGAGCGCCTGGTGGATTTAAACTGCCAACCGCTTGGTTAGCAGCCGTAGCACTTAACCACTACACCACCAGGGTTTCCAACTGATAATATATAGAGAATAAATACCCAATTTAAGAATTAAAGTCCTTCTCAGAAAGATGAACTGGAATAGAAACAACAATCAAAATCATAATTGAAATAAATTCATTAAGAGAAAAATGCATAACACAGATTGAAAGGACTCACCATATACAGGCAAATGAATCCCAATTTTAGATACCTGTAGACAAAAAATTTAACTTTCAAGATAGTAAAAAAAAAAAAAAGAGAGAGAACTTATAATTATCCATGTTGGATAACAATGTACAAAAGAATAAAATTTAGGCTGGGCTCAAATTTTTCTGCTGTACCTAAAACAATGCCTATCACTTAGCTGATATTCAACAAATACTGACGGAATGACTGCATAACGAATTAATGTGTGACCTTAAAAAAAAAATAACAGGATTCAGAAAATACAAGATCTCTGTTCTTCATGGAGCCCTGGTGGTGCAGTGGTTAAGAGCTCGGCTGCTAATCAAAAAAAGGTTGGCAGTTCTAATCTATCGGTCGCTCCTTGGAAACCCTATGGGGCAGTTCTACTCTGTCCTATAGGGTCGCTAGTGGTTGGAATCGACTCAATTGCAACTGGTTTGTTTTTGTTTGTTTGTTATGTTCTTCACTGGAAAAAAAAAAATTTAACCACAGCTACCTAAGGAATTCTCAAAATAACCTTGTCAGATGCAGGAAAGTGATGGTACGTGAACTTTGGTAGACCTTACTGTGGGACTAGGAGATCATTAAAAATTAATAACAACTATCAGATAAATAGAAGGTACTGCAAGGAAGAAACATATTTACTTTGCATATTGTCAGTTTAAATGCCTGACTACTAGAAAAGAGGGAGCTTTAGAATGGAGTGGGAAACATGATTAACTCCAAAATAAAATAGGACTCTCATACTAAGAAGCTATAAATTATTTGAAAATTTTAGAAAGAAGGGAACCACTGAAATGTTTGTATATACCCTACACCTCTGCTCTCTTAGGCAACTTTTTCCTTTCCTTGGAGATATTATTGAATACTAACCATGCTCTGTCAGTATGTATTGTGAGATGATTACAAGGAAGCTATTAGAACTGCTTACCATAGAAGGAACTACATGGCCCTTAAGTCCTTAAGTAGCTTAAAATAACTTGTGTAGCCCTTTCACTGACTGCTCACAAGTGGAAAATAAAGGCAGCATTATTAAAATGTCTTACTAACTGTGTTACTCTGGAAAGATGGGTCTGGGAGCAAGGGGATGGATACCCAGGACTGACACTATCATGGAAGTCAAAACTGTAAGATCATTGCAAGAGGTCTGAGGAAAATCTTTAGCTCTACCATCCAAATCTAAACAAAACAAAACAAAAAAGGCATCGGTCTCTCAATCATAATGGCATTTTAAAATGAAACACATTACCATTCATAGGCATGACCTTTTGTATCAACTATCTATTGCCACATTAATGTTGTATAAATAAGCCATCTCAAAACTCAATGTATTAAAAGGAAAAAAATTATTATTTCTCAGAAGTCTATGGGATGGTTGGGTGGTTCTGCTTACCTGGATAGGCTCAGTTGATCTTGGTTGGGCTTGTTGGTGTGTCTTTAGTCAGCTGACAGTTTGGATGAGGTCTGTCTGGTCTAGGATGGCCTTGGCTGGGATGACATGGCTCTCCTCTATGGATCTTTCCTAATCCTCCAGCAGACTGGCCTAGTCAGGTTCTCGTGCTAGAGGCAGGGCTTCAAATAGTTTAGTCTGGTTGAAGCCCCTGCTGAGAATTTGCATTTCTAACAAGTTCCCAGGCGATGCTAATGCTGCTGGCTAGGGACCAATTCTGAGAACTACTAGTAAAGCCAAACCCAAACTAAACCCATTGCCGTCAAGTTTCCGACTGCAACTCACAGCGGCCCTACAGGACAGAGTAGAACTGCCCCATAGAGTTCCCAAGGAGCACCTGGTGGATTCAAACTGCCGGTCTTTTGGTTAGCAGCCAGGGTTTCTACTAGTAGAGCAGTGGTTCTTAAAATTTACTATACATAAGAATCACCTGAGGATCTTGTTAAACTGTAGATTCAGATTCAGTATACCTGGGGTGGCAATGCAAATTCTCAGCAAGGGTTCGAACTAGATTAAGCCCTGGTTAGAGACAGGGGAATGTGAGAGGATGCAAAAGCAAGTGCTTTCTCAAGCTTGTTGGCATCAAAGTTGTCTCGATCCCATTTAACAAACTAAGTCACATGCCATGACCAGTCAATGTGGGCAGGCACCACCAAATGATTAGACTACAGAAAGGCATGAAATGGGGCCACAATAATCCTACCACACCATGTAAATAGAAGACACTCCTCTAGTAAAGTCTCCCCTAGACAGAGTTCATTATCAGTAAATGAACATCAATTAAATGTGATTACAGTCATGCTAATAAATATCCACTCATGTCTAAGAATAAGAGTAAAAAGAAGCACAGATGTCACTGTGGATTTGAGGGGCTGACTTTAATTCTTTCAATATTTTCTTGGGGTTTGCCAAGATTTCTTTCCAGATAAAATATATTTTGCAAATATAAGTTCATTTTCTTGGGTTTCCCCATCTTGATGAGAAAAGTACTACACTACCTCCTTTTTCCTCACACAGCTTTTCTCCTCAAAACTCCAAATTTTATTACTATCAAATACTCCAAACACATTTGCACATGCCCACACATACACACACACTCCCCTTTCACGGCCAAACCCCTAAAACAGTTACATTTTTCTTAAGTATTAGTTCACATTATGGAGTACTTATAGATGTAGTTCTCAACCTTGACTGCTTGTCAGAACCTGAAAAAGTACTGATGCCTGTGTTTCACCCACAGAGCTTCTGATTCATGCAAGTGGTCTCAGATGTGGCCTGAACATCAGGATTTTAAAAGTCCCTAACAAGGTTCTAATGTGCATCCAGGGTGGAGAACCACTGATTTAGGGTGTTTGCCATCATTCCTTGTTATTTTGACATTGCTGTAATCATCCGTTCTTAATTGGTGATGTGTTTATTTGCTAAAGCTGAGCACAGGGAGGAAAGGAAGGAGGAAGGGAACACAAGGAAGCAAGCAGAAGAAGAATATTTTGCAAGAGTAATATAAAATATGCTTTCATATAATATTTTAAAATGAGTCTTCCAAAAATAATCTATCATAGTAATGACCGATACTAGGAAATGGTGACAACAGAATCAATGAAGTGAACACAAACCTACCTTTGCAAGCACAACATAACAAGCAACAAGATTAGGAAAACTTTCTAGAAGAGACACAAAAGAAGGTACCAATTAAGTCTTTCACATATTTAAGGCAGTTCTACTGAGAACTTCAAGACCTACCATGGCAAGTCGAATATAAAAATCTTGAAGACAGATGCTCCGTTTATGATACAAGTGGCCAGTGAGTTGGTTTTCGCTAAGTAAGATACAGGGGGATACCAATTGGGTATATGATAAATGCCTCATTCTATAACTCTTAAATAGTCAGAGTTTCATGAGCATATGACAAGGTTTTCAAACAACTGATGGATAACTGTCTTGCCTCAAAGTTCCAAAATATTTATCTTTTTTTAAAAACTGAAGACCAGAGGGTAACATTTAGAAGATAAATTAGTTGCTATGCTGTTGTTACAGTACTCCTGTCAGTTGATCTGCTGTCATTATAGGTATTATAACTAAGGTGACCATGTGTCTGTTTTTTTCCAGGACTGTTCCTATTTACATCTGTTGCAGATGATCTAACTGGGCCATTAAAGATTCATAGAAAATTAAAAGAAACAGGGCCATCTACATAGTGACCCAAATAGGAAAAATAAACAAAATAGCTGCATGAGTGCCAAGGAGACTCAAAGTAAAGGGGAGAAGGGCTTAGGGCCTAGAATACAAATAAATATTTTCGAGGAACTTAAATACATATAATCTTAATTAAAAGCAACCTTTATTTTGATTTGTCACAGAAAAGAGATAGGGTTGAATGATCCATCTCTCTAAAACTCTGTAACATTTAAAAAATGATAACAACTCAGAACAGCATACTTCTCAAGAAGTAGTTTCCAAATTTTGCAAAACAAAAGGTAAATAAATCTTACAGAAATGAATTCCATTTAAAAGGAACTGATCACCTAGATTTACAGTTTGTTCAAATGCACTCCCCACAGCAGGTATAACTCATACCCTTGTTGCATGATAACAATCAGAAACTGGCAATTCAAATTTCTATGTATATCTGCGAATCTTTAGCATAAGTGTTTGCTCAAACTTCAAAGCTACAACAGGTGATTTGAGATGATTACTCTATTAGTATTGTGGATGATGGTTTCTAGGTATAAACAAAAATGGACAGAGAAAGCTTCAGTAACCTCCAGTCTAGACAAGAGATGAGGGGAACTATTTAGCTGTTTAGCACAGAGCACTGCCAGTATCCAGGGCAACAGAAAGAGAGACTCTGAATGTTTTTGAATGAGATAAGGTGGATTTTAGTGACTAGCGCACCAGGTTAGATGTTGAATCGCAGCTCAGTAAAGTCGTAGGTCAGCAAACTATTGCCTGTGGATCAAATAAGGCCTACCACGTATTTCTGTAAACAAAGTTTTTTGGGAACACATCCATGCCCATTTGTTTCCTTACTGTCTATGGATGCATTCATGCAACAATGGCCGAGTTGAGTAGTTGTAACAGAGGTCATATGGTCCACAAAGCCTAAAATATTTACTATCTGGCCCTTTGGAGAAAAAGTCTGCCAACCCTGATTGAGTTCATCAATCGTTATTTTCTAAGGAGAATTTTTGTTCTTTTAGTATTATGAAAACAAAAAAACAACCTGTTCTAAATAAAAATAACCTGTTCTAAATGCAATGGGGTATCCTGGACTGGATCCTTCAATAGAAAAGGAGCATCAGTTGAAAAACTGGTGAAATCTGAATAAAGTCTAGAGTTGAGTTACAAGCAATGAACCAATATTATTTTCTTAGTTTTGTCTTATGTACCTTGGTTACACAAAACGTTAACATTAGGGGACCTCTCTGTACTATCTTTGCAAGTTTTCTATAAATCTAAAATTATTCCAAAACAAAAGTTTGTTTTAAAAAAAGATCAATTAAGACATTTCATGCGTGACTACAGGCAGTCCCCAGGTTAAGAACGTCTGACTTACATACAACCCATAGTTACGAACCAAGCCCCATAAAGCCTATTATACTAAAAATTTGAGCTACACACAACGGTTCATAATAACAAATGGGCACTACTTTGTGATGCACATCAAAACATTATTATTATTATTACTGTATTATGTTAAAGATGTTTTAGTATATCTGGAAGTGTTTAATTTTTATGCACAGAAAGGTACACTATATATAGTATATGCTAAGACAAATATATGACTGATGTTAGATACAAACTGTACCTAATTGTTCTGATTTATGTACAAATTTGACTTAAAGACAGATTGAGGAACGGAAGCCATTCGTAATCTGGGGACTGCCTGTGAGTCTATCAATTATTTTCTATAAAAATAAATGTATATATTTAAGACTGTGTGAATTGGTAAGCATTTGTTCTAAGACATGCGTAATGAAAATGCCTTATATTTACTATCAGAGATTCAAAGATCTTCCTTCAGCCCTTGAAAGAGTCTTTAATATCATTTTAGCCAGCGGCCTTTTCCAGTGTGTTACTCCAAGCCCTAGTGAATCCTTGGAGCTGTCTTAAGGACTATTACAGAGAGAAAGGAAGCCCAGCAGCTATGTCTCTGAACCTCCTGCTAAGCTCCATCCTGAGACTCTGCAATTTAATCTGTTTTACAGGTTTGATTTTCTCAAAGGCTTTTATTGAGAGAAATGTTCAAAAATTAGGGTTCTCATCCTAACTGCTCATTTTGCAGGTAAGGAAACAGGTTCAGAAAGCTCATGTGCCTTGCAAAGAATGTTTAAGTATTGTTTTTCAGTTTTCACTCCACAGCAAGTTCCAAAAGAAAAACAATTCCTCCTAAAGCTAAGTATTAAATGTCGTCCTTTTAAGTTAAATAGTTCAATTTTTGTAAAAACTGAATCTGACTTTTTTCTGGACACTACTTTCTCAGGGTTTGGTTATAAGATCATCATCTCTCCATGGGTATTGGAATGATTGCATTATAAAAGAGGGATGCCACTTTCACCCACCTGGCTCAGCTAATTATGCAAAACAGCATTTCCTTAGAATTCTGTTTATCTTCTTGGGCAAGGTTTCACTGAATGCCAGATCTTCCTTTTATTTCTCTTATTTCCTTTACTTGGGAAAAGTCTCTAAGGAAACATGGCCTGGTGTAGACTCTTTGAAACTCTTGATTTTCACTAGGGAAAAATATTGTCAGTTACTAGGACAACCTTATTTTCCCAGAGCTCCTTGCTGGACCGCATTGGCACTAAACGGGGCAGTCTTTATTATTCAACAGTGGCTCTGATAAAGCTCTTTTCCTTTTAATGGTTTGTAAGACCCCTTGAAGCCCTCTTCTCTACAAAGTGCAATGGCTCTCTAAGGGAGAATATGTTGAGTTTTCCTAAGAGAATGTCACCTTTTCCACCTGTCCATCAAGCATTTATGGCACATGATCTCTCTGCCCTCTAGGTATTTGTCAGCGATGTCTACTATGAGTAGACTTTAAGACTTCCAAAAGTTCAGGTGAGATTTCTGATATCTGATAACTAACCATCTCTTCAAATTCTCTCACTCGTATTGAAAGATGACTGGTGTATCAGGAATTTTTTTCATTCAAAAATAACACAGAACTTTTCAAAGTGGCTTACACAATGTGAACTTTTGAACTTTCATGTCTTATCTAGTGCTGCTATAACAGAAATACGATAAATGGGTGGCTTTAACAAACAAATTTATTTCTCACAGCTTCCCAGGAAGCTAGAAGTCCAAGTTCAGGGCACTGGCCTTAGGGGAAGGCTTTCTCTCTCTGTCAGCTCAAGGGAAGGTCCTTGTCTCTTTAGCTTCTGTTTTCTGGTTTCTGGGAGCTCTCCATGTGGCTAGGCATCCATCTTCCCCCATCTCTGCTTGCTCCTTTTATCTCTTTTAAGAGATTGACTCAAGACACAACCTACATTAATTCTGCCTAATTGATGTAACAGAAAACTCATTCCCAAATGGGATTACAACCACAGGCATATACGTTAGGACTCACAGCACACATTTTTGGACACAATTCAACCCACAACACTTCATGGTATCAATAAGACCAGGGATCGAGTAAGTAAGTTTCAGATGTGTTTTGATCTAGAATTCACTCAATTACTTTACCTTTCTCTTTTCTGCCTTCCCCCTCTATCTACTTCCTCCTGATGTTAGTAGCTTAGTTAGCTTCCAGGAACTCCATGTTTCTTGTTTGTATCGGGCAGAAAATGAACATATCTCAGGATATCTCAGGTAGCTTCTAGAAAATTTTCTTCTCATATTTATTGTCCTGAATTTGGTCCCATACTCAAACCCCACTGTGGCCAGAGGGATGAAACATGTAGACTACTTTGAGCCAATCAGGGTCTACCCCTTGCAGCACGTGGAAGCGGGGGGTGATTCTGAAGAAGCCCAGGGAACATGGAGTGTATGGGAGAGACATGGTTACCTCAGTGAAATTAGGCAACTTTTACCAATATGAAAGGGATAGGTGCTCAGTGTCTCAGGACGGCAAATGTCCGTTACAACCAGAGAGCAAAGATCAGGGCGTATATCGGTGTAGAGCCCCCACCCCACCCCAAACACATGCACATACACATTCATGCCTTCCCTAAACTGTGAGTTAAACTTGGATTTTTATATCTCATTAATATAAGAAATCTGCTGAGAGAAGCTTCAGTAACATTCAGCCATTATTAAAAAGAATATGCACTATTTTATTCAACGTTCCCCTTAAAAAGGTTCTATACCAATGGATGGCAAACTACTTCTATAAGGGGCCAGATATTAAATGTTTCAAGCCTTGTGGACACAGGGTCTCTCTCGCAACTACTCAATGCTGCTGTTGTAGTATGAAAATACAGTCAATAGATAAATGAACAAGCTCAGCTGTGTTCCAATAAAACTCCATTTACAAAAACAGGTAAGGGACTGGATTTGGCCCATGGGCCATAGTAGTTTGTCAGCCCCACTCTATATCATAAATTCTTTTTAAAACAAAGTGAAAGAAATATTTTGATGTCCTTAGCTGAACTTGTAACTCTTCTTTTTACCTGACAGTGAAAGCTCTGAAACTCATCCTATTTTGCCCTTTTTTTCTCTGCTACCAGGAAGCTCAGAGCTAAATTTAATGCTCACTTTTAGTGAGTACAGTATCTCATTTTCATTGGTATCTCCTTGGAATCTCTTCCTTTCTATAAGGCCTCATATCTCTGCTCTTATACCATACAATTTTCTTACTCTATACATATTTTAATCAAATTGAGTCTTTACATATTTTTATAAGTGAGATATAAATTATATTTAAAATTTTAAGATTTCTCTTTTACACGTCAAATCCCCCCTCAAAAAAATGTTGCCATCAATTCGATTCCAACTCATAGCCAACCTATAGGACAGAGACTAGTCCATTAATGCCAATGTCTAGGTTTCCTTCAAATTCATTTTACAATAAGCAAACTGAGACCCAGATACTACCATAATCATGAAGCAAAAAAGTGCTAACTCCTTGACTATAATGTTGATGTTGTGTCTGACCTAGTTTATTAAACAAATAGAATAACAGAAATAGAAATGTATAAATGTATTCTAGCATTGCCATAATGCTAATTTTTCTCAGTTTTACCTTAGACAATAACACATCACCAGTGTCTCCTTCCTGCTGCCTCTTTCCCTTATTACAGAGATACTGCTTTCTCTGTTACCTCACACCCTGCACTCTTACTGGCTCATCTCTAATTTTGGGTTTCACTTGTATCGTTAATGTCTCTTTGTCTTCCTGCTTCTCCGCCTCACACTTATATGGACTCCATGGCTTCTCCTACTTTATTTCTGCCTCAATAGGGTTTTTACTTCTATGTCCTGTTCCAAGGGTCCTCTAAAGCCTGTGCTCCCACTTTCAGTCCTGACTTGCTATGTGATCCCTCACATGCTCCGGAATATAAAATTTCTTTTCTGATCTGTGGCTTTCATCTATGGCTGTCAGCATCATCCTTTCTTTTTTTCTTTGCTCCAGTAGCTGCAATCTGGGGGCTGTATTTTTAATAACCTCAGTTTAAAGAACCATGATAGGAAGTCCCTAAATAGGCCCTTAGTTGTCTTGGGAGCCAAAAGGCATGGGAGAGAGAAAATAAACTACACAGAGAGTAAATCAAACAAATGCAGTCATGTTGGTGTGCACTGAGTTTAGTTCATTAGCTTCTGCTCACTACCATGTCAGCTGGAAACTGTGTATAAACTGTGTATAAACCTCCCAAAAAAGACAACTGCAAGCCTATAAAACACTAGGCATTAATGTGTAGCTAGAACAGATTTAATGGAGAAACTCATCATATTCTCCCCATACTAGGCTCTATGAGATTATCCAAAAAAATAATTACAGAGAAAACAAAGCACTTTAATTTATCTTCAGGGATTATTATTGGAATGTTCTTCAACTCTATGATTTGGACTTTTTCACTAGAGGTATTTTGGTTTAAAAAAATAACTGGAGTCAAATCTTTCTTTTTAATGCTAAAATTTTCCAAAAGACTAAGCCTTTTCGAGTACAAATTTCATTAGGGACTGAACAAGAAGCTGAGCACATATTTCACAGAAATTTTCTCCTTCCCACTGAGACTAAGAGGATAAATTAGGCTAAAAACAAACACTTAGAAAAGCAAGTAGCTTGAAAGATGCACTTAGAAGCTTTGCTCATAGAGCTGAGGCAGAGATTTGTCAATATCTGGTTAATTTGATTAAAATTGAGCAATCTCGATGTGAGTACCCACAGGCCCACCATGCTACGTGCTTAGGGCATCAGTCAAGCAAGGCTCTATGAAAATATTTAGTGAAAAAGGAATATGATTTATATTTCAAAGAAAGCATTAGTTATCATCAACATAAGAAAAATCAGATTTTTCCATCATTTAACGTTGTTTTCACTTTGAATTATAAATGGTGGTGGGAACTATAAACTTTTCAGAGAAAGGGTCTCTAACAGTCCTATTTTGATCCTGGACCACATTGGTGCACATGCACACGTGTACACACACCTGAGCTGCATTAAGTAAAACTGATATTTTCAATTTTGGATTCAGAAAAATCTTTTTAAATTAGAGTCACCCACTTTAAAGGTACCCTGGTGGCTCAACAGTTAAACGCTTGGCTGCTAATGGAAAGGTTGGCAGTTTGAATCCACCCAGCGGCTCCATGAAAGAGAGACCAGGTGATCTGCTCTTGTAAAGATTACAGCCTAGAAAACCCTATGGGGAAGCTCTACTTTGTTGCATGGAGTCTCTGTGAATTGAAAATCTACTTAATGGCGCCCAACAAAACTGAGCAACATGCAATTTCAATATTAATTCAGGTTAAGAAGAATTCTCCACCAAAGTTAAAAGATTTAGCTGATACTTATTTGCTAAAAGTCATCCATTAAAAAAAAATCACATTTCAAAATCCTCTAGTTCAATTACAACATAATACAACTTAAAAATAATACAGTGCTTCTTAGTACAATCAAGTATACTAGATCAAATGGACAACATCTGACCAAAAGCAAAGACAAGAAGGCAGGAAGGGACAGGAAAACTGGATGAATGGACATGGGGACCTGGGGTGGAAAGGGAAACGGGGAAAGTGCTGACAATATTGTGGGGACTGCAACTAATGTCACACAACAATTTGTGTATGAAATTTTTTGAATGAAAAATTTGTGCTGTAAACTTTCACCTAAAACACAATAAAATTAAAAAAAAATAATAAACACAGCTCTTCAGGAACACTTCTGTTACATGAGAAAACAATATTGTAGTTTGCTTTATTAATAACTTTAATCCGATTGAGGATTGGAGATCCACATTTTCAACTTTCTTTGTCAGTTTTTCTTCAAATAATAAAGCCATGTTATGAGCCAGATTTAGTACTGGCTATTTTGAGAAGCCTTACACGTCTGTCAGTTTGTCATACTATGGTGGCTGGTGTGTTGCTGCGATGCTGGAAGCTATGCCACCAGTATTTCAAATACCAGCAGGGTCACCCATGGAGGAGAGGTTTCAGCTGAGCTTCTAGACTAAGACAGGCTAGGAAGAAAGACCCAGTGGTCTACTTCTGAAAAGCATTAGCCAGTGAAAACCTTATGAATAGCAGCGGAACATTGATATAGTGCCAGAAGATGAGCCCCCAGGTTGGAAGGCACTCAAAATACGACTGAGGAAGAGCTGCCTCCTCAAGGTAGAGCCGACCTTAATGACATGGATGGAGTAAAGTTTTCAGGACCTTCATTTGCTGAGATGGCATAACTCAAAATAGGAAGAAACAGCTGCAAACATCCATTGAAAATCAGAACATATAATATATAAAGTATGAATCTAAGAAAATTGTAAGTCATCAAAAATGATTTGGACTGCATAAAGATTGATATCTTAGGCATTAGTGAGCAGAAATGGACTTGCATTGGCCATAATGAATCAGACAATCACAGGGTCTATTATGCTGGTAAGGACACCTTGAAGAGGAATGGCATTGCATTCACTGTAAAAAAGAATATTTTGAGATCTATCCTGAAGTACAATGCTGTCAGTGATAGCGTAATACTCATACACCTACAAGGAAGACCAGTTAATATGACTATTATTCAAATTTATGCACCAACCACTAAGGCAAAAGATGAAGAAACTGAAGATTTTTGCCAACTTCTGCAGTCTGGAATTGATCAAACATGTAATCAAGATGCATTGATAACTACTTGTGATTGGAATGCTAAAGTTAGAAACAAAGAAGAATGATCGGTAGTTGGAAGACAAGGCTTTGGTGATGGAAATGACACCAGAGATTGCATAAAAGAATTTTGCAAGAACAATGATTTACTCATTGCAAATACTTTTTTCAACAACATAAACAATGGCTATACACACGGATATCACTGAATAGAATATACAGGAATCAAATTGACTACTTCTGTGGAAAGAGACAATGAAGAAGCTCAATATCATGTCAGAACAAGGCAGAGGCCGACAGTAGCAGAGAACATCAATTGCCCATATGCAAGTTCAAGCTGAAGCTGAAGACAATTAGAGCAAGTCCATGAGGGCTAAAATACAACCTTGAGTACATGCCACATGAATATGGAGACCATCTCAAGAATAGATTTGACACACTGAACACTAATGACCAAAGACCGGACAAGTCATGGAATGACATCAAGAACATCATACATGAAGAAAGCAAAGGGTCATTAAAAAGACAGAAAAGAAAGAAAACCCCAAAATGGATGTCAGAAGAGACTCTGAAACTTGCTCTTGAATGTCAAGTAGCTAAAGCAAACAGAAGAAATGATGAAGTAAAGGGATTGAACAGAAGATTTCAAAGAGAGGCTAGAGAAGACAAAGTAAAGTACTATAATGAAATGTATAAAAACCTGGAGTTAGAAAACCAAAGGGAAGAACACACTTGGCATTTCTCGAGCTGACAGAACTGAAGAAAAAATACAAGCTCTAAGTTGCAATATTGAAGGCCTGTATAGGGAAAATATTGAACAATGCAGGAACCATCAAAAGAAAATGGAAGGAATACACAAAGTCACTGTACCAAAAAGAATCGGTCAAAGTTCAACCACTTCAGGAGGTAGCATAAGATCAAGAACAGATGGCACTGAGGGGATTTCAAGCTGCACTGAAGAGAGTGGGGAAAAACAAGGCTCCATGAATTGACAGAATACCAATAAGGATTGTTTCAACAAATGGATGCAGTGCTGGAGATGCTCACTAGTCTATGTCAGGAAATTTGGAAGACAGCTTCCTGGCTGTTATGGATTGAATTGTGTTCCCCGAAAAATGCGTGTCAACTTGGCTAGTCCATGATTCCCAGTATGGTGTGCTTGTCCACGGTTTTGTCATCTGATGTGATTTTCCCATGTGTTGTAAATTCTACCTTTATGATGTTAATGAGGTGGGATTATGGGCTTTTATGTTAATGAAGCAGGACTTAATCTACAAGATTAGGTTGTTTTAAGTCAATATCTTTGAAGATATAAAAAAGAGAGAGACAGGGGGATCTCATACCACCAAAAGCCAGGAGAGTAGTGTGTCCTTTGGACCCAGGGTCCCTGCGCTGAGATGCTCCTCAGTCAGAGAAGATTGATGACAAGGACCCTCCCCCAGAGCCGACAGAGAAGAAAGGCTTCTCCTGGAGCTCGCACCCTGAATTTGGACTTCTAGCCTACTAGATAGACTGTTAGAGAATAAACTTCTGTTTGTTAAGACCATCCACTTGTGGTATTTCTGTTATAGCAGCACTAGATGACTAAGACACTGGCCAACTGACTGGAAGAGATCCATATTTGTGCCCATTCCAAAGAAAGATGAACCAACAGAATGTGGGAATTATCGAACAATACCATTAATATCACACACAAGTAAAATTTTGCTGAAGACCATTCAAAAGCGACTACAGCCATACATCGACGGGGAACTGGCAGAAATTCAAGCTGGATTCAGAAAAGGACGTGGAATGAGGTATATCATTGCTAATGTCAGATGGATCTTGGCTGAAAGCAGAGAATACCAGAAAGATGTTTACCTGCATTTTACTGAGTATACAAAGGCATTCAACTGCACGGATCATAAAAAATTATGGATAACATTGCAAAGAATTAGAACTCCAGAACACTTAATTGTGCTCATACAGAACGTGTACACAGACCAAGAGGCAGTCATTCAAACGGAACACCAGGATACTGCATAATTTAAAATAAGGAAAGGTGTGTGTCAGGGTTGTATTCTTTCACCATATTTATTCAGTCTGTCTGCTGAGCAAATAACATGAGGAATGGTGCGTCAGGATTGGAGGAAGAAGCATTAACAATCTGCAATATGCAGATGACACAAGCTTGCTTGCTGAAAGTGAAGAGGCCTTGAAGCACTTACTGATAACAATCAAAGACTAGAACCTTCAGTATGGATTGCACCTCAACATAAAGAAAACAAAAATCCTCACAACTAGACCAATAAGCAACATTATGAGAAATGGAGAAAGAATTGAAGTTGTCAAAGATTTCATTTTACTTGGATCCACAATCAACACCCATGGAAGCAGCAGTCAAGGAATCAAATGTTGTATTAATTGCATCAGGCAAACCTGCTGCAAAAGACGTCGTTAAAGTGTTAAAAATCAAAGGTGTCACTTTGAGTACTAATGTATGCCTGATCCAAGCCATGATATTTTCAATCGCCTCATATGCACGGGAAAGCTGGACAATGAATAAGGAAGACAGAAGAAGAATTGTGAGGCCTTTGAATTATAGTGTTGGTGAAGAATATTGAATATATCATGAACTGCCAGAGGACGAACAAATCTATCTTGGAAGAAATACAGCCAGAATGCTCCTTAGAAGCAAGGACAGCGAGACTTTGTCTCAGTTACTTTGGAAATGTTATCAGGAGAGACCAGTCCCTGGAGAAGTACATCATGCTTGGTAAAGTAGAGGAGGGTCAGCAAAAAAGAGGAAGACCCTCAGGAAGATGGATTTACATGGTGGCTGCAACAATGGGCTCAAGCAAAACAAAGATTGTGAGGATGGTGCAGGACCCTGCAGTGTTTTTTTTTTTTTTTTTTTTATGGTGTGGCTATGAGTTGGAACTGATTTAACAGCACCTAACAACATTTTGAGAATAACCCACTGCCATCGAGTCAATTCCAACTACAGAGACGGGAATTTCAAAGAGGTAATGCAACTGACTAAAATTCACACATATAAATCCATGATTAAACCAGGATTGCAAAGCAATTTCTTAGTGCTTCATCCAGGGAACCTAAAACTAATGCTAAGATACATTTAAAAATATTATCACTGCATAAAATAATGAATCTGCGATATGAGAAGTGGGATCCAAAAAGAGAACCTTCCAAGAGACTATGTTGGAAGTGTGTAGAATTAAAAATCCAAGTAGCTTTATGTTGGGTTAACATGACATTAAAAACCTTCTCTAGTCTATATTTGTGTTATACTTTTAGTCCTCACAATTTTGTCAGCAAACAATGGAGAATCCAGTGATCCAGGACAAGTTACCTGAATTACGTTTTACTCCTGGCTCACCCATATTAAGAAATTCTGGGCAAAGTACTGAAAACATTTCCGATTCTACATTAAGATCATTAGCAGTATCTGATCTGACTTCTGATATATTACAAGAAAAAGAGCTTCTAAAACAAGCTATCTGATTAAGTTCGAAAATGTGATTAAGAGTTTTTTTTTTCCTTTTTTAGCCTCATACATGACAATAGTCAGAAGCAACATTCACTTTTAATGAGTATTTTAATAAAATAATGGAACCACAGACCTGAAATGTCTTCTGATAAATTATTGGATTATATTGGATCATAGTGTTTAGTATTTCATAGCATATGAAAGTTGTAAGAATTTGAGATTCACTAGTATTTCTTGTATATATACTGTTAAAAATAATCAAAACTCAGAAATTTGAATGTAGAGTTTATTCTGAGCAGTTATTCCATATGCATACCAGCAGCCATTTTGATTCCAGAAAAGGCAAATGGCTCTAAGAAGCCAGGTACTATGGGGCTTATAAAGAGAAAAAAAAAAAAATTTTTTTTTTAAAGAGAGGAGGGAGAAATACAGAAGATCAACCATTGGCTAGTTTTAACATGACTGATTAAACCCTGCCCTCCCCGTTTTTACTGAGCTCCAGGGATATCAGTGTCTGCCCCTCCACTCAGCCATATGTTTTGAGATTGAAATTTACTAAGCCTGGCTTTCAAAAGGAAAGAAAGAATTTACAACCTCTGGTGAAAGAAAACTAGTTTGTGGAGTGATTTTGGTCAGGGATTTCTTTAATGTGAATATTTAGTTTTGTGAGTACGAAAATCTCAAAATCAAAATAAGATATTTGCTATCAGTTTCTCTCTTTGACAATATCAAAACCATAAATAGTGGGCAAGATTGTGGAAGAATCATATGAAAAACCCATGGAAAATCTTTTTTTTCCCCCATTGCCAGCAGCACTAACCAAATCAATCAAACCCATTGCCATCGAGTCGATTTCGACTCACAGAGGAATGTTTATTCTTTAAAATGAACACCCAAATAATTAGTCATATACTCTTCAAATATCCCCATTTATTTATATTCCCTGCAATAGAATAGGAGCCCTGGTGGTTCGAACCCAGGAGCCTCTCCAAAGGAGAAAGGTGTGGCAGTCTGCTTTCTTAAAGATTTACAGCCTTGGAAACTCTATGGGGCAGGTCTACTCTGTCCTATAGGGTGGCAATGAGTCAGAATCGACTTGACAGCAGTGGGTTTGGCAATAGAATATAAATCCTCCAGTTAACAGTTATATATTCCAAGGCCTGTTCTCCATTATTTTTTAAACTGCTTGAAACACTGGTTCCTTTCACGATGTTTAAAATGAAAATAATAGGGGTAGGGAAAAGTTACCTTGCTTTTCACTCCCTATTTCCTGACAGATGTGCCTTTTTCTCCCAGTGAAAAATATTCCTCGTCTCTTTTTCTTCTCTCTCCCCAAAATTGCTCTCCCCACTCCATCTCTTGGTTAATAGGATGTTCCTGTAATTGAAAAGAGAAATGACTAAGCCTAGTGACCCAGGAGCTACCAGCTGCTTCTCAAAGGGCAGAATTGTCAAGGGAAAGAAAAGAGCAACATCCTTTCCTTTCACGGTCCCCTCTACAATTTCGGTGTTTCCTCTTTTTAATTTCCCTGCCCAGTTTTTTTTTTTACTTCTTTTTACTCCATTTTCTGCTTCTGTTGCCTGGTGCTTCCACTTCAACTGAGGTCAAAGAGACGAATGCCCACGTGATTAATCTAGTTCAAGGGAGCAGCAAGTCCCTTCTCTAATGATGATGTGTAATAACTAGGAGTTAAGAGGAAATCTTCTGCTTTGTGCTTTATTAACTATACTTCATTTTTTATACTTACCAAACTTAGTCTAATTGGAAATTTATCAATATTTCTTTCCTTCCTATTATCTCCTCTTACTTTTAACTAATGGGGAAACCACTTAAAATAATTAACTCTTAGAAATTGGTTTAGAATATGTCTAGTTGCTCTAAGCTTATTTTCAGTTCAATTCTACCTTCAAATGCATGATTCTTCTTAAGACACAGGCCTGTGGGCCTGACTGAAATGAACATTATTACAGAGCATTATTCTGGAAGTCTACCTTCTCCATGAGAAGAGAGACCATGCCTATTTCATTCACCGTTGTATTACCAGAGTCAAGCACTGTTTAGGCACTTGATAAATATCTACTGAATGAATACACAAATGTCCTTCTCCATCAGGCCATCAAAAGACTGTTTCAGATAGTATTTATAACCTTACTTTATAGAACGTAATAAAGAACTCATTTAAATTCAAGCAATGTTCTACAGCAAACTGTGAGGAGCAGCACATTCACAGGGGACTCTGTGTGATTAAGTCATTGTTATTATTACAAATGATGTTGTTGCGACAAGAAGATATTATCCCCCCACCAAAATCACAATCTACGTCAGGAAATTAGAGCAGAAAAAAAAAAAAAAGTCTTGCAATTGAGCTGTTGTTTGCTTAATGCTTATTACTACTGGTGTTCCACATTTGGACTATATCCAACTACCACTTCATTGTGGAGGTAGAGTGCTATTAGTATTCTGATTTCAATGAGTAATCAGTCCCTGGGAACACATTCCTAAGAGGCCTACTAGTCGGTCATTGTGGAAAGTACAATGTATCAGTATTACCATAAACATTCACTGACCACCAATTATGTGCAGGATAATGTACTAGGTTCTGTCAAATTCATTCAATGATTAGGAAAGAAACAAATTAGTCATCAAAATAAGCAAAGAAAGAGAAATTTAGTTGAGCCACAACATAAACCACTCTACCTTCTTCAAAACATTTTTGAATATTTTTATTCAAACTAATCCTTGCAATATTTTAAAAGCTTGTACAAAGGAAAAATAAAAGACAGAAAGTTTGGAAAATTGTCTATTATTCAGTTGAAGTACGTAAGCATGTTTATGTTAATGCAGTAGCTATCTTTAATTATAGGTAAGTTTAAACTACTTAACATTCTCTTCTTTCTGCACTTTTGTTTTCTTCAAAGTGCTCTGACGTGACCATATCCTGGAATTACTCCCTGACTTGGCAGTAAACATGTAAGCAACTTCTTGTCTGAGTCAGAACTCACTGGTCTTCGTTACTGTTGCTTCATTTTCATTGTTCTACTTGTGCTCCTGAGGTTATCCTTGGCCTTAGGTCCAATTGTCTGTTGGCCCAAATTTGCCTGGGCTTCCTGCATACTTACTGCATTACACGGGCTAGCATGAGTTTAGCTCAGTCTCAACTATGTAAAAACGGTTTGCCTTTACTTCTGCTCTCTGAGGCACAAGATCCCACACTCAGATGGGCCTCATGCTGTCGCCATCTTGAAATTCTTAATATAGGTAGTCTGACTTACGATGTATTTGAATTACAAAGAACTACACTTAAGATCATCTGTGTTTGTGTGTTTTGTACATTTTATCATTAGTTTTAATATGTATTACATACAGTGTTGCAGTGTGTAATTTGCTGATGTTATCATTCTCAGACATTCACTCACAGAGGTTTAAATATTGGATTTATAAAGATACTACTGATAATAAAAGGCAGTAATAATGAAAACTAAAAAAAAAGAAGAGATATTCTACTTATAACAGAACCGACTTATGACGGAGTCATCAGAAAGGAACCATGACGTTAAGTCAGGGACTACCTGCAATTTTATCTTTGAACATGTGTTTTTTAAGTAAACTCCAGTGGGACAATGGAACATGCAGGTGAGCAGAAAAGATGCTTGGAGAAAAAAAAAAAGCTTTATATTATACTACCATTATGGCACTTTATTCCTGTTTTTTGAATAAGGGGTCCAACATTTTCATTTTGAACTGAGCCCCACAAATTATGTAGTTGGCTCTGCTCTAGGAAGAAATCTCTGAAAACATAATGCAAATGACAATTTCTCCTAAAGAAAACTCAAGAGAACTTGATTTTCAAAACAGCTCTTGGAATACCCTCAAAAAAGTTTTGCTATAGTGAATCTTTATGATAAATATAGTACCTATCTAGTAGAGCAGCAATTTAATTATCACAGGCTGTATTAATTACCATAATAAACTCCACTCCAATAGGACTCCAGGTATACAAGTCTTCTACCAGCCTCAGGCCTCTCCTCATTAAACTGTAATTAGCATGATAAATGGGGAGTGTGATTTTGCTGCAGCCAGTATTAGACCTACTTACTCATGAGGTGACAGGGGAAGCCATCAGAGACAAGTATTAAAGACATTTAAATAAAAAGGAAAATGGTACGGTGTGCTGTCGCCTGGCCATTGGGCTGGCACATCCGTGTGCAGGTCTACCTTACACATTGCAGCCATAAACGATGAAGCCGTCAAATAAGTACCAGTGTTCATATCGGTTAATGCAACCTGGAGGCTAAACACGGTCTGTCCTAGGAAGGTCATAACTGTCGTGAGAATTCAAGATGACAATAACCCTAACAAACCATTAATGGAAAACCTTACTAAATAAGACAGCCATTATGGATGGCTCCTAAAACATTCTGCACTCTTAATCAGGTGATGAGATATTTCACCTTTGCTGATGGTTTGATCTGGTAACATTACCACAGAACAGGTCTTAACATTTTTTTAATTGTTAATTTACACACACACACACAAGTGGGGGGAAATGAGCCCTGGTGGCATAGTGGTTAAGAGCTCAGCTGCTAACCAAAAGGTTGGCAGCTCGAATCCGCCAGCCACTCCTTAGAAACCCTATGGGGCAGTTCTACTGTCCTATAAGGTCACCACGAGTTGGAATCGACTTAAAGGCAAAGGGTTAGAGTTGGGGGAAAGTTACTAAAAAGTTACTAAAAAACAGTATCTACTCCAAACCCTGTTAAAACAAAAATCATATTAAGCCAATAAGAGAAATTGATTGAAGTGTGTTTAACTTATGATTTGCAAATCAGGGTAACATTTCGACTATCAAACCAAACCCATAGTCACCAAGTCAACTTAGACTCATAGCCACCCTACAGGACAGAGTTAGGACACAGCAGAACTGCCCCATAGAGTTTCCAAGAAGCGGCTGGTAGATTTGAACTGTTGACCTTTTAGTCAGCAGCCAAGTGAGCTCTTAACCACTGCGTCGCCAGGGCCCCACATTTTAACTAGGGAGTCAAAAATGCTCTGAAGATGAGAGATCCTCTAAAGACTCTTAAACCCCATCTTATTGGCACTGCCTTGGAACAAGGCCAGGGAACAGTGTTTACATAATAACAATTTATCCTAAAACACAGCTTCTAGTTCCACATGGTTCTAGAAACTGACTGAACACAGATAATTCTTCACAAGGCCCCAAGTGAACATTTTTTACAAATTAAGCTAGGCTATTGTTTTTTTTTTATTGTTTGACCTAAAGGTAATTTTAGGAAGACCAGTTTCTTCAAGGCTCAAGCATCAAAAGAAGTTCTTAGAGCAATGGCCTGGGTGGGTCACCCGAACTCCATGGAGAATTAAAACTGTTTTTCAACAGAAAACCTCTCCATGAAAATAGAAAGGAAAGTTTTATTATTGAATAAACATTAAAATAAACTAGAATGTGATGCACCACAGGCAATCAACAAAAAGGAATCTGACCCTTTACATAGCTGAATGGATACAACTCATCACATTTGTGTTTTCAAGACAAAATTGCTAATTTTCTAATATCTTTATGGCAGGAACTCTGAAGTTACGGTAAACTCCTTCCAGTAAAATTGGAAGTAAGGGTGTGACTTCCTTGGTAGTTACTTTTCAAGAGAGATGGCTCCAGGTTTTTGAGGAAACAACCTTGATTTACATACTTTTCAAAGCGACAGAGAAAGAGTTTACCTCTGTTAAGTTATTGAAAGTGAATTCTGAAAGAACAAGGGAGGAGGGGAGCCTCTTATTTTCAACAGGGAGAATTAAAAGCTCTTATTTTCAATTTCTATGTCCTTACAATATATTTATATATTAGCCAAATGCATTAAACCCACTGCTGTAGAGTCAACTCTGACTCGTAGCGACCCCATAGGGTTTCCAAGGCTGTAAATCTCTGTGGAAGCAGACTGCCACATCTTTCTCCCAGGGAGCTGCTAATGGTTTCGAACTGCCAACCTTTCAGTTAGCAGTTGATTGCTTTAACCACTGAGCCATTAGGGCTCGAGAGATATATCTGTGTACATATATATACACATATATATATATAACAAAACATTTGCCATTTCAATATTTTAAATGTATGATTCAGCAACATCAAGTTTATCATTATTTAATTTGAATTCATCCTTTAAGAAGGTGACTTTGGTATATATGGCTTTATTGAAACCTAAAGCAAAACAAATTAGAAAATTTGATTTTAACGCACAAACACCTACTTCTACTCTGATGATCAGATTCTAGGAGAATCCCCTGTATCCTTGTAATATACTCCACTTTAACCCGAGTTTCTCTGAATGAGCTTCTGTTACTATCAAATAGTCTGCACTTTCAGCCCTGACATTAGTTTCTAAGATCCATACTCAGTTCCTCAAGAGTAGCAAGCTAGTACTCATCTTGATTGCTTTCTTTCACAAAATTTATATCCATTTTGTCACCAAAGCCTGCCAATTCTTCCTCTACAACATTTGCCAGAGTCTTCTCTTTTCCACTTGTGTACCCGTAGTGGGCACTTATCTTGACATATTTTGTTTCTGATTTATTATTAGTGTTTGCCTCCCTCTCAGAATTGACAGCCACATGGTATTGTTATTAATACTGATGTCACCCCCCATCGCTACATCATTACTTTGCACTTAGGGGATGCTCAAACAATTTAATTGAATGCAACTTTAAGATTAATGTATAAATTGCTTAACTGCATTATTACTGAAATTTAGAGTCTAAAAAATCTGTGTTAAAATAGAAACACCTCTGTATACATTGATAGTGTTTCTTACTTTGAGCCTTGATTCTTAATATAAAAAGAGTAAAAAATAATAGCAGGATAAAGAATATGATGATATCTAAAATTTTTTTTTTTTTTACTATCCATAAGCAACACTTGCTTTGTGCCGGGCATTGTGCTAAGGACTTTAAACACATTATCACATATAATCCTCATAAAAAAATCTTATAAAAGCCTACTTTTCTTTTACACATAAAGAGAAACCCTGGTGCCTACTGGCTGATTTGAAACATCAAGACTTGTCTTGAAAATTTGCCACTGTGGCACCAAATGTCTTTATTCACATGCTTCCTTTAATTATTCTAGCTAGGGAGCCCTGGTGGCACAGTAGTTAAGAGCTTCGCTGCTAACCAAAAAGGTCAGCAGTTCAAATTCACCAGCCACTCCTTGGAAGCCCTATGGGGCAGTTCTACTGTGTCCTACAGGTTGGCTATGAGTCGGAATTGACTCAACAGCAATGGGTTTGAGTTTTTTGGGTAGGGCTTTATCTGTTCCTATCCTGTAGTACTCTGTGAAGCAAAGTTCCAACTGCCTTTCTTTGTGTGCCTTCATTCCATGAGCACTCATGTCTTCACATCTTGTCTCTCTCTGGGACCCAGAGGCAATTTTTTACTTGTTTGTTTTGTTTTTAAAAGAACAGGTGCCGGGCACATGGTGCAACTAACATATTCCCTGAGAGTTTTATTTCACTAAGTGGAGATCTTGGCTCACTGGCAAATTTGCTCCTGCCACTCCTTCCTATACTTCCATCTCCATAAGAGTGATGGATCTGCATAGATTGGGTCTCTCACTGTAGCAAGCCCAGAGGAGTTTTTTTTTTCTTTCCAACATGCTTTTTAAACGATTTTTACTTTTTTTCTTTTTGAATATTTTAGAAACCAATTTGAACAGAAAAGCTTTGAATATGCTTTACTGATGTTTCCTTACGGTCTCAAATGTGCCATGTCTATCTATATTCTGTTAACATTTTCAAACTGCTTGTCATTACATTTCATTAGGGGACAACATTCAGTATTGACTCATAAGCACAACTGCACTGGAAAAGCAAATGAGGTGGAAAGGGAAGAAGAGATTGACTATGGTTGGCTGCTAGTCTTCCTTCTTAATGTTCTTCAAGCCAACACTGACTGGATTTTTCAGACCTCTGGCAAGAAGCTATACACTATACTTAATTATCCATTTATTGTCCCTTGCATTTCATCCTCTAAGAATGCTGAACTGATTGTTGGTTTTCTAACATGCCGAGCTACTTCACATCTTGGTGCCTCTATGCATACTGTTTCCTTAGTCTAGAATATATTTCATCCTCGTGTCCATTTGATAAATTTAAAGATACTTCAAAACCTAAAGATGACATTCCTGTTGCTCTATTACATCCTGGAAAAGTAATCACCTTCTCGGTGATTAGTTTGTATACATAGTACTACTGCTACACTTATCACACTGGTTATAATTTCCTTTTTTATAGTTACATTTCTATTTCTCCTTGAGAGCAGAGCCTACACCTAGCATAATTGGTTTGGCACTTAAAAACCCATTGCCATAGAGTCGATTTAACATATAATTTGCAAATTGGGGTAACATTTCAACTACCAAACCAAATCCACTGCCACTGAGTCGATTCCAACTCATAGTGACCCTATAGGACAGAGTAGAGCTGCCCGAGAGGGTTTCCAAGGTGCAGCTGGTGGATTTGAACTGCTGACCTTTTAATTAGCAGTCTGAGCTCTTGACTACTGCGCCACCAAGGCTCCACTTAGTAGTTTCAAAATTTAATGATTAAATATTAACTAAAAAGTCTTAAATTGCCTCAATTTTAGGTTGTAGGTTTTTTTTTTCCTTGTGCTAGATAATATAACCTTTTCCAATAAACTGTTTCCCCTCTACTGGCTCCACCCACTAGAACTAAACTATGTGCAACATCCAAGAGGACTGGTGATGGACAATTACTTTTGTCAGGTGCTTTTGACTAGCATCAAAATCAGGCCCTTTATAGCACATATTTATAAAAATGTCAACTCAAGTCAAACCTATCTATCTCCCTAAATAGATGAAACCATTTCCCACCCTTCAAACATTCTTTTCTCTCCTCTAAGGTTATGTCAAAAATCATCATGATTAATAGTTAACATGCCCACTCTACTCAATAGAATCTCTGAAGAATTTGTTATCTTTCTTTTAGAATTCTGTAAGAAATAAAATCCTTCCAAAACAACTGCATATCTCCAAAAACTGGAGGAAAAGGTATCTGCCATTATCAGATATCTACTAAAATCATCATCAATACATAATAAGTTATAAAGAGGAAAATTAGTAACAGACATCTTATTTTGATTTTAAGGTTTTTCTTGTCCATAAAACCAAATATTAACCATAAAAAGCCTGCCAGAAACTGCTCTACAGCAATGCAAATTTGTCTTATCCTGCTAGAAAAGAATAGTCATCAAAACTTTGCCTCCTAATTTAAATCTCAGAAAGTTTCATGGTGGAGGGCCAAATTTATTAGCAGCCAGCCAGAAGTAAACTGATACCAGTGGATCTCAGTAAAAGGGGAAAACAAAAACAAACAAAAAAACCCAAACCTGTTGCCTTCCAGTTGATTCCAACTCATAGCGACCCTATAGAAGGCAGGGTTCAATCAATGATGTTGAGACTGTTGTTGTTAGGTGCCATCTAGTTGGTGCCAACTCTGGTGATGCTATATGTACAACAGAACAAAACACTGCCTGGTCCTGTGCCATCCTCACCATCACTGCTATGTTTGAGCCTATTGTTGTAGACACTGTAGACCATCTCGTAGAGGGTTTTTCTCTTTTTTGCTGATCCTCTACTTTGCCTAGCACGACCCCCTACTTCTCCAGGAAATGGTCCCTCCCGAACACATGTCTAAAGTAAGTGAGACAAAGTGTCACCATTCTCGCTTCTAAGGAGCATTCTGCCTGTACTTCTTCCAAGACAGATCTGTTCATTCTCCTGGCAGACCATGGAATATTCAATATTCTTCACCAGCATCACAATTCAAAAGCATCAGTTCTTCTTCTGTCTTCCTTATTCATTGTCCAGCTTTTGCATGCATATGAGGTGACTGAAAACACCATGGCTTGAGTCAGGTGCACCTTAGTCCTCAAAGTGACATCTTTGGTTTTCAACACTTTAAAGAGGTCTTTTACAGTAGATTTGTCCAATGCAACACAACGTTTGATTTCTTGTCTGCTGCTCCTATGAGTGTTTATTGTGGATCCAAGTAAAATGAAATCATATTGACAATGTTGATATTTTCCATGTTTATCATGATGCTGCGTATTAGTCCTACTGTGCAGATTTTTGTCTTATGTTCATATCAAGAACAATATGAAGTAATAAATAATATATATCATTTATATGTGATACATGCTTATCAAATATACATGTTATACATGTGCTATACATGAATTTAACATATACATATCATATATATACTTTGCATACATGAATTTGTGTGCTTATGTGTCTGGTCAGGAGACAGAAAGCACAACAGTTATTTGAGCAGAAAGAATTTAATATAAAGAATTGTTAACTATGTATAAAATTGTTAACTAGGTAACTGAAAGGGTAGGAAGAAAATTCTAAGGTATCATAGAGGTAGCAACTGCAGGAAATAGTTACCACCCATAGGACTGGAGGAACAAAGAGAAGAGATCAGAATTATTGAAATTTAGACTCTTAGTGGAGAAGACTGACAGAGAGCCTAAACTCTGAGGATGGATGGGTGCAGCTCAGCTGGTGTTGGTATCTCTGAGGATGGTAGGATGAGGCAGGTTCTAGGAATACTGGAAAGACTGTAAACGGGATTCAGCTGTCGCTATAGGAAGGCATTGCTACTGCCAGGGTAAAGAAGACTTGGGCTAATGCCAACAGGAGAAAAGCAATCTGGCATTAAGTCCCTTCTCCCTGACCCAGCCTTGCAGCCTCCCTCTACTGCCCCCCTATTGGCAGAGACTAACAAGGAGTAGCTGGCAATAGAAAAATTTGGTTTGCAGAGTCCCAGTCCCAGCATCACAGAGCAGAACACAGAAGGATGGGTTTGGAGCTAAGACAATGACTTGGTATCTGGTATGCTTCTGTTACCTGATTGGGGTCAGTGCCCTGGAGCAGTAGAGCCAATGAAACATACTCCAAGTCAGAAAGAGAGGGACAGTTTATTAGGAGGTGACATCCACGGGGAGTCCGGCAGCAACGCTGGCTGTCTTTACAGAGTCCCGAAAAGCAATTTCTACATCAGAGTTTATATATCATCTTTGCAAGGATTACATAATGTCTTCAAGCACGTAGCCCACAGATGGTCAGACAAGTATACACAACAACTACAAGAAACTCTTATTAGACTAAAGATATGCATACCAGACATCTAGTTTCTAATCTGTATGCTTGTAACAGGCAAAAAAAAAAAAAGATATAAAAATCTCTCGGCTAGACGAACTGGCCTGCCAAGTTTACCCTGAGTGAGATAAGGAGCAAAAAAGTTGCAGACCAAAAGTGCCAGGCAGCCTTCCTAGCTGCCGTCTTGCAGGCTGAAGGCCATCTACCAAGAGAACAAGGAAGAGGAGGAAAACCAAGGCCGCAAGAGCTGAGAAGGCCCCGTACCCCTTTGGAAAGAGACCAGTGCAGCTGGTGTAATAAAAAGAATGGACATTGAAAGTGAGACTGTACAAAATGCCAAGAAAAAAACTTGCAGGTTACTTAGAGTATCATTATAGCGTTAGTTATGTCAGGCTCTCAATCACCCATTTTGAAAAGGAAAAAATATGTTGCAAGGTGTTAGAGTCATACTTCCTCTTCTTCTCAGTAAAGACAACGATGTCCCACAGACTACTTTGGAAAAATAGCTTTGTGGGCAAGAGAACTTCAATATTACTATAAAAACTTCTTTCCTATATTTGACCTACAATGTTCCTCTTCAAAGGGAATATTAGCCTTGAAAAAATCATATATCAGGAAGAACAATATTTTCAATAGGCCATATTTAAAGTAAAGGATGTCATTTTCTTACACACCTCCATTTTCTTTCTTTCTCTTTCTCTTTCTTTTTCTGATTCATTGCAGAAGGGGAGACTCCATGCTTCATGTCCCACGTATGAAAGTTATATCTTTTAAAAATGGGAAGATTGACATTACGACTGTTGATTAAACAGTACTTCTTTTTTTTTTCTTGTTGTAAGAACCGTTGCTATTTTAGAAGAAATAAATGAAAACATTCATCTTTATATTGTGATCAAACTATTATTTATAGGGAGAAGGCAAGATGTTCCCTCATGTTCTCCTACTCACTTTTACACAGAATGTTTCTACCACACAGAAGAAATTCACATTATAATGGCAACTCAACTAAGGCAGAGTCGAAGCAATGAAAAATTTGCCATGTTGTGGCTGCTGTGATTTCTCAAATCAGCAACCATATGCAGAAGAGAGTGCTAGATGGGGGCCCTTCTCTCTTCCCCATTTCTCTCTCAACTTTCAGAAGCTGACAGACAGTAAATATGCATACAATAGAGCAACAACAAATGACAGATTGACTAAAGATGAGTTGCTAGAGAAGATGCAGAAAATGTACCCTAATTAGATGTAATGCTAGAGAAGCAGGTAAATGTACAAAATAATTTTGTTCGTTGATCCCAGAAATAACTACATCTTATCCTGGCAAATTACCACTCTTTCAAAGATTACACCCGAAATCCTAAAATAAAGTGATTATTTTTCCTCTTGTGCCTCTTTTTCTGTCTTGCTAAATTTTATAATGAAGAGTAAATTGCTCAACATTCCACTAAAAGTATTGCTGATTTTTTAAGTCTCCAAATCAACAAGAAAATGATACACTACCCAATAGCAAGAGGGGCAAAGATTTAAACAGGTATGAAACAGGATATTTAAATATCTAATTAATTTATGTAAAGGTGTTCCAACTTATTAGTCATCAGAGGAATGTAAATTAAAACCTTAACAATAAACCATCACAACAAGACAGTGGGTTGTGAATGCTCCTTAAAGCCAGAATGTTCCTTAGAAGCGAGATGGCAAGACGTGTTATCAGGAGGGAACAGTCCCTGGAGAAGGACATCATGCTTGGTAAAGTAGAGGGTCAGCAGAAATGAGGAAGATCCTCAACGAGATGGACTGATACAGTGACTGCAACAATGGGCTCAAACATAGCAAAGATTGTGAGGATGGCCCAGGACCAGGCAGTGTTTCATTATGTTGTACATAGGGCCACTATGAGTGAGAATTGACTTGATGGCACCTAACAGTAACAATTCTACCCAATAAAATGGCAAATTTTAAAAAAGACTGACAATTAAAATATTATAAGGATATGGAAAAAGTAGGGGTGGGTGGGTGGGTAGGTAGGTAGGTGGATGGATGGATGGATGCTATTGAGTTGACTCTGACTCACAGCGACCTTATGTGCCAACAGAATAAAAACATTGCCAGGTCCTGTGATGTTCTCCCTATCACCAGCACGTTCTAGTCCATTGATGCAACTATTACGCCAATCCATCTCACCAAGGGTTTCCCTCACTTTTACTGGCTCTCTACTTCACCAAACATGATGTCTTCTTCCAGTGATTGATTCCTCCTGATGACATCTCCAAAGCAAGTGAGTGGGACGATATTCTTTGTGATCTGTAAGGTTTTCAGTGGCTAATCTTTGGAAGTAGATCACTAGGCCTTTCTTCCTAGTTTAGCTTAGTCTAGAAAGCCATGCAGGCCTCAAGAGTATGACAAACTGACAGATGAGTGGGAGGCAGTCTTTTGGCAGTATTGCAAATTGACTTAATCACTTTGTAAAATGGATTGTCAGTGTCTACACAAGTGGAACACGGGCATATTTAAGTATGTTACCAACTGAAATGTACAAAAAAAAAATCATGTAGAGTAGGGTTACTCTAAGCGTTCATGGAAAGAATGTGCCAAGATGTAAACAATAAGTTCCCAGGAAAAATGCGTTCACAACTGCAATCATATATAACCAAACAGGATGGCACCACTCACCTAGCTGGTAACTCACTCCCTCCTAGCCAAGAGGTCGACCTTTACATTTCAAAGGACTTCAAGCTAAAGCTGATCTTATCTATAATCAGTCATTAACCCCCTACCTTTCCTTTGTTCTCTATGTATATAGACCACTTTGTCCACCAGAACAGCAGAGAGCTTTGTACTTTTAATTAGTGCTACCCAGCTTGGGAAACCCTGGTGGCATAGTGGTTAAGTGCTACGGCTGCTAGCCAAAGGGTTGGCAGTTCAAATCCACCAGGTGCTCCTTGGAAACTCTATGGGGCAGTTCTACTCTGTCCTATAGGGTCACTATGAGTTGGAATCGACTTGATGGCACTGGGTTTGGTTTTGGTTTTTGGTTTTACCCAGCTTGAGCTATATTATTCCTCAATAAAACTCCTTTTCTTTCACTCCTCAACAGAGCACGGGATTTTCTTCTTTGACACATGTATACAAAAATAAAAATAAATGTACAATTTAGGGGATAAGAACAGAAAATAAATCAACTAAATGAACACCCATGTACCACACCACCCTGCTTAAGAAATGGACATTACTTGGAAATCTTTTTGTCTCTTGCCAATCCCAACCTCCATCTGACAGAGATACTCAATATCCTAAATTTTGTGTTAATCATATCCTTGCTTTTATTTATCGTTTTACAACATCATAGAGTTGTAAACTAAACATAAACACTAAATTAAAACTAAGCACTATCATGTTTGGTTTTTCCTGTTTGGAAATGTAGATTAATGGGATGATACTAGCTATATTCCTTGGTAAACATTGTTTTTTCTCTCTGGTATGTTACAGGGATTCATCCACACAGATGCCTGTACCTTTACTCCATTTTGTTTTCACTGTTGAATAATGTCCTATTGTATGAATATACTACAAATTATTTATTTGTTCTACTTTGATAGATATTAGCAATGTTTACAGTCTTTTGTCATTATAAATAGTAATCTGAAGAGCATTATTTTGCATGTCTCCTTGTACATTTACAAGAGATTGTACAGAATATATGGAAACCCTGGTGGCATAGTGGTTAAGTGCTACGGCTGCCAACCAAAAGGTCGGCAGTTCAAATCCACCAGACGCTCCTTGGAAACTCTATGGGGCAGTTCTACTCTGTTCTATTGGGTCGCTATGGGTTGGAATCAACGTGAGGGCAACGGCCTTGGGTTTTTTTTTTTTGGTAGGGAATATACCTAGGAGTGGAACCACTGAGTCATAGGATATGCACATTTTCAGATTTACTAGGTAATGCCAAATTATTTTCCAAAGTAATTGAACCAAAGTTATTTCCTGCTTTTCCACATCTTTGCTTAGTATCATCATTATTTGAATTTTAGTCATTTTAGTTAGCATCTAAGTTTATCTTGACATTTTCATATGTTTAATGACAATTTGTATTTTCTCTTCTAAGGAAATACTGATTAAGTCACTTGCCATTTGCTATTTTTTGGGGGGGGTCATTTTCTTACTGATTTTAATAGGGTTTATATATTCTGGATACTACAGCTTTTTAAGTAATCAGTGTTATATATATCATTTCCCAGGATGGCTTGGCTTTTCACTATTATATCTTTGATGAAGCAAAGTTCTTAAATAGTACACAGATGAAATCACCACTATTTTTCTTTATGGTTTGGTTTCCATTATAGTTTAGGGTTTGTGCCTTTTATGCCTTGTTTAAGAAATCCTACCCTACCTAAAGATCATAAAGATTTCTCCTTTATTTCTTTAAAAAATAATAATAAAGTTATTGTCTTTCACATCTAAGACCTTGATCAATCTAGAATTGATTTTTGTATATGGATGAAGTATGTGGTCTACTTTTTTTTTTTCCATATAGCTAACCAATACTCCCCTCACCATTTAATGAATAGGCTACCCTTGCCCACTGATTTATAATGCGTCTCTCACGTATCAAGTTCCCATTAACATGCGGACCTATTCTGGGCTCATTTATTGCTGAACGAATACCATAGTGTCTTAAGACATTTTCTTTTTAAAGGAGAAAACTAAAACATTTTTATTAATTCAGTTAAACTGACTGAGAATTATAAGCAACCATATAGTGATTAAATATTTGCGTTTTGTAGCGAAGGTCAATGAGACAAACAACAAAAATCAAATAAAAACATGGGAATAGTTTATTTTTTCAATAAAACTTTATCAGAAAACTTTCATTGCTTATAAAATAATTCCTATCTACTCATTTAGAAATTAAGGTAAGTAAGGTTTTAGACCCCCACGTGTCTGTCAGTTTGTCATACTGTGGAGGTCTTGCGTGTTGCTGTGATGTTGGAAGCCATGCCACTGGTATTCAGATACCAGCAGGGTCACCCATGGAGGACAGGTTTCAGCTGAGCTTCCAGACTAAGACAGACTAGGAAGAAGGACCCGGCAGTCTACTTCTGAAAAGCATTAGCCAGTGAAAACCTTATGAATAGCAGCGGAACACTGTCTGATATAGTGCTAGAAGATGAGCCCCCAGGTTGGAAGGCACTCAAAAGATGACTGGGGAAGAGCTGCCTCCACAAAGTAGAGCTGACCTTAATGACATGGATGGAATAAAGCTTTCGAGACCTTCATTTGCTGATGTGGCACGACTCAAAATGAGAAGAAACAGCTGCAAACATCCATTAATAATCAGAACGTGGAATGTACGCAGTATGAATCTAGGAAAATTAGAAATTGTCAAAAATGAAATGGAATACATAAACATTGATATCCTAGGCATTAGTGAGCTGAAATGGACGGGTATTGGCCATTTTGAATCGGACAATCATATAGTCTACCATGCTGGGAATGACAACTCGATGAGGAATGGTGTTGCATTCACCATCAAAAAGAACATTTCAAGATCTATCCTGAAGTACAATGCTGCCAGTGATAGGATAATATCCACATGCCTAACAAGGAAGACCAGTTAATACAACTATTATTCAAATTTACACACCAACCACTAAGGCCAAAGATGAAGAAACAGAAGATTTTTATTAGATGCTGCAGTCTGAAATTGATCAAACATGCAATCAAGAGGCATTGATAATTACTGGGGGCTGGAATGCAAAAGTTGGAAACAAAGAAGAAGGATCAGTAGTTGGAAAATATGGCCTTGGTGATAGAAACAATGCTGGAGATTGAATGATAGAATTTTGCAAGACCAACGACTTCTTCACTGCAAATACCTTCTTTCACCAACATAAACGGTGACTATACACATGGACCTTGCCAGATGGAACACACAGAAATCAAATTGACTACATCTGTGGAAAGAGACGATGGAAAAGCCCAATATCATCAGTCATAACAAGGCCAGGGGCCGACTGTGGAACAGACCGTCAATTGCTCATATGCAAGTTCAAGCTGAAGCTGAAGAAAATCAGAGCAAGTCCACGAGAGCCCAAATTTGACTTTGAGTGTATCCCACATGAATTTAGAGACCATCTGAAAAATATATTTGATGCATTGAATGCTAGTGACCGAAGACCAGACGAGTTGTGGAATGACATCAAGGACATCATCCATGAAGAAAGCAAGAGGTCATTGAAAAGATAGGAAAGAAAGAAAAGATCAAGATGGATGTCAGAGGAGACTCTGAAACTTGCTCTTGAACATCGAGCAGCTGAAGCAAAAGGAAGAAATGATGAAGTAAAAGAACTGAACAGAAGATTTCAAAAGGCGTCTTGAGAAGACAAAGTATTGTAATAACATGTGCAAAGACCTGGAGATGGAAAACCAAAAGGGAAGAACACACTCGGTGTTTCTCAAGCTGAAAGAATTGAAGAAAAAATTCAAGCCTCGAGTTGCCATAGTGAAGGATTCTATGGGGAAAATATTAAACGACGCAGGAAGCATCAAAAGAAGATGGAAGGAATACACAGAGTCATTATACCAAAAAGAATTAGTCGATGTTCAACCATTTTAAGAGGTGGCATATGATCAGGAACCGATGGTACTGAAGGAAGAAGTCCAAGCTGCTCTGAAGGCACTGGCGAAAAACAAGGCTCCAGGAATTGACGGAATATCAACCAAGATATTTCAACAAACAGATGCAGCGCTGGAGGTGCTCACTCATCTATGCCAAGATATACAGAAGACAGCTTCCTGGCCAACTGACTGGCAGAGATTCATATTTATGCCTATTCCCAAGAAAGGTGATCCAACCGAATGTGGAAATTATAGAACAATATCATTAATATCACACGCAAGAAAATTTTGCTGAAGATCATTCAAAAACGGCTACAGCAGTATATCGACAGGGAACTGCCAGAAATTCAGGCCAGTTTCAGAAGAGGACTTGGAACCAGGGATATCACTGCTGATGTCAGATGGATCCTGGCTGAAAGCAGAGAATACCAGAAGGATGTTTACCTGTGTTTTATTGACTACGCAAAGGCATTTGACTGTGTGGATCACAACAAATTATGGATAACGTTGCGAAGAATGGGAATTCCAGAATACTTAATTGTGCTCATGAGGAACCTTTACATAGATCAAGAGGCAGTTGTTTGGACGGAACAAGGGGATACTGATTGGTTTAAAGCCAGGAAAGGTGTGCGTCAGGGTTGTATTCTTTCACCATACCTATTCAATCTGTATTCATATGTATTCAATCTGTATCCTATTCAAATAATCCAAGAAGCTGGATTATATGAAGAAGAACAGGGCATCAGGATTGGAGGAAGACTCATTAACAACCTGCCTTATGCAGATGACACAACCTTGCTTGCTGAAAGTGAAGAGGACTTGAAGCACTTACTAATGAAGATCAAAGACCACAGCCTTCAGTGTGGATTACACCTCAACATAAAGAAAACAAAAATCCTCACAACTGGACCAATAAGCAACATCATGATAAATGGAGAAAAGATTGAAGTTGTCAAGGATTTCATTTTACTTGGATCCACAATCAACAGCCATGGAAGCAGCAGTCAAGAAATGAAAAGACACATTGCATTGGGTAAAATGTGCTGCAAAGGACCTCTTTAAAGTGTTCAAGAGCAAAGATGTCACCTTGAAGACTAAGGTTCGCCTGACCCAAGCCATGATGTTTTCAATTACCTCCTATGCACGTGAAAGCTGGACAACGAATAAAGAAGTCTGAAGAAGATTTGATGCCTTTGAACCGTGGCGTTAGAGAAGAATATTAAGTAGACCACGGACTGCCAAAAGAAAGAACAAATCTGTCTTTGAAGAAGTACAACCAGAATGCTCCTTAGAGGCAAGGATGGCGAGACTGCGTCTTACATACATTGGACATGTTGTCAGGAGGGATCAGTCTCTGGAGAAAGACATCATGCCTGGCAGAGTACAGTCTCAGCAGAAAAGAGGAAGACCCTCAACGAGGTGGATTGACACAGTGGCTGCAACAGTGCACTCAAGCATAACAAGGATTGTGAGGATGGCTCAGGACTGGGCAGTTTTTCGTTCTGTTGTGCATAGGGTCGCTATGAGTCAGAACTGACTCGACGGCACCTAACAACAACAACAAGGTTTTAGAGTACTTTCATATAAACTGCATAAAACCTAGGATACTTCTTACTACAATATGAATTATGGTTTTGTTAAGGTTATTTCTTGGATAAGTTATATTTTAATTAATCCAAACATATCTAATTAGGAAAAATACAAAAATGTACTCATGTTTAGTTTTTAATTATCAAATTTATTTAACAAAATGATTTTACTTTTGACTGTAACTCCACAAAGAAACGATGGAAATGTTAATCATAATTATTTTCATGAAAAAAGAAAGCTATTACTGTCTTCTTTGAAGGATACTCAAAGACTTCCCCTCTCATACTTCCTAAGTCCTCAGGCATCTCAGGTGGACTTATGATTTGCTATTTCAGACTCAGACCTGAGAAGTAGTCTCAACCTTGGTTGCACCTGACAATTGCCCTACACTAACCAAATCAGAATCTCTGGGGGTGGGGCCCAGTACCGGTAGTTATTAAAGCCCCCCAGGTGATTCCAATGGGCAGTCAAGGTTGAGAACCACTGGCCTACAGTAAAACATTCGTAGCCAAACCTGATAAAAAACGCAAAGTGAAAAAGTGGTATGATTTTAAGATCATATAAGTTCCTTTACATACATATTCTCATGGCTTTGTAATCTAAATATTTGCCTCAAATCTTTTATTTTGCAGTAGAGATCTAATATGGGTAGGAACCAATCATATCTCAGACAAGTTGAAATTAGTAAATCCTACATACCTAAAGTATACCAGCGAAGCATATATATATACACACACACATATATGTGTGTATATATGTATGTATATGTGTGTGTGTATATATGTGTGTATATATATATATATATATATATATATATATATATATATATATATATATGAAGATAGAGATTTATCTCAAGGAAATGGCTCATGCAGTTGTAGAGGCTGGCAAGTCTCAAGCACATCAGGCTGGAGGCTTCTCCTGACTCATGTAGCTGCAGCGACTGACGAACTCAAGACTGGCAGGTCAGATGGCAGGCTGCTGGCTCATAGGGTGCGGAGGCTGACAAATTAAAGATCGGCAGGTAAGATGGCATACTGCTAGCTCACAGGCTGTGGAGGCTGACAAATCCCAAGATCAGCAGGTAAGCTGCCAGCTCAAGTCTGAAGAACCAGAGGTCAGACGATGATGAGCTGGATGGAGGATCCAGAGTAAAAGCCTTGCCAGAATATCCATTTATATACTGGAAGCAGGCCACACCTCCAAGGAAACTCCCTTTCAACTGACTGGCTGCTCATAGCAGATCTCATCATGGAGTTGATTACACCATCACATAACTGCCAAATTACATCATTACATCATTACATAACTGCCAAACTACATCATAACTGTCAAAACACGGAGAATCACAGCCTAGCCAAGTTGACACACAACCATAACCATCACAATAACACATCACACTGAGTTGATTTTCTAATAGTCCATAAGCTCATTGAGAGTAGGGATCACTAGTTCAACTTTGTATCACTGGAAAACCAAAACCAAACCCACTGCTGTCAAGTTGACTCTGACTCATAGCGACCCTATAGGACAGAGTAGAACTGCCTGCCCCATAGGGTTTCCAACGAGTGCCTGGTGGATTCGAACTGCTGATCTTTCGGTTATCAGCCAAACTCTTAACTACTATGCCATCGGGATTTCCAGTATCACTGGAGTCTAGTACAATAACTTGGGCATAGCTGATACCTAAAAAATATGTATGAATAATTAAGTTAATCACCCACCATTTCCAGTAATGGGAAGAGAGATTATTCAGACCAATCCTCCCACTTAAACAGAAATGTTAGATAAAATATCTAAAGAAAAGTATTCAAAGCATCACGATGCTAGAACCAAACCCAAAAACCAAACCCATTGCTATCGAGTCAATGTTCACTCATAGTGACCCTACAGGACAGAGTAGAACTACCCATAAGGTTTCCAAGGAGTGGCTGGTGGATTTGAGCTGTCAAACTTTTGGTTAACAGCTGAGCTCTTAACCACTGCACCACCAGGGCTCCCAATGCTAAAAAGATACCAATAAATTCCAAGGCTAAAATCTAAGGGCTAGGCCAAACCCCTTCCCATATGTCTTCAATCAACATGAACCTTCTGCTCCAATTAAACATGGAATGCTGTTTATACTTTCTCTAAGTCTGGAATGTCCCCTCTGACTTTCCAATTTCCATTCAAAGCCCTCCCAACAATCCTAAACATTGTCACCTCCTAACAACCTTCCTTAATCCCACCAGGGATAAGTGATACTTCCTTCTCCTGAAACTGCATTAGCAATATTCAATTCCACTAAATCAGCAGTTAATTGCACCCTGACTGCTTTATGCCACATTTTCTTTTTTCTTAATTACTTTATTTTTGGTGGTAATATACACAACCAAATATATATTCATTTACAATGTCTACATGTACAGTTCAGTGGCATTGGTTACATATTTCACATTGTGTCACCATTCTCAATATGTCTACCCATACTGTTTCATCATCATTAATTTAGACTCTCTATTTTTTTTTTTATCCCTTAAAGTTCTCATCTGCACTTTAGATTAACTGTTGTAAATTTGAACTCACATAGATACTTCTTTATAAGAGTGCAATGCTCAAGGCAAACACCCTTTGTTAATTGAGCTAAACTGTTGTTTACTTTAACAGTGGATTTGTGAGATAGTTTTGGTTCAGAGTTTAAGGATTATTTCTGGGCAATAGATTCAAGGGTTCCCCCAGTGTCTTAGTCATCTAGTGATGCCATAACAGAAATACCACAAGTAGATGGCTTTAACAAATAGAAATTTATTCTCTCACAGTCTAGTAGGTTACAAGTCCAAATTCAGGGTGTCAGCTCCAGGCGAAGGCTTTCTCTCTTTGTCGTCTCTGGAGGAAGGTCTTTGTCCTCAATCTTCTCCTGGTTGAGGAGCTTCTCAGGCGCAGGGACCCCGTGCCCAAAGGAAGCGCTCTGCTCTTGGTGCTGCTTTCTTGGTGGTATGACGTCCCCAACTCTCTGCTTGCTTCTCTTTCCTTTTATCTCTTAAAAGATAAAAGGTGGTGCAGGCCACACCCCAGGGAAACTCCCTTTACCTTGGATTAGGGAGGTGACCTGAGTAAGGGTGGTGTTACAATCCCACCCTAAACCTCACAACATAGAATTACAATCACAAAATGGGGGATAACCACACAATACTGGGAATCATGGCCTAACCAAGTTGACACTTATTTTGGGGGGACACAATCCAGTCCATGACACCTAGTTTCAATGGATCCAGTAAATCTGGTTTCCGTATGAATTTGCAGTTCTGTTCTACAGTCTTCCTCTTTTTCATCAGGATCAATCTATGGGGTCCTTGATCAAAACAAAACATTCAGTAATGGTAGATGGGCACCATCCATTTCTTCTGGTCTCATGTATGCCACATCTTCTCTATTGTTGCCTTGGATTATTTAAGTATCTGTAAATTATTCTTCTTTTCCTAACCAAACGCTGTGACACTGAAGGACAGGAGTTTTGTTGTATGCATGTTTTAGCCCTGTGGATTCTTGAACTTAGATGATTAGTCAATGTTTGTTCATATGAGTAAATTTATTTAAAAGTTGTCTCTAAACCACTGGTTCTCAAACTTGAATGTGCATCAAAATTACGTAGAGGATGATTAACACAGATTAAACACAGATTATTTGGGCCCCAACCCAGGAGTTTCTAAACCAGTAGGTCTGGGAAGAGACTGAGGATTTGCATTTCTAACAAATTCTCAAGTGATGCTGATGCTGCTGGGTCCAGGGACCACACTTTGAGAATCATTTCTCTTTGGACCTTTGTGTCTCGAGAATAATCGCTATAATATAGTTTGTACTGTCTGCTCCTAAGTTTCTGTGTTAGTGTTTTTCTCATAATGGACTGTTTGGGGACATTTATAAAGGATATTACTCATTCAGAACCAATATATGCTCAACTGTTTCAAATTCACTCTGGCCTACTTCTTCTAAACTTTTGTTCCCTTATAGAGTAGAATCGTAAACACCATAGCCATATCCCACATCCCCTTTGTCATCTCCTCTTGTGATTATGTTATAATTTAGCTGTAATTATCTACCTTCCTCATATTTCCTCGAAATCTGGATACTCACTTTATCTATCAGCACTGTGCTTTTAAGAGGACATCTGTGTCTCCTCTGTTTTTTAGAGGTGAGGTTTATAGGTCCACTCTTCCTTTTCTCATGGTAGGTACTGGAAATAAAAAGCTTGTTTATAATACGCACATGGGAAATCCCATATCATGTTGGGAATGAGGGTATGTAACTGGAGGGAGTTAAACTTGGAGGACTGGAGAAAATGTTCTAACATAGAGTCTTAACCTCTATGAGCTTCCATGAGCAGTGACTCCGTTGAAAAAAAATATATACCTACTTCCATGATACTGGGCCATAGGTTCAGTAAATCTTCTAAGAAATTGTCAGCCTTGGTGGTCTCTGGACTTTCTATATTTTAAGTAATTTTATGATTGTCTTGGCTACACTATATTTATCAAGTTTTAATATTGTTTTAAATGAAGTCCATATATTGAAACACTGGAGTTGTAAACTGATAGAGCTGGCTTTAGAAAAAGCAAAGTACAATGTGGTTTCAAACATGAATTGAGCATGAGAGGAGGGTATGAGAGTAAAGAGAAACTCCTCACTTGATATCAAACTAGATTTGAAACGTTAAAAACAGTAGGTAGAACCACCAATAATTAATTGAGTTTATTTGTATAGCATATTTTGGCTAAAATTATGGAGTGTGTTGTAGGGTGAGGTACTCGTCTGGGGAGGGGGAATAAGAATTGAGATTGAGAAAGACAGATGGTATCCTGCCTAAGCTATTAATTCCAAGTCAAGGCATATAGCAATGCGCCAGATCAAATGGGAGTGGGGTTGAGAGACAGGAAGTGGTTTAACATGTTTTTATGAGGATTCTGAGTGACAATGGTGCCCTAGGAAATGCTGCTTTAGTCCCCAGGTGACAAAGTGTGAAGCAGAGTGAGTGGTAATCATTCTTCCCATTTCAGTTTTGGAGGACTCTCAGAAACATAAAACCACTTTGGCATCTTGATTAAACCCTGGGTGACAGTCCCCATGGTCCAGATACCAGGGTTCTTTTGGATGGCGCTGAAAAGAATGGCAGTGATAAAGTGCTGCCTTCAAGTGACTTTATAGACAACACCTAAAAATAGGAAAGAAGGTAGCTGTGGAAAGATGAAGGAAATGAAAGGCATATTCCCAGGTCTATAGTTCTTGAACTGCCATAGCAGTCTTGGGGACTTCTAGAGAATACCTGGGCAAGAAAATGAGGCAGTGAGGTGAAGGAGATGACTTGTGGCTAAAGTTCCTACGTTATCACTGATAGAAAAAGGCATTGACAATCGATTACAAATTCACCTACAATCGCAGACTGGTGAGACTTAGGGAAGCTCAGGTGTGATTATAAATGAACCAATTTTCCAAAGAATTTGGTCATGCTAACCAATGAAGAAAAAAATCAAACAGATTACAAAGTAAGAATAACAGAATATTATGCATTTTTTAGCACGAGACAAATTTAACCATATAGAACTCATTGTGAAGTTCAGAGATGTCAAATGCTGCTCAGAAAATTATTTGACGTAGTAAGTAGAAAAAGAAAAATGATGAAGGACTGATTAAATATTTTGTAATAAATTCGTTTGTGATCATTGGATAATATTTACTGCTTGAGATTTACACATTGTAGTGATAGCAAGAATGATGACCATTAGGGAAGAAAAGCAAAAGTAGACGCCCAATGAACTTGAATTTTGATCAACAATCTTATGTTTCAATGAGTAAAGTCAGGATAAATCAACACCCAACTCTGGGTTTGCAATTTTGGTATTTGGGCCCATCTCCATCAATTCTTAATCCCTTAATTCTCTTTACTTCTGAGAAATTTATAATTGGTTTAGAAAGATGCCCTACAAAGTGGATTTCTGGAATATTTGGAAAATACATCAATTCGAAAGCATTTCCTTTAGTATTTAGTTTTCCCTGATTTTGAAAGCAGAATAATGTAAAGCTTCTCCATTTGTGTCTAAGTATTTTTTTAGCCATGAATTATATTTACATAGAAAATAAACATGGAGCCAAGAAAATAATTCATTATTCAATACTAATATTAATATTGTCTCTTTTAAAAATTAAGTCAATGAATTGCAAAACTACTGATTCTTGCTGAATTGCAACATTATCAAAGACAAATGGTCCAAATAAATGTCTTGTAGCTATGGCAACACAACTTTAATAAGAATATAAAGACAAACAGAAACACACTTAAAAAAGAGAAGGAATTTTCTTCATAATATCAGATATGCAGTGTCATGGATTGAATTGTATCCCCCTAAAATATGTGTCAACTTGGTTAGGCCATGATTCCCAGTATTGTGTGATTGTCCTCCACTTTGTGATTGTACGTTAAAGAGGATTAGGGTGGGACTGTAACACCACCCTTACCCAGGTCACATCCTTGATCCAATGTAAAGGAACTTTTCCTGGGGTGTGGCCTGCATCACCTTTTATCTCTCAAGACATAAAAAGGAAAGGGAAGCAAGCAGAGAATTGGGCACCTCATGCCACCAAGAAAGAAGCACCAAGAGCAGAGCACATCCTTTGGACCTGGGGTTCCTGGGTGGAGAAGTTCCTACTCCAGGGGAAGATTGACAAGAAAGACCTTCCTCCGGAGCCAACAGAGAGAGAAAGCCTTCCTCCGGATCTGATGCCCTGAATTTGGACTTCTAGCCTACTTTACTGTGAGGAAATAAATTTCTCTTTGTTAAAGCCATCCACTTGTGGTATTTCTGTTAGAGCAGCACTAGATGGCTAAGACATGCAGTAACAGATATACTATGCTATTAGATAGTACTAACGCACCTCTTTGACACATAAAGAACATTAAGTGTAATAATAAATAAAGCTTATTTGTGTGCCATTTTTCTTTGTGTAAATATACGTCAGGTACCTTTTTAAATACCATTTCCTTAAGGAAATCAAGTACTCTGCACTTTGTTTACAACACTCATTAGGCTTATACATTAAATAACTATTTCAGCGATAATTTTTAAATGTTCTTCTCCCTTGCCAAACCCAAAATTTCATGAGAGAAGAGTCCACATCTCATTTTGTTTCTGGCACTGTCCATAGTGACCAGGACATTATAATTGCTCAACAAGAAATTTGTTGAATGAATGAATGAGTTAGGGTATATTCAACACAATTTTCTCAATGACATGATAATTTGTATTTCATTTACTCACCTATTTATACATAAATATATTAATTTCTGGAAACCCTGGTGGTGTAGTGGTTAAGTGCTATGGCTGCTAACCAAAGAGTCCGCAGTTCGAATCTGCCAGGTGCTCCTCGGAAACTCTGTGGGGCAGTTCTATTCTGTCCTATAGAGTCGCTATGAGTCAGAATCGACTCGATGGCACTGGGTTATATTAATTTCTACATAAATGTTTTTTTAAAGTTGGGGCTTCTGGTCTAGACACTGGTGAATGTAATTAATGTCACTGAATTGCACATTTAAAAATGGTTAAAATGACAATTTTTGTTATATATATATGTGTATACATACACACATATATATATACATACATACACACACACACACACATATATGGAAACCCTGGTGGTGTAGTGGTTAAGTGCTATGGCTGCTAACCAAAAGGTCAGCAGCTCAAATCCACCAGGCAGTTCTACTCCGTCCTATAGGGTCCCTATGAGTCAGAATCTACTCGATGGGAACGGGTTTGGGGTTTTTTTTTGGTTTATATATATATATATATATATATATATATATACACACACACACACACAGTACATAGATCAAGAGGCAGTCGTTCGGACAGAACAAGGGCATATTGATTGGTTTAAAGTCAGGAAAGGCGTGCGTCAGGGTTGTATTCTTTCACCATACCTGTTCAATCTGTATGCTGAGCAAATAATCTGAGACGCTGGACTATATGAAGAAGAACGGGGCATCAGGATTGGAGGAAGACTCATTAACAATCTGCATTACGCAGATGACACAACCTTGCTTGCTGAAAGTGAAGACGACTTGAAGCACTTCCTAATGAAGATCAAAGACCACAGCCTTCAGTATGGATTGCACCTCAACATAAAGAAAACAAATATCCTCACAACTGGACCAATAAGCAATATCATGATAAATGGAGAAAAGATTGAAGTTGTTAAGGATTTCATTTTACTTGGATCCACAATCAACAGCCATGGAAGCAGCATTCAAGAAATCAAAGGATGCATTGCATTGGGTAAATGTGCTGCAAAGGACCTCTTTAAAGTGTTGAAAAGCAAAGATGTCACCTTGAAAACTAAGGTGCGCCTGACCCAAGCCACAGTATTTTCGGTCGCGTCATATGCGTATGAAAGCTGGACAGTGAATAAGGAAGAGTGAAGAATTGATGCCTTTGAATCGTGGTGCTGGTGAAGAATATTGAATAGACCATGGACTGCCCAAAGAACAAACAAATCTGTTTTAGAAGAAGTACAACCAGAACGCTCCTTAGAAGCAAGGATGGCGAGACTGAGTCTTACATACTTTGGACATGTTGTCAGGAGGGATCAGTCCCTGGAGAAGGACATCATGCTTGGCAAAGTACAGGGTCAGTGGAACAGAGGAAGACCCTCAATGAGGTGGATCGACACAGTGGCTGCAAGTATAAGCTCAAGCATAACAATGATTGTAAGGATGGCACAGGACTGGGCAGTGTTTCGTTCTGTTGTACATAGGGTCGCTATGAATCGCAACCGACTCGACGGCACCTAACAACAACAACAATATATATATTAATGAGATGGATTATCGGCAGTTATGTTGATGAACCGACTCGATGGCACCTAACAACAACAACAATAATATATATATATATATATAAATGAGATGGATTATCGGCAGTTATGTTGATGAGATCTACAAAATTAGATTGTTTCTTAAGCCAATCTTTTTTGAGATATAAAAGAGAGAAGTGAGCAGAGAGACAGGGGAACCTCATACTACCAAGAAAGCAGTGCCGGAGCAGAGTGTACCCTTTGGACTTGGGGTCCCTGAGCCTGAGAAGCTTTTCGACCAGGGAAAGACTGATGACAAGGACCTTCCTCCAGAGCCAACAGAGAGAAAAAGCATTCTTCTGGAGTTGATTCCCTGAAATTTGGACTTACAGCTTCCTAGACTGTGAGAGAATAAGTTTCTCTTTATTGAAGCCATCCACTTATGGTATTTCTTACAGCAGCATGTGATAACTAAGACAGCCCTCAAATACTTCCCTCCCCGGTGCCTCATATTCCATTATTTAAAAATTTCTTTCTCTCCATTTCTTTTTTTGAATGGCCTTACTTCAGAAAATAGATTCTCTGGGGTGGTAAGATGTTCAGAATACATTCGTGTGAATTAATTTTGTCGTTTCACTTTTCCAATTGGTTTTTCTGGCAAAAACTCTCCAGTGAAATGATTTTTGGTGCAATTATTCAGTCTTTTAAGTGTACAATGAAAATATGTACGAGATATAGAGGATGGAGGGCTTAAATATACTGGAGGGGAAGATCATCAAAGGTTTCATGGACAAGGTGATGAACTCCCTAAGGACCGTCTCAGAACCTCAAGGAGAGGGTTGACAACTATTTGTCTGTAATCAGTTTATTAAACTGGAAAATACCAAAAAAAGAATTTTTCTTCAAGTACTTCATTCCAATATACTCTTCTGGATCTCCCCTCCCTGTCACTGATGATATCTCAGTAGATTACGTAGCTTTCTGGTCACTTAACAAGTATTAAAAAATCCAGTTCAATCCAATAAAATTTCAATCTCATATCCAGTTTATAACTTCTCCCCTTTCCTCAGCTCAGGCTTATCTCAAAGCCTGGGGACTTGCAGTAGGGAAAGAAGCATGGTCTGCTTTTTCGTTTTCCTCCACCTTATTTTCATCTACTGGTCGTTCTTTCAGTAGAAAGTTGCGGGTGGAAAAAAAACTCAATAAAAAGGGGCAAAAAGCTTTACATCTCTGGTGCTATAAAATTCGGCCATTTGTTCCCTCTGTATGTTGGGAGCTCACATGCTGTCAATATTTCATGAGGTACATTTATGGGTTTTTCAAAGGCCCACCACAATCTGTACTCATCTCTTTACCATATAGTTCTCTGAAACATGTTGGCCTCTTGAGACCTCCCATCAGCTCTGCCTCTGGGCTGTATGTCCTCTCACCCTAGCAGACCACTCTCTTGGGCAAGAGCCCTTCAAGAGAGCTCATACTAAGATATTCTCTGGGCATCCATTTGTCCCAGAGGATATTCACATATTATTTCCCAGGACAAACCATGAGTGTCCAGGACTCCTCTTGCTTTTCTCTTTCTTCTTCCTGTGATTACAGAACACTCCAGGCCATTTTCCACCTTCACAAAAATCTCCACATAGCAAGCAGGCACTCAACTTTGTGTTCACATATATCCCCAAACCTACTCCTGGAGACACAAATCAAGTTATCCCAAGAACCCTCCCATGGTATTCAGCATGCATTTAGTGAGAGAATGAGAGACCTTCTCCCTAACTGGAGGACAACTCCAGCCTCCATAAATTGTCCTCTGGCGGCTATTTCTCAATCAGTTTGAGGAAAAGAAAGCACCAGAAGAGGAGGTGGGGGGGGGGGATGTCTTGGCACTTCCCGTTAGGTTGACAACTCTCTAATGATTTTATTCAGTAACACTTTAAAATATTTAATCTTTTTTTTTAAAAAAAACTGGGTTTTTTTGGGTAAGCTTACATAGCCTGGAGGTGATTGATTGGCATTGCTAGCAGCGGAAGCTTTCTGATATATTTTTTAGTAAAAATTTTATTGATACACAGCATTGTCTTAGGCAGGGTCCTATGGAGAAGCAAAACCAGTGAAATATATACATATATATATATATACACGCAGAGAGAGAGAAAGAGAGAGATTTATCTCAAGGAAATGTCTCACATGGTTGTAGAGGCAGGCAAGTCCCAAGTCTGTGGGTCAGGCATCAGGCTGGAGTCTTCTCCTGACTCATGTAGCTGCAGGGGCTGACAAACCCAAGATCAGCAGGTCAGATGGTAGGCTGCTAGCTCATGGGCTGCAAAGGGTGGCAAATCCGAGATTGGCGGGTAAGATGGTAGGCTGTTAGTTCACGGGCTGCGGAGGCCGACGAATTCCCAAGATCAGCGGGTCACTGGCTCAAGTCCCAAGAACCAGAGGTCAGATGATGATGAGCCAGATGCTGGATGCAGAGTGAACAAAAGCCAGTGAGCTTTGCCAGAACATCCACATATATATTGGATGCAGGCCACACTCCCAAGGAAACTTCCCTTACGACTGATAAGCTGATCACATCAGACCATTTCATGGAGGTGATTATAGCACAAAATGGAAGATAACTAATCATTATATAACTGAGGATCATGGTCCAGCCAAGTCGAACACAACCTTAATCATCACAAGCATAAATACAGAAAAGTGCTGAACTCATAAATGTACAGCTCATTGAATTTTCACAAAGTTAACATACTCATACAACCAGCACGCAAAACACTAGCAGCCTCACAGAAACTCTTCGTGTGCCCACTTCCAGTCACTGACTTTTCACATCACAGATTAGTTTTCTGACATATTTTTAACTAGCTGCCCTCTATAGAATGTTGGGGCACTTTTCACCTATTACTGTCCTGGTTTTTCAACTTTAGCCGGAATTTGGAGAAACCAAGAGCAATCCCATTTAACATTCTCTGACATCACTATAAGATTAAAAGACCAAATCTTTTAGAGTAATTCTGACATCTACCCAAAGGAGAAATAACTCTAATTTATACATTCACTATTTGATAGCTTCCATATCAGGGAATTGATTTCACCTGTTCTTATTACCCCTTGACTTGAAAACTGGGGAAATTAGCCTGAAATTTTCCTCTAGAAGTAATTATTTTCAAAGAGACATGTCCTTATCTACTCTTCACTTCCACTGAGGTAAAAAGAAAAGACATCCAAACGCTCAAGTAATTGCAGATTTAGAGGATTACGCCTGTAAGATACCTTATTTATCATTCCATCCAGGCAACCCAATTTACAGATGTGAAAGCAGAGGCCCAGAAGAGTGAAGTGTTTCATCACAATGTAAGGTCAGGAGGGCCTGGCCCTAGGACCCAACTCCCTCCAAATCCACTGTATGGCTCTTCCCAAACTATATATAGGCAGAGCTGGTTCTGTGGAGTGGCCTGAGTTCAAGCCCTGGCCCCATCACTGACTAGCTAATGAGTTTAGGCAAATTACTAATGTCTCTAAGCCTCAGTTTACTTACCTTCATAATGAGTTATTGTGATAATTGACTGGGATAAAGCAGGTAAAATACTTAGCCTAGTACCTGGCTCATAGTCAACACTCAGAAAAATGATAGTTGTTGCTGCTGTTGCTGCTGTTATTGACAGAAGGAAGAAACTCAGATGTGATGCCACTGCATACATTCCTATAAATATGAGGCAATGGGCATTTTAAGAAACTCTTAGGGATGTTATAATGGAGGTTAGCACTTACTGTATGGCAGCCTTCCACCTCACTCTACAGTTTTCCCTAAAATCCATGAACCAAAACTTTGATGAGGAGAAAGTAAAGATTGACAAACATGTTCCTTAGTCACTGGTCTTCTTAATCTTCCTTGTAGCATTGAGTATCATAGAATAGCATGCTCCCTCCTCATAAGACTTACTCTAACTGCATTAGGTCTCTTCCTTTCTTAGAGATTTGGGGAATAAGGAAAACTCATTTACCAACAGTTACATAATTAGCTATGGCTGTCAAGATGCTTCAGAATAGCACCTCTGGGAGGTACAGCAGAAATCAGTTATACACGGATTGATTAGAGTATGGCTGATCACCAGAAATAGAGACTACCTCTCATCTGTGACCTCAAACATGAAGAACTGTGGGACTCTTTTCTCCCTTTATTTGGACACCGGCACAGTGTAGCCTAAGAAGAATTGACTTTATTAGCAGACACATCCCATCATTGGAGCCCCGGTGGCACAGTGGTTAAGAGCTACAGCTGCTAACCAGAAAAGGTCAGCAGCTCGAATTCACCAGCCGCTCCTTGGAAACCTTATGGGGCAGTTCTACTCTGTCCTATAGGGTCACTATGACTCAGAATCAGCTCAAAGGCAATGGGTTTGGTTTTCTGGTTTTTTATCCCATCATTGGATCATTTTGTTCTTGGGGTCAGTTCTTTTGCATATGTTTCATTGTTAAATCATATCGCCCACATCTCAAATATTTCTTTCTTTGAATTTATCCCATTTAAAATTTATTCTAATGAAATCTTATTTCAAACTAAGAAGGTTGTTTTAAACACTGGTTTGCCATCCAGTGTTCACTATCTGTCCCAGTGTTTTAACATCTGAGAATTCATAATCCTATCTTTTATGCTGCCTTCTGAATATTTTTATATTTACCAGGTTAGAACAGAAGGGAAGAATACTGCAGGATGTGTAAATCTGCTCCCATCCCACCAATATTGTTATGGTCCATTATTCAATGCACTTTGGATATAGCCGTTAAAACACCTGCAAATCTACTTAAGTATACAATTATCCAGCTCTTATATTATCCTCTTGTTCACCAAGGCAAAGAGATAAAGAATCTTGGCTTTCCCCTACAGAAATAACAGAAAGGATATCTCTCCACGAACTTCCTCCATGTATATGTGCAGTTGCTAAAATATCAACTAATGGGTTTTGGCCAAGCACTTTAGAGCTACTTCAGGTTACATTCCTTTTTCGAAAGCTCCCTTATGTAGTCTCAATCTTTGTTTTGCCAACTTAGAAAAACCAAAAATTCTTTGGAGGGTACTAAACTCTTCCAGGTCTAATTTTTATTGAAATCCAAATACATATTCCCTAGAATAATCAAATTATTAAAAGTATTACTGGTCAGGTTGACATACTAGAAGTAATTTTACACTCCATCCAGTCTCGCTGGCCAAAAAACACTAGATTAATCCGTGGAGTAGACATCAGGTAAACATCATATGATTCCATTACTCAATTCTCCAAGGAAGTATTTAAATGCCTCAACATCACTCTAATTCAGTAAATAAATAAGAGTTCTAGCAATCTGAGAACTTTCTGCTCACACAGAGGCTTGCTTATTGAGCAGTCTCTCTGGGAGTTCCAAGACACCCATCTGCAGCTGTTCTACTTTTTACTGGGCTTTGTGAAACACAACGCTTCACAAAGAAAAACCAATCTGCTCATTCGGGTGCTGAGTAATACTGGAGCATACTGCAGGAAGTAGAAGGGGAGTGACCACTGGAAATGGTCGTGCTTTTATGGGGGTTATAAGAATGATGTAACAACTCATTTTCCGCCATTGTTATAAGCCACAATTCACGTAAGGAATACAACTTAATAACGATATACTGATGTATCTGGATGGACTTCAGAAATGTTACTGAAAGTCAAAGGAATTTTTGTGGCTATTGTTTTTTTTTTTTTAGTTATACTTACGCATGCCATTTATTTATCTGTTTTGTCTCTGAGCTTCAAATCTACCCTTCTGTATTCTATGATGCTAGGTCTAAGACCCTGTAAACTATATTTTCCAGACAGAGGCAGAACTTTAATCCAAAGGTCTCTTACTCTTGTATCATACTCCTTTCCTGATTAGAAGCCATGATCCTTGACTTCAGCAAATTTACAGACAGACCATGCCATATGAAGTATTACTTAATATTTACAAAATTAAATATATAATTGTAGAAAGTAAATCATTTAACTTGTGACCGTCAAAGATTCTGTATTCTCAAATCTATTCTTACCAGGTAAAATCAAAGGGTAAAGAGTTAGAAAAGATACAAAGAAATAATTTAACTCATCCTTCTGCTATTAGACAAGTCTTCACTTAATGGCCATGATAAATTTATGTAAACAAAAAAGAAATAATTAGTATGGGAGAAGGGAGATATAATACCGGAGAATTTAACTGGATTTTGCTGAAGTAAGAAATGACAGGTTAAACAATAAATAGAGAAACGGTACTATTATCTGGGTAGAATAGAAATAACAGCTGATCAGGGACACAGACACTGGGGTTTCAAATCCCATTTTGCCACTGACTCATTTGGTAACATTTGACAAGTTATAAAACTGCCTGTTTTTTACTTCTCCCAAAAGAAAACAGAGGGAAGATGATATTATAGTAATGTTCTATATCATAGGACCATTGTGAAGAATAACTATTCAAAGAAATTATTATGAAGTACTTGGAAAATATCAAATACTACATAATAATACAGTTTAATAGATAAGAGTGATTCAAATTTCCAGGTTATGATAATGACTAAATTTTAAAGTGATCCTTTGTAAACAGGACAAGATACTGTATCTGAAATTAGATAAATTATATTTTCATCTCAGTCATACCAATAGGAAAGTCTTTCATACAGATGTGAGCAAACAGCAATTGTGCAAACATTCAGTTGATCCACTTCTCCAGAGGCCATTGCGACAAGACTTGGTGAACCAGGTCCCCTCAATGTTAGGTTTTGTCGAACTCAGCCACATCTCCACAAACAAAACCAAAGAGTAGATGAAAGCACTAAGAAATAGTGCTTGTGAAAGTTTTACAGGAGGGTTCTAGGATACTTCACCAGGCACATGGCATGCTAGAAGGGATGAAGTACTGAACTGGGGGAAGTAAGTTAGCTGGCACATAGGAAAGTTCTTGATAAAAATGGTAGCCCAGAAAGAAATGGATAATCACAATCTGAACCAAAATATAAACCAAGTCTTAATCAAAATGTAAGCCTAAAACAAAATGTAAGACCCAACTTTCAATACCATTCATTGGATTCAGAATCTAGCTTAATTTTGGACAGATGATAAAATCAAACAGGTGGTATAATCTGGGAGAATGAGCTAGTGGCATGAATATGAGGGTAGGATAATTTGAGAAAAGAGCCCTGGTGGCACAGTCATTAAGTGCCTGACTGCTAACCAAAAGGTCAGGGTCACTGGTTCCAAACCATCAGTCACTCCATGGGAGAAAAATGTGGCAGTCTGCTTCTGTAAGGATAACAGCCTTGGAAACCCCATGGAGCAGTTCTACTCTGTCCTATAGAGTCACTATGAGTCGGAATCGACTCGACTGCAATGGGTTTTATATATTGAGGAGTAGAGTTGCATCTAGGGAAACTTATCTAAGGTAGGAAGATGTGGAGCCAAGGACCCAGTTCTGGGAAATAAAGCTAGTTTTGTAAAGGCAGAAAACCAGGCCTTGATAGATAATCCAGGATGGAGGGTTGTGCCCCTTCCAGCCTCTATAAACCTGAGAAACCCAGGCAGATAGATACACAGGCCCCTAGTTTTTCAGTAGAAAATCAAAGGGATTAGATTCCAAAAACATTACCAAGGTGTTGAGAATGCCTAGGGTTGATTGCTTTCCAGTTACTTCAATTCCCAGGATTGCTGAGCACTTTTCTGAGCCTTCTTACTGCCCTCCTACCAGGTATTTGGAAGAATTACCTAATGTTGTGCCAGTATGAACTGCACTTATTTCAAGGTCAAGTAGAGGAAGCCGGCAGATTTCTAGGAGATTATTTTGTTCAACTGAGCTTGAAGGTGCAATGAAAAGGAGGTTGACATATATGATTATTTTGTAAGTATACATTTATAAAATTATTAAAATGTTTCATTGAGCATCTAGTTTAAAAATACTAGAGGTAAGTGTTACCTTAAGTTTAGCAGTTATTTTACAAAGAATTGACACAACTGATCTAGCAACTGGACAAGAGGAAAAGAGAACATGTGGGTAGCGAATGCACAGAATTCATTAATCATAGAAGAGCTATTAGCTGAAAATATTTTAGCAAGCTCAAGAAAAGTTCAAGTAAAAGACTATACAGGACTCACTCTAGCCACTGGAGAGACTATGACACAGAAAAGATAGAAGCGTCTCTTAACAACAACAAAAAAGTGTTTTAATTTAAAGTTTCTTCACACTTACTCCTTATTTTTCATAAATATTTAGTCAATAGATCCCCAAAAGAACCCTGTGAAATGGGTGCCTTTTTTATCCCCATTTTACAGGTGAAGAAACTGAGTTACAGAGAAGTTAAGTGGCTGGCCCAATGTTTCATAGTTAATATGTCGTACCGAAGTTTGAACCCAGGCATCCTGATTCCAGAGCCTGTGTCCTAAACCAATATATTACTCAGCCTCTTTGAGAACTAATTCTAAAACGGCTATTGTGATTCTAGGGCAAATTTCACCAATACCCGACTCCATACTGATGATTCTTGTTCTAGAGCAAGTTAAGACGTATCTATACAGACGTTCTTGGCAAAAGCCATGCTTTCATCAACAATTATGCTTAATTACTCGAAGCTTCCTCTTTGTAAACACAGTGGAGTTTCTGAATTATGCTGACATTTGGGAGCACAACTGACTTTCAAATCACAGGCAAACTTGATTCACATGTGGTTTTTATGGGTTTTCTTAGTAGAGGCTGTAAAGCACACTTCGATCTGTCACCTATGCGAATCATGGAAGAATGGGACTCAAAAGCAGTGTCTTAAAGGCTGAATGGAAACAATGGTTTATCCACATACCTGTGGCCGCATGAAACTACCTAAAAATCAACCAGTGCAACTGCATGGAGGACTCTAGTGGCCAGAATTCATATGCTAGCTTAACCAGTGACCACGCCATTAACTTCACGTAGGATTCTGTGTCTCACGTTCAGAGATCATTAGTGTCCTCATTTGTCAGATACAAAAACAGCCTCAGAGTGAGAAACTGACTGGTCTGAGGTCACACAAGTGGTTAAGAGCTGAACTGTGGACCTCAGGCCAGTCTTCTGACGTTTGTTCTCTGCCCCTTAAGCCTGTGTCCCCACTCACCTGTTTGATGTTGCCAAAAAAAAATGATGTCAAGAGAGGAAATGAAGATAACAAATCAGAGGAAATTCTCAGTACAGGCTTTAGCACTGAAACCTAGATGGTAAAAGCACTTTTTAGTGTATGATTTAGAGAAAGGCTCTATTTAATACCATCTTTGGCAATATCAACAATTTATAACTAGGTAGTTGCTGTTATTCAATGTAAATAATTCACTGGTGTGAGATTTACCCTCTAAATTCCAGGGACAACTGGGAAAAAAACAGCTGGCATGAAGTATTTATAGTTTTTGTTTGTATAAGTCAGGATTCCTTGCAGGGAACACAAATCATTCTAGGTATTTAAAGCACACACATACAGAGTAAGAGATTTAAAGCAGGGACTTACATGTTATAAAATCTTTGAAACTCCTGGAGGAACAGGAATCAGAGGCTATCACTGAAACTCTGGGGTTGAAGAACACACTGCCATAGATGTAATCCAAAGATTAAGAAGCTGCCTCTGGACACCCACAAAGTTGGGTACTTCATTCTGAAATCCAGGTTAGGATTGTCGCGGCTTTCTCCAGACACTTTCTTGACTCACAATCTCTGCGGGCCAGTAAAAACACCATCTGATATTTGGCCTCTGCTTGAACTTCACCTTCTAAATCTCTTGTAAGTGAATTGAGTTGAAGCGAGTGAATTTATATTTAGAATCCCAGTTGCAAGGGAGTCTGGGAAGTGTATTTTTTAGTTCCTAGCCTTTGCAGAATAGAAATCGAGTTGGTTCCTACTCATAATGCTAGGTTGTACATAGCGACCCTACGTACAACAGAATTAAACACTGCCCAGTTCTATGCCATCCTCACCATCACTGCTATGTTTGAACCCACTATTGCAGCCACTGAGGGTCTTCCTCTTTTTCACTGGCCCTCTCCTTTACCAAGCATGACGTCCTTCTCAAGGAACTGGACCCTCCTGATAACATGTCCAAAGTAAGTCAGACAAAGTCTCGCCGATCTTGCTTCTAAGGAGCATTCTGGCTGTACTTCTTCTAACACAGATTTGTTCATTCTTCTGGAAGTCCACAGTATATTCAATATTCTTCACCAACACCATAATTCAAATGTATCCACTCTTCTTCGGTCTTCCTTACCCACTGTCCAGCTTTTGCATGCATATGAGGCAATTGAAAATACCACGGCTTGGGTCAGGTGCACCTCAAGGTGACATCTTTGCTTTTTAACACTTTAAAGAGGACTGGGCAGCAGATTTACTGAATGCAATGCAGAAAAGAACGGCATACAGAAAATAAGTAGGAATGAATATGGAATGCCAATCAACCATATCCAGCATGGTGGTCGTGTTTTATAACTTAAATACAGGAAGGAAAAAAAAATACCATAGACAAGGTTTTGAAAAACCAAAGTGTTACAGCAAGACTCATTTTGTTCACCATTTCATGTTGGCATTATGGGGAGAAAGTGGAGAGGATTAAGGAGGATGAGGAAAGAAGACATACACTGAGTGTTCTTCTTAGCATTTTACTCCCTGTTGTCCAGTAAGGAAAACATCCCTTGGTAAGGCCATGTTTTAAGCACTTATCTGTTAATATCTCTACAGTTATTACCAGGAATGGTGGCAGGAACAGGGGTAGGCTCCAGAGACAAATTTCACCTATTTCATACTTTCATCTTAAGGGAAATGTAATGCCCAGTGTAACTCGGGCTTAGATTTGAATGCTTGGACTTTCAGTGCCTCAATGATTTTGTATGATAAAGATGAAAATACCACACCAAAAGGGTTTTTACGATGATTAAATTAATTTTATGTAATTTGTTTTAATGTTTCCAGTATGAATGCTAACTGACAGAGTGAAGATAGCAAATGCAATAGTAATTCAAAGCATCAAGATGCTACCATGAGTTGGAATAAACTGGGGCCATCATAGAACTAGTGGAACTGAAGCTGGGGTTTTAAAGGTAGGAGAATAGGCAGACTTTATAGACAGAAGGAGTAAGTTTTGGAGATGGTAACTAGGAAGTAGATGGTGAGGAGCTGGTCTAGGGATGCCCTGAGAAAAGGAAAAGAAAGGACCGTGTCAGATCTCCTCATAACATGCTAATCAGACCCCATGCTGGGATTTACTAATGGAGAATATAATGGGAGAATTATATCAGGATATACCTGGTTTTTACAGGTTGCTTATAGTAAACAAATCTGGAAATACTGGATTTATGAGGCACGGCCCACTAGAAAACGTTAGTTTTAGCTATGTGATTATCAAAATATATAACGGAGTTGTTTTATGACAGAAAGAACCCCTTTTGTGTAACCTAGGCCCTGTGTACATCACTTAGAAATCTTCTATGTTAAATCTGGGCTAGGGCAATATTAACACAGAAAGGATGGATCTGGGAGCCACATTGGCAGTCTCAGACTTCTCCATGCTTCCTCTGTGTCCAGCAGTTGTCTGGATCCTCTTATTTATTAGTAAAGTTTGATACTACATAAAATCTGTAGGTATGAAGAGTCTGATTTGAAAATCTTACCTTTTAAGTTACCTTATGGTTAAGAGCTCAGGCTGCTAACCAAAAGCTCAGGTTGGCAGTTTGAATCCACCAGCCACTCCTTGGAAACCCTGTGGGGCAGCTCTACTCTGTCCTATAGACTTGCTATGAGTTGGAATCAACTCGATGGCAATGGGTTTGGGTTTTGTTTTGTTTTTGGTAGTACCATATATGATTCATTTAGGAGACAGTGGGTAGAACACATTCACTGAGGCAAAGACTTGTAGTTGATATAATGAATGGTCGCTTCTGGAAAAGGGAGAAGGAATTAAATTTAGAAGAGTCTTAACTTCGAGACTTAGGAATTTGGATTTTTTTCCATAACCAGGGAATGACAGTGGTAGATGAAATAGGATAAAGTATGTTAATCCAACAAAACAAAATGAAGGAGAACAAGAAAGGAAAGAAAGGTGACTTAGGGTGAAATATTTTATAGATGGCTGTGATAATTTAGGTAAAAGTGATGAGGAGACTGTAAAGGATTGGACAAATGTCTGAGATACTATAAACGAAAAATAGTCCTTAGAGATTGATTGGTTAATAGAAAATAAGGAGCTAAAAGTAAGTCCCAGTTTTTAAGCCTAGTTGAATGGTATTATCTGAGACAGAAACGGATAAGGACAGAGTTGGTTTGACATAAGATGAGTCAATGAATCAGTGGAACTGGTGGAACACACACACATAACTGATGCTTGGAGAAGTATACACATACAGACATACAGTAGAATTCATGGTGTCAACCAGTTACCAAGATAATTACCCAGTTCTCTGAGACTGAACAGGATATAGAGAGAACTCATACAGTGAAACCTGTATGAGTGAAGCTGGACCGGACTGCCTTGTTTTTTCGGGTCGCACAACTTTTTCGTCTTTGACAGGGTGCAGTCTTACCACTTTTCTATCGCTCATTTTAGTGGAAAATATTTGACGTTTTCCTTCTCTGACAGGTTTCTGCCTTACACAGGTTCTGGCTTTCATAAGTTTTTCCTGTACTTGATTGGAAAAATGACTAACAAAATCACAGAAGTCGTACCAATGGTTCCTCACCTGTTATCCCACCTCTGGTCGCAAAGTATGACAAATGTGTAGAGTGACACATTTTATGTTATTGATGCCTTTTGGACCATGATTTTTCTGTGCCAGGGCCTCAATATATTGCTTCCTTGGCTTGTTTTAATGGGGAAAATGCTAGGATTAAGTTGAGACTCAAAGTATCATTTGAAGCAAGATGTGTACTACACAGTAGCTCTACACCAACTAGGGTACCCCATTCTTCACAACATCTTTGTTATGACCACTACTGTCCATCAAAAGATGACTTGTTTATAAATAGTTCATACTTCCCAAAGCTAATTCATCAGAAATGGGTCTCATTTGCCCTTGGCTTATAAAGACCAGTCAGAAGAGTCTTTATGGTGAATAATGGTAGGTGAATAATGGTCTTCCGAAGATGTCTATGTCCTAATACCTAGAACCTGAGAATATATTACCTTCCATGGCAAAAAGGACTTTGCAGATGTGATTAAGTCAAGGATTTTGAGATGGGGAGATTATCCTGGATTACCCCTGTAGGCTCAGTGTAATCACAAGGGTCTTTATAAGAGGAAGATGGTAGAGCTAGAGTGAGGAGAAATATGAATGATGGAAGTGGAGTTTGGAGTGATGTCACTGCAAGGAAGGGGCCATGAGCCAATGAATGCAGGCAGTTTTTAGAAACTGGAAAAAGCAAGGAAACATATTTTCTCCTAGGGCCTCCAGAAGGAACCAGCCTGCAGACACCTTCACTTTAGCCCAGTGAGACTGATTTTGGACTTCTGATCTTCGGAACTACGTGGTGATAAATTTGTATTGTTTTGGTTCAGTAAGTGTGTGGTAATTTGGTACGACAGCAATAGGAAACTAATACAGGCTATTTAATAACTGTTGGATTGCCTATGTCAACTTGGTTAAGAAGATAGTGTTTAGCTTATTTACCGAGAGAGAGAAACCATTTCTATAACCATATTTAGCTGATCTGTATAAAGTTATTTGTGATCTAGGGCACACGTTAAGCCCCAAAGCACTCAAATTTTCAATCCTGAATATAACATGACCCTTGCTATTTCTTACTCTTTAATTCCCAATTCAGAGGCTAACTCAAACTTAACATTTAAAATCACAATGCCCTAGGTGATTACCACAACTTGAAACTTTTAGTAATATCCTTTGTGATAAATCAGAGGCAAGGTAAAAAAGGTATGATGAGAAAGAGTCATTTATATGTCAACTGAATTTTTACTGATGACTTTAGAGAGAATAGCTCTGGTTGACTTGGGAATAAAAGATAGATCACCTGGATAAAGTGGCAGTGGTTCTCAATCGGGTAAAATTTTGTTCCCCAGGGAGCATTTGGCAAAGTCTGGAGATATTTTTGGCTGTCATAACTAGGGGAGTACTACTGGCCTCTACTGGGTAGAGACCAGAGATGCTGCTAAACATCCTACAACGCACAGGACAGCCCCCCACAATAACTAATTATCCAGCCCAAAATGCAAACAGTGCTGAGGTTGACAAACTCTAGTGTAGAGTGAGTAAGTCTGACATGGACTGTACTTATTTTTCAGAAAAGAAAACTGAAGCTAAGAGGAAAGAAATGATCAAATCTATGCCATCTAATTCAGAATTCTGTATCTTTGTATAAAATTACTTCTTTAAAATATATATATTTATCGATATAGATGAATGCATACACTCTCATAGACACTGGGTTTATGTAAATGTAGAGGACGTTCAAGTGCAGAATAAATCTGACTATAACCCTTCAGAAAGTTCTAAGGAAATCTGTAACTTATATAAAGAATAAGCCATTCTAAGTGATTCAAGTTATCTGTATTATTAACTTATACCAGCAAATACCTTTTATTCTTTAAAAAAGTAATAAGCCTAACTTCAGAAAGAAATCACTTAATCACTTGCAGATTTTATTCTGGAGGAAAAAAACTGACTTCTTTGTTCATATGGATTTTGAAATTTCAGTCCTATGTGGACCATTTATTTTAATCATGGGTGAATAAATTCAGTGTTATCCAGTTATATTTTAGGAAAAAGCAGAATCAGTGTGATATATTGTAGACACTGCTACAAAACTCATATGAAAACTTTGCAAGTTAATGATAGCATATAAGCCAAGAGAAATGATAAGGAGAAAAGCAGGCACAATTTATTTTCTTGCCCAACTAGTGAAAATACAAGAGTATCCATCCATCCATTCATTTGGAAAGCATTTATTGACCATCTTCTGTGTGTCAGGGTGTAGGGTAAATGTGGAAAAAATAAAAATGAACATCATGGCACCACCCCCAAATAAGTTCACAGTTAAATGGGGAAAGCAATGGGGAAAAATGAAACTTCAATTTGATAAACCGTAACAGTGGTGTTTTCCAAATGGCTTCCATGTAATGCAGACTGAGAAGCTTGATTATGCAGGAGGTTTATTAGGGAGTACTTTATGGATCAACATCTATGAAGGAAGGAAAGGGAGCCAGATTTGGCACAGAGAGAAGTGGTCTGCTATGTAGTCTCAATAATGGCCTAAGCTGACCTCATAGGGAGTTCTGAAGCTGAGACGGTCCTTCAGAGTTGTCCTAAGTTGGGAAACAAGGTCGGACCCTTATAACTTCCACATCAACAAATCATTAGATGCAGACTGCCCCTGAGAAGGGAGGCCTGCCTGAGTTTGGGCAAGGTAGCTTCTTTGCAGCCAAGGAAAATTTCCAAAGAGGACTGACATCTGTGGACTGGCAGCTGGCAGCACTCCCAGCAGCTGGGGGAGTAAGTCTTTCAGTCCTAAAACAGAGTTTGAGCAAAAAGCGCAGCCTTTGCAACAAGTGGTATGGACAGAAAGTGCTGTGGGGGGTTAGCTGAAGAGAGGAAATTAATTCTGTGTAGAAGGTACAGATTCTGTAAAATATTATTGAGGAGGTATCTGAAGGGAAACTTGGACAACTATGAGGATTATTCCAAGTAACAAAGCTCAGAAATGGCTTACCAGGCAGAGAGAACAGTATGTACAAAGTCATGGTGTTAAAAGAGCAAAGTATAATTAGGAAAAAGTCAAAGTTTAATCCAAGCAGAGCTTAGAATAAATGTCAAGGAGGGAAAAGATGGGGCTGAAGAAGGGCATTGGGAAGTGATCTTAAAAGGGCCTTGTAAACTAGGGTAAAAAATATGGGTTTTCTCCTACAAAGAATTACAGATCTAACAAGGGCTCTAAAAAAAATAAAGGGAGGAAGTAATAGGATTTTACTTAAAGAAAACAATCCTGGAAGTACTGAGGATGGCTCATTGGAAAGCAGGGAAATTAGAGGCAGGGCAATGCCTTTAACTAACTTGAACATTAAATCACGATAATGATTCCAAAATATTTTCTCTTCAGGAAGAGAAAACAATCTGACATGAAGTAAATGATAAAGCATAGATTCCATCAGGTTACCAAGAAATAAATTAACACACCCCAATCAACATGCCATGATGTTCTACTGAACATAAACAGTGTCACAAAACACCAACATCGGACAAGGCCACTCTCTGACCAGGATGGATCCAACCAAGAGTAAGACCACTCTGTAATCACGTCTGAACATAGACAAAACATGAACCTTGTCCAGATCACAAACATGACCAAATATTTACCCATCTTGTCTAATATGAGTGATTGTTGTTTTTTTTTTTTTTACCAATTATAGTTTTAGCCTAGCTCCTTTCCTCTTGCCTTCTAGATAAAATATTTTTTGTTTCCAACCATAGGATTGGCACTGCTTTCTGACAATATCCAATTCAGAGCAAAGCCCTGCTTACTTGAACCTACTCCCAAATCACCTAACATATGCCCAAATCCCAATGAGATGGGTTGGCACAGTGGCTGCAACAATGCGCTCAAGCATAACAACAAGTGTGAGGATGGGGCAGGACTGGGCAGTGTTTCTTTCTGCTGTATATAGGGTCGCTATGAGTCAGAACCAACTCGATGGCGCCTAACAACAATACAACAAATATGTTTATAAAACATTACAGTTTCTTAAGTTTGGAAATTTCTAAGTGAGAATTATTCAAAGTTAGAATGGATTACCTCAGGGGTTTTCAAACTAGGCCCACAGAGCTCTAATTAGGAGTTTTGTAGAAGGAATTCAGGCATCATCTGGTTGGTTCTACTAGATAACCTCTAGGGTCCCTTCTAAGTTTGAGATTCTATTCAAGTTAAAGCCATTTCTTCAGAATGGCATCATGATGTGACAACCAAATTCTGATCACCTTAGGGCACTTTCCCAGAAAATTCATTTTGTAACAATATTCCCTGTAAAAGAGCATTTCAGAGAGTATTCAGTTCAATGTTTTTCGTTGTTATTGTTGTTAGGTACTGTCAAGTCAGTTCCAACTCACAGCGACCCTATGTACAACAGAATGAAACACCACCCAGACCTGCACCATCTCCACAGATGTTGCTGTGTTTGAGTCCCTTGTTGGAGATCTTCCTCTTTTTGTGCTGACCCTCTATTTTACCAAGCATGATGCCCTTCTCCAGGGACTGATCCCTCCTGATAACATGTCCAAAGTACACGAGTTGCTTCTAAGGAGCATTCTGGCTGTACTTCTTCCAAGACAGATTTGTCCGTTCTCCTGGCAGTCCATGGTATATTCAATATTCTTCATCAATGCCATAATTCAAAGACATCAATTCTTCTTTGGTCTTCCTTATTCATTGTCCAACTTTCGCATATGAGGTAATTGAAAATATCGTGGCTTGGATCAGGTGTACCTCAGTTCTCAAAGTGACATCTTTGGTTTTTAACACTATAAAGAAGTCTTTTGCAGCAGATTTGCCCAATGCAATTCATTGTTTGATTACTTGACTGCTGCTTCCATGGATGCTAGTTGTGGATCCAAGTAAAATGATATCCTTGACCACGTCCATATTTTATCCATTTCTCATTACGCTGCTTATTGATCCAGTTGTGAAGATTTTTGTTTTCTTTATGTTGGGGTGTAATCCATACTGAAGGCTGTAGTCTTTGATCAATTTCAGTAAGTGCTTCAAGTCTTCTCATTCAGCAAGCAAGGTTGTGTCATCTACATAACGTAGGTTGTCAGTGAGTTTTCCTCCAATCAGGGTGCCCCATTCTTCTTCATATGGTCTAGTTTCTCAGATTATTTGCTCAGCATACACACTGAATAAATATGGCCAAATGATACAAACCTGATGTACACCTTTCCTGACTTTAAACCACACAGCATCCCTCTGTTCTTTCTGAACCACTGCCTCTTAATCTACGTACAGGGTGTGCATGAGCACACTTAAAAAAAAAAAAAACACTTAAGTGTTCTGGAATTCCCATTCTTCATGATGTTATCCATAATTTGTCATGACCCACACAGTCGAACTCCTTTTCATAGTCAATAAAAAGGTAAACATCTTTCTGGTATTCTCTGCTTTCAGCCAGGACCCATCTGACATCAGCAATGATATCTCTGGTTCCATGCCCTCTTCTGAATCTGGCTTGAATTCTTGGCAGTTCCCTGCTGATGTACTGCTGTAACCGTTTTTGAAATATTTTCAGCAAAATTTTACTTGTGTGTGATATTAATGATATTGTTCGATAATTTCTGCATTCTGTTGGATCACCTTTCTTTGGAATGGGTACAAATAGGGATCTCTTCCAGTTGGTTGGTAAGGTAGCTATCTTCCAAATTTCTTGGCATAGACCAGTGAGCACCTCCAGTGTTGCATCAGTTTGCAGAAACATCTCAATTGGTATTCCGTCAATTCCTGAAGCCTTGTTTTTCACCAGTGTCTTCAGTACAGCTTGGATTTCTTCCTTTACTTCCATTGGCTCTTGATCATATGCTACCTCCTGAAATGGCTGAATGTCAACCAATTGTTTTTGGTATAGTGACTGTGTATTCCTTCCATCTTCTTTTGATGCTTCCTGGGTCATTCAATATTTTCCCCATAGAATCCTTCAATATTGCAAATCAAGGCTTGAACTTTTCTTTAGTTCTTTCGGCTTGAGAAATGCTGAACGTGTTCTTCCCTTTTGGTTTTCTAACTCTAGGTCTTTGCAAATTTCATTATAATACTTTACTTTGTCTTTCGAGCTGCCCTTTGAAATCAGTTCTTTTATCTCATCACTTCTTCCATTTACTTTAGTTGCTCTGAAGGAGGATTGATGGTGTTGGTGAAGAATATTAAATATACCATGGACTGCCAGAAGAATGAACAAATCTGTCTTGGAAGAAGTATAGCCAAAATGCTCCTTAGATGTGAGGATGGCGAGACTTCATCTCTCACACTTTGGATATGTTATCAGGAGGTATCAGTCCCTGGAGAATTACATCACACTCGGTAAAACAGAGGGTCAGAGGAAAAGAGGAAGACCCTCAACAAGATGGACTGACACAGTGGCTGCAACAATGAGCTCAAGCATAACAATGATCATGAGGATGGCACAGGATCAGGCAGTGTTTCTTTCTGTTGTGCATAGGGTTGCTCTGAGTTGGAACTGACTCAACAGCACGTAACAACAACAATAACAACAATGCAAGAACAAGAAGACAAGAAAAAGAAGAACAAAAAAATAAGAGCAAGTTTCATAGTCTCTTCTGATGTCCATTTTCGTCTTTTCTTTCTTTCCTGTCTTTTTGCTTTCTTTATGTATGATGTCTTTGACGTCATCCCATAAATCATTTACATAAATATGTACTATTAAAAATCTGAAATTCAAGACTTTTCCATATTTTGGCAAAAATCCAATTTGCTCTTTCAATAAGTGCTTAATAAAAGTTCATTGATTGTTTTAACATGAACACATTACTCTACTGCATGTGAAGAGAGAAAAAAGTTTTGGGAAACCCTGGGTTAAAAAAACATAAAACATGTTACTTTAATGTGGGCAATTTAAAGAGTTTCATGAACTAATCTGTTTTTAATATCACCAACAGGGAGACAAAGTAGACAGTTATTTCCAAGCTAATTTTTATCAGAGAACCATCTTTCTGTTGTAGTAGCTACTTACTATCTTCCAGGCCATATTTCTGATGATGGCCAGTTTGAGAAACATTGGCTTACTTAGTTGCTTCCCAAATATATTTTGAATGATTGAAAAAAATTATATATACATTTATGAGCAAATATGGTCTGTTGATTCTAGGAGCCCTCTTCACCCTTCTGACCTCTCCCCTGTAGCATAGGGACGTAAAGTCTGGGAACTACACTTCTCAGACTCCCTGGCCAGTCAAGCTTCAACTGGATTCTTCCAGTGAGAGGCAAGGAGATTTGGATGGCACAAGACAAAGGGAACATTCTCCTGGCAACTACATCCAAGAACATGGACATCAACAGATTTTAGATTTCCTGAAATCCACCGTCCTGATCTTTGCTCCCCTAGGCTTCAGTGGCTGTGTGAGCCTCTAATACCCAATATTAAATGTTTTCCTACTGGAAATAGCTAGGGTGTCTTCTGCTTTCCTGACCAAGTCTTAGCTTGTGATCTAAGAGACACAGTCAGGGACAGGAAATAAAGGTGGGTAAGCATATCCACAAGGAGCTTTTAAAGCGAGTCCTGACAGCAGTGATTTATAGTCAAAGCTGAATTTTGACAATTGGATTAAATATTGAGATTTAGAAGCATTGGCTTAGTAATGGAACAGCTGAGTAAACTCTGCTGAACCTCTTCCTTGCTGCCAAGACAAAACAGACACGAATAGACAGATTCTGCAATGTAATTAGTGGAACTCTTCAACTTATAAAAAATGGATCATCATAAATATTCTAAAAACCTGGACAACATGTCAGACCCCCATCACATTAATGCGATCACAAACAAGATGATAAATTAGGCAAATGTTGAGCTTAACAGCCTAAATCACTGCCAAAAGTTAGGCTTATCCCTATAAAGAAAGACTCCGGTGGCCATGTAAACTGATGACTCCCTTGTGATTATTTCATTTCAAGGATTTAATGAGCCTCTCAGATTTCAGGGAATGCCCACTATTTTTAGATGCTACAAACGTTGCTGAACATGGGCCGTGAGAGCTGAGGGGATATACTCAAGTTTTCCTTAATATACTCACTCAGGGAAACACATCAGCTCCATCATATTCAGGCTTCTGACTTAGAGAGGTTATTCAGCACAAAGAAACAGGAAACCATTTTAAGCTTTTAGAGTTGTCAATTACAATGGACATATAAATCACTTGGTAATAGAATTATTTTAAATCTAAGCCATCTTAATTTAGAGATTCCATCCTTTCATATTAAATGTGTTAGAATGCACTCAAATCTCACAGTTAATATGAATGTTTTGCTACATTTTATTTAAAGCATTTTTTTTTATAATTTTGGTTTTGAAATTATGTGTCTTTGCATAATTAATTTATAATTGGCCACATCTCAGCAATTACATTTGTATACTTAAGAACTCTAACTAATTGAGAAAATCCAAACTTAAATTGTTTTCAGATGTAATGAAAATTTCAAAAGAATACCAAATTTAACAATTAACAGAGTTGACATTACATAGAATGTTTTGTAGACATTCAATAAAATATGACTTTTGACTTTGCAGTTTTTCTTTTCGTATTTTAGAGTCAATAATTTTCTTTCATGCCTCAGACATTTTCAGAAGACTGAGAAACTGCTTGATACGAGACATGAAATTATCAATAACCGATTTGCAGCCTGGACTGAGACGATAAATACATATGGTCATCTAATTAAATAATGAGAAGACAGGTTTTCTTCTTTCCCAATCCAAGCTATTAAGAGAAGATAAGAAGAAAGACCCTGATATAGCCTTCCATCCAACTTTGCAATCCATTTAGAAGTCCACCTTGACGCTTGTACTGTCCTGTAACCACGCTCTCCACTTTCACATCCCATAAGTCTGAGGTGCTCTTCCTCCTTCCTAGTTACTACCTGACTCCCAGGGATCTGTGGTCACTTCCTACCAGGCTTTAGACTTCACCGAGTCCAGTTTGGCTAGTGAGGAGTCCAGATGGGCATCAACAAGGGTGTGGATCATCCACTAATAATCATCACTTTTATAGGAGGAATGCTAGGATGGATATCGGTTTCAATGGAAAATGCTATTCTTTATCCACCTATTTACTCATCTTTCTAGCACAATGGCAGCTAACAGAGTGTCCTCTTACGAGAGAGAATGAACTTCTATCAAAAGCTACTTTGTGCCAGGCACTGTGCTAGGTACTTAACACACCTTTTCATCTCTTTATCACAACAATTCTATCAAGTAGGCTCTGTCGTTGTCCCTGTTTTTTAAAAACACAACGCGACAAAGTTTTCAGCTTGCAAGTGGCTATTTTCTAAACCTGGGTTACAAATCTGAATCCTCAGATATCAAAGTCCACATGTGTCCTCACCACTTCCATTTACAAAGCAATTTCACATACGTTCTCTTGTTTTACAACGAGCCCAAGCCCATCATTTCAAAGGGATTGGGAGTAGTAATTAAAGAAGTCATTTTTAATTAAGGTTTTTAGATGTTCTGACATAAAAGGTACTGCACAGACTCCACAGAGCTGTCCGTTAAAAACCTTTAGGCTGATAGAGTACATTCTAGACTAATTTCCTTCCTGAGCCTTGCATAGTCAGATACAGAGGAAATTTAAATAGAGTCTGAGCCACAGAAAAAAATGATTTGCTCTTCAGCAAGTCAAGGTGTTATAATGGCCTCATGAACCATTCCAAAGATAGCATTGCCATATTGTAGCTGTTATATGAGAAACAAAGAAACATTGATGAAATCTAATTTTGAATTATTACTGGTAGATAATTTGTGCTACCTTGGAAGCAATTACCAAAAAGCCTACTCTCTCAGAAAGAAGGTGAAATGGCAGAAAAGGCCAGTGATGTCAGCCAGGAGGACTATCAGCTTAACTAGACACTTCTATCTGGGTTTTGAGTAGTGACAATATTCTGAACTCCACACCCTTGTTGATGCCCATCCAGACTCTTCACTAGCCAAACTGGACTCGGTGAAGCTCTAAAGCCTAGTAGGAAGTGACCACAGATCCCTGGGAATCAAGCAGTAGCCAAGAAGGAAGGAGAGCACCTCAGACTTACGGGATGTGGGAGTGGAGAACTTGGCTGCAGGGCAATACCAGAGTCCAGATACACTTTTCAAAGGATTGCACGTGGAATGGAAAGATAAAACAAGGGTTTTCTCCTCTCCTGTTTTAGAAGAGCAAAATAAATATATTTAAATTAAGAAAAGGACGGCAGTAAAATTTAGAAATGTGCTGCTTTTGCTTTTTTTTTTAATTAATTTATTTACTTTAGAAGAGAGAATTATAGATGAGCCAGGAATGTAAAGAATTTAGATCAAAAGCCACCTTGATTTAGGAAGTAAACTGGTGTGGGAATCCTTACATAAAGCTCGTTACCACTTTAACTGGTCTTTTAAGTAAGGTAAGAATGATTGCTAAGGTAAAAAAAGGTTATCAAAATATTTTTGACTCTCTGAACCAATTTCTGAAGAACAAGGAAATGTTTAAAATCACACCCACACCCCCACACATACAGAATTTACCAGTACAGGGAAACGTAACGGACCAGTGAAAGGTCTTTTTTTTTTTTTTTTAACTCCATCCATCATGTTAATAGTGTAATTATATAACAGACTGTAGGCTGAAACTGTTGTTTAGGGCAGCAATCCCAATTCTAAAACCAAATCCTACTGATATGGACTCTGATACTTTCAAATACAGTTTCTAGTCTGCATTCCTCTTAGAAGGTCAAAAATTTGCCTTCAATTATTTTTCAAGGTTGAGTATTTTTTTTTTTCGCTACAGTAATATTTTGAAATATCTTAACAATTTTTTTAAATGACTGCATATAAAGAAAAAAAAATTAGGCTGGCATCAGACTTATCTTTAACACCAAACAGTAAGAGACAAATAAGCCATTTCCAGTAAATTTTATGAAAAAAATATGATTTACAGTTTTATGGCCAACTAAGTGATGAATTTTGGTTAGAGCATCAGAAAGATGTTTGCAGGTATTCAAAGGCAGACAACATTTGGTTATTACTTTCCCATTTTTGGAAAAAATTTTTTTGATATTTTTCCAACCTGCTTAAAGTTAAATAAAAAAATGAAAGTTCAAGATTGAGAAGAACATGGAATAAAATGTTTGGCAATGAGCACGAAAGCCAGTCGATATATACATTTATAAATAATCATTTATGACAGAGTTACAAATTAGAACTCAAAAGTAAAAAATAACTCTTGAAAAAAAATGAATGTTATTATACTAACAATACTCTAACACTGAAAATTATTTTAACCAAGACCAAGAAGTAAAGAGATAGATGAGGAGGGAAAGTGAAACATATTTAAAGGCTTGCCTCAAAGGCAGAGGAGGGAAATGCAAAAGATCACACTTCACCAGAACTGATACACAGAAAGAAAAAGGTTAAGGAGCACTTTTGAGATGATTAAAGGTAACTACTAGAAAAGTTAGAATTCAAAATAATTTGCAACTTCGTTTTCACATAAAACACTATCCAAAGCAAAACACACCAAATTAAAAAAAAAAAAAACTGTATGATGATAAGGTGTACAATTTATAATAGCGTCATACATGTCATGAACGTTTACTGGAAGTTCTGACTCAGCTCTGTATGTGTCCAGAGAGGGCATTATGAACTAGCTACCATCACTTTAAGGCACGAGAAAGAAGCCAATGTCAGGTTTGGGAACCTCCACGTGTGAGAACTGAGAAGGACTTTACTCAGGGCAGCAACATATACACTGGTCTGTTTAGAATATAAGGCTTCCAACATTTGAACTCTAATAACTCCCTTTTCCAGCAACCATCTTTCATTACATCAAATACAAGTCCTTGCGACAGTGACTATGTTCACCCACTATCCCCTAAATATATCCTATATGTTACTTCGGTAACTTGAAAAAAACTTAAAGGGTCCCTTAATTTTTCTTCATTCCATGTATGTGCGTGTGCACATGTGTGTACGTGTGTGTTTGTGTTGGGGAGAGACAGTGGATAAGGAAGCTTCAGTTGTTCTTCAATTAACTCCATTTTTATGCCTACTTTTCATTCCCGCCCTCTACTCTGTCTGCTGATGCAAGTCCAGGGCTTGTCTGCTAATCCTCTCAAGCTCCTTATAGCATATTATACACTATGATGTTCCGTGCTTATTTCATCTTTCAACCTACTCCCATCTGCTTTCTGATTCTCAGATATTTGTTGAAATTTATCATCTGTTATTGTGACCCTCTTATCCTTACTGTTACGCAGTCTTTACTTTCAGGATGTTTTATTTTAGTGGAATCTCAAGAGAAACAGGATGTGAATGTACGTGCTTAGGTCACCATATTGAATCAGAAGACTAATCTCTCTCTTTTATTTTTCCTTAAACTTAGAGTGTTCTTATAAGATCTAGTATCTCCCCTGTTACAATTTTTTTTTTTTAATTCTGAGGATCAGCTTTTCTTCAGGCTGACTTCAGTGTCTCTATCTGTTGTTTAATCCAGGCAAGTTATTTTTAATTTAAAACAATGTGTACAATTAATTCCATTGTGATTAAACCCCTCCTTCCTTTCTCCCTCCCTTCCATCCTTCCTTCTTATCTACCTATCTGCCTACCCACCTACCTACCTACCTACTTTATTTCTGCCTCTCAATGTACATTTATCTATCCATCTAATCTATGAAGACAGAAGAATATTAGGAGTTAGGAGTGAAGCTCACCAAGTGTTAAACTTTTTCCCCCCAATGGGTATTGGGATTTTTATTAATTTGCTGCTTTTACTTTTTTTCTCTTAAAATGATTATGCATATATTGAATTAAATATTGAAATCATTATCATTAAAATGAGAAACCTGTAAATACTCTCTCAGCTGGCAATTTCACTTAGGAATTTATCCTAAAGGATAATAAAAAAACTGCGAAGGAATGTGTACACAAGTATATTTGTGGCAATTGATTTTTATGTTATTAAAAAATTGAGGAAAAAACTTACATAATCATAATAGAGGATTGATGAATCACTATGAGTCAAAAATTGACTCAACAGCACCTTACAACAATCAATAGAATATTATCCAGTCATTTAAAATGACTATCTAATCATATATACTGACATCATAAGATAATGAAAGAATAACATAAGATAATAAGGAGCTCCTGGGTGGCACAAACGGTTAAGTGCTTGACTACTTGCCGAACAGTTGGTGGTTCAAACCCACCCAGAGGCACCTCAGAAGATAGGCCTGGCGATCTGCTTCTGAAAGGTCACAGCCTTGAAAGCCCTATGGAGCAGTTCTACTCTGCACACATGGGGTTGCCATGAGTCAGAACAGATCCGAGAGCAACTAAGAGCAATAATAATTATTGTAAAAACAATTTTTTTTACAATAAGCACATGTTTGTGTGCTCAACATCACCACCATGTATGTGCTAACTTGTATCCCTAAAACAATGGTTCTCAAGCTTCAGCGTAAATCAGAATCACCTGGAAGGCGGAAAGCACCAACTGCTGGGCCCACGCCAAGAGTTTCTACACTGCACACGTTAAGATCACCATGAGTTGGAACTGACTGATGTCATTGCAACTAACAACAACAGCAACACTATTATATAGTGTGTTTTTCAGTATTTGTGAATGTGTGCTTGGGAAAAAGTCTGGGATTACAAATGCTAAAACAGCAGAGGTATTGTCTAGGTGGTAGTTGGGTTTTCTTTAAATTTCTTCTCCATTTTCTTTCTTTTTTTACAATAAGCATGCGTGACTAATGTACTCGAGGAGCCCTGGTTGCACAATGGTTAAGTACTTGGCTGTTTGGCAGTCTGGAACCACCCAGCAGCTCTGTGGGAGAAAGACCTGGAGATCTGCTCCCGAAAAGATTAAAGCCTAGGAAACCCTATCGGCAGTTCTACTCAGTCCTACAGGGTCGCTGTATGTCGATCTCACAACAACAACAACCACTCATGTACTCAAAGAGTGAACCTGTTTCTATTTTGAAAAACACAACAGAAAGAGAGAGACAGAATAAAACGGCAATATTTACAGCACTAACCAACATTATTTTGAAAGAAGCTGGCACCTTAGTTCTTGTCTTCACTACATACCTCAAATATTTGAACACTTTATTAACTACTTTTATAAGAGCCATTCTTCCTACCACTTTTCTTGCCACTGTTTTTCCCATAACTGTTCAGGCTACCAGTTCAGGCTACCACAAAACATATTCCACCTTACTTGGTAGTAGGTAAAAACACATCCAAACACATTAAAATTTTTGTTATATTGAGTAAAAATCAAATGTTTTACAAAATAATAAAATTTCCTGTAGAAATGATATTTTACAAAAACATGTAAAATGGAGTGATCCATAGGGATCATACTCTTAGTTGAACTGCAAAGATTTCACATCATCTCAGCATTCAAACTAATTCAAGTTACGTTGTTAGTATTCTTCTCTGGGCCTTATTATCAGACATTGGTTCTAATTCCACTTCTGGATCAGATTGCTCATCTAACAAATGGCTTCAACAACAACGGCAATATCACAGGCATTCATGAGCTTTTCAGAAAGAATCTGAACTTCTCTTTTATATTTGATGCCATAACTTTCTTGGAATGATGTTATACATGTATTTTCACCTTTATGTTTAAGTTATTTTTGCTAAAACATTAAAGAATGCCTGCAAAATCCTCGAACTCCAAGAACAGAGTATGAAAAATGCTAGATTAAAGCATTCCAAATGCTTTTTCTTGAATAGTCTGTTAATTCCAGCAATAAAATAATTTTCAGAGGTTCACTCTTCCTCTGAAGGAGGATATTGACTTTCATTTGTAAGCCCCACCCGTTTCATTTATTTTTTCCCATTTATTCAGGTATTTGCAAGCTACGTGGCTTTTTGGCCATACCATCTGTCCACCTGGGTGCTAGTCTAACTCATCTCTATAGCTGGAAGGCAAGTTGGTGATGCTTAGTCCTTCATCTAGCGGATTTTTCCTGTGCTTCTTTTTTTTTTTTTTCTCTACATACTGAAACAAGATGCTCTTCCCCCATTGTGTCTTAAGGAGAAGAAATAAATAATAAGTTAATAATAATAAACTATGATCATTAATCTGGAAACCCTGGTGGTGTAGTGTTTAAGTACTATGGCTGCTAACCAAAAGCTCCGCAGTTCGAATCCACCAGGCGCTGTCGCCGTGGAGCTCCTGTATATACTGTCATGGAGCTCCATTTTGCTTCTCTATGTAGTCTATATTTTCAAGGATGTGTTTGACACTGCTACCTCCTCCCTTGTTGTTGTTGTAAGTTGCCTTCAAGTCAATTCCAACTCACGGCAACCCCATGTGTGTAAAGTAGGACTGCTCCACAGGGTTTTCAAGGCTGTGACCTTTCACAAGCTCATTGCCATACCTCTCTTCTGAGGTGTCTCTGGGTGGGTTCGAACCACTAATGTTTTGGTTAGTAGTCCAGTGCTTAACCATTTGTGCCACCCAGGGACTCCCCTTCCCACTTTCTGCTCAAGCATTTTCTTGGAGTTGTAGGGTTATAAAGAGATACAAGAAGAATGGCACCAATGGTAATGGGGAGCAGTGGAAGGCACATACCAGCCTACAAAAGTTGTATCCACTCTGTGGAAAGACACCCTCATTTCTGATTAATGCCAACCTTGAGCTTCTGGAAAACAGATGTGTGGAAAGGAAGGGTCAGATTGTACCCAGAGCCAAGGAGTATTTCTACCTAATTGTTCTTCATGATCTGGCTCCTGCCTACCTTTCTAGCATTGCCTCCTACCACCACTCACTCTTAAGTGCTCCAGGGCCCAGTCAGCTTGCATTATGTATGTCCTTCCTTGGCTATCCTATTTCCTGCTACATGGGCTCAGGGAAGGCGTCTATTTTGTTTCCCACTATATCCCTAGCACTCAGGATGTGCCTGGCATACAGTAGGAGCTCGACAAATATTTGTTAAGGTTGTAAAGGAATATCTCTGTGTTTTTTTCTCTTCTTACGTATTCTCCCTTTAATGCCCTTTCTTTCACTTTTCTATCAGATAAGATAAATTACCTCAACTGTCATCTCTTGTGAAGGTCATACTGAACATCTCCAAACAATGTTAGGTATTTTCTTATCTATTATAATATATATCACAGTATCATAATTGCATGTTTGCAGGTGTAATATACCCACTAGCCTATCAGCCCGAGGGCATTGACCATGTTCTAGTCAACTATATGACCCCAAGCAGGACAGCTGAATGAAAAGCCTTCTAACCCTACATTTAGTGCTCTTTTAGAATAATAACAATGAAATTAATAAACATTAAGAATCAGACGGCTAGACATCGAATTCCAGCTCTACCACTGACTAAGGGTTATGACCTTTGGCATCTTATTTATTCTGTTTCTCAGTTTTCTCATTTATAAAATAGAGGTAAAAATAGTATCTGCCTGATAATATTAAATGAATTAGTATATGGAAAGTGATTAGGACAGTGCCTGAAACCTAGTAAGCATTCAGTACCTATTAGCTATACTATTATAACTTTATAATGTAACAGATACTATGCAAAGCACTTTATTATATAATTTAGTTTTCACAACAATGGGAAGAATAATTATTTTTTAAAGATCAGAAAACCGAGGCTAAGAGAGATTGATCAGTTTGCCCAAGATCACAAAATTATTATGTGGTAAAATGAGGATCTGAATGGAAATCTGCCTAACTCCCAACTTGATAACATACAGTTTTCTACAAGGCCCTGAACACGTGATAATTAATTACATCATAGTTTACAACCTATGAGTCTGTCATGGATTGAATTGTGCCCCCCCAAAATAGGTGTCAACTTGGCTAGGCCACGATTCCCAGTATTGCATGATTGTCTTCCATTTTGTGATCTGATGTAATTTTCCTATGTGTTGTAAATACTAATCTCTGCCTGTGGTTAATGAGGCAAGATTAGGATATGTTCAAGAGGATTAGGGTGGGATGCAACACCCTTACTTAGGTCAGAGCCCTAATCTGATGTAAGGAGAGTTTCCTTGGGGTGTGGCCTGCATCATCTTTTACCTTACAAGAGATAAAAGGAGAGAAAAGTGAGCAGAGAAATGGAGACTTCCCACTACCAAGAATGAAGAACCAGGAGGGGAGCACAGCCTTTGGACCCTGAGTCCCTGCACTAAGAAGCTCCTAGACCAGGGGAAGATTGGTGACAAGGACCTTCCCCAGAGCTGACAGAGAGAGAAAGCCTTCTCCTGGAGCTGGCACCTTGAATTCAGACTTCTAGCCTACTAGACTGTGAAAGATGAGTTTCTGTTTGTTTAAACCATCCACTTGTGGTATTTCTGTTATAGCAGCACTAGGTGACTAAGACAGAGTTGCAAAGCATTCTATTTATTTGAGAACTGCTCTTGTGTCATCCCCACTACACTTAACTCTGCAAGGCAATATAGCAGGATGTTTAAGAGCTGGCTGAGGCGCTACACTTGGACAGACCCAGGCTCTAATCCTAGCTTTAGCATTTTACTAGCTAGTGATCTGGGCCAGTTGCTTAACCTCTCTGAGCCTCAGGTTCCTCTTTTGTAAAATGAGCATTGTAATATCAACCTCAAAAGGCTATTTACTTTGAAGATCAAATGAGATCAAATATGTGTAATGTGCTTAGCAAAATGCCTAGTGCACTCAAGGCTCAATAAAAGTTAGCTGTTATCTGCCATTGGTGGTCAACCTTATTGTTATTAGTTTCTCTCTTTCATTGCAGAATTCTCTGATCTCATTTGGAAATTCTAGAGGTTTACCCTCTTTCTCAGAGCACTGCTCTGAAATACACTACCTCCCTCTTAAGCTGAGTTAGGCACGCCTTTTCCTATGCTCTCGCTGCACTCAGAGAATACCTCTATTCAGAAACAGATAATTTCTGAACAGGAACAGATGGGAAGTCGCCCTTGGAGTCTCCACTTATGGATGGCAAAAGGAAAGGAGAACAACATTTCTGAAAAGATGCCAAAGTGTATAATGAGGGATTCCTGAGCCATTTCAATACCTTGGTCCATGTCGCTGGAACTCAGGCTGCTTGCCCCAAGGGAGATGGCGGCAGCAACACTTTAGTCTCAAAGCCAACATGCAACAATATCATTGGGTAGTGGTGTGTTGGTAAACATGTACCAATAGACACTCCTGGGAAGAAAAGCCCTGATTTGTAGAGTTTGCTAATTTCTGTGTTGTAAATATTCCCACCATGGTCTATTTCAAGTTACCAACATGACATCACTGAATGCAGTTAGTGCCAGATATGCAGTAGCATACCAAACCAAAAAACCAAACCTGCTGCCGTCCAGTTGATTCCAACTTATAGCGGCCCTATAGGACAGAGTAGAACTGTCCCGTAGGGTTTCCAAGGAGCAGCTGGTGGATTTGAACTGCCAACCTTTTGGCTAGCAGCCATAGCTCTTAATCACTGGGTCACCAGGGCTCCGGTAGCATACCATCCGATAATAATTCCACCCTACATGTACAATAGATGTAAATAACCTCAAGAGCATAGACAGTAGTAAAATGTAGTAAAAAATAATCAGGAAATGATGAATTTTGAGTATTTGTTATGCTCTTTAAGTATAGTTTATTAATTTTAAGTTTATATAATTTCATTCTTATTGGTTATGTTTAACCTGCTCACAAAATTTCTGAAAATGTAACATTGGCTCTTGCGAGCTAGTACAAACTGACCCCTACACACCACTGCCTCTGAAGGTAAGACAGAAGAATTCTGAGCAGAGAGAGATTGAAATTCATACAATGGAGGGGCTGTCTTTAAGGAAAAAAAAAAGAATACATTAATGGATGTAAAAATGAATGCTTATTCAGAGTGAATTCATCGAGAAGAGATTTACTTGGAATGTCCACAGCCACTCTAATGCCCCTGACACGAGGCAATGTGTAGGAAAGGATCTCAGAGAGGAAAAACATGGCAGCATTAACCAATTACTGTTCCAATATCTGACTTCTGCAAATTTTTCAAAAAATATATAACTGGGTGAACACATTGCTAGAGCTTCTTCCAGGGCCTTGGAAGGCACTCACTCAACAGATGAGCCTGAAAACTTCAGTTCCATCAGCACCATGGTAAATCCGTCTTTGGTTCTCAGGGAGCGTGAGGGTACCATCCCAGAAAACCAAGCCCATGGCCATCAAGGTGATTCCCACTCATAGCAACCCTATAATACAGAGTAGAACTGCCCTATAGGGTTTTCAAGGAGAGGCATGTAGATTCAAACTGTGGATTTTTTTGGTTAGCAGCCACAGCTCTTAACCACTATGCTGCCAGGGCCCCTGAGGGTACCATACACCCTGATAAAATCTGTATTATTATGTAAAATCTCCTGATTTTTAAATGCTGACAACTAATTCAATTAAAAAACAACAAAACAGAAACACTGTAGGCCAAACAAATCTGGGGCTGCCAGTTTGCAAACTCTGCCTTAGAAAATAAAGAGTATACTGCTTTGTTTCATATGACTATCTCCCACTTCCCCACCCCTAGGACCTAGGGAAATAAACATAGTAGCAATTATCAGGTTGGTTGTCAGAAGGTTTGTCTCAATTAGATCATGAGCTCTCAGAGGTCATGGTTGATATATTTTCTTGTTGTTTTCCTGGTGCACAGAGTACCTGGTAGATAGCATCTGGCACTTAGAGCTGCACACAGCATTTAGTGCTGCACACAGAGGCAGTGTAGCATAGAGATAATGAGTGTGGGCTTCAGGACCAAATTGCCTGGGCTTGAATTCCAGCTACTATATGATCAGCTGAATGTCCATGGATAAGTCACTTTATCTCTCTGTGGCTCAGTTTCCTTAAAAATCATAGTACTACTTACATCCAAGGATTGATATACGGATTAAATGAGCTAAAAAGGCCTTGTTGTTGTTAGGTGCCAATGAATCGGTTACGACTCAGAGTGACCCTATGTACAACAGAACGAAACATTGTCTGGTCCTGCGCCTTCCCCACGATTGTTGTTACACCCGAAACCATTGTTGCAGCCACTGTTATCAATCTATTTCATTGAGGGTCTTCCTCTTTTTCACCAACTCTCTACTTTACCAAGCATGATGTCCTTTTCCAGGGACTGATCCTTCCTGATGACATGTCCAAATATGTGAGATATAGTCTTGCAATCCTTGCTTCTAAGGCACATTCTGGTTGTTCTTCTTCCAAGGCAGATTTATTTGTTCTGGCAGGCCATGGTATATTCAATATTCTTCACCAACACCACAATTCAAAGACATCAATTCTTCTTTGGTCTTCCTTACTCATTGTCCAGCTTTTATATGCATATGAGGCGACTGAAAACACCATGGCTTGGGTCAGGAGCACCTTAGTTTTCAAGGTGACATCTTTAATTTTCAACATTTTAAAGAGGTATTTTGCAGCAGATTTGCCCAATACAATGTATCTTTTGATTTCTTGACTGCTGCTTCCACAGGTGTTGATTGTGGATCCAAGTAAAATGAAATCCTTGACAACTTCAATCTTTTCTGTTTATCATGATGTTGCTTATTGGTCCAGTTGTGAGGATTTTTGTTTTCTTTATGTTGAGGTGGAATCCATACTGAAGGCTGTCTTCTTTGATCTTCATTAGTAAGTGCTTCAAGTCCTCTTCACTTTCAGCAAGCAAGGTTGTGTCATCTGCATAACGCAGGTTGTTAATGAGTCTTCCCCCAAACCTGATGCCCCGTTCTTCTTCACATAGTCCAGCTTCTCAGATTATTTGCTCAGCATACTGACTGAAGAGGTATGGTGAAAGGATACAACCTTGATGCACACCTTTCCTGACTTTAAACCACTCAGAATCCCCTTGCTCTGTCCAAACAACTGCCTCTTGATCTATGTACAGGTTCCTTATGAGCACAATTATGTGCTCTGGAATTCCCACTCTTCTCAATGTTATCCATAATTTGTTATGACCCACACAGTCGAATGCCTTTGCGTAGTCAATAAAACACAGGTAAACATCCTTCTGGTATTCTCTGCTTTCAGCCAGGATCCATCTGACATTGACAGTGATATTCCTCATTCTATGTCCTCTTCTGAATCTGGCTTGAATTTCTGACAGGTCCCTGTTGATATACTGCTACAGCCGCTTTTGAATAATCTTCAGCAAAGTTTTACTTGCCTGTGATATTAATGATATTGTTCGATAACATCATAATTCAGTTGGATCACCCTTCTCGGGGATAGGCATAAATATGGATCTCTTCCAGTCGGTTGCAGGAAAACATTGATATAGTGCCAAAAGATGAGCCCCTCAGGTAGAAAGGCACTCAAAATAGGACTGGGGAGAGCTGCCTCCTCAAAATAGAGCTGACCTTAATCACATGGATGGAGTCAAGCTTTCGGGACCTTCTTTTGCTGATGTGGCACGACTCAAAATGAGAAGAAACAGCTGCAAACATCCATTAATAATCAGAACGTGAAATGTACAAAATATGAATCAAGGAAAATTGGAAATCGTCAAAAATAAAATTGAACACATAAACATTAATATCCTAGGCATTAGTGAGCTGAAATGGACTAGTATCGGCCATTTTGAATCGGACTATCATATGGTCTACTATGCCGGGAATGACAACTTGAAGAGGAATGGCATTAAAGAACATTTCAAGATCTATCCTGAAGTACAACGCTGCTAGTGGTAGCATAATATCCATATACCTACAAGGAAGACCAGTTCATATGACTATTACTCAAAAAGGGCTTAGCAGATACGAAATGTAAATAAAGAGCCTATCATATATGCATTCAGTAAATATTAGGCTGTTTATGTGAGTGTAAAATGCAAATATTACTCTTACTGTTATTAGCATAATATAGTAGGTTCTCAGTAAATATTTGTTGGTGCATACTTTTCAATTTCTACCTGGTATTAGCTACTTATGCTGATTTTATTTTTCATACAAAATTACACACTGTCCCCAAAGTACCTTATGTGGAATTGGTAGTAAGTAACTTTATTTGGATTGAACTGTGACTTCTATGACCGTGACCCGAATAAAAGGTCCAACGAAACTATAAAAACATTCTCATGGGGCATGTCTATGGCTCTTTTCAAATCTCTTACTTGTCTGGCTAATATAGGACATGATGAAAATCTTCCTGCAAAGACTGAGCTAAAAAGTAAAGCAATTCTTTGTCCTGTGAGGGAAGGTTGGAGATTGGAGAAGAAAAGGGCTCACTCACTTTTTATGATGTTTATATATGGGCCTTTCTCCCCCACCAGACTGAGTTTTATGGCAGGTGCTAATTCATATTTTCATCCTTACGCTCTAACATGATGTCTGGCATATGGTAGTTCTATGAGTCAGAATCAACTTGACAGCACCAAACAACAACAACAGTTATTAAGTTTTTTATGTAAAATAAAGAGAAACCCCAAATAGATTCTATTTCCCACAGAAGAGTAAAGAGCCTTTGGGGTGAGAAAAGGAACTTATACTTACTGAGCCTCTACTGTGTGGACTCAAACATATCAACAGACAAGGAGATGCCGCAGGACTGGGCAACATTTCGTTCTGCTATACGTAAGGCCATCATGAGTCAGAGCTGATTTGCCTCTAACTAACAATAACAACTGTGGATCAGACCATTTCCTAAATAAGTTACAAATGTTTTAATCCTTACAAAAATCCTGATTCATTGTTCCTGTTTTGCAGAAGGGAAATGGAAGCTGAGAGAGGTCATGTGACTTGCTCAAGCCCTCACTGTTAACAATTAAAGAGCTAGTATGTATCCAACTCCAAAGTTCATGCTCTTTCCACCATGAATCTGGTTGTGTCCTCCTATCGACTCAGTACTGGACACTTGAACTGGTCATCAGCTGATTAAATGAAAAAACATTATTGATGGTATCAACAAGTTAATTACAAAAATAATTAGTGGCAATAATTTTTAATTTGTATTGGCCCTACTTTTTTTTTTTTCTACTTAAAACAGTTATGGTTCATCTCTGTTGAAAAATAACTGAGATGTGTCATGAGTTGGTTAAGAGCATCAGCTATCTATGTTGTTGTTGTTGTTAGTTGCTGTCAATTCTGACTCCTGGCGACCCTGCGTGTACAGAGTAGAACTGCTCCGTAGGGTTTCAAGGCTGTTACCTTTTGGAAGCAGATCGCCAGGCCTGTTCTCCCAGGGGCTCTGGGTGGGTTCAAACCACCAACCTTTTGACTAGTAGCTAAGCGTGTAACCATTTGTGCAACCCAAGGACTCCCTGCTATCTATAACATTTTATGCTGAAGTCTGACACAGATGATATTATGTGTGCACTGGATTTCAATGGCTGGAACATAAACATGACAGGGCTATTGAAGGTTTTTTTTTTTTTTTTCCTGAAATACTAATCTGGTCAGGTCATTTCCTACCCCCAGCCCTCACTACAGTTAGAACTTAACAGAACTTAAGTTCTAATGTTCTTCAAAGGCCTGACTCTTGGCCCATATCTATCATCTCATCTCTCCTTCAAAATCTACTCCAACTCTAACTGAAATTCCTTCAATAAGTCACTCTCATACACCTCAGGACCTTTCCACATATTGTCCTTCTGTTCTCCAACTTCATCTGCTCCCCAGCTTCACCTGATGGACCCATCCTCATCCTTCAAGTCATCTTAGACCGAATATCTTTCTCAGCTAAGATTTTCAGAAGCCCAAGAGTCTGGACTAAGTACTCATACATGTGCCCTTCCTCCCAGCATAGCCTTCCTCCCACTACTGGCTATTGTTTGTTAATTGTCTGTTTAACTCCCGTATTGTCTATAGTTTTTGTGAGGGTGAGAACTATGTTTACACCGTTCACCAATAAACTCTAGCATCTACTAAAATATCTGGCACATAGTAAGTACGTATCATGTATCTGTTGAAATAATTTAATAGATGATAAAATAAATATACTGGCTTCATAATTAAGAAAAATATCCAATATCTGTGTACTATTTTAATGTATGATTATGGGTGTTAATGGTAGGTTTATTTTACCCAGTAAAATATAAGTAAACTAAAATCTTAATTATAGATCTTTAGGGATGGTAAAGAGGCCTGGTGGTACAGTGGTTAAGGGCTTGGCTGCTAACCAAAAGGTCAGCAGCTGATCCTTGGACACCCTATGGGGTAGTTCTACCCTGTCCTCTAAGGTTGCTATGAGTCAGAATTGACTCGACAGCACCGGGTTAGGTTTTTCTTTTTTTTTTTTAGGGATGTCAAAAGCCTTAGAAATCATCAAGTTCCACTTTGTTATTTCCCAGAAAAGGAAACTGGGGCTGAAGAAGTAAAATAACTGACCCCAACTGCGTGGCCACTTAGACCATGAACAAGTATGTATTCACTGGACACCTATTAGATGCCTATTACTCACTCCACTGGGCAATGGAAGATGAGAAGAGAGGAGACAAGAAGAGAACAAAACCCCTGCCCTCAGGAAGAACGCAGTCTGGTTGAGGAAACAAGACTTTCATATATCAAACAATTAGAGGACAATGAGAAAGTATGTTATTAAGTGCTAAATTAGGCAGAACAGACGATAAATGCTATTGCTGTTCAAAGTGAAAGGAGAGATAAATTACCAAATGAGCTCAGATTGATCACTTACTGCCTCTGTGACTTCTCTTGGAATTCTCCTTGTGTTTACGACTATCTCTCATGTCAGGTCCAGCTTCTTCAGGAAAGGGCCTTTTTTCTTGTGCTTTCCTATTTCCCTTGCCATAGATAATTAGCTATCAGTTGAAGAAAACTGTCTTATGTATCACTCGTGCTTCTGAAAGGAACCCTTCCGAAATCACAATATTCTATTCAATGACGTTAAGATTTTATCAAAAGTAATAAATAAAATGTAGCATTAATATTGTATTCAAGTATTGTCATGCACTGTATAACATCATTCGGGCAACATCTGACCACATATACGTTCAGGGTCTCATAAGGTTATAACAGGGTTAAGAAATCTCAATGGAAGAACGGGACTTAGCGGACACGACCAGACATAGGGAACACAGCAGCTTCCCACACGCAACACATGTATCTCATATCTTTTGTATACAAAGTGACTGTGTTGCCAGGCGTATAACGGTACAGCACATATATAATCTATAATGCATATGCTGATAATCATAACAAATGCCTGTTACTGGCTTATGTACTTACTGTACTGTAGTTTCTATCGTTATTTTAACGTGAACTAAACCCTGGTGGTGTAGTGGTTAAGAGCTTGGCTGCTAACCTAAAGGTCAGGAGTTCGATTCCACCAGGTGCTCCTCGGAAACCCTGTGGGGCAGTTCTACTCTGTCAGATAGGGTCGCTATGAGTCTGAATCAACTCGACGGCAACGGGTCTTTTTTCCCCCCTACTTACAAATAAAAAGTTTACGGTATAACAGTGTATGCTTCAACTTGTAGGCAGCAACGTCCAATCTTGCGTATTGTGTGTCTCGAGTGTTGTAGTATTATCTGTTTAATTTTCTCTCAAAAATATTACCGTGAAGTACATCATAGCTCCCAAATGCAACAAAACCAGTTCTAGTGATAGCAGTGGGAAGAGGCAAAGGAGAAGTAATGAAGTTATTAAACAACATGAAGGTGGAAAATCAGTGAATGCTATTGCTCACAATTTAGGCAAGTCAGTTTGCTAAGTATATAATAAGGTGTTTGCACAAAGTCCAAATCACCTAATGTCCTATTTCCCAGAATGTATCGGGGACACACGGCTGTATTCTTAATCCTCTCTCAAATCACCACCACAGAGATTTTTCCTGTGATTCCCCATGCACACACCACACACAGACACACCTTACACGTTTAAGTATCTCTGAAAAGAGCACAGTGACTGACTGCTTTTGTCTACATAGCTAATACATCACTCTTTCAAACCATGACCTCAAGTTCTCCTGCAGATTGTTGTTCTACTTGATCTTTCAATAGGAACATCTCACTATCCTCAGCATCCCTGATCATCTCTGTAATTCCCCTGGAATCCTGTACATTTTCCTGTCATTTCTGGAAGCTGTGACAGACACAGAAGGACCAGGGAGACAGAATTCCCCGTGCATGTGTCATTCCTCCATACTCCACAATGTCTCAATGCCAAACAGGAACACTGCTTAATATTTGACTATCTCCTAAACCCAGTTTCTTGTTCTTTTTCACCTTCCCAAAACTTTCCAGGCAGAATTAGTCACCCTCCCCCTACATACAGCCACAGCCCTCTGCACAAACACCTTCTAAAGGTGTTTCTCATAGAAATGAACTTAACGATTTGTCACTGAGTTTTTCTCTTATTAATCTGTAACTTCCTGAAAGCAGATCTCTTGCAGTTTCCTTTTTATTTCAGCTAACTGCCTGACACATATTGGGCCCCAAAAGTGTTTTGCATGAGTGAAGCTAGAGTTCATTTGAATTTAATTTTCATGAAATGCTTCTAAGTTTTAAAGCAACTTTCTTAACAGTGGTCCGAGTTGATTGGTTTTCTGACACAGGTAAGCCATTTGAATAGATCATATTCCTTTACAGGAAAGTACCTTTAAATGAGACTGTGACATGGGTATTTAAACAAAGATAAAATGAGAGTTCTAAAATTATGAGCCTTAGGCCACCAGTGAATATGGCACAACTTTAGAGAGTGAACCAAGTTTTATCAAAGCTTTCCCTTGGAAAATACTGGCTTTCTTCTCTCCCGGAAGCTCTGCTTAGTGGCCTGCTATGTTGAACACTGACTTGACCTGTTTTGAGTTGTTAGCCTGACCCTGAAGTATAGCCAATAAAATATTCACAACCTCCTCTAAGATACATAGATTTTTATTAGTTTTATATGGTATCTTAGTTATCTAGTGCTGCTATAACAGAAATACCACAAGTGGATGGCTTTAATAAAGACAAATTTATTTCCTCACAGTAAAGCAGGCTAGAAGTCCAAATTCAGGGCATCAGCTCCAGGGCAAGGCTTTCTCTCTCTGTCGGCTCTGGAGGAAGGTCTTTCTCATCAATCTTCCCCTGGACGAGGAGCTTCTCCATGCAGGAACTCCCAGTCCAAAGGATGTGCTCTGCTTCTGACACTGCTTCCTTGGTGGTATGGGGTCTCCCTGTTTCTCTGCTTGCTTCTCTCTTTTATATCCCAAAAGAAACCAGCTCAAGACACAATCCAATCCAATAGATTCAGTCCTCCCTCATCAACACAACTGCCACCCATCACCCCTCATTAACATCATAGAGGCAGGATTTACAACACATAGGAAAATCACATCAGATGACAAAATGGTGGACAATCACAGAATGCCAGGAATCATGGCCCAGCCAAATTGATACACACATTTTTGCTGGACACAATTCAATCTATGACATTCCACTTGGTTACACAAACTATCGTCCTGTATTTGGGTGTGTTGTAGTTATTTTTATCCTGGTTTACCAAGCATTTCCGAGTATAGTACTCATAAAAAATGTAGGAAAATATACAACGGCATGATTCAGATGGATTGGTACGTCACGGTGACTGGGCCAATAAACTGAGGATGCAGTTCAATGTAGACAAAAGTAAAATAGTAAGTCTAGAAACAATGAATCAAAACAGAGCCCATATGAAGTGGTAGCAATGCAATGTAATGATCAGGAAAATGACTTCGGGGTTCTCAAGTGGTAATGCTAGAAGCTAGAAGCTTGGAACTGTTTGCTAGCTGAGTAGAAGGCTTACGTGATACACAGAATCAAATTACTGTGACAATGACAGCCATAACATACCTAAACTTCAGCACGTGGCTCTGTCTCCATTTCACTAGAAGGAACTATGCACAACCAATTTTAAGTTGGCTCATTACAGAGAGCTGCGGCAGATGAATACATTTAGGTCAGATACTAAGAAGAGATTCCTGCCTCTATGGGCTGTGAAACGTTAATGTGCCTTAGAAGAACAACAACAATCTCTTACTTTTATGGCACATTTTCTCACTTATAGTGTTTTCCTACTAACAACCTCTTTTGTTTGTCACCATAAAGCTCTGGGGTGCACAGAAGAAATAGTATTTCCATTGTACAGAGAGTTAAACTGAGATTTAGTAGCCAAAAACAGTAGAAAAGCCAGGGTAGAATCCTGAACTTACGAATATCATTATCATGCTCTTTCTTTATAGCAACATCTATCCTCTAGGCAGTGCCAAGAGAAAGTTTGGAGCTCAATTTTCAGAAGACTTTGAATGACTATAAAGAAAGCTATTTTTCCTTTGTGAAAGCAGAAGAGACACTGATTTTCTTTTTAAAGGTACCTTTCTATCACAGGGAAACCCTGGTGGCGTAGTGGTTAACTGCTACGGCTGCTGACGGAAGGGTCAGTGGTTCAAATCCACCAGGTGCTCCTTGGAAACTCTATGGGGCAGTTCTACCCTGTCTTATGGGGTCACTATGAGTTGGAATTGGCTTGACAGCAACGGGTTTGGTTTTGGTTTTTTTTTTTTTTTCATCAGAGGTTTGGAATTTAGTGTGCTGAGTTATATCCTTTGAGCCCCCAAACCGAAACCAAACCCAACACCATTGAGTCGATTCTGACTCATAGCGGCCCTACAAGGCAGAGTAGAACTGCTCCATAGGGTTTCCAAGGAGCAGCTGATGGACTCAAACTGCCAACCTTTTGATTAGTAGCTGAGCTCTTAACTGCTGTGCCACTAGGGCTCCCCTCTGAGCCCAGAAGAGTTTAAACTTCTGTGGTGAAATGAGTTCTTTTATGTGGCCTTTTGCCTTGGTTCTTTGGAAAAACAGTTTGAGAGATTTTTCCCAAAAGGGGCCCTGCAGCAGAGAGAACAGGGCCAAGAGGAGCCTGTCCTGAGGAGAGCAAGGGGAAGCCTGTCCTCAGGGGTCCAAGAGGAGGCCTGCAGGGCTGAGAGGAGCTAAGAGAGCTGTCCTGTACTGAAGAAGGGAGACTTTGCCTGCATGCTTCCTGATCCTCATCCTCATCCTGAGCTGTACCCTGTTGATCCTAATCCCCAGCTGTTCCCTGTTACTTCCTTAATAAACCACTTAACTGTGAGTATGGTCTGTGAGTTCTGTGTGGCCATTGCAATGGATTATCAAACTTAGAAGTAGTGAGTGCTGAGGAGGGACAAATGGTGTCCAAACCCAAAAACCAAACCCGTTGCCGTCCAGTCGATTCCGACTAATAGCGACCCTATAGGACACAGTAGAACTGCCCCACAGAGCTTCCAAGGAGCGCCTGGTGGATTCGAACTGCTGACCTTTTGGTTAACAGCCATAGCATTTAACCACTATACCAGCAGGGTTTCCCAGTTGGTGTCAGAATTGGTAAAAAGGTTGGAGACCTCTACCTCACAGGGATCAACCTTGGGCTGATCCTGGTTATTATCTCCCATGAAGTTAGACAGGTTGTGACACTATTACTCCTAACATTTTACAACTTCCTAACTGTGGAAAGTATCACAGTATGTATATTCCAAAGATGGCCACAACATCTCCCATTCCACATGCTTTTCTCCAATGTGATCTTGATGCTATTCCCATGAAGTGGTGGTATATATGTTCCTTCCCCTTGAATCTGAGTTGGCTTGTGATTTGCTTATAATCAATTAAATGAGGTGAAAGTGACATCAAGGATAGGTCATAGGAGGCAATGCAGCTTCTGATTTGTCAACTAGAATACTCTTTTTTTGAACCCTTCAACCATCATGAGGCTGCCATGCTCTAAGGAAGCCCAAACTAGCCCATGAAGAGAGAACACAGAAAAGAGAGGCCTGAGACTACATGAAAAGAGAGAGATTCCTGGGCAGCTCTGAGCTGCTCCAGCCCCTCACTGAGCCAGCTCCATCTGACTGCAAATACATGAGAGAGAGACCTGGAGCCAGAATCACCCAAACCAGCCTTTCCTACGATCCTGACCCATGTGAGAAATAATAAAATGACTTGTTGTTGCGTTAAGTCACCACATTTGGGGGTGATTTGCTATACGGCAATAGCAACTGGAACAGAGTGCAAACCTTCCTCAAGAGTAGTGGACATTTGTTGTTTTCTGGCCACCTAGCAACCCTAGTGGCGTAGTGGTTAAGTGCTACAGCTGCTAACCAAAAGGTCAGCAGTTCGAATACACCAGACGCTCCTTGGAAAGTCTATGGGCAGCTCTACTCTGTCCTATAGGGTTGCTATGAGTCAGAATTGACTTGACAGTAGCGGGTTTAGCATCCCTCCTGGAGGCACCCGAACGTGTCAGTTATGAGGCCTTCCTGCCTCCCGGGCCTTTCAAGTTTCTTTTGTCCTGCTTAATTCCAGGTCTGACTCTAATTTTCCTAATTTTCTAAAATTCCTAATTTTAAGTTCCTCTTAATTTAGACGAAGTCAATTTCTGTGATTTACCAACAGTGAGCCCTGACTCGCTCAAAGGAAAAAAAAATTTATAGCTTTAATGAGCGATAATTAACATACAATAAACTGCACATATTAAAGTATGTGTTTTGACAGAATTTGACATATGTACACACTCTTGAAACTATCACTAAAAACAAGATAGTGAACATATCTATTATACCCTCAAAGTTTCCTCATATTCCTTTGTAATCCCACCCTTCTGCCCCTCTGTAATCCGTATCCCCAAGCAGCCATTAATCTGTGTTTTTTCACTACAGATCAATTTGCATTTTCTAGAATTTTATATAAATGGAATCATACTATAAACTTGCTTTTCTTGTGCTTTTTTCACTTGGCATAAGTATTATGAGATTTATCTGTATTATTGCATGCATTCCACTGTGTGTGTATATATATGTATATGTGTGTGTACATATATATACATACACCACAGTTTGTGTATCCATTTACTTGTTGACAGACATTTGTATGCTTTCCAGCTTATGGCTATTATGTATAATGCTGCTATGAAAGTTCACGTACAAGTCTTTTAGTGTCATCTGCTTTGATTTCACTGGACTAAATACCTGGGAGTGAAACTGCTGTGTCATATTGTAGGTACACGTTTAACTTTTTAACATACCACCAAAGTGTTTTCCAGAGTGCATTTTCACCAGTAGTGTATTTTTTCCTGTATTTCCCACTAATTGTTGTGTAATGACAAGGATTATCAGAAACCAAGCTATTTGCATAAACATAGCCAAACAACTAGTGTGGTTCAGCACTGTTGATGTTTCACCAAGATACTTAGCTTACTAGCCCTGGCATTTTCTTATTATCTCTGCATTTCAACGTTACCTTCCAGGCTTCATAATTAAGCAAATTCTTAGGATTTTAAGCAAATAATCTTGCACCATTTTAAAGTGGCAAAACACCCAGGGGCACTACTTAACCTACTGATTCTTAACTTCCGAAGGGGTTTCTCAGCTGCAGCTGACAGCTTTGTGACTGCAGATTCTCCTTGTCCAGCAGGAACAAGACTTTCTCTTCTCCGCACCACAGTACTTTGTGTCCTCTGCAGAATACATTATTTGCACAGTTTCAGCAAGAAGACCCTGGGAGGATGAGTCATCGTCGTTATCTAGAGAGTCATCCTTGAGGCCCCACTGTGAAACCTTTCTCCCTGTGATTGTATAGGATAGGCCCCTATCAGAAAGCAAGAGTTCTGTTTATAAGGAAGATTCCCTCCCTAGGTAGGAAATGACACTGGGGAAATGCAGAACAATAAATGCAAGAGAATAGAGTCTAATTTCTTGGCCCCAATACCTTGCCAGGCAATAAACCCAGTTTCAAATGTACTGATCCCCCACTGCATGTAAGAATCTGGGAAGTGCTAGGGAAGATAGAGAACATTAGGTCCCTGTACCCATACTCTTTCTCTCCAGGAAATTATTAGTTTAATATTTGAAGGCTATTCTAAGGATTTGTGGAGAGAGTTTACATCAAATGACTAGTTACAAAAACACTGCATCATCGTGCTTGCATATGAGAGGATAAATGTGTGAACACTTGAATCTACCTCTGGATTCTATCTTCATGCATCACTAACTGATCGGTGGGATACTCAGAAGCCCTTTGGAGACACTTTTCTAGGAACCCCGATCCTTACAACTCCTTCCTGGTATCACCATCTCCACATTTGGAACATTGAGCCAATTGGTAAATTATACAGGGAAAGCAGAAGTCAGACACCCAGGACCAAGATGAGGCTGAGGGATAAGTGGGTGGAGGCTCAGATGCAGGGAGTGGGGTGAAAGAGGCTCCAGTGTTTTACTTATGTCTCTGTGTTCCTTCCTTCACTCAATTTTTTACATGACCATATCCTACTCTTTGACAGATATTTAATACTTTTAATAATTTTTATAAAATATCATGTCATTTTTAATTGTTTTAAATGAGAGGTCAGTTCAAATTCACTAGTGAATTCTTTGTAACAGTCAAAATATAAATTACCAAGCTATGTAAACTATTCCAAATGGAAAGCTACCCAGTTCATTTAATGACGCTAAATAACTCTCATACTTAAACCTGACAAAGATAGTATAAGAAAGAAAATTAGAGCCCATCTCACTAATGAAAATTGTAAGATTTTACCTTAAAGGACTAGCAAAAAATTCAATAAAAATGTAAAAAATTATACAAAATGACAAGTAGAATTTTTCACTAAAATGCACTTATGACTTAAGATAAATATTAAATACATCCATATCAGGAAATCAATGGGAAAAAAACTATATATGTCAAAGATATATTTAATAAAATTCAGGATCTAGTTCTGATATATTTTTGTAAAACAAAAATGGTAAGACTTTGACCTCACCTTAGTTAAAACAAAAAACACTAAATTATCAATAAACACAAAAATGGCTCCACTAAATTCTAAATAAAACAAGAATGTCCCTTTTAATCATATTCTTACCTTCATCAGTGGTCTGGAAGTGTTGGACAAGGGCACAAAGTGGAACCAGTAATAACAATTACATAGAAAAAAGGAGACAAAAATTTCCTTATAAAACTCAAGGTAATCAAATGAAAAATTATTAAAATCGATCAAAATTTAGTAAAGTCACAAAATACAAAACAGGTATGGTAATGTGTTCTATAGGATCGATATAGTCAGAATCAACAGCATACGACAACAACAACAATTTATCAAAAAGAACTAAATGATAATCAATAACAACAAAATATAAAAGAAACTTCAGATAATGTTGGAATACACATACTCTGGAGAGCTAGAAAAGATCATCTGCCTAAATGGAGGTACATACTATGATCAACCAGTAAAGAGTAAATAAGCCAATCATTTCAAATTAATTTATAAATTTAAGGAGCCCTGGTGGCACAATGCTCAAGCACTCAGATGCCAGCTGAAAGTTCAAACCCACCCAGTCACTCCACAGGAGAAAGACCTGGCAATCTGTTTCTGTAAAGATTACACATGGGGTTGCTATGGGTCAGAATCAACTTGACAACACCCAACAACAACAGCAATTTATAAATTTAATTAATCCCAATACAGATTTTATTATAAAAAAAAAAATCTCAAATGGAAGAACAAACTGTTAACTAATTTTTTTGAAAAAGGATAACGATTTCAAAGAACGGGAACTTGTTCTACGTTAAAACATATTATAAAACTGCAATAATTAAAACAGTGTGTCAAGCTCATAATAACCCAAACCTCAAACTCACTGCCGTCGAGTCGATTCTGACTCATAGCGCCTCTATAGGATACAGTAGAACTGCCCCATCGAGTTCCCAAGGAGCTCCTGGTGGATTCGAACTGCCGACCTTTTGGTTAGCACCCATAGCATTTAACCACTATGCCACCAGGGTTTCCTAAGGTCATAATAGCCTATATAAATAAAAATAATTTTTTTATTTATATAGGCTATTATTTATTTATATATATTTATTTATTTATATAGACTATTAAGGTCATAACAGCCTATAACTATTGTAAATATTTGTTTTTAACAAATAGAACATGAATCAATATAACTGAAGAAATAGTCTTGAAATTGACCCTAAAATATATGAGAATGTAGTATTAAGCCCCAAACAACTAGAGTAGTCACAAATGCAAACACCGATGACTGTGAGGACATAATCATGAGAGGTAGCACATCACAGTGGTTAAGAGCATGGGTTCTGAATCCAGACCCCCTCATATCCTGGCTCAGTATCTTACTTCCTGTGTGACTTTGAGCAAGTCATAGAACCTCTCTATACCTCAATTGTCTTATCTGTCAATTGGGATTTAATAACAGTCTTCACAGATTTGTCATGAAGATTAACTGTAATAATTGATTTGTTTAGAGCAATACTTAGCACCTAGCAAGTACTACAGACATTGTTCTAAATACAGACAAAAATCATAAACATCCATATATCACAAGGACCATGGGAAAAAAATAGAAAAAATTAAAGGGAATTAAATAAATTATGAAATATATCAGATAATAGGTTAGTATTTTTAATTTTTAAAGAGCTTTTGCAAGTCACTAAGAGAAGCTTTTATACTCTGCATCAACAATAACCTCCAGAAAATGATGGCTTAAAAAGATGGAAATTTGTTTCTCTGTTTTGTAAAAGCTTAGCAGCTGGAAGCCCCAGCTGCTTTGGTGGCCTTACGGTGTCAGGAATGCAGGGTGTTTCTATTTTTCTGCTTCACTGTGGACCTTTCCCAAGGTAACCTCGTGGTGCACAACAGCTACAGCTCTAACCAGCAGGAATGATAAAAGGGCAAAGGATCCCATGCAGCCTTTCTTTAAAGGTCATTCCTTGGAATTTACACCCACCATATTTGCTTGCATCATATGACTATACTAAACAGCATGGGAAGTTGGGAAATACAGACTTCATTCCCTGTAGCTATGCTTCCAGCTAAAAAGTAGAGATTTTAATACAAAGGAGGAATGAAGAACAGCCACTAGGAGAGAAACAGTCATCTCTGGAACAAAGCCAATGTATCTGGCATGAATCAGGTAACAGCCAGTGGTGAAACACAGGTGCAGTAAGATAGTTACTCCCACATACCGCCTTTGGGACTATTATATGGTCCAAGCTTTATTAAATGCAAGTTTGCAATATAGTTTTTAAAATGTATTTACTTTTTAACACAGTAAGTAAGTACATTCTAGGAAATATACTATGGAAATAATCAGAGATACAGTAATAAACGAATGTACATGGCTCTGTAAGGGCATTTGCTGTAATATTAAAGTAGTGAAAAGTGGAAACTAATTCTAACTGTTCAACAATAAATTAAGTATAACTATTTTTATAAGATGGAACATTGTGAAACCGTTAAAGATCATGGAGAAGGGAGAGGGAGAGAAAAAAGGGAAGAGAGAGAGAGGAGAGGAGTGGAGGGGAGGAGAAGAGAAAAGTGGAGGAGACAAAATAGAATCATTAGTGTGATGCCTGTTTTATAAATTTCAATAATAACAATAGCTAACTTTTACTGCGCTATTAACTCATTTAATCTTTACAATACCCTATTAGTACATACTGCTAGTATCCTTCTTTTGCAGATGAGAAAAATGTCTCATGGAGATATTAAGTAATTGCCCAAAGTCACACAGTTATTAAATAACAAAAAGAGGACATAAAACCAGTTGGTTTGGCTCCAAAGTTTGCAGTTTTGTTGTGTCCTGACTGGAGAGAGAGATGATAAAGAGAGGAAAAATGCAACAAAACGTCAACACTGGTAACCTTGGCAGTAATTTTTCTGGTTATTTACTTTATTCTTTTGTGAATGTCTAAAATTTTTTATCTGATTATTATTCACTTTAATAATGAGAACGACAAAAGAAAACTCAAGTGTTACCAGCTTGTACTATATCAACTCATGTTGCAGACTGAGATTTGGCCTGTTTATAAATCCACACTTATGCATAATTTATTGTGTATTACCTAAAGAAATGCTAGCAGTTCTCTTGGTTGCCCATGGAAAGAGGGAAAAAAATATCTCCCACTTCATTGTTAAGTTATGCTCCTGATTTTCTCATCAGAATGCCTGACAAATAATAACTGTGGCTATTCATAGACATATGAATTTACTATACTAATATCCAGTGCCCTGAATGTAGGACACTTGTGGTATAAAATGAATGACAAGTTAATGAGTTTTTCTTCTGAGTACCTGGCATCCAGACCAGTAAACAATTTTTTTTTTTTTGCACAATCTGGAACGCATAGTAGGCATGTAACGCGTTTAAGCTGAATCAAAGAAATAGAGCCCTCTAAATTGCAACTCTGGGTTTGTGCCAGGCTGCATAATTTAAAAAGTGCCAGTAGTACTTCATTCCACAAATATTTTTGAGCTTAGACTCTGTGAGGTGTGATGCCAGGGTTAGAGAACCAACAGTGAAAACAAAGCAGACAAGGTCTCTGTCCTCACTGAGCTTGTTGTTGTAAGCTGCCATCAAGTCCATTCCGACTCATGGCGACCCCACGCGTGCAGAGTAGAACTGCTCCACAGGGTTTTCAAGGCTATGATCTTTCACAAGCAGATTGCCAGGCCTGTCTTTCAAGGTGCCTCTGGGAGGGTTTGAACAGTTAATCTTTTGGCTAGTATTCGAGTGCTTACCAGTTCATGCCACCTAGAGCAGGAGACTGCAAACTATGGCACAGAAGCCAAATGCAGTACACCATCTGTTTGTGTACAGACCATGAACTAAGAATGGCTTTTACATGGTTAAACGACTGGGAAAAAAATCAAAAGAATAATATTTCACAGCATTTGAAAATTATATGAAATTCAAATTCCAGTGTCCATAAATAAAGTTTTATTGGGACACAGCGGCACCCTTTTACATATTGTCTGTGGCTGCTTTCACCCTGCAAAAGACAGAGTTAAGTAGTTGCTACAGGGACAATATTTATTTTCTGGCCCTTTACAGAAAAAGCTTGACCAGCCTTGCCCTAGAGGTATCTATTTTAATTGAAAACATATGAGGAATGAGCCTTTATTCTTTTACTAAGTGGAGTTCTAGTCATTTTTCTGAACTTTGATATGCACAGGAATCACCTGGGGATATTGATAAAATGCAGATTCTGATTCAGCAGCTCTTGCATGCCCACCCAAAAACCCAGGCACAGGTTCTGCATTTCTGACAAGCTCCCCAGTAGAGACTTCTAGCTATTCTGAGAGACTAGGTTCTTTAAATTTCCTGAGAAGTGTGAGTCAAAGAGAAAAATATATTGCAGCAGGAAAATAAAAGTAGCCACAGAAACTAGTTTAATGTGATTGGTGATTTTCTCTCATCGGTTTATTGTTGCGGCAAAGCTAAATGATAGGGATGCTACATAAGCTCATCTCTCATTTACCTTTGGTCATTGTACTTTCTTAGCAGAGCTGAGGTGAACCGCCTTGCCAAAGAGTAAAAAGGGACTGCAGCTATTTATTTGTTCTTATTAGTTATTTGTGAAGTGAGTATTAGGGGAAAATTAATATATGAACCTAAATTTTGTTTGAAGGGCAGGAAAAAAGACAAATTCATATAAACACTTATCTATTGAAACAATTCCTTTTCATATTTAATAAAAAGTATTTAATTTTATATCCTCTGGTTAAAAATTATTGATGAAAAGATGAATAAAGGCTCTCTGAATATGCTGCCCAAAATTTTGAATCTTATATCTTATAAACACTGTGATTAAAAAACAACAACAAAAACAAAATAAAAGAAGCATACGCTTAACAACAAATATTGGTAAGGATATGGAGCAACTAGAATCCTCCTGCACTGCTCTCAGGTGTGTAAGTTGGTACAACCACTTTGAAAAACAGTTTGTCAGCAACTACCAAAGATTAGCCTATGCATTTCCTATGTTTCAATAACTCTGTTCTTTGTACATTCTTAAAAGAAATGCAAGCATTTGAATATCAAAAGATTCCTATAAGTGTTTATTGCAGCATTTTTCTTAACTCAAAACTAGAAACAACCTGAATGTTCAACAGTAGAATGGGAAAATAAATTGTGGTACACTCCTTACAGTGGAATATACATAACAATAAGAAAACTACACTCAATAATATGAATGAATCTCATAAACATAATTTTGAGCAAAACAATCCAGATACAAAAGAGAACATATATAAAATAAAACCAATCTATGCTGCTAAACTTCCAACAGTGCTTACCTAGGTGGGGGGTACATAGGGTCACTATGAGTCAGAACCAACTCGACAGCATCTAACAGTAACAACAGGTGAGGGGATCAGTGACTTTAAGGGGGCACAATGGAGGCTTCTGGGGTGCTTATGATGTTCTGTTTCTTCACCTGGGTACTGGTTACATGGTATGTTCAATTTGTGAATATTCATCTGTACACTTACGATTTGTGCACTTAGGACTTGTCTGAGAAGCACTTTGTTACTTTAGCGAACGTGATCATTAGGGTCGTGTGTCAACTTGGCTGGGCCATGATTCTCAGTGGTTTGGCAGTTATGATGCAGTTTGGCAGTCATATGATGATGTGATCACTTCCATGACCCACGGATTTGGGATGTTACAGCCTCTACAAACGTGTGAGCCATTTCCTTTATATAAATCTCTCTACGTACATATTTATACACTTTACTGGTGTGCTTCTCTAGAGAATCCAGACTAAGACAGAGAAGATGTAATCAATCTGAATCAACTTTAAAATCCTAGAAAATACAGTTAGTAGATATTGCTACTAGTGATGTGGTGAGAATAGATACTCCTGGAAATATCAGGTCATTCCATTAACAGTGATTTATCTATACAACCACAGAGCCCTCACGTAGACACCTTCTGACATAGTGATGTGAAGGACACATGTAAGGATTCCATGCCCCAAGCCCATATGCCACCTTATGACTGAGGAAGGCTAGGGCCAAAGGGGCCCTTCTTTATACTCACAATAATCCCGGAAGGAGGTGCTGTATTCCCACCACCGCTTGAAGATTTGTTTAAAGAGGACCTCATTATTCCCCTACGCTGGGTCTTTTCTATCTACTTGTCTTCATCAGGAAGATAGTGTGCCTCTTTCTGGGTTATTCCATTTTACACAGGAGTTTAATAAAAACAGGCCAGAACATCTCTGATACACCTTTCTGATGCCATTAGTGTTTATATAAATATATATATATCGCAACACTGCTTGTCAGTCATGAAGGTATGAGCAATGAGACACTCTTGGACACAAGCTCTATTTCCAAAATATGTATGAAATTGTACCCTAATGTCATAAGTATCAAGAAAACTGGAATTGGCACTGTCTTGTTTACATCTGTAACCTCGGCATCTAGTAAAATGCCAGACATATAACAGGAATTGGCTAGGTGAAATGACACTTTGTCATTGAAATAAATTGATTTTTGAAAACCAATGATTTAGGGAAATGCTTATAACACAAAATCAAGTGAAACATAAACTAGGGTATACAACTATATATATATACACACACACACATATATATACTATGACACTACTGTTATAAAATCCATAAAAATATATGCAAATATTAAATGAGGGACAGGAAAAATAAAAAAATGAAAATTGTTGGTGATTTGCTTACTTGTTCTTATCTTCCCGTATTTTCCAAATTTTAAATAATTAATAGTATTACTTTTAAAAATAGTAAGAAAAAAATGAAAGTGTAAAAGTTTGAAAGACTCATAAAAACACAAACAATAGAAAAGAATTACTATACTGTTGTTGTATATGCCATCAAGTCGATTCCAACTTATAGGAACCCCATAGGATGGAGCAGAATTGCCCCTGGTGGTTAAAAGCTCAGCTGCTAATCAAAAGGTCGGCAGTTCGAATCCACCAGCTGCTCCTTGGAAACCCTATGGAGCAGTTCTACTCTGTCCTACGGGGTTGCTATGAGACAGAGTCAACTCAACGGCAACAGGTTCTACTTTGGGTTGGGTAATCTTTACCAGGAGCCCTGGTGGCCCAATTGTTAAGTGGTCACTGCTAACCAACAGGTCGGCGGTTTGAACCCACCAGCCGCTCCGTGGGAGAAAGATATGGCAGTCTGGTTTCGTAAAGATTTACAGCCTTAGAAAGCCTGTGGGGCAGTTTTACTCTGTCCTATAGGGTTGCTACAAGTTGGAATCAACTCGATGGCAGTGGGTTTGGGTATGATTTAGTTTAATTTTTGCGGAAGCAGACTGCCACATCTTTCTCCAGTGGAGCTATACCAAGGTGAAATACTTCAAGGGTCTGACACACAAGGACCTGAAGCTGATCTTCGGTCCAACACGCTGTGCCTCCTGTCTGCTAGCATTGACGTGTGCTCTCCTTTTCTCCCTTCTTTAGGGCCAATGGCCTGAGGCCAAGTTTTCATCTGAAAGGTCCTTTCTTCTCTATTCTAAGAGGGCAGGCAGGTCACAGCCAGCATTTTCCTACACACATATGTGAGGCAATGGTTTAGTGCTTTTGTGTTCCTGTAGACTAACAGGGCGCTGTTACCTGCTCACCTACAAATCTACAGATACATTTCTTTGGCCTCTTCATTTCAGATTTCTGAAGCTCAATTTACCATGTGAGGAAAAGCAGCCAAGCCTCAGAATATCTCTAGTTTGCTGCCTTTCCTGAATCCACATAGTCTGCCTGCTTCTTATCTCCAGGGCAATAGACTTCTGCTGAGATTTTCCCTGCGTCAATTTTTCTTCTTTTTGGTGCCAGCTTCTGAGCGCTAGCTCTCCTCAGACCCTATGTCAGACCCAGTTCTTTGTAATTAATCAACTCAGCCGGTCTCTACCAAATGACTCAGATACATGATCTGAAAAGGCCACATTTTATTCCACAGTATATTTATACCCACAATGTTGTTGTTGTTAGATGCCGTTGAGTTCATTTGCAACTCACAGTGACCCATCGAGACAGAGCAGAACTGCCCCATAGGATTTTCTTGGCTGTAATCTTTACGGAAACAGATTGCCAGGTCTTTGTTCCCTGGAGCCACAGGGTGGGTTCAAACTATCAATTTTGGGGTTAGCAGCAGAGCACTTAATCATTGTGTCCCCAGGGCTCCTTATATCTGCTGTATATATATATCCTACCCGCCCACTACCATCGAGTTGATTCCAACTCTTAGTGATCCCACGGGGTTTCCAAGGCTGTAAATCTTTACAGAAGCAGACTGCTATGTCTTTCACCTGCAGAGCCACTGGCAGTTTCAAACCATTGACCTTTTGGTTAGCAGTCAATCGCTTTAACCACTGTGCCACCCGTGCTCCTTTTATATATATATAAATGACTTCCCCCATACCACAGATGCAAGGATGATGAAGAGATGCTTCATGCCCTCAGAACAGATATGTTTATTAGGTAAAACTGCCTAAACAGGGTTAGGGGAGGCCTTAGGGAAGCAGAAAAATGTGAAAAAACGAGATGAGAGGCCATGAAGAAACAAAGAAAACATTTGCAGTTTTATTGTCCTAGAAGATTCTGCAGCCAGAGCAGTCAAAGATTGCTGGACCTTCGAAGAAGCTTCTGTGGTCATGGACACCCTTGCTTCGCTCCAAAAAGATACCCAGGACTATAGGGTTTAATGGAGCTGCTCACAGATACGTACCCAGCAGTGATGGAATTAAGAGCACACTTTCTATGTCCTTGCATCTTCTACAACAACTGTGTTCCTAGGACTCTGGGATTTTTATGGACTGGTACAATTGCTAAACAAGAAAACTATGTTATATGCCCGTAGTTGGATATATAACATAGTTACCAACCTATCATTTGGCTGAGTAAACAAAGAAGAAAAAACAAATGTCATCTACTATTACCAACATTTCATAAAAGATATAACCTCAGAGAGAAGGACATTAATTAAAATTTTAGAAATGAGTGTGGGTGTTGGTGATCCACTAGACCTCTATATCCTGCCCCAACTTATCAGCCACTTGTTATGCATGTAAGTTCTACCTCCACGGGCTCATCTTAATATCCAATAAGAAATTATATTGACTACGCATGTCTGTTTCTAGCCAGCGTCTTAGTCTGAGTTCTCCAGAAGCAGATCCTGAGGCAAGAATTTGAATATAAGTAGTTTATTTGGGAGGTGAGCCCAGGAAACATTGGGAGGTGAGTGGTGAAGTAAGCCAGGAATGGGAAAGTTGCAACTGCAGTGTGTGGGCAACTGAGCTCAACAGGTGACTGCTGGAGACTTCAAGGAAATACCTGATATTTACCCATCAACTCTCCATCCATCATTGGTGGAGGACTGCTCTCAGGTATGTTAACTTCCCGGCACTATTGGTCCGCTCCTAACTGAAGACTGCTTGTACAAACAGATAAAGTCCTCAAGCAGAGCGATGCAACCATATGTGTCTGAATCCCCTGCAATGATGAGTGCTGGGGGCATATGGGTGAGGCACCAACAACATCTGCCATGCCAGTTTATGAAGAGTTCTCAAGGCATACTGGTTCATTAACTTCACATGGATATTGAGACCAATTCTTTATTTAAGGCTAGAGTTAAGTGGGGGATTTGTAGGTTTCAAAAGAATAGCATTTTCTATATGTCCTGGAGTTTCCAAAAGGCATTCTGGACACTTTGTGATCTCTGTTTTAGTAAGGACTTGACACATCCAGGAGAAAACAGGAGTAAGAACTAAGGAGGCCTGTAGAGCACAGAAGGTGAGGGGACTGACTTATGTCAGCGTTTGCCTCCTCAGACAGTTAGGTAATGGAAAAAAACACTTAGTACATGAGGGATTTAGGGACTGTCGAAAGAGTTTGTCACACAAAAAAAGTTGAATTTATTTCACCTTCTTTAATAAGCTAAAATTAGTCACCACTGAATAAATTACAAAGGCTACTGCAACCTCCTCTTAGATGCCTGCCAAGTTATGATGCATAAACCTTTGTTGTTTTTGTGTTACTTTAAGTACGGATTTATATTTGGTTAGGACATAGTTTTAACCATGTTGCCTCTTCATATAGCCATCTATATAGTCATATTAAGACATAAGGAGCAACAGGGTCAATATTTCTTGAGCTGTGATCCTGGGAGAAGATTTGGTTATTCCTTCATCCAAAAGACATTTGCTGAACCTTTATGATGTGTCTGGCACTGAGTATATGCTCATGCTTCAAAGGTCAGGAAGATGTTGGCCTACCCTCAAGGAGCTCAGAGTATAATAGTCATAAAGTTCAGATACAACACGGAAAATGAGGAATTGCAGTACCAATTATTGCCAAATCAGATCAGGGGTTTGGAAACTAGAAATCTAACTCAGGCATATGAAAAGGCTGACAAGTCTCAGTGTCCAAGGAAAGAGCTCAGGTAAAGTTAGACAACAGCAACACTGATAAGGGTAGGAGTGAGTCTGACACTTGGCTGGAAACTTGGCCACTGTCGTCACCAGTCTTCATTAATGTTTTTCTCCAGGAAACCACTCCCCTTCTAGTTCCAAACAGATACCAACTGTGGCAAGAACGTCAGCCCTGTCACTTGGACCCGAAATGAGTTCCTGCTGTAGATCCTTATCAGGCATGCATGAGGTGAGTCCTGGGCATCCACCACCTTGCCCTCACTCTTTCTATGTTTGTTCATCTTATAGGATTGAGTTTTTGTCCTAGTTTCATACTGGGCTTGAGGACTTCCCTAAACATCACCCCATGAGACTAGGACCCTGATTCTTTTTCAGAGACCTAAGTGCATCCTTCTTCCCTGGAAGGACACATCATTTTGTCACATATCCTCTTCTCCATCCTCCACAACCTCATGCCAGCTGAATTCTATCCTAATTAATCATCTTCTCCCACACTTGGATGACTCTAAGTGCCAAACACTGCCTGTGTTCCTGCTCCTGTGCCGTGTCTGAGAGTCTGGGCATATTGGGATATCAGCATTGGTGAGAATAAAATAATAGCAACTGACATTTATTCACTCTACTATGTGCCATGGACTGTGTTACACACAATCTCATTTAATCTTCACCTTATGAGGAAAGTACTCTTACTAGCCTCATTTTATAGAAGAGGCATTATGGATTGAAGCAGTTAAAGTGACACAGCTCATAGAAGGATTAACTGAGGCTGGGACCCAGATCTTCCGAAGCCCCAGTTATGCTCTAAACTGCTAATCTCTCCTACGCTAAGCCCCTTTTTAGACACTGTAGGTAGAGATGATGTTAACTCCCCTGGGGATATGTTCTTTAGAAATTATCGGTTCCCCATCTCTGGGCTCACAAGGCCCCTGCTCTTTCCGTCCTTCCAGAAGTCCATGCACTACTGAACACCGAAGAAGCCCCACAGCTGAGCTCCACTGATGTATGAAATTGGGTTTAACTTTTAGATTATTTCTTCCTAACCAGACAGGTAGTGTTCTCAGGACATTAAAATATGGCGGCCTGCTAGTACCTGAGAAATTAATGCAGCTAACTACAGGAAGGGTAAAGCAGGTAGCTGCTACAGGCGTGTCTAGACAAAGAGGTAAATCTCCAGAAGAACAAAGGAAAAACATTTTCTCATGAATTGGACTGCAGGGCTGTCACCCACATATTGAAGTGTAATAACCAGAGTTGCTGTGTTTTCCATTTTCTGATAGCTCTTCTATTATTAGTGATTTTAACTAAACATCCGAAGTTGACCCTGGACATATTTTGAAATTATCCATTGAAAAAACCCATTGCCATTGAGACAATTCCAACTCATATCGACCCTATAGGATAGAGTAGAGCTGCTCCATAGCGTTTCCAAGGCTGTAATCTTTTTGGGAGCAGATCACCAGGTCTTTTCTCCCATAGAGCAACTGGTGGGTCCAAACCGCTGACCTTTCAACTAGCAGCCCAGTGCTTAACCACAGCACTACCAGGGCGCTTTTTGAAACTGGGGCACAATATCTGTATGAGCAGCATAATCCACTGGTAGGAACAAATGCAAAGCTTACAACTCCTCATGTTAAAATCCTTTTTGCCACCCCATTTCCAATCACATTCTCGTTTTAGCGACAGTGACTAGGTGGCATCTATAAGGCTCTGGCAGCTGCTGGCAGACAAATGTCACATTCTTACTTTGAATTTTTAGCTGCTGACCCACCACACCATAAACCCCAAGACAGGCCCTCTGGACAAGCCAACGGCATGGTCTTGAGGCTTGCTGATAAGGTCTTGGCCAGATTTGCTGCTGCCAGGATTTCCCCATCATACAAAGTTGATGCTGGACATGTTTTGAAATTACCCATTAAAAAAAACCATTCCAATGGTACCATTTTAGTTTCCCATCTCTGGGGTTGACCAATAAATCAGACTTGGTACCACTGTCCATTAAAAAGAATGACATACAAATGGAAATTCCACCTAAAGGTTGAATGAAGAGCCCAAGTACTTCTCAGGACTGCAATCTGAATTATCAGACGAGAATTTACTTGAAGCTTCTCTTCCATTCCTCTTTCGTCTTATTATTCAATTGCAACCTTTTTTTTCTTTTTTTTTTAAACTGATAACATCAGTTTACTAAAATCCTGATAGAATACTTGCAACTCTAAATGCAACCAATTTGCAAAAAGATGATGTCTATGATGGCAATCAATTATTCAATTTGGGATGATGATATTCTATTATATGCAAAGATCTGTAGGAGCATATTCTGCTAACACTCACCTATTCCATATGTCTTCCGGTCCCCTGTAGGCTCCTCTAAAAAGATGAAAGCAATTCATTCCTCTCAGGACACTGGGGGAAAACAGCAACACTCAAAATAAGCCATCATTAGATTTGGGGGCTGAGGAGAGTAGTAGGGAATCAAATGAGCATTTGAACATGAAAGCAAGATGACTTGGCTTTGTGGTGCATACACAGTCCCTACACACACACACACACACACACACACACACACACAGAGCAAACACCTGTCTGAGGCATAATCCTACCTCCCCACAGGAGTGCCCAGAGCACAAGAAGATTTTCTCTGCCTTTACCTAGCTGCACTGACAGCAACACTTAGAGATATTATAGGGCCAAAGCTTCAACTCCATTCCTATGGATGCTTCCATGTATAATGTAATAATACAAACAAGATTACTTGCTACTGTGCTTTCCTTTTCACTACTCATCATCTTTAGCATCAGGCAACTTAAAAGCATTAAAAGCAGTACTCACATCTCTCTCAGAATTTTAAAACTGTTAACAGTGAATACAATATACATTTAAAATTTTCAAATCTTTTCTAAAATATGACTTTGTCATCATTTTCCCTTTACTGTATTATTGACATCTGACACATGTAAACACATACACACACACACATATACTCATCCTTCCCAGTCCCCTTGAGCACACACACAAACACACAAACTCACAGCCACACATAAACTTACACCTACCCCCGAAACACACACACACACACACACACACACACTTGGAGGCAGAGATAGAAACTTTCAGAGAAGCAGCATTTCACCTGACAGAATCTGGCCTTTCTAAGATTTGAGTTCTAAGGAGTATCAGAAAGAAAATATGATCTAATAGTAAGTAAAGGAATATTTCGAGTTAAGAAAATTTTACTGTAAAAATTAGATATGTGCATATGTTTTAGGTTGGGCAGAACCTGAGACAAGGATTTGAGAGCAGGCAGTATATTTGGGAGAGAACAGGAAATGAGACAGGAAGAGAAGGCAGTCAATAAAGGGTGCATGAGTGAGAAACTGGAGCTGTGAGAAATTGGAGCTTAAGCCGCTGGGGAAATCTGGGACTTTGTGTAGGACCCGAAACTCAGAATTGTCCTCTTTAACCCAGGTGTGAAGGAGAAGGGGTATTTATACACCAAAGTCCTTCAGCAGTTCATTAAGGGTGGGGGTGAGGACTGGGTAATTCCATGTTGTTCTTTAGGACCTGTTGCAGGTGGGCAAAGAAGATTCTGGAAGCTAGAGAGACTCTCCCCTCCACCCCGACCAATCAATGCAGGTGCTGGCCATTAGCAGTCAGGCAGAGTACATGAAGCAGTAAGATCTGAGGGTAAGGAACACAAATGGTATCTGCTGTGGCAGGTGTTTGCTTCTGTATGTATTTTAGTATGTTTTAGCATGAGCATTTTAGTATGAAGTTATGTGGGAGAAATGCTCGTATAAATGTAGCACATGACAGTCTGTACTACAGAAAAAGGAGAAGGCCAACAGTAAAATGAAAAAGACTCTCCAAATGGCAAGGGAAAAAATCTATTGAAAAGAAAAACAGAGTGACTAAACTGTACAGAATGTACGCCAGATGTTGGCTTAAAAATGCCACAATGATAAAATGCTTCTCCAGTCGACAGAAATAGCATTAGTTCATTCCAACCATGAAAATTATGAAGAAAAACACATGCCAGAGTCACCTAGAAGTGACAATTATCTAGATTTAAAATATCTTACGTGTTTCAAAATCTTTAAAAAAGGGGGGGGCAGGATAAAACGATATCAGAGCAATTGGGGGTGTCCAGCAGTTTTATAAAGAGACATGAACTTTCAGAGGATAATATAAAAAGTTTTAACTAGATAATATTCAGATGAAGACAGTTTACTGGCTGTTTTAGAAATAAGTATATGACTCAATAAAGGCAAGACCAGCCAGTTAGGCAAGGAAGAACAAATGGCTTGGTTACATTGCAAAAATGGCCCAACCCTGTCACCACATCTTTGCAATCAATGTGCCTTTACAGCTTTGACCATCAAGGGGTAGGGTCTAGCTCTCCACCTTAAACTGGTTCGTGTGACTTGGCCTGGAGAAAGATGAGCCAGAAAGGTGAGAACCCAGTTTCCTTCCCTCCCTTCCTCCTCAAACTACTGGCAAAATACCAGATACGACAGACATAGGACCAAGGCCAGAAAGACACACTGAGCTTCATTCATGAAGTTATCTTCATTCATGAGACTATCTGATAGAAGAGCCTTCTGAGTAGAGGGAACAGTGAGTACAAAGGCCTGAGGCATCAGCATGCCTGGTTGAGGACACAAGAAGGCCAATGAGACTGGAGTGAAGTGAGCTACAGGGACAGAGGCAGGAGACATAGTTAAGAGGTACCTGGAGGCCAGAGGAAATACTAGGTCCACAGATAGGTCTTCCCAACTCTCTTATCTAAAATAGTGCCACCTACCTCCACCTCTTCCTAACCCCCTCACTGGGCTTTACTTTCCTTCTTAGCATTCTGGCTTTTACTTGGAATGATAAACAAAGCCACTGGAGGTTTTTCTGTGGATGAACAATATGATCTTATTTATACTGCTTTATGGAAAATAGAGGAAGCAGGTGAGGGCAGAAGTAGGGAGACCTGCTGGAGGCTAGCATCACAGTCCAATATCTTGAATCAGGGATATAATTAAAGGGGTTGCTAACAGGATTTGTTGATTGATCATATGTAGAGTGTGAGAGGAAGAGAGCAGTCATGGAAGACTCCAAAGCTGCTGGCCTGAGCAACTGGAGGAATGAGAGAAGCTAGGGGAGGGGCAATGCTAAAAAAGTGATTTATTTATACTGTCCTCTTTTCCAGATTCTAAGCTAGAGTGATCTGACCAGGGGGAGTGATAATCCCACAGAAAGTCTTACTGAAGGAAAGATGGAGCAGCATCTACCTGGTCAAACAGGGAATAAAGACACCATGAAATGATTGCTACATCCTAATGTGAATATACGAACTCTTTTTAGTATATCCAGCTCCTAAGGCTAAGAGAGTCCTATCCTGGAAGTGGATTCTCTTGATCAAAGGAGTCTGATATGCAATATACATTGCACATTTAGCCCCTATTTAAACACTCATCATCTCCCCCCCTTCACAAGGCTCCCAATGCCATTGTTTACAAACTTTAGTTGTTACATAATTTGAGGAGAAAAATAAGGCTCTGTACATATATGTCTAGCCTGAGAAAGAAGTGTTATTTCATTTTTCCAGATGAGGAAACCCAGGCTCAGAAAGTTTACATAGTAAATTATCTATGTGAGATTCCAAGTCAAGTTTGTCTCATTCCAACTATACTGTGAGTGCAAATTCCCTTCTCTGGCCCTCTCAATCAGTCCTATTTGGGCTAAACAATTCAAAAGTGAGCCCACCTCCCTCTCTTTTACAATTTAAGGATAGCTCTGATGTCTTCATTACATTTTCTTTTAGTTTACAAAGTGAATGCCCCAATTCCTTTAAGGCTTCCTCAGGTGACATGGTGTCCATATCTTTTCATCTCCCTTGGTGATGCCTTTTTTTTTTTAAAGTGAGGAGTCTGGTCTTACTCACTCAAACATACAGTCCAAATGATAATGGATCCAAAGCCTCACTTGATCTGGACATTAGTTTTCCATTTTTGGGATCTGAGATGGGAGTAATTTCCTCTCCCACATCACAGTCTTCATTTATATTGAGTTTATGGTAAAATAAAACCTCCAGGTCTTTCATCCTAAACAATATTCCTCACTCTCCTTCCCAGTGCAATTTATTTTTCATTTAAATGTATCTTGGTTGGGTTCTCCAAGAAGCAGACTCTGAAATGAAGATTCAAGTACAAGTGGCTCCTTTGAGAGGTGATCCCAGGAAATCTCAGTAAGGGAATGAGGAAATGCGGCAGGTTAGGGAAAGTACCTAATAAAGGTGCATTGTCAATCAATTTTCCACTTGGGGCAACTGAAGCACAATCCCTCTGGGGAACTCCAGGAGACTATGTAGAACACATCTCAGAGTTAACCCAGCTGAGTGGTGAGGAATTGGGGTTATTTATCCACCAACAACTCATAATGAGATAAACATATTGTTATATTAGGGTATACCACATGAAATGTCAGTTGTTTTGAAGGAAAAGTAAAAACATTATAAATTGAGATGAAACAAATTTATTTAATCAAAATATGCTCCATTATGTTCAATTATCTTGTGCCAACATGATGTTAAGTTATATACTCCTCTTTTAAAAAACTCTTCATCTTTTGAGGACTATAAACTGCTCAAATGCTTCAACTACAGCCTATTGTTTTGTGAATCTTTTATTACATATGAAGAGTTCCAAGTGTTTGAAAAGGTGGTAATCCCTTGGGAAGATGTCAGGTGAGTAAGGTGAGTGCAGCAAAATCTCATGACCTAGCTCTGTTAATTTTAAAAAAATGGTTTGAGAAGCGTGTGGTCCCACATTGTCATAAGCGGAATTAGTCCATCTCTGTTGACCGGTCTTGGCTGTTTTTATCTCAATTTTTCATGCATACAGTCAATTTTCTGACAGAATGAGTTTGCACTGATTGACCGCCCTTGTTGCAAAAAAAAGACAGTGGATTTTGTCTTTTGTAAACCATCATACAGTCACCATAACCATTTTGGGTGCCGTGGTTGTTTTGGATAATGTCTTAGAGATTGCTCTGCATCTAACCATTTCTCATCACAAGTAATGGTCAAAAAGTATCCACTTCTCATCACAAATAATACGTTGCAAAAAAGCTCATTTTTGTTGCAGGCTAGCAGCGCTGAGCACACCTCTAGACATCACGATTTCAGATTTTCCGTCAATTCGTGCGGAACCCATCTGTCCAACTTTTTCACTTTTCCAGTGGCACTCAGATGACAGGAAACAGTAACAGGACATATTCCCAAGTCTGCTGCAAGATTTCAAACTAGTGTTTGAGGGTTGCTTCCTACCAATTCTTTCAATTGGTCTTCATTTGACAGATTTTAGTTTTTCTTGAGGCTCATCTTGAAAGCTCTCGTCTCCATAACTAAATTTCTGAAACCACCACTATATTGTTCGCTGGTTAGCAACACCCTCTCCAAATGCCACATTGAGGTTTTTCTCGGCCTCAGTTGCATTATGTCCTAATTTAAACTGGTTTTTTTAAAAAAAAGTAGTCGTGACTATTCAACAGTCATCATATTACTGAGGGGCAAGAAAATTAATGCTAACAAGATAAGAACCACCTAGAAAATGATTCAAGTGATTATGAACGCTAGCCTAGTGATACAAAATGGTGTAACCTAATAGCCAATTACCCTAGCATGCCTACTCAGGATTCAAAAACTATTCATCTCAAATCTGATGTGTTTTTTCTTGGTATTCTCACCCCATCTCTGACAAAAAGATTTACAAGTGCAAACAAAAAGTACTGAATCATTCCATCCAGGCCATGTTGCTTGCATATATTCAAATGTTATTAAGTAAATACAAGTTAGCTATTCATTAAAAAGGCCCCAAAACAGCCTACCTTGTGGGCAGTTATAGTACCTGAAAGTAACAAAACTTTTTTTTAATGCTTTTCCTTCAAAATAATTTATAGTTCAAAATTATGCAGACCGCTACTGCTCTTCCTTTCAATATCAGAATTGGTACACATTTTTTGTGTGTTTTGGATTTTTTTTAGCAATAACTTAACCCTCTAATCCCCTTCACCAGAAAAATGTCCCCCACTTCAAGAAAACATTCCCTTTGTGGCTTGCTTCCTTCATGCCTGAAGATGTCAGCCAGGAATCCTTACTGCCTCATTTTCAGAAAACTTACCAATACTCCAAGATCGTTACTTCTTGGGAAATAAATGCAGAGAAAAACAGAGTTTATTGTGCTGAATTTTGTTTTCACTAGGGTTTAAAAAAAAAAAAACTTCTAACATCCCCCCATTTCATATGCTGGGTAATGTTCAGACAGACAACAGGCATGCTCGAAATGCAGACAAACAGTATCAATGTCGTTCCCTCAACAAGAAAAGAATCCTCCCCTCTCAAGGAGAGATGGGGCTGGATAGTGGCCCGATTCCATCAGGGTATACATTCCAATTAATGAAACTCTGAGAAGATAGATAAGTGCTAAGGTAAGCTTACGAGGAAAAAGTTCTGCTATCCCTTTTGCTAGGTGCTTTTCTCATTTTTGTCAATGTATTTGATTATTATACTAACCAGAATATTAGACAGGTTTCATCGTGTAATGTGCTTTTGAAAACTTTTTTTTTTTCATGAACTGTGGGTTTTGATGAAAATGAAGCTTTGAAAAGATCAGATTTCCATGAGGTATTTTGTGGCTTGACTTCTCACTGTCATGTACAAACTTATTCTGAGAGCACTGCATTCCTTGGTTCCTTTAGAATATTTTGGCCATTAACTTTTTTTTTTATTAACTTTTATTAAGCTTCAAGTGAATGTTTACAAATCCAATCAGTCTGTCACATATAAGTTTACATACATCTCACTCCCTACTCCCACTTGCTCTCCCCCTCTTGAGTCAGCCCTTTCAGTCTCTCCTTTCTTGACAATTTTGCCAGCTTCCCTCTCTCTCTATCCTCCCATCCCCCCTCCAGACAAGAGTTGCCAACACAATCTCAAGTATCCACCTGATATAATTAGCTCACTCTTCATCAGCGTCTCTCTCCCACCCGCTGACCAGTCCCTTTCATGTCTGATGAGTTGTCTTCGGGGATGGTTCCTGTCCTGGGCCAACAGAAGGTCTGGGGAGCATGGCCGCCGGGATTCCTCTAGTCTCAGTCAGACCATTAAGTTTGGTCTTTTTATGAGAATTTGGGGTCTGTATCCCACTGATCTCCTGCTCACTCAGGGGTCCTCTGCTGTGCTCCCTGTCAGGGCAGTCATCGATTGTGGCCAGGCACCAACTAGTTCTTCTGGTCTCAGGATGATGTAGGTCTCTGGTTCATGTGGCCCTTTCTGTCTCTTGGGCTCTTAGTTGTCGTGTGGCCTTGGTGTTTTCATTTTCCTTTGCTCCAGGTGGGTTGAGACCAATTGATGCATCTTAGATGGCCGCTTGTTAGCATTTAAGACCCCAGACGCCACATTTCAAAGTGGGATGCAGAATGATTTCATAATAGAATTATATTGCCAATTGACTTAGAAGTCCCCGCAAACCATGTTCCCCAGACCCCCGCGCTTGCTCCGCTGACCTTTGAAGCATTCATTTTATCCCGGAAACTTCTTTGCTTTTGGTCCAGTCCAATTGAGCTGACCTTCCATGTATTGAGTGTTGTCTTTCCCTTCACCTAAAGCAGTTCTTATCTACTGATTAATCAATAAAAAACCCTCTCCCACCCTCCCTCCCTCCCCCCCTCGTAACCACAAAAGTATGTGTTCTTCTCAGGTTTACTATTTCTCAAGATCTTATAATAGTGGTCTTATACAATATTTGTCCTTTTGCCTCTGACTAATTTCGCTCAGCATAATGCCTTCCAGGTTCCTCCATGTTATGAAATGTTTCACAGATTCGTCACTGTTCTTTATCGATGCATAGTATTCCATTGTGTGAATATACCACAATTTATTTACCCATTCATCCGTTGATGGGCACCTTGGTTGCTTCCAGCTTTTTGCTATTGTAAACAGAGCTGCAATAAACATGGGTGTGCATATATCTGTTTGCATGAAGGCTCTTGTATCTCTAGGGTATATTCCGAGGAGTGGGATTTCTGGGTTGTATGGTAGTTCTATTTCTAACTGTTTAAGATAACGCCAGATAGATTTCCAAAGTGGTTGTACCATTTTACATTCCCACCAGCAGTGTATAAGAGTTCCAATCTCTCCGCAGCCTCTCCAACATTTATTATTTTGTGTTTTTTGGATTAATGCCAGCCTTGTTGGTGTGAGATGGAATCTCATCGTAGTTTTAATTTGCATTTCTCTAATGGCTAATGATCGAGAGCATTTTCTCATGTATCTGTTGGCTGCCTGAATATCTTCTTTAGTGAAATGTGTGTTCATATCCTTTGCCCACTTTTTGATTGGGTTGTTTGTCTTTTTGTGGTTGAGTTTTGACAGAATCATGTAGATTTTAGAGATCAGGCGCTGGTCAGAGATGTCATAGCTGAAAATTCTTTCCCAGTCTGTAGGTGGTCTTTTTACTCTTTTGGTGAAGTCTTTAGATGAGCATAGGTGTTTGATTTTTAGGAGCTCCCAGTTATCGGGTTTCTCTTCATCATTTTTGGTAATGTTTTGTATTCTGTTTATGCCTTGTATTAGGGCTCCTAGGGTTGTCCCAATTTTTTCTTCCATGATCTTTATCGTTTTAGTCTTTATGTTTAGGTCTTTGATCCACTTGGAGTTAGTTTTTGTGCATGGTGTAAGGTATGGGTCCTGTTTCATTTTTTTGCAAATGGATATCCAGTTATGCCAGCACCATTTGTTAAAAAGGCTATCTTTTCCCCAATTAATTGACACTGGTCCTTTGTCAAATATCAGCTGCTCATACGTGGATGGATCTAGGTCTGGGTTCTCAATTCTGTTCCATTGGTCTATGTGCCTGTTGTTGTACTAGTACCAGGCTGTTTTGACTACTGTGGCTGTATAATAGGTTCTGAAATCAGGTAAAGTGAGGCCTCCCACTTTCTTCTTCTTCTTCAGTAGTGCTTTGCTTATCTGGGGCTTCTTTCCCTTCCATATGAAACTGGTGATTTGTTTCTCTATCCCCTTAAAATATGACATTGGAATTTGGATCGGAAGTACATTGTATGTATAGATGGCTTTTGGTAGAATAGACATTTTTACTATGTTAAGTCTTCCTATCCATGAGCAAGGTATGTTTTTCCACTTAAGTATGTCCTTTTGAATTTCTTGTAGTAGAGCTTTGTAATTTTCTTTGTATAGGTCTTTTACATCCTTGGTAAGATTTATTCCTAAGTATTTTATCTTCTTGGGGGCTACTGTGAATGGTATTGATTTGGTTATTTCCTCTTCGGTGTTCTTTTTGTTGATGTAGAGGAATCCGAGTGATTTTTGTATGTTTATTTTATAACCTGAGACTCTGCCAAACTCTTCTATTAGTTTCAGTAGTTTTCTGGAGGATTCCTTAGGGTTTTCTGTGTATATAATCATGTCATCTGCAAATAGTGATAACTTTACTTCTTCCTTGCCAATCCGGATACCTTTTATTTCTTTGTCTAGCCTAATTGCCCTGGCTAGGACTTCCAACACGATGTTGAATAAGAGCGGTGATAAAGGGCATCCTTGTCTGGTTCCCGTTCTCAAGGGAAATGCTTTCAGGTTCTCTCCATTTAGAGTGATATTGGCTGTTGGCTTTGCATAGATGCCCTTTATTATGTTGAGGAATTTTCCTTCAATTCCTATTTTGGTAAGAGTTTTTATCATAAATGGGTGTTGGACTTTGTCAAATGCCTTTTCTGCATCAATGGATAAGACCATGTGGTTTTTGTCTTTTGTTTTATTTATGTGATGGATTACATTAATAGTTTTTCTGATATTAAACCAGCCTTACATACCTGGTATAAATCCCACTTGATCATGGTGAATTATTTTTTTGATGTGTTGTTGGATTCTATTGGCTAGAATTTTGTTGAGGATTTTTGCATCTATGTTCATGAGGGATATAGGTCTATAATTTTCTTTTTTTGTAATGTCTTTACCTGGTTTTGGTATCAGGGAGACCGTGACTTCATAGAATGAGTTGGGTAGTATTCCATCATTTACTATGCTTTGGAATACCTTCAGAAGTAGTGGTGTTAACTCTTCTCTGAAAGTTTGGTAGAACTCTGCTGTGAAGCCGTCCGGGCCAGGGCTTTTTTTTGTTGGGAGTTTTTTGATTACCATTTCAATCTCTTTTTTTGTTATGGGTCTATTTAGTTGTTCTACTTCTGAATGTGTTAGTTTAGGTAGGTAGTGTTTTTCCAGGAATTCATCCATTTCTTCTAGGTTTTCAAATTTGTTAGAGTACAATTTTTCATAATAATCTGAAATGATTCTTTTAATTTCATTTGGTTCTGTTGTGATGTGGTCCTTCTCATTTCTTATTCGGGTTATTTGTTTCCTTTCCTGTATTTCTTTAGTCAGTCTAGCCAATGGTTTATCAATTTTGTTAATTTTTTCAAAGAACCAGCTTTTGGCTTTGTTAATTCTTTCAATTGTTTTTCTGTTCTCTAATTCATTTAGTTCAGCTCTAATTTTTATTATTTGTTTTCTTCTGGAGCCTGATGGATTCTTTTGTTGCTCACTTTCTATTTGTTCAAGTTGTAGGGACAGTTCTCTGATTTTGGCTCGTTCTTCTTTTTGTATGTGTGCATTTATCGATATAAATTGGCCTCGGAGCACTGCTTTTGCTGTGTCCCAGAGGTTTTGATAGGAAGTATTTTCATTCTCGTTGTTTTCTAAGAATTTCCTTATTCCCTCCTTGATGTCTTCTATAACCCAGTCTTTTTTCAGGAGGGTATTGTTCAGTTTCCAAGTATTTGATTTCTTTTCCCTAGTTTTTCTGTTATTGATCTCTAGTTTTATGGCCTTGTGGTCTGAGAAGATGCTTTGTAATATTTCGATGTTTTGGACTCTGCAAAGGTTTGTTTTATGACCTAATATGTGGTCTATTCTAGAGAATGTTCCATGTGCACTAGAAAAAAAAGTATATTTTGCAGCAGTTGGGTGGAGAGTTCTGTATAAGTCAATGAGGTCAAGTTGGTTGATTGTTGTAATTAGATCTTCCGTGTCTCTATTGAGCTTCTTACTGGATGTCCTGTCCTTCTTCGAAAGTGGTGTGTTGAAGTCGCCTACTATAATTGTGGAGGTATCTATCTCACTTTTCAATTCTGTTAAAATTTGATTTATGTATCTTGCAGCCCTGTCATTGGGTGCATAAATATTTAATATGGTTATGTCTTCCTGATCAATTGTCCCTTTTATCATTACGTAGTGTCCTTCTTTATCCTTTGTGGTGGATTTAAGTCTAAAGTCTATTTTGTCAGAAATTAATATTGCTACTCCTCTTCTTTTTTGCTTATTGTTTGCTTGATATATTTTTTTCCATCCTTTGAGTTTTAGTTTGTGTCTCTAAGTCTAAGGTGTGTCTCTTGTAGGCAGCATATAGATGGATCGTGTTTCTTTATCCAGTCTGTGACTCTCTGTCTCTTTATTGGTGCATTTAGTCCATTTACATTCAGCGTAACTATAGATAAATAAGTTTTTAGTGCTGTCATTTTGATGCCTTTTTATGTGTGTTGTTGACAATTTCATTTTTCCACATACTTTTTTGTGCTGAGGCATTTTTCTTAGTAAATTGTGAGATCCTCATTTTCATAGTGTTTGACTTTATGTTAGTTGAGTCGTTATGTTTTTCTTGGCTTTTATCTTGAGTTATAGAGTTGTTATACCTTTTTGTAGTTACCTTATTATTTACCCCTATTTTTCTAAGTAAAAACCTAACTTGTATTGTTCTGTATCGCCTTGTATCACTCTCCATATGGCAGTTCAATGCCTCCTGTATTTAGTCCCTCTTTTTGATTATTGTGATCTTTTACCTATTGACTTCCATGATTCCCTGTTATGTGTTTTTTTTTTAATTAATCTTAATTTGTTTGTTTTTGTGATTTCCCTATTTGAGTTGATATCAGGACGTTCTGTTTTGTGACCTTGTGTTGTGCTGATATCTGATATTATTGGTTCTCTGACCAAACAATATCCTTTAGTATTTCTTGTAGCTTTGGTTTGGTTTTTGCAAATTCTCTAAACTTGTGTTTATCTGTAAATATCTTAATTTCGCCTTCATATTTCAGAGAGAGTTTTGCTGGATATATGATCCTTGGCTGGCAGTTTTTCTCCTTCAGTGTTCTGTATATGTCGTCCCATTCCCTTCTTGCCTGCATGGTTTCTGCTGAGTAGTCTGAACTTATTCTTATTGATTCTCCCTTGAAGGAAACCTTTCTTTTCTCCCTGGGTGCTTTTAAAATTTTCTGTTTATCTTTGGTTTTGGTGAGTTTGATGATAATATGTCTTGGTGTTTTTCTTTTTGGGTCAGTCTTAAATGCGGTTCGATGAGCATCTTGGATAGATATCCTTTTGTCTTTCATGATGTCAGGGAAGTTTTCTGTCAGGAGTTCTTCAACTATTTTCTCTGTGTTTTCTGTCCCCCCTCCCTGTTCTGGGACTCCAATCACCCGCAGGTTATCCTTCTTGATAGAGTCCCACATGATTCTTAGGGTTTCTTCATTTTTTTTAATTCTTTTATGTGATTTTTTTTCAGCTATGTTGGTGTTGATTCCCTGGTCCTCCAGATGTCCCAGTCTGCATTCTAATTGCTCGAGTCTGCTCCTCTGACTTCCTATTGTGTTGTCTAATTCTGTAATTTTATTGTTAATCTTTTGGATTTCTACATGCTGTCTCTCTATGGATTCTTGCAACTTATTAATTTTTCCACTATGTTCTTGAATAATCTTTTTGAGTTCTTCAACAGTTTTATCGGTGTGTTCCTTGGCTTTTTCTGCAGTTATCCTAATTTCATTTGTGATATCTTTAAGCATTCTGTAAATTAGTTTTTTATATTCTGTATCTGATAATTCCAGGATTGTATCTTCATTAGGGAAAGATTTTGATTCTTTTGTTTGGGGGGTTGGAGAAGCTGTCATGGTCTGCTTCTTTAAGTGGTTTGATATGGATTGTTATCTCCGAGCCATCACTGGGAAACTAGTTTTTCCAGAAAATCCGCTGCGTCCAGTCCAAATCCCAGCGGGACGGTTCCCCGGCTGGGATGCTGCTCTCCCTGTTCCAAGACCAGTCACTGCCTCCCAGGGACTTCTCGTACCGGCTGCGTCCCACGCCGCCCGCAGAACCGGCTGGTCCCCCTCCCGGGGTTAGTTCAGGGGGGTGGAGCAGCTCTCTGTGCTTGTGCCGTACCTGACTGGTACACTGGCTCCAGCCTCTGAAAACAATCGCTGCTTCCCCATATTAGTTCGTTCTCCGTCTCTAAATCTGTGTTTGTTGTTTAGGGTTCGTAGATTGTTATGTATGTGATCGATTCACTTGTTTTTCCGTGTCTTTGTTGTAAGAGGGATCCAAGGTAGCGTCTGCCTAGTCCGCCATCTTGGCTCCGCCTCCTAGAATATTTTGGCCATTAACTTTTGATTATCCCCTCTGCAACAAGGTTAAAAATTATTGGGCTACAGCATTCAGTAGTACTGCTCACTGAAAAGTATATAAATGTTCATATTTAAAATTTTGATAGTTCCTTCATAACCCATAATACCCAGAAAAAAACACAGTAGGGTAGCTGAAAGGAGACTTATCAAGTTAATCTAATCCAACCCTTCAGCAGCCTAGCTTTTATCAAGTAGTTCAGTTGGATGCTCTCCTTTAGGACAGGGATAGCAAATACATGGTGTGAGTGTGCTGCCTCCCCTCAGGAACATGTGACAGATACCACAAATCAATCAGACCCCTCATAATTAATCTTCTTCAATTGAACCCTGTGAGAGGCCACAACCAATTGATCAAAGTGGGCACCAAGATAAAATCAGCACACCCCTGACTGGTTTTGACAGTGTGATCCAGTATCTAGATGTGTTTCCAATCAGGCAACCCCTACTTACTTCTAAGCCAAATATACTCAATTCATAAAGCCAAGGTAATAGGTACATATGGCCCTAAACTGTTTCATCCAGTCAGGAAAAGTATGAACCAAGAATTACAAAGGCCTTAGCCAATATTCTTAGCTTCGTGGATGTCCTATTAACTAGAAAATGTAGAAAATTGCTACAGCCCCATTGTTTATAGGGGAAATGTTCCTCTTGGGCAAGGAGCGTGACTTTCCTTCAGCTCAAGCCCAAGCACACAGTCAACATAAATTACATTTGTTTAGTGACTGAATCACTGAAATTAGCAACTTACTTGAAATGTGAGGGCAACGAATGCTGCCCCTATATAAACAAGCAAACAAAGGAGACTTAACCTTAAAGAAAGAGGAATCTAATTTGGTCCCCTGCTCCTTGAATGATACCTTCCAACACGGATTCATATCATCTCATAATCCTTAGTGGTTCTGATCCAGAGAGTTCAAACAAGTCTGTGACAATGATTTCTAAAGAAGCTCTCTGCTCACCCAGCACACTTCAGAGATCCACTCTGCCTTCATGCTCACTGCTACCTATCAGCTAATATTGTCAAGGGGCAGGCAAATATGCAGAGAAAATTATAGTCTTCTGGACACCTTATTTCCCCTATTTCTGTCCAAAAGATTTTCTTTCCAATACCATGTCATCAAATCAAAAACATTTATTGTCTTTAATCTGTATATCCTCCTACAGTTTCCATTTTTCTCCAATGGACATGATCTAAATCAGTAATTCCCAATCTTTTCAAGTAATCCTAACAGTCCATCCAACCAATTGATGGTGTGTAACCTTTTGTTTTTCATTTCAGGAATGACACTTCGCATTGCAGACCAAGCTTGCAGTTATTAAACCAGGCTGCATATTGCAGCTTCCCTTGGAAATTGCATTTTCCGTTTCTAACTTTGTTTGTGCTTTTAATAATTCCACTGAGAGTCTTTTTGTGAGGTTCTGAAAAAATGGCCCCAAGCTTTAATGGAACACAAGGTGAATATGATTTCCTTAATACCTAAGGAATTTGATGTTTTGTTTCTCCCCTAACCTTTCCTGCAACCACAGAATGTTGTTATCACTGATGCAATGTAAAGAAATATGTGGCAGGTTAATATCGAATACACATAACTCTTTAAACCAAAAACCAAACTTGTTGCTGTCAAGTCGATTCCGACTCATAGTGACCCAATAGGACAGAGTAGAATTGCCCCATAGAGTTTCCAAGGAGTGCCTGATGGATTCAAACTGCCTACCTTTTGGTTAGCGGCTGTTGCTGTTAACTACTATGCCACCAGGGTTTCCACATAACTCTTTAGAATTTAACTATTACATGGTGTAATCATTTAGGACATTAGAATCTTAATTGCAATTGTCATTGGTAACAGTACAAAGCATGAAGCTATTCTTCCTTGAGCTTATTTTGTGATTACAAAGGTATGATTTAAGAAATGCTGATTTCACTAGGAGCCCCAATGTATTGCATAAATGGTATACAAAACATTACTAGAACTGCACAAACAGCAAAAGAGAAATTAGATAACTGGGAGCTCCTAAAAGTCAAATACCTATGCTCATCCAAAGACTTCACCAAAAGAGTAAAAAGATTACCTACAGATTGGGAAAAAGTTTTTAGCTATGACATTTCTGATCAGCATCTGATCTCTAAAATCTACGTTACTGCAAAAACTCAACAACAAAAAAAAGACAAATAACCCAATTAAAAAATGGGTAAAGGATATGAACAGGCCACTTCGCTAAAGAAGACATTCAGGTAGCTAACAGGTACATGAGGAAATGCTCACAATCATTAGCCACTAGAGAAATGCAAATCAAAACTATGATGAGATACCATGTCACTCCAACAACGCTGGAATTAATCCAAAAAACACAAAATAATCAATGTTGGAGAGGTTATGGAGAGACTGGAACATTTATACACTGCTGGTGGGAATGTAAAATGGTACAGCCACTTTGGAAATCGATTTGGTGCTTCCTTAAAAAGCTAAAAATGGAATTACCATACAACCCAGCAATCCCACTCCTTGGAATATACCCTAGAGAAATAAGAGCCTTTACAAGAACAGATACATGCACACCCATGTTCACTGCAGCACTGTTTACAATAGCAAAAAGATGGAAGGAACCAAGGTGCCCATCAACAGATGAATGGATAAATTATGGTATATTCACACAATGAAATATTACTCATCAATAAAGAACAGTGATGAATCTGTGAAACATTTCACAACATGGAGGAATCTGGAAGGCGTTATGCTGAGTGAAATTAGTCAGTTATGAAAGGACAAATATTGTATAAGACCACTATTATAAGAACTCGAGAAATAGTTTAAACCGAGAAGAAAATATTCTTTGACGGTTACGAGAGTGGGAAGGGAGGGAGGGAGAGGGGTGTTCACTAATTAGATAGTAGATAAGAGCTAATTTAGGTGAAGGGAAGGACAACACACAATACAGAAGAGGTCAGCACAACTGCACTAAACCAAAAGCAAAGAAGCATCCTGAATAAACTGAACTCTTCGAATGCCAGTGTAGCAGGGGCAGGAGTTTGGGGACCATGGTTTCAGGGGCACAGTTGGCATAATAAAATCTATTAAGAAAACATTCTGCATCCCATTTTGGAGAGTGGATTCTGGGATCTTAAACACTTGCAAGCGGCCGTCTAAGATGCAACAATTCGTCTCAACCCACCTGGATCAAAGGAAAGTGAAGAACACCAAGGACACAAGGTAAGTATGAGCCCAAGAGTCAGAATGGGCCACATAAATCAGAGACTACATCAGTCTGAGACAAGAAGAGCTAGATGGTGCCCGGCTACAACCAATGACTGCCATGACAGGGAGAACAACAGAGAAACCCTGAAGGAACAGTGGGATGCAGACTTCAAATTCTCGTAAAAAGACCAGACTTAATGGCCTGACTGAGACTGGAGGGATCCCGGAGGTCATGGTCCCTAGACCTTCTGTTAGCCCAAGACAGGAACCATTCCTGAAGCCAACTCTTTAGACAGGTATTGGACTGAACTACAAGACAGAAAATGATACTGGTAAGGAGTGGGATTCTTGGATCAAGTAGACACATGAGACTATGTGCGCAGCTCCTGTCTGGAGGGGAGATGTGAAGGCTGAGGGGGACAGGAGCTGGCTGAATGGACATGGAAATACAGGGTAGAGAGAAGGAGTGTGCTGTCTCATTAGGGGGAGAGCAACTAGGAGTATACAGCAAGGTGTATACAAGGTTTTGTATGAGAGACTGACTTGATTTGTAAACTTTCACTGAAAGCACAATAAAAATATTAAAAAAACAAAAAAAGAAGAAATGCTGATTCTACTCCTCTTACCTCAGCTGGGGTGGGGGATCCACTGGGATGGGCATGTATTCCTAACCTCTTGTCACAACTTAGAGAGGGCTGCTGTCTGAAAAGGGTTGGCCAGGTAATGGAGCTAGAAGTGATCATCTATAATGAATGGTCAGAAAAAAACATGACGTGGAGCCAATTAGCATCAAAGAAGTCAGTGCATATTAAGAAGAGCTGTAATTACAGCAGAACAAGAAAAGAAATGTGGATTTATTCCCCACAGAGAGTCTGTGCTTAAAACTAATTTTTTATGAACTTTAGGCATAGTTGTCAGTGGATAAACTAGATGTGTTGAAAGGCAGAGGAATGAGGTCAAGAATAATGGACTATGCAATTAACTACATCTGCTTTGTAAAACAATTAATGTAACCAAACACACACACACACACGTACGCACACACACACCCCTAATAATGAAGAATACACGTGGTAAATACGGCATCAACTTTAATTGTTCCTCAAAAAGGAAAGGCAAAGGCCTCAGCCAGTGCTATCTTTGTCCTCTTCTTCTCTTAGTGCTCAGGGTCTATGATTCACTACTCCTCTGCTACATTCTTTGCTTATTAACATGCCAATCTGGAATGGTTTCATCTTTGTAACAAGGATAATTATAACCAACTCTACAAAACTCTCAGTCTGTCATCAATGGCTTAACATTGTCTAGCTCTTGCCACTTCCAATTAACTTCTGCTCAGTTCTGTGCTATGTTGGAATATAAGCAGGTTTTTTTCTTTTCCAATGTATTCCCTGCAAATATGGGCTGCAAATAACTTCACAGTTATCTCAAAGTGGTTCCTTTCTCAGAGCAACAGTGTAGCAGACTTACTCTGACTGCCCTGAATTTCTGAAGGATAGAACACGTTCTAACATGTGTGTTGTCCAAAGGAGCTCCCCAGCAAAAGTTATTGGCTCTGTTTGATTTTCTTCTCAAACAATCTAACACTCTTTCTAGCTACACTGAGATTTATCATTTAGTGATTTCATGTCTGAACATGTGTGGGCTAAGTAGCACGGCTTTCATTTTTCTAGAAGAAAGATAAAGGCAGAAAAATATGGACTAGAGCACCTACCATGAGATTCCCTGTGGATCACTGTACTAGGTGCTGGGGGGAAAGGTGGGTGAGAGAGATAAATGGACGATGCTCCTGAGCAACTTCCCATCTCACTGGACAGACATATATCTCTCTCAAACCCCAGAAAAACAGTTGTTCCCAGAAAAACACAGAAGCTGTGGGAGTTAGCCCTTGTATAGGCTGGTTTGGGAGGAAGGGGCTGGGACTCTGCAAACCATGTTTGGCTTCACTGGCTGGAGCACTATTAGGTCTAGAAGGTCACTGCAAGGCTGGAGGAAGGGGGAGAGGCTTACTCCTTCCTCTCGGTTTACTGTGAGGATTTCTCCACCACTTCTTCACAGCTGCAGTGGCAGTTCTAGCCCAGGAATGCAGTTTGCAGATTTTCTAACCCTTGTAGAACCTGCTTCATCACTACACCCTCTAGCCCCAAACACCAGTATCAGCCAAGCTGCATCCTCAGAGGTCTGGGTTTCAATTCCATGCAACCTCTCTTCTCAGCTTCTACATTTAAGTAATTTCAACCTCTTCCCTTTGACCATCTAGCCTCAGTGGTGGTGACTGCTTACATAGTTATTATGTCTGTGATACTTCAGTGTCCTCTTTCTGCCCTTTCAGTTACTTAGTTAACATTGTTATACCTAGTTAACAATTCTTTCTACCAGGATACTGAGAAAGAAAATAGCAGCCCCTGACATCCAGGAGCTTGCCTGGTACTATCAATTAGGTCTTGTTGCTACAAGCTGGCCAGGTACTCACAGCTGGACCTTGGTGTTCTCCTGTTGAACATAAACCATGTCTCAGGACATGAATGTCAGACAAGGCAACTCTGTGACCATGATGGATCCAGACAGGACTACTCCATTACTATGTTTGAACACAGACAGAACATGAACTTCAAATCACTAAATACCCAACAGTCTCCTTTCCTGGCTAGTATGAGGGACTACTGCTTCTTTACTGGATAAAATTTATTGAGATACCCACTCATAGAACTGTCCCCGATTTTCGACAGCACCCAATCCAGAGCACATTCTGGCTTGGACCCACCACAACATCACCCATGCAGAGCCCAAATCTGATAATAAATCTTTCTAATAACCTCTTAATGAAATGCCCCACGATTCACCATGATAGGCATTCTCCTTCACTGCAAGGAGAAGTAAACCTAACTTGTTTAATTGCAAGTGTGTTACTTTCTCTCGGCAGCAGTGTAGGAGGCTGTCTTAGTCATCTAGTGCTGCTATAACAGAAATACCACAAGTGGATGGCTTTAACAAAAAGAAATTTATTCTCTCATGGTCTAGGAGGCTAGAAGTCCAAATTCAGGGTCCCAGCTCCAGGGGAAGGCTTTCTCTCTCTGTTGGCTCTGGAGGAAGGTCCTTGTCATCAATCTTTCCCTGGCTGAGGAGCTTCTCAGCACAGGGACCTCTCGTCCAAAAGGCACGCTATGCTCCAGAGCTTCTTTCTTGGTGGTATGAGATCCCCGTGTCTCTCTCCTCGCTTCTTCCTTGTATATCTCAAAAGAGATTGGCTTAAAACACAATCTAATCTTGTAGATTGAGTCCTGCCCCATTAATATAACTGCCACTAATCCCACCTCATTAACATCACAGAGATAGGATTTGCAACACATAGGAAAATCACATCGGAAGACAAAATGGTGGACAATCACACAATTTTGGGAATCATGGCCTAGCCAAATTGACACATTTTTGGGGAGGACACAATTCAATCCATAACAGAGTCCCTAATCTGACTGCCCAGAATATCTGAAAAGGACAGAACACTTTCTAGCATGTATGTTATCAAAAGAAAAAAAGAAAGAAAGAAAGAAAAAGAAAACCTCCCAGCTGAATATATTGCCTCTGCTTGATTTTCTTGTCACACATACATTTTCTCTGGCTACACTGAGGTCTGCCATTAGTCATTTCATGCCCAATCATGTGTGAGCTACAGTAGTATGAATTGTATTTTTTCTAGAAGAAAGATAATGGTAGAAAAATGTGTCATTGCATAATTCCCACCTACAGGATCAGACTAGTCGAGAGTTCTCCATTCATCTTATCAGTCACTTAATCTACAGTTCTTATTGAGCTTCCACTGTGACATTCTCTGTGGATCACTGTACTAGGTGCTGGGGGAGGGGCAATGACAGAGAAATTGGAAAAGTGCTCCTGAGTAATTTCTCATCTCAGTGGACAGATAGGACCAACAAACCCAGAAAGCTTGCCCTAAAAACATAGACAAGCATTGTGGGCTATTAACTCATTCTCTCTCAGCTTTTAACCGACCCTTCCATATGCTGATTGTGGTGTGGGACCTGGAACTCTGCAGTCCACATTTCTGCTTTGCTGGCTGGCTCCCTATGAGACTCTAAACTGCCAGACTGGAGGAAGGAAGGAACTTTCTCCTTCCTGTCTGCTTCCTGTGAGAATTTCTCCACCAACACTTCACCACCACTGCAAAGGCACTTCCATTCCATGACAGCAATTAAATCCATTTCTGAAGGTTTTATGACCCTTGTAGAACCAGCTTCATCACTTCCCTCTCAGAAACACCAGAACTAGCCATTTCCAGAGGTCTGGGTTTCAACTCTATGTGGATCCTCCTCTGAGCTTCTAAGTTTTGAGCTTCTAAGAACAAATTTTAATAATTCTGACTTCTTCTTCTGTTTATTCCCCTAGCCCCAAAGGTAGATGCTGTTCCCTGTAGTTTCTCCTTCCCTGATTCCTTAGTGTTTTCTTTTTGCCTTTTTAGTTTCTTAGTTAACAGTGTTATACCTTGTTAACAATTCTTTATACCCAAGTACACTATCTTCCTCTTAACATAATTGATGATATTTCTGCCTCCTCGGGGACCATGACATACAATCCCAATGTAACAGGTCCCTGGAAGCCCTCTGAAAATCCAGACTGCTACCTCTGAACACTAACACAGGTGAGTTTCCCTTTTTCTGACCAAACACAACATCTTCAGCAATCTTCGAATAGGAAAAGTCAAGAAAATTAACATATGTACAGTAACTTGTAGCATTCAGTTATGTACAAAAACTCAAAATCATGTATATATTTCTGTAGCCCACAGCAGACAAAGAAGCCTTACAACCTGTCAGCAATGAGAACATGCCTGATGGTTGCACTAGGAGTCTCCTGGAGCTACAGCTGTCCCCTAGCACCTACTGGTGTGCCCACTCCCTATTTCTGGGCTTCAGCGCCAGTACTGGGTTTCCTCCACCTGCTGGCTTGGGGCTCCAAAACACTTGCCAGCTTCCTTTCCTGGAGAGCTGGAGCTCCGTGCTTCCACTTGCTGAGTCTCTGCCTCAACCCACATCAACTCTACTGGAAAGAAAAATGTAACCCAGAGACTTCCACTGCCAAACCCCACCCACTGCCTGGAATCCCCTGGATGATAACGGCAGCCCACTCTCACTATAAACCTACTAAAGCCCAAAATAGTTTGCAGCTGGGTCTGTCCTCCTAGGGCTCCAAGGTCTCTGCTTGTCCCCCTCCCCTTCCCTGCTCAAAGCCAGAGTCTCAGCAAGCCTACCTACTAAGACCACACAGTTTATGACAATACACTGCCTTGCTCAGTTCCCCTCTGAACCAAAACTCATATTTGGAGCCAATAGGGCTTGCAGTATGAGGCCTTGGGAAAAGCATCCATGAATGATTTGTGTCATTTAAAGATTCTTTAATAGGACTATGATGAGACACTCTGGTAAGAATTTAAAAGAGCGGACTGGGACTAAGAAGTCTCTCTGAGTGAGGAAGCATTGAGTGAACAGAGATTGCCCCAGGAGTAGATCTGCTCCCAAGCACAACCTTGGTGATAACCAGGAAGCGACATCCACCTCACCCAAAAGATGTGTCCTCCTCCTCACCCTGCACTTACCACTCCAAGGGACAGCCAATGCTGTGATCATCCCTGCTCCCCTCCAAGGTCCCAAAGACCTTGTGAAAAGGGCTTGGAATGAACTCAAACAGTTGCCTTAGATGTTGTTTTTGTTTCCTTATAACATGTTCTGTAAATACATTTTTATTGGAACATAGTCTTATCTATTCATTTACATATTCTCTACTGCTGCTTTCCCTCCACAGTGCAGAGTTGAATAGTAACAACAAAGACCAAGTGGCTCACAAAGCCAAAAAAATATTTACTATTTGCCCCTTTACAGAAAAAGTTTGCCTACTCCTATTTATAAACACTTTTCAGAATGATTTTTAGAAACAGGAATGACTTAGTTTAGTTCACTAAAGCTATGTTTTAGGATCATGGTAAGAAATGTATGAAGCCAACAGGCTAGCAACAGATGACCACATCTAAGGCCCTAGAAATTATCTGTCATTATTATTTCCTAGCAATCAGTGAGTTCTCACTGTCTTGTGTTAAGTACTCTAACGTGTTACTTCATTTACTAAGCATGACTATAACACATATTACTTATTCTATTTTTATAGATGGGAAAATATACTCAGAGAAGTTAAGTAACTTGACCAAGATGATATACCTAATAATTGGTGAAAACAGGAGACAGTTCTGTAAATAATTCACTATACACGTCTTCTCAAACTTTAATGTGCATATGAATTATCATGGATCTTGTTAAAATGCAGATTCTGATTCTAGAGATCTGGGATGGAGCCAGAGATTCTGCATTTTTAATAAGTTCCCAGGTGATGCTGCAGGTTTACAGAGCAAGGCATTAATATCATACTGCACCTTGTTGAATTGATTTGCTTAGAAAATGTTCCATCTCTCTACTGAGATCAAAGCATAAGTGACAAAATCAGTGACCAGACTTGGAGGGACTAATTTAATAATAGCAGCATTAAGAATAGCTGACATTTATTGACATATTACATGCACTTGCTGTGAATTTCCCCATTTTGCATTCACAACCCGCCTCCCCCCCCCCCCCGACGTGTCTGTCAGTTTGTCGTACTATAGGCGCTTGCGTGTTGCTGTGATGCTGGAAGCTATGCCACCGGTATTCAGATACCAACAGGGTCACCCATGGAGGACAGGTTTCAGCTGAGCTTCCAGACTAAGACAGACTAGGAAGAAGGACCTGGCTGTCTACTTCTGAAAAGCATTAGCCAGTGAAAACCTTATGAATAGCAGTGGAACATTGTCTGATATAGTGCCAGAAGATGAGCCCCCCAGGTTGGAAGGCACTCAAAAGGTGACTGCCTCCTCAAAGTAGAGTCGACCTTAATGACGTGGAAAGTACAGGGTCAGCAGAAAAGTGGAAGACTCTCAATGAGATGGACTGACAGTGGCTGCAACAACGGGCTCAAGCATAACAACAACTGTGAGCATGGAGCAGAACCAGGCAGTATTTTCGTTCTGTGGTACACAGGGTCGCTATGAGTCAGAACCAACTTGACAGCACCTAACAACAACAGTCTTCACAATCACCTCAGGAGGTTAGTATCATTTTAAACCCATTTTACGAGAGGAAACTGTGAGGCATAAACTGTAAGTCAAGTGACTTACCCAAAATCACCCAAGTAAGTAAGTAGAGGAACTGAAACTCAAACTTCAGTCTATGTGACACTGTTTCTGTTCATGATCGCCACACTATTGTGTCTTATTTCATATGTCTGGTTACATGATCACAACAAGTGCTGGCCCCATACGTGAGTCGGGTCAGCCCTGTCTTTCCCAACCACTCCTAGCTGGAGTCATCAAAGCACAGCTCCTCCACCAGGCCGATCATGGCATGGATTTTATCAGTAACCTTGGCCCACCTTCTGATGAGTCTGGAATCAACCTTGCTGTCTTTGACATAGTATCCAGTGTACCACATAGGCTCTGCCTTACATAAACCCCATGTCATGTTGATACATTCTACGTAACAAACTTCCATCCTGCTTCCTTCTGCCCAACATTGCAATGCTCCACTGGCAACAAAGTATCACCTTGAACCACTGCCTGCTTGGGTGGTGCCCTGACACTTCAACAATTACTAGTTTCAAATAGCTGGATAATCCCAACGGCTCCTTGACTGGAGAGTTGCTGGAACCACAGTAGCCTCTCAGACCTGATACCTTGTACTGCCAGCTGTGTGAGTTTCAGCTATAGGATTAGAACACCTTCTTTCACCTGGACCTCATCTAAGACAAACATGCTTTCTGAACACTGCATATTAAAAAGTCTGGCTATCTTTTGAGGTCATCAATAGCTTGCTTCCCCAATTTCCATTCTACTCTCTCCCAGCTACATCCCCCGACCTACTGGCCCATCCTTGAGGAGCCCAGCCTGCCTGATCTAGAACATGCAATCCCCATAAACTTCCAGTTTTCAACTCACAGTTGCCATCCACGAATTCTATGTCATCCCGGGAAGAAAATGTTCAGATCAAAGTCAGACAGTCTAGAAAATACCACTTGATGTTCCCTCTGAATGATCTTTAAATAGCCACACAAATTAATTAATTTTCTGCCATACTTCACTGAGGTTGCAATCTTTTTCAGCAAATTGAGACAGAGACTCTATAATGAGAACAAAAGTATATCAAATATCATTTCAGCAAAAATTGAAAAATCAAAAGTGATAATATTTCTGAAGTAATGACTATGTTGGAAAGACTAAATGCCATCAAATGCATCTATTTTTCTGTCAAGTGCTATAACGAGACTGACAGAAAAACAAGATGCCAAATTAATCCACCCTTAAAAGCTCTTGCCTTTTCTTCCATCAATTTTCTACTTCTATCTTTTTTTCTTTATCATTTATCAATAAACTCCCAAAGAGAAGCTTTGGCAGTTGTTAACATTGTCATTTTGTGTTTCACTTCCCATACAATGATTCTTACTAAAGACTTAAGTCACCTGCTATCTCCCTCTGTAGTAATGTACACTGTAAAGAAATGAGCATAAGCCCTTGCCTCAAATCCTCAGTCTGAATGCTTTTATCAACTACAAACAGTTCTGAAGCCCCTGAGGAAGGCAATAGAAACTTCTGTCACACCAGCTTGCCTTTTTTTATCCCAGACTATCACAACTGAATATGTTTATTGGAAATGGTTTCTTTTTCTTGCCTACCCTATTTTTCCCCAGCCTATTGTTAATCACCCTTATGTGCAACCCTCAGGATTTAGCTGTGAGAGCTTGGGAAAATAACCTGAAGTCTTTGTGTCTGGGTTTTCTCATTTGTAAACTGGGTTGCTTCGGAAAAAAAAAAAAAACTAAACCCACTGCCGTCGACTCAATGCCACTCATAGCAACCCTATAGGTCAGAGTAGAACAACCCCATAGGATTTCCAAGGCTGTATTCTTTAAGAAGCCGACTGCCACATCTTTTTCCTGTGGAGCAGCTGGTAGCCTCAAACCAACAACCTTTTGGTTAGCAGTTAAGTGCTTAACCACTGTGCCACCAGGGCTCCTGATGGCTTCTAGATGGGAAAATTAGATGACAAAATTAAATCACCTACAAGAAAGGGCGCGAAGTGCTTTGAAACCTAAGATACACACAGTTCCAGATACTATTTATTTTTAATGACAATAAATATTGTTAGTGGTCTCTCTTATTTTTCGGAAGTCTTTGTGAAGAACTGGTATTAATTATTCTTTAAATGTATGGTAGAATTCACCAGTGAAGCCATCTGGGTTTGTACTTTTTTTGTGGAAATTTTAAAAAAGTAATAATTCTCTCTCTTTACTTATTATGGGCCTATCCAGACTTTCTTATTTTTCTTCAGTTAGTTTTGCCTCTACTGGTATCATACCCAGTGAATTGCTAGCTGATTGCACTACAGTTTTCAATAACTCCTCCAGGCATGAATTGTTCCACAGTTTGATCCAGTTAAAATTCGGCCTCTTTGCTGAGGAACAGCGCTGCCAGTGTTTAAGGCTTGCTTCAACCCCAAGAGGGATCTTCTTAGCTTTTTGTCTCAACTGGTTCCCTCTGGTGAACTTCTAGCTGATCTATCCTTCCATTCCCTACTAATTTCTCACCACCTAAATCTCCACTGTTTTTGATGACATCCCTAGGCATGACCTTCCCCATGCTGCCTGAGAGAAGCTGTAATCTGCGTGGTGGGAAGTAACACAGAGAGGTATAGAGCAGCGTTTTATTCACCAGTGTTTGCAGAGGATTATTTTCCAGAGCTGAGGGTGCTCAAAGTGATTAAGTTACTTAAGCACATGAAAGTAGAGTTTTTTTTTTAATTATGATTTAAAATTTCTAGTGGTCACTGTATCAAATTAGATAAGTGGATGAATTTATAAATAGCCTAGTTTATTCCTTGGTCTCCCTTGACCTGTTTTCCCGGAGATAATAACTTTGTTTTGTTCAGCCACTCTATTTAGGACATATCTCAATTATTGTATTTTTTATCACTGAATTTTAATCATTTGATTATATTCGGTTTTTGCTCTGTGAGACAAATGTCATTATTTTCTTATTGTCCCTCACACAAAGAAGAGTTTTCTGGCACAGTAGACATTTACCTTTTTATTGATTAAGGAGACACATGAGTGAATGAATGAATATCATTAGCTGTGTGACTTTGAGCAAAACACTTTTAATCTCTCTAGACCTGCACCATCCAATACGATAGTCGCTAGCAACATATGGCCATTGAGCACTTGGAATGTGACTCTATGTGTAAAAAACACATTAGGTTTTGAAGAGTTAATACCAAATAACATAAATTACCTCATTAGTAACAGTCTTCATATTGATTGAATATTGAAATGATATTTTGGGCACATTAGATTAAATAAAATATATTATTAAAATTAATTTCACTTGTATCTGTTCAAGTTTTTTGAAATAATTATAGATTTTCAGGAAGTTGCAAAAACAGTACAGAGCGGTTCTGAATACCCTGCTCTCAGTTTTCCCCAAGTTGTTGTTGTTGTTAGATGCCACAGAGTCAATCCCAACTCAAAGCGACCCTAGGTACCACAGAACGAAACACTGCCTAGTCCTGCACCATCCTCACAATCATTGCTATGTTTGAGCCCATTGTTGCAGTCACTGTGTCAATCCATATCATTGAGGGTCTTCCTCTTTTTTTGCTGACCCTCTACTTTACCAAGCATGATGTCCTTCTCCAGAGACTGGATGGAATCTCTTGATAATATGTCCAAAGTATGTGAGATGAAATCTCACCATCCTTGCTTCTAATGAACATTCTGGCTGTGCTTCTTCCAAAACAAATTGTTCGTTCTTCTGGCAGTCCATGGTATATTCAATATCCTTCTCGAGCACCATGGAGCCCTGGTGGTGCAGTGCTTAAGAGTTACAGCTGCTAACCAAGAGGTTGGAAGTTTGAATCCACCAGCTGCTCCTGGGAAACCCTATGGAGCAGTTCTACTCTGTCCTATAGGGTCTCTATGAGTCAGAATCTACTCGATGGTAACGGGTTTGGTTTTTTGGTTTCACCAATACCATAATTCAAATGTATCAATTCTTCTTTGGTCTTCCTTATTCATTGTCCAGCTTTCACAGGTATATGAGGTGATGGAAAATACCATGGTTGAAAATGTAACATTTTATATAACTATAGTACAACATGAAAACCAGGAAATTGTACTGACACAATCCTTGAATCTTATTCATATTTCATCAGTTTTACGTGCACTCATTTTTTTGTCTGTGTGGGTGTGTAAAGGTCTATGCAATTTTTTTCCATGTATAGATTTGTATAATCACCACCAAAATCAAGATACAAACCTGTTCCATCACAATGATCTTCCTTGTGCTACTCCTTTATAGTTAAATCCACCCACTACCCCACACACCTTTCCGAACCTCTGGCTTCCACTAATCTGTTTTCCATTTTTACACTGTTACCATTTTAAGAATGTTATATAAATGATATACATTATATGTATTATTTGAGATAGTTTTTTCTTTCCTCATTCAACATAATGCCCTTGAGATCCATCACAGTTGTCACATTTATCAATAGCTCACTCCTTTTTGTTGCTGAGTAGTGTTCTTAGTTTCCTGGGGCTACCATTTCAAAATACCACAGTATGGGTGGCTTTAAAGAACAGGAATTTATTATCTCACAGCTCTGGAGGCCAGATGTCCAAATTAGGGTACCGGCCTGATTCTGAGGGCTCAGAGAGAGAAACTGTTCCATGCCTTTCTTGTGGCTACCAGCAGTCCTTGGCTTGCATCTGCCTCCACAGTCACATGCCTATCCTTCCTCTGTGTCTAACTCTATTCCTGTGTTGCCTTTCACAAGACACCACTAAATGGGAATAGGAGCCCTGGTGGCACAATGGTTAAAAACTTGGCTGCTAACCAAAAGGTATGCAGTTTGAATCCACCAGCTGCTCCTTGGAAACCCTATGGGGACAGTTCTACTCTGTCCTCTAGTGTTGCTATGAGTTGGAACTGACTCGATGGCACATAACAACAGCAACAAATGGAAAGAGGATGCACCCTGCTCCGGTATGACCTCATGTTAACTGATAACATCTTCAAAGACTCTATTTTCAAGGAAGGTCAGGTTCACAGGTACAAAGGGTTAGGACTTCAACATATCTTCTTGGGGGACACAATTTAATGTATAACATATTCCATGATATGAATTACCAGTTTAAGAATTCACCCATGGAAGAGCATCTGAGTTGTTTCTAGGTTTTGGCTATCACAAATAAAACTGCTATGAACATTGATCTACAGGCTTTTGTGTGATCATAAGTTTTCATCTCTATGAGACGAATGTCCATGAATGTGAATGCTGGGTCATATGTTTAAATAACCGTTTAGTTCCTTTGAGAAACTAGTGTAAGAAAACAGGCATGTCATGATATCTCATTGTGATTTTAATTTGTATTTTGCTAATAACTAATGATGTTAAATATCCTTTCATGTGCTTATTTGCCATCCATATATCCTCTTCGATAAAATGTTTATGTCTCTTGCCAATTTTCTAATCAGATTGTTTGATTTTTTTTACTGTTGAGTTCTGAGAGTTCTTTGTATATTCTAGATACAAGTCCCCTTGTCAGATATGTGATTTGCAAATCTTTTCTCCTAGGCTGTAGCTTGTCTTTTTATCTTCTTACCAGGTTCTTTTGCAGAGCAAAAAAAAAAAAAAAAATTAACTTCAATGAAGTTCAATGCATAAATTTTTTTCTTCTGTAAACCTCTAGGAAATGAATATTTTCTTCTAATAGTTTCGTAGTTTTACATTTCACACTTAAATCTTAAATAAAATACAATTGAGTTAATTATTGTATAAAAGGTTTGTGTAAAGATTCTTTTTCTTTGTCTATGGATGTCCAGTTGCTCCAGAACCATTTGTTGAAAAGTTTATCTTTCCTCCATTAAACTGTTTTTGCACATTTAAAAAAATATTAGCTGGGCATATTTGTGTAGGTCTATTTCTGCATCCTCTATTCTGTTCCATTCATCTATATGTCTTTTCCTTTATTAATACCAGACAGTCTTGATTACTGGAGCTACATAAGTCTTCAAATCAGGTAGACTGTTTTCCTCCCTTTATTCTTCTTTTTCAGAATTGTTTTTGTTCTACTTTCTTTGGCTTTCCATATAAATTAGAATAAGCTTCTCTGTGCCCATAAATAATCTTGCTGGGAACTGCATTAAACCCACAGATCAATTTTGGGGAAAACTGATATCTTTATGATATTGAGTCTTCTACTCCATGAATACGGTATGTCTATTTCAATCTAATTAGAGTTCTTGAAAGTTTTCAGGATACACGTCCCCATACGTGTTTGTCTCATACATATGTCCCTATATACATTTTGGACCATATTATATATTGATATAATTTTTACTTCAATTGCCAAACATTATTTAGAAAACTCAAGTGGAGGAGAATATTCAATTTCATTTATCCATATTTTTGCTTATTGTGTTCTTTCTTCCTTCACTCCAAGTTTCCTTTTTTTTTTTTTATCATTCCCTTTCCATTTAGAGAATGTCCTTTAGCCATTATTAAAAAAAATTTTTTTTTTTTTTTTTGCTGGTGATAAATACTTACTTTTCATTCATCTTAGAATATCTTGATCTCATCTTCATCTCTGAAGATATTTTTTTCTGGATATGGAATGCTGGTTTGATAGTTCTTTTCTTTCTTAAAAAATGTATCACTTTATTCTTACCTCCTTAGATTCTGGGGAGAAATCTGCTGTCATGTGAATTGTTGCTCTCCTATATAGGTAATGTGTCATTTCTCTCCAGCTGCTTTCAAAATTTTTTGTCTTTAGATTTCAGAAGTTTAACTATGATATGTCTTGGCATGAATTTCTTTGAGTTTATTGTGTTTGAGGTTCAGTTATTTTCTTGAGTCTAGGACATACCCTTCATAAAATTGGGAAAATTTCAGTCATTATTTCTTTGAATATTTGATCACACCCATATTCTTTCTTCTCTTCTGGAACTTCAATGACAGAATGTTAGACCTCTTATTTATTATTGCTCACAGGTACCTAAGGCTCTGTTGATTTTCTTTTTCAGTTTGTTTTCTCTCCGTTAAGACTGTGCAGTCTTTATTGCTCTATCTTCAAGTTTATGGTTTCATTTCTTTCTCATCTCCATCTTTTGTGGAGCCCATGCAGTGAGTTTATTTTGATTATTGTATTCTTCAGTTCTAAAATTTCTATTTGATTCTTCTTTATATGCTCTCCTTCTTGATAAGACTTTCTTCTTTTTTCCCATTTGTTTCAAGCATGTTCATATTTGCTCATCAAAGCATTTTTTTAAATGATGGCTGCTTTGAAATCCATCTCATATAATTCCAACGTCTGTTTCTTCTCAATGTTGGTAACTATTAACGGTCTTTTCTTATTCAAGTTGAGATTTTCCCGGTTCTTAGTATATGAGTGATTTTCAATTTTTCCATGGACATACTGTATATCATGAGACTTTGGATCTTATTTAAATCTTCTGTTTTTACTGAAACTATACTGTCAATAGAACTGGGACCCTACAGTGATACTGCCAGGGAAATATGGAAATCCAGGCTCCCAATTCAGCCTTCACCTATACTGTAGAGAGAGTGAAGCATACCTAATTGCTGTTGGGTGAGGGTGGAAGTCCAGGCTCCCCATGTGGTTTCTACTGATATGATGGGGGAGGCCGTGGAAATGAGAGCGCCTCGTTATCTCTGAGCAGTGCTGAAAATCTAGGATCACTACTTGGTCTCCCGGTACATTACCACAGCGGGGAGGGGGAGAGACATTTCCTTACCAACAGATGAGGGTGAAAATCTAGGATCCCCATTTGGCCTTTGCTGATGTGCAGGGAGGGAGTACGTGTGCTGTGTTTTTTCTTTTTTCATGATATAGAAGTCGGGTAAAACCCAACCCACTGCCATCAAGCAGAATCCAACTCATAGTAGTTATTGTCAAAACAGTTTGTGTCTTGCTCCTTTTCTGGTCCTTTGGTTTGAAAGAACAAGTTTTTCTTATGACTATTTTTGTCTGTGCCTGTGGGTTTTACCAGGTTGCAGGCTTCTTTAGCCAGCCCCCTATCTAGGATATATAGGAGACAAAAAGAAAACACAGGGAACTCACTGTTGTGTCATTCCTCAAGTCTGAAAGTCCTTAGCTGGTCTTCCTTTTTCTCTTTACCTTTCAGCGTTTTCTTATGTTTGTTTTATATGTAATGTTTAGAGATTTCATTTATATTTAGCAGGAAGAATATGTAGAATATACCATCTTGTCAAAAACCAGAAGTCTCCTCTTTTTACTGTTTTGCTAAAATGTCTACTAGAAAATTTAAATTTGCATCTGTGATTCACCTTATATTTCTATTGGACAGAGATGCTGTAGACTCTAGGTTTCTCACTTGAAAATGGGAGGATTAGAACAGATGCTCTTTAAAGTCAGTCCTTTCCACCTCTAAAATCCCATGATTCTAAAGATTATTGTTTGGCTTCTTTATACAATGCAAATAATGTATACAATACTGTTGCACTTTCCACTTACCTACATCAGAGTTACCAGAAATAAAATAGCCCTGGAAAGCCCTCCAAATTCCTCAAAATAGAGGAAAAGGATAATAGAAGGTTATTATTATTTTAAAAATGAATACCACCGTGTTAACATTTCCATGGGAAAGAGTTGGTAAGCGAGAATTTCTCTGAAAGAACTTATTGCAGGTGCTAATCAGCTTACACTATTTTTTACTGTTTGTGCAGAAAGGAGAATTAATTACCTCAATAGCCTCACTTCTTCAAATACTTAAGTAATGCATCCCCCCAGTCTATGGAGAATAAACTAAATTTGATAGAAAAAAGTTTAATGGGCAGCTAAAAATAGCACTGTAATCTCCTTGAAAGAACTCCCAGTACTCCCTCCTCCCTCCTTTTAGAAAAACTTTCTTTTCTGAAACTGCTAATGAATGGTTCCTTTCTCCTTGTGATTCTCTCCCCCATCTTACATCTTCCCACATATTTTGAAAGACTATTACATTTCATTTTCTTCTAACATTCATGATAAGTAATCTTCCTGAAATCCACTGAATCCTTAGCAGAACAATCTGAACAACACATCCATGAAATCTTGGTTTCCTAGAAGTCTTGTTTAAAAATTAAGACAGTGACTTTGAGATTTTGTTATAAGGTTAAAAGTTCTCTCCCCATCACTGCAAGGTTCTTCAGTGGTCCAGTTGTCTCTCACTCCAATTGCTTCCTTTGCAATACATATTTCTCCATCATTCACAAAAAGGCCCTTCTTGAAGGTCATCGATGAATTCCTTCTTAAAAAATTTAGTAGTCTCTTTACCTCCTGTCCTTCCTGCAGTATTTTACATCATTTACCAAGCCTCCTTCTTAACGAGTTCTCTTCCTTTATTTCCTATTATATTGATCTGTTCTGATTGCCTTGAACCTTTCTTGTTTCTTCCTCTGTCTCCCTGTCCTCCTCCTCTCATTATCTAATCACATGAATTCTGATTCTTTAAGACATTCTTAAACCTGTATTTCATTAATCTTCATATCTTGGGATGAGTATTCAGTCTCCCAGTTTCGACTATCACTTCTATGCTGATTATTCCTAAATTTCTCATTCTGGCTACTTGTCTCAACTACAGTCCCAAATCTCCAGCCATACATAGCATTTCACTTGTATGTCCTCACAACACCACAAACTGGACAGGGCTGAAACCAAACTCCTTTTCTTGCCTTACAAATGGTTCCCCTGCAACTTCCTAGTCAAATGGTTCCAAGATTCTCTGCTTCAGTGAGTCCAACTTGTAAGCTTGAGTCATTTTTGATTAAACACTTCCTTCATCCGATCTGTAGACTCAGGCATCAAATCAAGCACATTTTTCCTTAGAAACTGGAGTGTGGTGGAGGAGAAAAGACTTTGAAGCTAGCCAAACCTATGTTTAAATTTCAACTCAGCTCTTTAACATAACTTTGCATGAACTTGGTATATTATGCAACATTTTAGAGCTTCAGAAATGTAAAAACCTCTTAGCCATCGGTGTCTTCATGTGAAAGAGGAGGAAAATAACTACTATGGAGTTGCTGTGATGATTAAATAATATATTTTAAATATTTGGCATATAGTAGGACTCAAAAATGTTAGTCGCTTACCCAACCCCTTCTCTTTGTATTTGCTCCTTTCTCTGAATTCCCACTGCTACATTCTGTTCAAGTCCTTCAGTCCACTGTATTTGAATTAGTTCCCCCGCTTCACTCCATTTCACTTGTTCTGGCATTCTCCATGTGGACCTGCCTTCTCTAATTAATAACCGACAGTATCTATCGTATCACTTCCTCACTCTAGGTTCAACACTGTTTCTTTTCTTTTCTTTTTTTACCATATTAATTTGAATTTTTTTGACTGTCTTTAAGGTTCCTAAAAGTTTCCTCTTCCTATTGCTCTGCCTCAAACCATCCTTCTCCATTTCCCTTTTCTCCTTAACCTTGATCTTCTGTCCTAGTTGTCCAGGCTGCTCACTGCTCCAAGAACACATTGGCCCTTCCTCTGGAGCTATAATATCCTCCTATCTCTAATTCCACGCTTCTTCTAGTGACAGAAAGGGCCTACCTCCCTTATGGATCTTTCTGGAACTCTCCAGCCTTCAGTATCTCCCTCCAGTCCATCTCATCTGCAATCATGATTTAGTATCTGAAAGTATTCTGAACTGCATTTGTTTGCTAATGTTCTAGCTCATTGTTTATAGGTCCTTGGGTTTCAGTTACCAGTAACATTTCAAAACCAAAACTGGCTAATGGAATTCCCTTCTCCTTTTTTTGTTCAGTAAAGACCTTTAAAAAAAAACCCTTGGTGACATCTTTTCGTTTTTAAAGAGGTATTTTACAAAAAGTAGAAGAGCGTTAAAAAAAAAAAATCCCAGTGCTGTCGAGTTGATTTTAACTCATAGCAACCCTAGAAGACAGAGTAGAACTGCCCCAATAGAGTTTCCAAGGCTGTAAATTTTTACAGAAAGTGGACTGTCGCGTCATTCTCCCACAGAGCAGCTGGTGGGTTCAAACTGCTGACCGTTCAGTTAGCAGCCGAGTGCCTTAACCACTGTGCCACCAGGGCCCCTTAGAAGGGCATTAGGTCAGAATAAAAGACTGTTTAAATTGAATAAGCTTAGCTTTACAAAAAGTATTTTTATTACCCTTAATTTTTTTTTTTTCATTTTGATGTGGATGGACCAGAGGAAACTCTATCAAGGAAACTTTTTGACAGGTATTTGGGAACTTCCATAATAGATTTTACACACCAACTGCTTCTGTAATAGGGATCACCGACACTTGGAGATTTCCTACTGTGAACCAACTCCTATAACTATGTATGTGCCTGTGTCTGTGTATGTGTGTGAGATAGGTAGGTCATTTTACAGATGGTAAAACCAAGGCACAAGAAGTTTGGAACTTGCGCAAGGACTCACAGCTAATAAGTGTGGAGCTGAGATTTGAACCCAGATATTCAGGTTCCAGCGTCCTTGACCACTATCCTATACTGCTGCCTCCTCTTTAGGCTCTAAATATTGAGTATGATTCTGTGCACAAAGCAAACATTCCAATATGTGCAATCAGGATAGCAGCTTTTGTCATAATATATCACATCTACAGAACAGAATAATGTCTAGATGTAGATCACCCAAGGAAATCATTTCTACAGAGGGTATTTATAAACTGCAAGGGACTGTAGGGGTCTAAAATCAACTATCATTACTATAATCATCAGTACTAACTGAAATTCCGTAAGTCAAGTTCATCTCAGGTCATCAAAACAGATGTATTAACTAAAATACTATCAAGATTGTTTCTATGGGGGCCCCACATAAAATATTTTAGGCCAGCGATATTAATGCATCAACAGAATTTTATGATTACAAATTGGCCCAATCCACGCCCTGCAATATTTCACTTTTACTGTTACCTATAAGGCCATATGGGGCAGTTCTACTCTGTCCTATAGGGTTGCTATGAGTCAGAACCGACTCGACAGCAGTGGCTTTTTTTTTTATATAAGGCCATAGGGTGCCCCCTAAGCAAAATGGTCAAGTCTGCGTCAACCCTGCTCACATCTTTATCAATGCCTTTCTTCTTACCTTGGGACATACTTTGCCCACCCTTTACTAAAAACACAGTCCCATTAAAAACCTCTTAGCCATGCCCTGAGAAACTCTTTAAAACTTGAAGTGAAACTATTTCCTGAAGTCACCTTTAAACTAGCAGTTTAGTTCAAAAAGTAAAGCATGTTACCCATGAGTACTGTACTCTTTTAAAAAACTATCTAGAGGAGACCAAATGGACTACAGTTACTCTAAAGCATAGATAAGAAGTTTAGGGGCCAGTGAGCCTAAGTTAATGGGAGTGAAACAATTAGAACAGAAATAATGAGAATATCGACACAATGTAAAGAATGTAACCAATATCATTGAACATTATGTGTAGAAATTGCTGAATGGGACTGTGTTTTGCTGTTTATATTGTGTACATTTTCACCAAAAAGACAATATTAGGAAAAAAATTTTAAAAAACTCTTAGCCAGCTGCTCCACTAGAAAGCAGCTAATTGACAACTTCACACTTGCGTGTCATATTTTTCAAGAGCAAGTTAGTAAGGTGCCAAGCCATAAACCACAGGAGTAAATATCTAATGGGAACATTTCAGACACTAGGGATAAGCCAGTTGTAGAGATATATGGGGCAAAGAATGTTACGCCAGTGACCCTTAATATAGATGACAATCAATTTCTCCAACTGATAAGGCCAATCATAGATGGTAATGAATGACTCTGAGAGCACAATCCCTCTTCGCATCTGCAAAACCCAAAAAGTCTTCTATCAGTTCTGTGTCAGTCTAGTAATTCACTACAATGAGCCCTACCTTAAAGTGTACTGCTTTGTACTCAAAGGTTTCAAACTACCCCTCGCCCCACTCTATGACCTTCCTTCACTTCCGTTTCATGGCTTCTTCTATTCTCCCGTATCACCCACGTAAAACATCATGAGTAGAAACAAGCTGATTGTTCATTCATAATAAAAGGGAAAGGGCCCCTGTCCACAAGTCAAGAAATAGTTTTGGATTTGTACTCTCGTTGATTTGCTGAGTACCCTTCATCAAGTCTGGAAAGATTTCAGGGCCTCAATTTCATTGCCTCTATTAATAAAGGTTTATTAATAAAGGGGTAGAACGAGATGACTTCTGACATACCCAACACCTCTACAATTTAGTGGCTCTGTAATATCTAGTATTATTCAAACTAAAGATGAAGGTTATAAACATAGAGGCAGAGCAAAACAGTGTACTAAGTAAAAGCCACACTTGACTAAAGAAATTTTCTTTTTTAATGGTTAATGGGCCAGAAGATTTTGGGAATGCTTTAAAACTCCTAGTATAATTCACAGAGAAATGTCAAGAGGTTGTAATGTGACTTGGTCACGATATATCTGGCTGAATAACCAAAGGAAAAATACTGATTAGAGAATCTATGTTTATCCAGTGCAGTGTTTTCCAAATCGTATTACAAGGAACGATAACAGTTGTGCAAAATGTTAATAAGAATTGCATTTTAAGGGTAGTGGGCCCTTGATGACTGACTGAACTTAGTTACTCACTTCTCAAAAACAGGGTATGAAAAGGAAGAAATAATAACTTAATTGTGGAGAAACCTGGCTAACATCACTTAACCAAGTGATAAATCACGCTGATATCAGGTGCGCCCACACACACATAAGATCACTTCATCTCTGCGGTATTTTCCCCAAAACCCATAACCCCGTTCTAATCACGTGAAAATACATCAAGAATAAACAGTTTGAAGGATACTCTACAAAATTCTGACCATTACAGCTCAAAATTGTCAAGGTTATGAAAAACCAGGAAAGGCTGATAAACTGTCACAGACTAGACATGACAACTAAATACAATGTGGTGCTCTGGACTGGATCCTGGAACAGAAAAAATACATTAACAGGAAACCGGAGACATAAAGTCTCAAGTTTAATTAACAGTAATATACCAATGTTAATTTCTTAGATTTGACAAATGTACCATGGTAATGTGAGATATAAGATTATGGGAAACTGAAACTGGTTGAGGGGTATACTGGAATCCCCTGTACTATCTGTACAACTTTTCCATAAATCCAAAATTACTGAAAAAAAAGGTTTATTTTAAAAATATGAGGAAGGGCTCCACTGACAGATTTCTTTGAGAAATTTTGGGTTAAACAATTGGGTTTCCCAATGCTTGCAATATCAGAGCTACTGGGATACGTAATAGGCACTGTGACTCTAACAGAGGGGATGTAGGGTGCTATATTTCTCAAACATACTTGGCTAGGAGGCTTTTCTTTTCTCCAAAAAGCATCTTTTAGTAAAATGCTGATATAAAGAAGATTCCTCCCAGTGAGTCATAGACATATTTGTGACATATGAGTCCTATGCTCAATAGTGTCCAAATTTTAATAGCAACTTTGGCTGAAGAGAGAGATGTGTCATGAACATTAAATGTGAAGAAGACTTGAAACTGGAGGATAATATGATGAGTGAGAGAACCAACATTAAAGTTATATTTAATAGGCTGCATCAACTGACGAAACCTAGTGGGATGAATATAAAAGGATAGATATATAGTCTACTTTTAGGCAAATAAAGAAATAAGCAAAAGTCAACCATGAAAGTACAGGACGAAGAAGAATGGACTTAAACGCCCATCATGTTACTAATAGCAGCTTTGTGTCTTAGGAGTTCTTAGGTAGAATAGAGCTGTCATGACCAAAAAAAACCCAGTGCTGTCGAGTCAATTCCGACTCATAGTGACCCTATAGGACAGAGCAGAACCGCCCCATAGCATTTCCAAGGAGCACCTGGCAGATTCGAATTGCCTACCCTTTGGTTCGCAGCCGTAGCACTTAACCACTACGCCACCAGGGTTTCCACTGTCATGACCAGTGAAGAAAACCTAACAGTAGCAGTAAGGGCATTTCTGCAGAATACTTTATTTAGTTCTATGTGCTACATTATAAAAGGTCCTCAATGAACCATTTCCAAAGGAGCGGGGACAAGATGGTGTGTCTTAGAAATCATGTCACATCAAGAAATGTAGACTAAATGGGAATTTTTACCTTGATGAACAGAAGCCTTAAGGTGATTTGACAGTGGCCCTGAAGTACACAAGGATACAAGGAGGATCCAGCCCATTCTGTGTAACTTCAAAGGGCAAAAAGGCCTAAGAAAGCAGGAGGACGCACATTTACTTCAATGCCATCTTTGTACCCATCAGAACTACCTCATAACGGAATGAACATCTTTGATAGGAAATGAGCTTTCCGCCTTTGAGACTTTTAAACAGATACTTGGATGTCTATGTGTCCAGGTTGCTACCAGAGTGTCTCTGGCATTGCACTTAATAAATGATTTCTGCATAATATTCTAGTGCTAAGATCTCCGAACCTATGAAACCACTAGGAGAAAAAAATTAAGAGGCACAGGGAAAAAAAGAGAACCCATTGAAAACAGCCCCTAAGGTATCTTAGACCCCACTCCACCTCTCTTCCAACCAACCATCATCCCTGAAATAGGATCTGGAAACTGCCTGAACAGTATAATTTAGTTAAATTGCCATCTCTGAGTATGCACCTATAAGACTTCTGATGCGATAATTTAAGTTACACTACAGGGCCGGGAATGGAGCTCTGGTAGTGCAGTGGTTAAGAGCTCAGCTAACCAAAAGGTCATTAGTTCAAACCCACCCGCTGCTCCTTGGAAACCCTATGGGGGCAGTTTCAGTCCTATGGGGTTGCTATGAGTCGGAATCCACTCGATGACAACGTTTTTTTTTTTTTAATAGGACCGAGAAATGAGGAATTGATCTACACCAAGTATTGTTGCGTAAAAAAACTACCAAACCAAATAAACACACAAATACATGAATAAATTGTTTTTTAAAAACCCACTATATTTTTCTCCTCTGGAAATAACTGTCTTATTATTAAAGGAAAAAAAAAAGACTTTGTGGCTAAGTGCAAGGCCTGTTTGAGCCTCCTCAAAAGTTAAGAGACACACACTATCAGGGTGCTCCTCTAAGTGCCGGCAAGGTCGGTCCCTAACACTGGTGAGTGCCTCTTTAAATGTTGAGTCATAGGCTCCTCCCTTACCTCCACCCTAGTCCTTGCCCTGTGATTGGTCAGGCTGTCAAGGCCCCACCCTGACACCACATGGCATAATGGTTCCCCAGGTAACCACTGTGTCGCTACCTCGAGAAGGTGCATTTAACCGGCTGTACTATCTCTGCTGGTTCAGAGCCTGACTAGCAAGAGGCCGCTCTGCCAGATTTTCCAACCACATGTAGGCGGGAGGCTGGTGCAGATACAACCACTACGCAGCAATGTCCCGCGCCCCGGAGTGGAAGCAGAAAGAGCCTAATCCAAGAGGTCTTGAGGCTCGCAGGGATGCCAGGGACAGCAGAGGCAGCAACTGCAGCGGCCCCTCCGGCTACCTGGAACCTGGGGCCTCCAGCTCCCGTGAACCACCTCTGTGCTTTAAATTGAACAACAATGTGATCGGTGCTGTGATTGGTCGTGGTGGATCGAAAATCAAGGACATCCAAGGTACAACAAACACTAGAATTCACATAATAAACAGTGATAGTGAAGCAGAGGTAAAAATTTTTGGTAGCCACACCATGAAAGTGAAGGCCAAAGCAATTATAGAAACTATTGCTAAAAAACAAGAAGAAAGTTACCATTCAGAATGCAGGGTTAATACTGCTGCTACCCAATCTTCTGTTGGAAGAGATTTAAGCACAGGTAATGTCAGCAGAGAAGGTCGGCCATTAATAGATTGGGATCAAATTCGGACACAGGCTGCTGAATGGGAAAACAGGAAATGGGCAGATTTACCACCAATTAAGAAAAATTTTTACATACAATCCATACCAACAAGTTCAATGCCTCGATTGCAAGTAGACAACTGGAGACGGGACAATTTCAATGTCATGTGTGATGACCTGAAAGACGGTGAAAAACGTCCTATTCCCAATCCAGCCTGTACATTCGAAGATGCATTTAGAAGTTATCCTGAAATTATGGCCAGCATTAAAAAAGCAGGTTTTCTAAAACCAACACCAATTCAAGCGCAGGCATGGCCAATTGTTCTACAAGGAATAGATCTTATAGGAGTTGCCCAAACTGGAACAGGGAAAACATTGTCCTATTTAATGCCTGGGTTTATTCATCTCAGTTTTCAACCATTAACTAGAAACAAACGGAAGGGACCCGGCATGCTAGTCCTTACACCGACTAGAGAATTAGCTCTTCAAGTGGAAGCTGAATGTTGTAAGTATTCATATAAAGGTCTTAAAAGCATTTGTATTTATGGTGGTGGAAATAGAGAAGCACAGATACATGACATCGCCAAAGGTGTAGACATCATTATTGCAACTCCTGGCCGACTAAATGATCTGCAAATGAATAACTTTGTCAATCTAAGAAGCATAACCTATTTGGTGTTAGACGAGGCAGATAAAATGCTTGACCTGGGGTTTGAACATCAGATAATGAAGATTTTATTAGACGTGCGCCCAGATAGGCAGACCATTATGACCAGCGCAACTTGGCCAGACAGTGTTCGCCGAGTAGCACAATCTTATTTGAAAGATCCTATGATTGTGTATGTAGGTACTCTGGATCTACTTGCAGTAAATACAGTGAAGCAAAATATAATCGTTACTACAGAAGAAAAGAAACGATCTCTTCTCCAAGAGTTTCTGGAAAGTTTGTCACCCAAAGACAAAGTGATCGTGTTTGTCAGCCGAAAACTTATTGCTGATGACTTGTCAAGTGATTTAAGCATCCAGGGTATACCTGTACAATCTCTGCACGGCAATGGAGAACAGAGCGATCGTGAGCAAGCATTAGATGATTTTAAAAGGGAAAAAGTAAAAATACTGATTGCTACTGACTTAGCATCCCGGGGCCTTGATGTTCAGGATATCACACATGTATATAATTATGATTTTCCCCAGAATATCGAAGAATATGTCCACAGAGTGGGGCGCACTGGGAGAGCAGGAAAGAGTGGCACATCAGTTACCCTTATCACTCAAGATGACTGGAAGATCGCCAATGAATTGATTAAAATTCTGAAAAGAGCAAATCAGTTTGTCCCAGACGAGCTTGTGACAATGGCTGAGAGATACAAGGCATATAAACAGCAGAAGGAAACAGGAAAAAAATCAAGAAAATCTCGAGGAAAAACTAAGTGTTATTGGTAACTACACTGAAAAGTTGTATCAGGCTACTAAAAGGCTCAAGATATGTTAAAAATAATGCAGTATTTAAGATACATACCCAAGTACTAGAAACATACTGGTAATGTGACCAATTCTTAAAATAATACTGCTAAGCATTTGATGTTGTATAGTTCCTCAATAAAGTTACAAGTGTTTTACTTAAATGTTGTGTTGTTCCAAGTCTAGTTTCATTTATAAGGCTGCCATGTCCATCAATGTCTTCTCTAAAACACTTAGTAGAAGACAGTGATGCTGCTTTTCTTGCTTAAAAATGGTTGTACTGAATAGAAACATATTTTTTCATTAAGTTAATCCCAGTCAAAATATTTTTCCTCCAGTTGTTGGTGCCACAACTCCTAAAATTATTTCCATTATCCCCCTCCTCTATTTTTTTTTTAACTCCTCAGAAGTGCTGAATCTTGTAGAGTATTCCACAATTCTATTTTATCAAATAGATGGCACCAACAGAGTATAATGCCTAACCCACTGGGAATCAGACCCTCATACAAACTCTGTCACTAACCACTGATTAAAAACTCTGGGGAGGTCATTTGATTTCTCTAGGCCTCAATTTTGTCTATTCTAAAAATGGGATGGTTATATTAAATAATTTTGGGGTTCCTTCTCCTTTAAAATTCCGTGGTATTATAACCAAACTTGCATACCCCAGCCTTATATGAATACTTTAATTTTCTAATCTAGGTAAAATCACATCTTTGGTTAATACATTGAAGGAAGAAACCCTTTTTAATGACCAGAAGAATGCATTCTATATTTTTATTGATTTTTGTACTGTGACTCACAGGTTGTCTCTTTTTATTCTTTGCTTTTCTTTTCATCATATTTTATTTTCAATTTGTCTTCAAAAGGTCAAAACCACATATAGACATCAGAGGAAAAAATGAATGTGAAAGAAAAAATATATCTTATCTACTGGGGGAAACGCACTAAAAACTCAAATGATACTTTTGTCATAAGAACCAATTTAAGTAAAATTCTTCCTAGTTTTATTTATAGTTCTATCTGTTATGCTTCAGAAGCAATATTCATCTTCTTACAACTGCAAAAAGAAATCCCCATAATGATGCTAAATAAACTTTACAATTCAGTAATCATGAGAACATTTGAATTAGTCAAGCCTTAAAATTTCTGGCAAAATACAGAAAAATTAATGCAAAACCACCTTTCTTCCAGCATCCCTCAGTTGTGATCCTAACACATATGTCAGAAATTAAGGGAAATATGTATACACTCTAGGTATAGGTTTTTGAGGTTTAAAGTCTGGCTTTAAAGGCTCTTTATAAAGGCTTCAATATCTCTTAATAAAATTAATATTTTTGATAAAATTAACTGTTAACTTTTTTGAGTGTTTGATACATACCAGGTGTTTTATCTCATTATCTGTAATGTTTACAAGAACCCCACTTAGAAGGTAATTTTGCCCCCATTTTGCAGATGATGAAAAAGGACCAGAGGAGCTAATTTGCTTAAGCCCACTGAATCAGGTTAAAGAGGGATGGAACTGATATTTTAACCCTGATGTGTCTGATTTCAATATTCACATTGTTTTTTCTTCAAAACATTGACTATGTACAAGACAACATTCTTGTCTTGAAGGTGCTGACAAGGTCGGATTTAGCGAGAGATGTATGTACCAATTTACTCTAATGCAAAGGCAGTCTATAGTGAAACCATAATGTGACAATGGCCTGTTCCTGTTCATTCAGAGGAGAAATCATTAATGGGTAGCAAATCGGGGTACAAATTATTTGCCAAAATTCCTGTTAAGGGCAATGCTATATTTGTTAGGAAAAAAATACAATAATTAAACCACTTGAGATAGTGAGGTTCCTCAACCACGTTCAACTAACAAAAATTATCACTCAATGTCTACGAGTAAGAAGAAAAAAAAGGGCATTTCTTCTAAAGAAGTGAAAAGAAGAGCCACTAAATGTGGAAAGGTAAGTAGAAATAGAGCAATGGTTCTCAACCAGGGGTGACTGTTGCCCACAGAGGCCATTTGGCAATATCTGGAGGCAGTTTAGGCTGTCACAACTGGGTGGAGGGCAGAAAGACGGAAAGGGAGATGCTATTGGCATCTTGTGGGTAGAAGCCAGTGATGCTGCAAAACATCCTACAACACACAGGGCATCCCCGCACAACAAAGAATTATCCATCCCAAAACATCAATAGTGCCTAGATGGAGAATCCCCGAGAGAGCAGAAGCAAAACAAAACACAAAACCAACTGCATAGTAACCAAGAAAGGACTTCAAGGCAAAAACAGAGCATTTTTAAGTTAACCGATTGTGCCGTGTACAGGATAAAACCCTCCATCCTTCCTATCTTTCGTATAATCTGAATCGGTGGTTCTCAACCACGGCGAGTTTCGCCAATGTCTGGAGATACTGGTTGTCACAACTGGAGAGGAGAGACGAGGTGCTACTGGCATCTCCTGATAGAAGTCAGGGGTGCTGCTAAACATCCCACAATGCACAGGACAGCTCCCACAACAAAGAATGACCCAGCTCAAATGTTAGTGGTGCAGTAGTGCCATGGCTGAGAAACCCTTCAAATAGATTAGGCTAAAAATAAATTAAAATTTTTTTTTTTAGAAAATTACATAGAAACCAAGGAACTTCAGAGAGGAAAACAGTAAAAGGATATTTATTTGTAGAGGACTGTGCAATATAAAACCCTCCACCAAATTTTGTCTTTAGTAAACTTTACATCAATGCTTCTCAATCTGAGATGATTGTACCCGATGGGGACACTTGTTAATGCCCAAAGACATTTTTGGTTGTCACAACTGGGGAAGAGGGGAGAACCCCTAATGGCATCTAGAGGGTAGGGTCAAGGTATGCTGTTACATATCCTACAATGCACAGGACAGCATCCTATAACAATGAATTTTTTGGCTCAGAATGCCAATGGTGTCAAGGTCATGAAACCTTGGTCTGCACCGATCAACAAAGTGTTTGTGTAAGTGAATTGTTCTTCAGAAACTCAAAGAAGTACTGAGTTCTGCACCCAAATTGGAACAGAGTGGAAGCAGGGCACTGAGCATGTGTTGACACAGGAGTCAAAGGATGGGGATTTCGTTGACATCAGAGTGATTCCTATAAAATACTTAGCACGGTGTCTCACATTAGACACTCGGCAAGTATTAGATCTCTTCCATCAGGCCTGTCCCCCAACCCATTCTGCCTGCTACTGCTCAGGCTGTTTTCCTCATTTAGAACATCCTTTTTCCTTCCTCTGTGCCAAGCCAAATCATATTCATCATTCTAGGCCTAGCCAAAGTGACATCTCTTCCCCAAGATCCTATCTGCCCTCCATTTCAAAACATCTGCAGTTCTCTTAATCTACTAATAATGTTGACAGTTGTACTATATTAATTTTCCTTCTGGCAATCTTTGAAAAATTCAAATGAATTAAGAGAAACTGCATTATCAGACATATAAACACATTGCAAACTATAACAGTTAATATGATGCTATCCTGTGTAACTGGGAACTATCCAAGTTTAAATCTTCCTAAGACTATCATATGCAATAAAGGTGGAATTTTAAATCAGTGAATAAGGAAAAGTCTATTCCAAATCAAAACAATGAAATATATACATACACCAGGACAATTGATCAACCAAAAATCTCCTACTAAAAAAAAAATCTCCACTAGGTTTTTAATTTTTATAAAAAAATTAAATAACATGAAGCTCATATAAGAAAATAATTTCCAATGTCAGAAAGGAAAAATAATTTTTAAGCACAATAGCAACCACAGAAAATAAGAGGTTTTACCATATAAAAATGAAAAACTTCTCAATGTTCCAGTACCATCAAAGGCAAAGGAAACACCAGAAAAATAGTTATAAAAATATATAACACAGTTATAGTTACTTATATTTAATATACAGAGATTTTTACGAAGAAAAATAAAATAAAGACAAATCCTAAAATAGAGACGTGGGCAATTTACCAAACAAACAAATGAACAATAAACACGTGAAAAAAGTGCTTGACTTCTTTTCAAAGGAATGAAAATTAAACCAATGACACAAAATTCTCTCCATCAAATTGGTCTGAGATTAGAAAAAAAAAAAACACCCTGAAAATACCTAATGCTAGTAAGAATGCATTAGGGTTGCTATGAGTCAGAATCAACTCGATGACGATGGGTTTTTGGATTTTTTTAGTTAAAAATGCAGGGAAATAAACACTGACAGGATACAATTTAGTATACTTACATTTTTTGGAGGGATATTTCAGATTATATATGTCATGGATTTAATTGTATCCCCCCAAAATATGTGTCAACTTGATTAGGCCATGATTCCTAGTATTGTGTGATTGTCCTCCATTTTGTGATTGATGTAATTTTTCTATTTGTTGCAAATCCGAATCTCTGCCTGTGATTAATGAGGCAAGATTAGATTATGTTAAAGAGGATTAGGGTGGGATGTAACACTCTTACTTAGGTCACATCCCTGATCCATTATAAAGAAGTTTCTCTGGGTTGTGGCCTGCATCACTTTTCATCTTACAAGAGATAAAAGAAAAGGGAAGCGACCAAGAAAACAGCACCAGGAGCAGAGTGTGTCCTTTGGACCCCAGGGTCCCTGCACCTAAGAAGTTCCTTGACCAGGGGAACACTGATGACAAGGACCTTCCTCCAGAGCTGACAGAGAGAGAAAGCCTTCCCCTGGTGCTGACACCCTGAATTTGGACTTCTAGCCAACTAGACTGTGAGAGAATAAATTTTTCTTTGTTAAAGCCATCCACTTGTGGTATTTCTGTTATGGCAGCAGTAGATGACTGAGACAATGCATAAAATACACTTGACACAGTCATATCACTTCTAGACATTACCCTAAAGAGATAATCAGATATACATATTAAGATTTACATAAAAAGCTATTATAAAAAAATTATAGTGTTACTTAAATAATTAAATTTTAGAAACAACCTTAAATTCCAATGATAAAATTTTTTTTTTTAGGATACTAGTTAAATAAATTGCAACATATCCATGAGCTGGAATAGTAAAAATCATGTTCTTAAAGAATATTTAAGGGTATGAGGGAAAGCAGCTTATAAAATGATCTCAAGTTTTTTTTTTGAAAAATTATATTGTCCACAATCAACACCCATGGAAGCAGCAGTCGAGAAATCAAAAGACACGTTGCATTGGGCAAACCTGCTGCAAAGGACCTCTTTAAAGTGTTGAAAAGCCAAGATGTCACCTTGAAGACTAAGGTGCGCCTGACCCAAGCCATGGTATTTTCAATTGCATCATTATCCATGTGAAAGCCCCGTGTGAAAGCAGGACAACAAATAAGGAAGACCGAAGCTTTGATGTCTTTGAATTGTGGTGTTGGCAAAGAATACTGAATATACCATGGACTGCCAAAAGAATGAACAAATCTGTCTTGGAAGAAGTACAACCAGAATGCTCATCAGAAGCAAGGATAGCGAGACTGCGTCTTACATACTTTGGACATGTTGTCAGGAGGGATCACTCCCTGGAGAAGGACATCATGCTTGGTAAAGCATAAGGTCAGCGGTAAAGAGAAGATCTTCAACCAGGTGGACCGACACAGTGGCTGCCAACAATGGGCTCAAGCATAACAATGATTGTAAGGATGGCGCAGGACTGGGCGGTGTTTTGTTCTGTTGTGCGTAGGGTCTCTATGAGTCGGAACTGACACGACGGCACCTAACAACAACAACAACATACAGTGGGTAGGTAGCACAGCTGACTAGCTTTGTGCTGAAAATTATGAAGTCAATAAAGAAGCAAGACAGAGTGTACAGAAACAGAAAAGAACTGAGAACCACATTATTAGGGAAAGCATATGGGTACCTCATTTTGAACCAAAAAAAGTACCCTGAGCAGGTATTTTTCACACTATGCAATGTTTTCTCCCCATGCTTTAAGTGTCTCTGAAGCTTTCTAACACTATGGAAGCCTGCAATGTTAAAATGAAGGTTTAAAATGACAGAACGAAAATCACTGAGTAATGCAATCAGACTTTTCAAAAGTCTTTTTGAAAGACTAGTCTAAATGGTATGGATAGATACCTATCTGTTCATTCAGGCATTAAGTAAACTATGAACAAAAACAAAGAAAAGTAAGAAATCACATGAAGAAAGACTGAAGTAGAACTTTGTATTCCTGGCTGGGGGAGGGGATAGGGATATTTGAGGAGTATAAGATAAACAAAACAACCTGCCAGAGTAAGAAGTCATAACTTCAGTATTCAATGTATAACCCCTAGGGTCTGAATTTCTGGGAATAAGATGATGAAGGGCCACCTCAGCAATATTTAGGATGGCAGACTGGTAGTTTACCTACCCAGCAGCCACCCCTACCACCTTCCTTTATAGAGGTTAAAAAAGCCAGAAATTCACTTTTCTGGCTTCCCTTGCAGCTAAAGCATGAGCATGTGACCCAGACCTCACCAATGGTACTAAAGAAAAAAGTCTGATTGGCAACTTCAGAGAAAGATCTTCGTCCCTTACAAACAGAAACATGTGAGGGTTAGCTCTCATTCCTGCTTTTGTAGGGAGCTGTATGAAGACATGAGGTTGTAACAGTGTTTTTGAGACAATGAGGAAATAAATCTGAATATAAATACCAACCCGCCAAGCAGGACTGAATGTCAATTTAGAAAGCACCTGGATCCTGGATGGCAGAACTGTGCTGCTGGTTTAAACCCTGTGAGGCAGCTATGGAGGTGTGCAGCTAACATATCCAATCAAGAATGACCTTGCTGATCAGCTACCAGGAATGCAGTTAACGGAGAGCCTCCAGCAGCAAACAATCCAGGGCAGCAGAGGCCAAGCTCTTCCAGGAAGCCCCAGTCAGTAACTAAACACAATGGGGCACTAGGGCCTGGTCACTTCTGCCCGACATGGTCTTCTCTATGGGTCACCTTTGCAGCAGAGCTCTGCTAGGCTGGCTGTGGATTTTCAGAGCTGCACTGCAGTCTGAGACTCTTTCTATCCAATCCTCCTTCCTTTCCCCTCTCATTTCACAGCTGTCTGAAGGCTTTCTCTGCTTACTCCTGATCCTTGTCCTCTTTATCTTTCATAGGTGATAAAAAAGGTGATACCTCCCAATAAAGTCTTCCACTGCTAACTCTGTATTGGATCCAACCAATTCACCCAGGAATCCCTTATCACTGAACTTTTCATTATATGAAATAATGTCTTTATTGTCTAAGCCATTATTAGTCAAGTGTTGTATTACCTGCAGCTCAAAGCTGGAAAATTGGAAAAATAGCCACAAAATATCTTGTGTTGAGGCAGTGAATTTCCACCATTGAGAAGAGGTTCCAATGAGGTGTAATTTACTAGGATGAGAGTTGGCATAATAAATTAAACTTTTCCTCTGGATGTTTATTTAATGAAAAAAAAAATGGGGATGCTAAAAACTCAGGATTCCATAGGGAATTACTGTAATTTTATGAAAACTGGAAGCATATCAAACAAACCCAGCTTTTGAACAGTCAGCAGCAATTAGAGGAAGACGTGAGAAGCCAGCAGAGGAGCAAGCTTGAGTCACGGTCATGAAGAGGCCCAATAGCAAGGTCACCCGAAGCAACAGTTTTAACAGTATTCACACTTGACTGCACCGGGAGTACATCACTGGCTCTGACAGATTTGAAATGTAGCTGGCCAGAGAATTTCTTGCAATCAACTGCATAGAGGGGCACAAGGTGAAAATTCTACCTAATGGAGATCCACAGTCACAAGCAATGGAAATCCTCTCTTGAGGGATGAAAAAAAAAAATCCTTTCACACAGAAGAGGAATAAAAAGAGATTAACTGATTGGCCATCTTTGTTTTCCCACCTGAGTTTGAAAATACACTTAAAAAATAAAGCAAGGAATAAGTATTTTCTAAAAGAATATTGAGAAAGTCAGCAAAACATTTCTTTCCCTTCTCCATTCTTCCCACTTCCTGTAACCCAAGCACCCTTCTTTTAATAAAAAATAAATGTAGTTCAGGATCTCTTGGTTTATTGATTGGATAAAAATCTATAATTAAGTGGGAAGATGGGAGAACTGGTCCTCTCTTTATACTGGCTCCTTCATTTTACTTCCCAACCACGAGTAAAGCTATATACATTGCCATTCGAGTTCAAAAAACTACTGCAATCTTTTGACAACTCCTCACACAACATGCAAGCAAGAGCCTGTTACTTTCCTACCCCATGTAAATATTACCCTGCAGGTCCCCTCTCTGCCTACAAACCTCTGTTTTCTTCTAGCCCTGCCAACAGGGTAAAACGTCTGCAGTGATGCTTACCCAGCTAAAGTAAAGTCCTTCCAATCTTCCTAAGCTTGTAACACGTGGTGAACTTTCAGGAATAAGTATACCAATGTGTTTTGAGGTCCTAATCAAAATTTCAGTTGGAACCCATTTCTCGAGTTCAGTGAAAATTCCTATGAAGCCTGAGCTAATGGTGTTTAGGCTTGTGTCCCATGACGACTCATATGCTATTTTACATAAATGTTTTAATTTTCTCTGGAATCAATTAATGTAGCCTTGTCACACCTCTTCCCAGGCATTTCTGTTTCTCTTCTGTTTGTAGGCCCATGCCCATCCTACAACACACACACACACACACACACACGTGCACACTTCAGTGCCTTCCCATGAGGCACCATTCTAACTGTTCTAACTTACCTCTGCTCTCTCATGGGTAAGAAACTGTAAGATAATGTTAACTAAAGGATCCTTTAAAAGTTTTCTGCTTCTGGAGAAGAGTCTCCTCCTTAACCACCCTTCTACAACACACACACGTATGCACATACATGCACACACCCATACACTATGTGTGTGTGGGTGTACAGTTTTGCTGAGAACACACAGCTTGCCCAATCACTACCTCCTCCAGGCCTCAGCCTGTCACCTGGAGCTGAGAACATCATGCATAGTATGCACAGTAAGCGGAATTACTGCTCCTGTACATGAGGGACAAACATCTTCCCCTTTTTTTGAAAGATACCAGTTGCTGTCTCCAGATTCAAGCAGCAACATAACATAGTGGTTAAGGGTGTAGTCTCAGGAGTCAGAAAGACCTGAGTGTGAGTCTCAATTCAGCCACTTGCAATCAGTTATGTGAATTTGGGCAAGTCACATACAGGCCCCAAGTCTTGGTTTCCTGAGCTGTAAAACACAGATGTTCATTTTAATTTGTGCTTCATAAAGATTAAATGATATACCTATGAAACATGAGGAAAAAATGCAAATTAATATTATACTCAATGCCTGGGAAGAGGTGTGACAAGGCTACTTTTACTGATTTCAGAGAAAATTAAAACAGGAGAAGGATGTTAAGGGGAGATGGTAACAATCAGGCCAATTCAATCTAATAGTCATGCCTACAAATTATAAAAGGCGACACATTACAAAAGGATGCTCAGGATGTAGTTTTGTTTTGGGAGGTGTTTCCATGAGGAGGATAGCTACCGGGTCTCTATCTGTAGGATATGTGTGTCTCTGCTTCTCTCAGCATGTCTGCTCCATTCCTCTCCCTCCACAACTGCCTTTTGCTGTTTCTCCATGCACATGGTAGATGATGGAGCTGATTTCACAGCTCCCTGGTTTATATTACATCTGTTCATGCCATCAGTCTAGATTGAGCTAGAGTGCCTCATCTCCAAGTCCGTATCTCCATAAGAGAGGATTTGATTGGTCCAAGTTGGATCAAGTGTTATGGATGGGAAAGCTGGTGGTGGCAGGGCCCTCTAACACAAACAGCAGAGAGGACCCCATTCCTGTACTTGAGGCAAGGTAAATTTCAGAGAAAAGAGACTTAGAAGCTACAGTGTTAAACTGTTTTCCTTATAAACAAACTGCGTATATATTTATCATATTATCCATCCAGTTAGCACTTCTAGTTGTCATGCAGGGACCATCAAAATTCTTTTTAAGCATTTATCTGAAATATGGGCATCTTCCTACCATCTATGGAATCAATTCATTGGTACAGCCATTATTATTTATTTTATCACATATGTTATCTATTCTTTTCTTTTTGGAAACTTTCATAGGATCATCTGATAAGCAATATCTATTTCTAATAAATATTTTTAATAATAAATATTTTTAATAACCATTTTCCAAGAAGGACAGCACTCATAATATTTATATCAGGAATCCCAAGCCTGTTTGCTGTAAAATTCTGAAGTTGTTCAATTAATAAGCTTTCACATCTAAAGACAACTCATATCACTCATATTTATATGCACCTAAAACACTTCTGGAGCTCTGGTGGTGTAGTGGTTTTACAAGAAACTTTGTTTCATTATCATATTTAGATATTTGCATTTTAGCACTAAAAAATATACATTGAGCTTTACATTTGTGATTTAGATAAGAAAGCTATTCCTTGGTGCTATCTGCTTTTCATATCATCCTAAACCACAAAGAAATTGATTTAGGATAACTCTTGCAAATACAACATAGATTTTTTTCTTAATTTACCACAGATTTAAATCATTATCATATCTCATTCATTTATCATTGATGTGGTATCTCAACATATCAGTTTCCTATGCTGAGATTTAAGTAGTCCATGTAGAAAGTTAAATGAATATTAATCACATTGGCTGCTTCAGAAAATACCTTAGAGTATAAAAAAAAATATCTTAAGATCATACAAAGTATCACATGAAGGTCAAAGAACTCTGACAAGAAGGAAAATAAACTGTATGGTTAAATGTAGACTAAACTATTGGGACACTGACGCTTCAAAGGTAAAATGTGATGGTTCAGAAGAAATGTTTCATGAATTTTTTCCGAGTATTTTCTTTGCTATCATATAGATGGCTCCAATATTCTGTTGTGATATTCAATCATACTAGGTATCATGGTAGGGCTAGGAATTAAAGAGTTTATATATACCCTGTTGACTTCAATTCTAAACCCCAGGGGCTCCTAACTCAACTGTAAGTTTGTACAGGGAAAAGAAGAAATGGTCCAGACCACTGGTTTTTCATGCTTAGATGAACAGGCCCAATGATTTCCATCACTGGAGTCAAGGCCCATTGTTTATTCATGATTATACTCTAAGGCTCTAGTTGAACCCAACTTAGAGTGGATTTTCGACAACGATGTATGAAGTTCAGAGCAAGAGCTCTCCAAATGATGGTGAAGGCATTAGGGTGACAAGAACTTGGGAAACAGAGAAAAAATCTTGTTAAGCTAACCACGCTGAGGGTTGCGGCCTTCCTAGCTCTATGTATCCCTGAATGTAATACTCTTTGGAATTTTTATTTCCATCCCTTCGAGCAAATCAAATATGTGACTCCAAAAACATTATTTCAAATCAGAACATAACTGCTAATTCATCTTTCATTGATCAAGGCTCCTTTTAAACACTGACACTAAATGCAGCTTTCCCAGAGTTATTGAAAAATCTGACAGATAATTGGTGAGTAAATTGAATTTTAAGAAAAAAGGATGAGAGATTACCAATGCTTAATAATTTCTTCTCAGGAACCTAGCTATGTAGGTTTTCATGGGAAATCATGGTACTTCCTTAGCCCTTGGCCACCCCAGACCTAAATGAAACACTTGTGCTCCTGAGCAAAACTTAGAAACAAGGACACAGCAACTAGCCAGACTTCACAGGATGGCCAGAAGGCCTCCATCCTGTTGCCTTACTTGGAAGTACCAAAGTGAGGAAATGTGGGTGTGTAGACAAAGCCCCATGTTTAAAGTGATGACAAAACTTTTGAAACATGGAGCCTCTTGCAAGTATATACGTACCAATTTAGCACCTGGGAGCACATCTATGCCCTGATTCATCTGACTCTGGAGTATGCAAAGAAATTATTCACTATTGTGCCAGCAATCTCACCATTTGACCACCCAGCACTCCTTGTATATCAGATCATGTGGCCTGAGATAGATCAAGGACCTCCCGGGGTACGATCACTAATCAATTAACCACTGTGACACTGGTATCTGTGTTCCTGATGGTGCTGGTAAGAGAAATCTGTACCTGTGAGGAAGGGCTAGGGGCTCTCTTCTGGAAGTTAGGTAGTGATAAGTTCTCTGGCTTTGAATTCAGACAGATCTGGGCCCAGTACAAGCTGCATCACAATATTTACATTGTTTTCAAACATGAAACATACATTAAATTAAAAAAATAATAACAGATGTCTACCTCTAAATTTCGAAATGTTACTATTTTGTCATATTTGGTTTATATCTTATTTTGTTAAGAAATTAAAGATGCTCAAGAATGCTAAAATCCTCCTACCATGTCCTATTTTCCTCTCTTGCATCCTGGGGATAATCATTCGCCTAGAGTGGGTATGTAGCCTTCCCATGTATACTTTCTATGTTTACTACTTATACATGTACCCATAAACAATACATAATTTTTCATACTTTAAATGTTACATAAATGGTATCATGGCATATGAATTCCTCTGAAAAACATTTTTATCAGAGTTGATTTATGTAGATCTAGTTCATTCATTTAAAGTGCTGAATAGCATGCCATTCTACGACTATATGACATTTTATCCATTACTCTATGGATAGACAAATATGCTATTTGCAATTTTTTGCTATTACAAGCAATGCCATAGTGAATATTCTTACACAAGTCTCCTTGTGTGTATGTATGCAAGAGTTTCTCGACTGATATTCAAATAGAATACACTAATATGATCATGTCGGCTGTTTGTAGTTTATGTTCATTCTGACTGGTTGGTGTCCCCGACATAGAATTTGTTAAATATTTGGAATATCATCTCTTGGACACATACTGTCTTGGATATCTAGTGGTGCTATAACAGAAATATCACAAGTGGAGGGCTTCAACAAACAGAAGTTTATTCTCTCACAGTCTAGTAGGCTACAAGTCCAAATTCAGGGCATCCGCTCCAGGGCAAGGCTTTCTCTATCTGTTGGCTCTGGAGTAAGGTCCTCGTCATCAATCTTCTCCTGGACTAGGAGCTTCTCTGCACCGGGGACCCTGGGTCCAAAGGATATGCTATACTCCTGGCGCTTCTTTCTTGGTGGTATGGGGTTCCTATGTCTCTCTGCTCACTTCTCTCTTTTATGTCTCAAAAGAGACTAGCTTAAGACACAATCTAATCTTGTAGAACTCATCAACATAACTGCCGATAATCCATCTCATTAACATTATAGTGATAGGATTTACAACACATAGGGAAATCACATCAGGTGACAAAATGGTGGACAATCACACAATACTGGGAATCATGGCCTAGCCAAATTGATACACATATTTTGGGGGGACATAATTGAATCCATGACATGTACCTAGAGATGCAATTGCTCTGTTACAAGTTATGCACACTTTCACCTTTATTAGATATTGCCAAATAGTTCCTCAAAGTGATTAAACCAATTTACACCCCCACTACTTAATATATGCATTCCTATTTCTCCACAATTGGTATTATTAGACTTTCTAATTTTTTCTGATCTGATGAGTATGAAATGCTTATCATTTTAACCTGCAGTTATCTGATCATTAGTCAGGTAAAACATCATGTATTTATCATCCATTCAGAACTCCTATACCGTAATCACCTGTTCACAGCTTTCATTCAATTTTCAGTAGGGCTGTCTGTCTTTTTTTCTAATTGATTTATAGGTGTTCCATTATGTGTATCCTTTGTCAATTTTATGGATTACTAGTATCTTCTTGCGATTCGTGGCTTACCTTTTGCTTTCTTTACGGTAGCTCTTAATCTACAGAATGTCACCACTATTTAGCTCTATGAATTTGGATAAATCATTTAAACTTTCAAGTCTCCACTTACTCATTTTAAAAATGAGGACAATAATGCCTTCTTCACAAGACTGTTGTAAATAAAAAAATAAGATAAAGAATGTATAAGGCTGGGCAGTATGCAATAAATCAACAGTTTTATTTCTGTGGTCCTATTCTCAAACAGAAGGGAAACAAGAGCCTACTTCTATGAAAATTTCTTCCTTCAGTTATCATGTGTCAAAAACGAAATAATGTGTATACTTGAACAGAAGGATGAGTTGACTGGGTCATATAACTCATTCAATAAATATTTACTGAGCCCTTTCTATGAGCCAAGCATAGGAAAAAGTAGGAAGAAAACAGACCAAGCCTTGTATAGTGGGAGAGACGGTGAGAACAAGTCAACTAATTATTATTTACTACAATGTCAGGATGAAGAAATCTAACAGAGTAAAGGGATCACAGAATGACAGAGGAGAACAGAGGCTGCCCAGAGAAGGCCCTTCAGGGAGGTGATTGGATCAGAAACTTAGAAGAATTGAGGAATGGAGCCACGAATACCCGAGGGAGCACATGAAAAGACCCTGAGACTCTGGTGTCCTTAGCAACCAAAAAGAACAAGAAGGGCAGTTTTAAGGAAGAAAATAGCAAAAGAAAGAGTGGTAGGAAACAGAGAAATAAGGCCAGAGAGGCAGTCAGGGACCAGATTCCAAATTTTATTCCCAGTGTGATGGAAAGACCCTGGAGGGCTTCGAGCAGAGGAGTAACATGTTATAATTTATGTTATTAAAGTACAGAGCACTGGTGGTGCAGTGGTTTAAAGCTCAGCTGTTAACCAAAAAGGTCGGCAGTTGGAATCAACCAGCCACTCCTTGGAAACCCTATAGGGTAGTTCTATTCTGTCCTATAGGGTCGCTATGAGTCAGAATTGACTCGACTGCAATGAGAGCCAACTACAGGATAGAAAAGGCAGCAGGAGTGCAGGAGAGGGAGTAGGGAGACTATAGGAAGCAGTCGTTGTTGCACTGAAGCTTTATAAAGCCAGTCTGGTAATTTTCCCAGGACTCATAAAATAATTAAGGTACTCTGTAAAGCCCTGGTGGCGTAATGGTTAAGTGCTACGGCTGCTAACCAAGAGGTCGGCAGTTCAAATCCACCAGGCGCTCCTTGGAAACTCTATGGGGCAGTTCTACTCTGTCCTATAGGGTTGCTATGAGTTGGAATCGACTCAACGGCAATGGGTTTGGTTTTTTTTTTTTGGTACTCAAATAGGAAACCCTGGTGGCGTAGTGGTTAAGTGCTACAGCTGCTAACCAAAGGGTCGGCAGTTTGAATCCGCCAGGCGCTCCTTGGAAACTCTATGGGGCAGTTCTACTCTGTCCTGTAGGATCGCTATGAGTTGGAATCGACTCGACGGTACTGGGTTTGGTTTTTTGGTTTTATATCCATATATTGGAGCCCTGGTGGCCCAGTGGTTAAGAGTTTGGCTGTTAACCAAAAGGTTGGCAGTTTGAATCCACCAGCTGCTTCTTAGAAATCCTATGGGGTAGTTCTACTCTGTTCTATAGGGTCTCTATGAGTTGGAATCGACTCGATGGCACTGGGTTTTTTGGGTACTCAAATGGAAACCTTGGTGGCATAGTGGTTAAGAACTATGGCTGCTAGCCAAAAGGACAGTAGTTCGAATCTACCAGGTGCTCCTTGGAAACCATATGGAGCAGTTTTACTCTGTCCTATAGGGTCGGTATGAGTTGGAATCGACTCGACGGCAACAGGTTTGATTTTGGGTTTTTTGGTACTCAAATATCAAATGCAGCAAATGGTGCTATTTCTATCTATTATTATTGGACAATCCGTGTTAACCCAGAACCTGGTAAAACATAAGAAATGGTGGCAAAAGCACACAACAGAACAACAGTGCTGAACTTGGTTACCTCTCATTTGCACCGGCCAGTTGGTGCACTTTTCTCTGACTTAAAGAAATCATGGCCTATTTAGGATGGTTAATATTGTGGACAAAGAAATGTCAAATGGCTCGGGTAAAACCAGTAGTGTCCGGTGATGATTTTTTGAGTATCATTACTCGGTGACATGGGGAGGTCATAGCTAACCTCCCCTTTCAAGAAATGCTGGTTATCTGCTAATGAATTTCCCTGATTCTTTCTCACTCTCTGAGGTGTTCTAATTGATTTTTCTTCCTGTTGTTTAGAATCTAAGGCTATTTAATTAATGAGTTTCTTTTACACAAATAGAAAAACTCAGCATGACCAAAGTCGGAGTGGTCAACAGTTCAGCTCTTCCCTGTCTCCCAGCTATAACACCCTTATTAAATCTGATTTCCCCAGTTTGCCTGTCAACCCACAGTTGCTTGACATTGTGTTCTTCAAAAAGTTCCTGGTTCTTCATTGAAGTCACTGGTTTTGTTTGTTAAGAAATTATTCTTAGAGCAGATCTTTCCAAGCTTTGATGTGAATATGAATCACCCAGAGATCTTGTTAAAATGCAGACATAGATTTATTAGGGCTGGGGCAGGGCTGGGATTGCACATTTCACAGACGATACTAATGCTGGTGATCCGAGGACCACATGTCCTAAAATGAAGGCAACCACAACTTTATATATGTATATATAGATTTATATACATATATATATACCCACATATATATAAATTTCAAATATATTTACAACAGTTACTACTTATAAATAAAGAAGTGTCAAATTGCTCGGGTGAAGTAGTTATCACCATGATTTTTCTCTGAGCTGCATTATTTGGTGACAGGGAGGAGTCAAGCTTAAATTTTCAAGCTGAAAACTTATCTAAGTATGGTATTCATAGTAATAATTTACTGCCTTACATTAATAATCAAAACAATGATTTCCTCTATAAAATAAGATCTTTTTAGGAAAGGAGAAATGTATTATTTGTCTTTGGCGGAATTTCTACAAGGTGAATAGTTCACAATGCTGTTGAAGCCTTGACCCTGCTTCTCAGAGTGTACTCCTAGGACCGGCAGCATCAGAATTACCTGTGAACTTGTTAACGTTCCAAATTCTAGGCCCTACCCCAGACCTATTCAATCAGAAATATAGTTAGTAGAGCTTGCTAATCTGCGTTTGAACAAACCCTCTAAGTGATTCTGAATACTGCAAACCGCTCCTCTGTAGGACCAGTTGCTTTATTTTCATTTTTAGACAGAATATATTCATATGATTTTCTTAAATCTCTTAAATTCACTGAATAAAGATTGGTCAAAAAAGGAAAAAAAAAAAAACAGCCATACAATGCCCGTAAATTCCATCTGCATAGTGCTTTGCACATATAAAAGAATTTATAAATACAAACTTGGCATAAGGGGGAGGATTAGTATAATTTTCCCCACAATTTACAATATGCCTCTCTTCTTACTAATGCAACTATTAGTTATTCATTGCATGAAGAAGGAATCCCAAAATATGACACAGACATTAACATTTTAAATTTTATGTGATTTATAGCAAGCAGCAAGCTCTCAGGAGGCCAGTTTGATATTGCTTTGAGGGCCACTTCTCAATTTCTTATACAAAGAATATCTAGGCATTGTGCTTTTCTCATCTAAAAGTTTATTCCTCCTGGGAAGAACCCATTTGAACCATTCCTTCTATATAATTGACTATTTATATGCAGCTATTACTGGGTACTTTACCCTCTTGAGGGCCACTAACCATGCATGCCTGGGCCTGATTTTGGGATACTTTTATGATGAAATGTCACCAGGAGATGAGAATCTAACTATGGAACAACTCTAGACTAGTTCTCTTAAGCCGTCTACGGAAAAAAAAATATCCTCCAGTGCCACAGATGGCACTTCAGACTTGGGCCCTGCAGCAAAAAAATATTCCTCACAAGTAAGTGGCAAATTCTAATAAATTTCTAAGTGGGAGAGTTCCCCTGAGTTTCCATCACCACATTTAGTGCTGGCAGTGGTCCGGGAAATAGCTAAAAATAGTTTCATGTCATCACTGAGGATTAGAATCTGTAACAATTCAACATCAAATACTCTTCATAAATCATAAATATTCTTGCACTTTATTTTAATCTGGACTTTCTTGGAAAGTTGTATTTCATGTCCTAATCTTACTCACATTTCACATTCTGTTTTTCAACACTTTTAAGCCAATATATATCTACTTATTAAAAACAAACATTTTCCCAATCTCCTGGGCATTGACTTATTAAATATCCTAACCAACAGTTACCCGTTTGTAACCCTTGTAACATCTTTTGTAAGAACCTAAAAGAATATATTAATGAAGAAATAAGCAAAAGCATTCACAAACTGTTAAAGGGTAATTCTCCAAAAAAAGGTAAAATCATGTGTCTCGTACAAATATAAGATGAACATTTGTCAAAATTTTTATTTATCACATCAGTTAATGAGGAAACCAGTAAGATGCTACAACAGGTACAAGAGAGATTTCAACCTATGTGGTTGAATCAGGAATGCTGAAATGAGTTTACGAATAGATGCAAACCTGACTTTTTCCAAAGGCAGGAGAGGAATCTCCCCTGGATAGAAAAAGCATGTCTATGCAGAAGTATTATTCAAGTGTCATTTGTGTTGTATCACTTAGCTGTAACTGAAGATTTAGAAAATAGCTCAAAGATAATAAAAGGCACAGAGCCCCATAGATTCAGATAACCTGGAAGATATGCTAGACAACACCTTGATTTTCACTGAAGACACCTATTTTAAGATCTTCCATAGTTTTTCTGATAATGATTTCCCAATGAAACATAGGGGAAAAATGCACACACATGAACATACACTTTTCCCAGGAAACTAATAGCTATCTCACAGGATTGCCGTGAAAATCAAGAGAAAACTATGGAATATACTTATCACACAGTAAAGTTCTTAATAAATTGCATTATTCCAAGTGGATCCATTTCAAGACATAGGTAACCTTTAGGGCCCAATTTTCCCATTCTCAAACTTTGTTTTGAGCTTGTCTTTCGGACACCCATCTCTCTTACTATATCAAACCTGTGACCAGGAAAGAATCGGAAATTCTTTCACAATTAGATGCAAATATAGTTAACTTTTCAGTGATAACAGAGAGGGTAGCATTTAAATAGGGGAAAAATCTTTACCGTAAAGAAACAAAGTGCTAATGCTGGAATTTCAAATACTAACTGTAGAGTTGTGAAGGTATTTCCAGGTCAAGAAGCCCTTCCTGAGATCCCGAAAATCACACCTCAGAATACTAGGTCCTCCTACTCCTAGAAGGAAGGCTAGGCCTGTGAGTCCCACATAATATTTGTATACACACACATAAATGCGCACATATATTATGTGTGTGTATGCTGTATACAATGTGTATCTATATATATTATTTATACACATGTGAATATATATTAGCAGGAAATTATACATACAACCTTACCTTGCCTTTTGGTATTTAATGAAAACCAGTGTGCAAAGTTTACCTGATAGAATTCCCAAAGAGAAAACATTTCCTCTAAAGCAGCCACCCTGGTGTGCTTATTTACTGATCCATGGGTAATGCCCCTCTCACAGAGAATGTCTTCCTAGAAAAAGAAATAGGCCTTTAAGAATAAGATAGGCTCTTATCTGTCTGGCATATACTCAGCATGGGCCAGTCTGAAAAGACGCAGATAAATACACTAAATGAATCCGCGAGGCCCTCCCTTCCCCTTCAGGGCTGTGATACTTACTAACTTGGTTTAGTACCCAACTTTGCCAAGAATCAGGCTCCCTCTCTTCCCTGGCTCTAAAGGAAATACCCATCAGCTCATTCATGACTTTGCTCCAGTTACAGAAGATGGGAAAGTGGAATTTTATCTTCTTGACACGTTGTTTTAGCTCTTAGTGAAATAAATGGTTTCTATATTGCATATCATTATTCATATGCTAAAATTGGTTTTTTTCTGAAACATTTGAAAAAGATTTGCCATTTGGATCACCTCTTATCATTCTGATTTTTCTACTGTTAATGTTTAGGGAACTCCATATATTAAAAGAAAAATTATAAACATACAGCATTAAGGCTGCAAGGAAAACAGAGGGAAAAAAAAGGAATATTCCGACCCTCAAAAGTTCAAATCAGAAAAATGGAACATAGTTTTAACACCGAGTAGCATTTCCAGTGCTGAGTACCCATTAAAAAATTAACTGTCCCTAAAACTGGTAAAAATAACTCTTTTCTCACAAAGGTTCAGGATTTTGTCTTTAACTGACCTTACATAGACTTAAATTTTGTCTCCAGCAAACACGGAATAGAATATATTGGTCATTATGTACAGCTCAAGTAGATTCCTCATAAAATTTCAAATCCTGTCTAGGATTACAAACAGAATAGGGTCTTGGGGAATCATCAAAAAGCTCAGAAACAAGATTGGCAAAGATAGGGAAAGCAGTGCAAAATAAGATCTTTGCAGAAGAAACAGAATTTAAAAACTGAGAAACAATTTAATAAACAACTTCAATTGATAAAAATAGACAATGACCATCTAAGGAATAGTGACTCCATTTGAAACGTGGAACAAGCGAAAATAAACAGTGTTAAACGGCCAACAAAGGGACCAAGTCAGACATAAAAAGAATTTTCACTCTGAAGTTGTTGTCTGCCGAGTTGATTTTGAATCATAGCAACTCCATGTTGTCAGAGTAGAACTGTCCCATAAAGCTTCCTACGCTGTAATCTTTACAAGAGCAGATCACTAGGTCTTTTCTCCCACCGAGCTACTGGTGGGTTCCAACTGCTGACCTTTTGGTTAGCAGCTGAACGCTTAACCGTTGTGCCACCAGGGATCCTTCTCTCTGAAGTAAGGATTATAAAACATTAACATACACTGCAGAAGGATAATGATGAAACTTTTCTATAGATTCATTAATTCACTCATCCATCAAATCTGCCCCACTTTTTTCTCTTCATCTCCTACTTCTCTCCCCATTGCTTACTTTGCTTCTGTCATACTGGCCTCCTCGCTCTGCCTTACACCTCCAGACATATTTCTACTTTAGAGCTCCGTACTTGCTATTCCCTCTGCCTGAAAAGCTATTCCTGCAGGGAGACACTTGGGTTACTCCCTCTCCTTTCTCAGGCTTTTACTCAAAAACCACCCTATCAGTGAAGCCTTCCCTGGCCACCTTACCTAAAATTTTAACTCCCTCCCTAATAGTTCTTATCACACTTCCCTGATTTATTTATTTTCTTTAGCTGGTAATCACTCCCTAACATATTGAGTAGTATCCCATTATAAGAATTTACCAAGGGTCTTTATCCATTCACCTAGTGAAGGACATTTGGACTGTTTCTAGTTTGGGACTATTACAAACAAAGCTGTTATAAACATTCGTGAACAGCCTTTACTGAGTACATAAATTTTCATTTCTCTAGGGTAAATAATTCAGAATGGGATTGCTGGGTCATACGATAAGTCTATATTTACGCCTATTAAGAAACTGCCAAGCTGTTTTCTAGAATGGGGATACCATTTCGCATTCCACCAACAATGAATAAGAGTTCTTTGCATCTTAACCAGAACTTGATATTGTCAGTATTTTTTACTATAGCCATTCTAATAAGTGTGTAGTGGTATATCACAGTGGTTTTAATTTGCATTTTCCTAATGGACAATGCCCCCATGTGTCTGTCAGTTTGTCGTACTGTGGGGCCTTCTGTGTTGCTGTGATGCTAGAAGCTATGCCACTGGTATTCAGATACCAGCAGGGTCACCCATGGAGGACAGGTTTCAGCTGAGCTTCCAGACTAAGACAGACTAGGAAGAAGGACCCGGCAGTCTACTTCTGAAAAGCACTGGCCAGTGAGAAACTTATGAATAGCAGCGGAACATTGTCTGATATAGTGCTGGAAGATGAGCCCCCCAGGTTGGAAGGCGCTCAAAAGATGATTGGGGAAGAGCTGCCTCCGCAAAGTAGAGTCGACCTTAATGATGTGGATGGAGTAAAGCTTTCGGGACCTTCATTTGCTGATGTGGCATGACTCAAAATGAGAAGAAATAGCTGCAAACATCCATTAATAATCTGAACCTGAAATGTATGAAGTATGAATCTAGGAAAATTGGAAATCATAAAAAATGAAATGGAACCCATAAACATCAATATCCTAGGCATTAGTGAGCTGAAATGGACGAGTATTCGCCATTTTGAATCGGACAATCATATAGTCTACTATGCTGGGAATGACAACTTGAAGAGGAATGGTGTTGCATTCATCATCAAAAAGAACGTTTCAAGATCTATCCTAAAGTACAACGCTGTCAGTGATAGGATAATATCCATACACCTACAAGGAAGACCAGCTAATATGACTATTATTCAAATTTACGCACCAACCACTAGAGCCAAAGATGAAGAAATAGGAGATTTTTATCAGCTGCTACAGTCTGAAATTGATCGAACATGCAATCAAGATGCATTGATAATTACTGGCGATTGGAATGCGAAAGTTGGAAATAAAGAAGAAGGATCAGTAGTTGGAAAATACGGCCTTGGTGACAGGAACAATGCTGGAGATCAAATGATAGAATTTTGCAAGACCAATGACTTCTTCATTGCAAATACCTTCTTTCACCAACATAAATGGCGACTATACACATGGACCTCGCCAGATGGAACACAAAGAAATCATATTGACTATATCTGTGGAAAAGATGATGGAAAAGCTCAATATCATCAGTCAGAACAAGGCCAGGGGCCGACTGTGGAACAGACCATCAATTCCTCATATGCAAGTTCAAGCTGAAACTGAAGAAAATCAGAGCAATTCCACGAGAGCCAAAATATGACCTTGCATATATCCCACCTGAATTTAGAGACCATCTCCAGAATAGATTTGACGCATTGAACACTAGTGACCGAAGACCAGACAAGTTGTGGAATGGCATCAAGGACATCATCCATGAAGAAAGCAAGAGGTCACTGAAAAGACAGGAAAGAAAGAAAAGACCAAGATGGATGATAGAGGAGACTCTAAAACTTGTTCTTGAGCATCAAGCAGCTAAACCAAAAGGAAGAATTCATGAAGTAAAAGAACTGAACAAAAGATTTCAAAGGGCCTCTCGAGAAGACAAAATAAAGTATTACAATGACATGTGCAAAGAGCTGGAAATGGAAAACCAAAAGGGAAGAACACGCTCGGTGTTTCTCAAGCTGAAAGAACTGAAGAAAAAATTCAAGCCTCGAGTTGCAATAGTGAACGATTCCATGGGGAAAATATTAAATGACGCAGGAAGCATCAAAAGAAGATGGAAGGAAAACACAGAGTCATTACACCAAAAAGAATTAATCGATATTCAACCATTTCAGGAGGTGGAATATGATCAGGAACCGATGGTACTGAAGGAAGAAGTCCAAGCGGCTCTGAAAGCACTGGCGAAAAACAAGGCTCCAGGAATTGATGGAATATCAATTGAGATGTTTCAACAAACAGATGCAGCGCTGGAGGCGCTCACTCGTCTATGCCAAGAAATATGGAAGACAGTTTCCTGGCCAACTGATTGGAAGAGATCCATATTTATGCCTATTCCCAAGAAAGGTGATCCAACCGAATGTGGAAATTATAGAACAATATCATTAATATCACACACAAGCAAAACTCTGCTGAAGATCATTCAAAAACGGCTGCAGCAGTATAGCAACAGGGAACTTCCGGAAATTCAGGCCGGATTCAGAAGAGGATGTGGAACCAGGGATATCATTGCTGATGTCAGATGGATCCTGGCTGAAAGCAGAGAATACCAGAAGGATGTTTACCTGTGTTTTATTGATTATGCAAAGGCATTCGACTGTGTGGATCATAACAAACTATGGATAACACTGCGAAGAATGGGAATTCCAGAACACTTAATTGTGCTCCTGAGGAACCTTTACATAGATCAAGAGGCAGTTGTTTGGACAGAACAAGGGGATACTGATTGGTTTAAAGTCAGGAAAGGTGTGCGCCAGGGTTGTAGTCTTTCACCATACCTATTCAATCTGTATGCTGCACAAAGAATCTGAGAAGCTGGACTATATGAAGAAGAACGGGGCATCAGGATTGGAGGAAGACTCATTAACAACCTGCGTTATGCAGATCACACAACCTTGTTTGCTGAAAGTGAAGAGGACTTGAAGCACTTACTAATGAAGATCAAAGACCACAGCCTTTAGTATGGATTACACCTCAACATAGAGAAAACAAAAATCTTCACAACTGGACCAATGAGCAACATCATGATAAATGGAGAAAAGATTGAAGTTGTCAAGGATTTCATTTTACTTGGATTTACAATCAACAGCCATGGAAGCAGCAGTCAAGAAATCAAAAGACACATTGCATTGGGCAAATCTGCTGCAAAGGACCTCTTCAAAGTGTTGAAGAGCAAAGATGTCACCCTGAAGACTAAGGTGCACCTGACCCAAGCCATGGTATTTTCAATTGCATCACATGCATGTGAAAGCTGGACAAGGAATAAGGAAGACTGAAGAAGAGTTGATGCCTTTGAATTGTGGTGTTGATGAAGAATATTGAATATACCATGGACTGCCAAAAGAACGAACAAATCTGTCTTAGAAGAAGTACAACCAGAATGCTCCTTAGAAGCAAGGATGGCAAGACTGCATCGTACATACTTTGGACATGTTGTCAGGAGGGATCAGTCCCTGGAGAAGGACATCATGGTTGGCAGAGTACAGGGTCAGCAGAAAAGAGGAAGACCCTCAATGAGGTGGACTGACACAGTGGCTGCAATGAGCTCAAGCATAACAACGATTGTAAGGATGGCACAGGACCGAGCAGTGTTTCGTTCTGTTGTACATAGCGTCGCTATGAGTCGGAACCGACTCAACGGCACCTAAACAACAACAATGGATAATGATTTGAATATCTTTTCACGTGCTTTTTTGTTGTCTTTATATTCTCACTGATTAAGTATCCAAGTTTTTGCCCATATTTTGTGTATGACTTTGTTTGCTCAATATTATTTTTAACTTATTTTTAAATAATTATAGACTCACAGAAGTTGCAAAAATAGGACAGAGATCACCCTTCAGTCAAAGATTAGCCAGACCCATAAAACAAAATGAGACTACATGAGCACCAGCCTAGGGGCAGGGACAAGAAGGCAGGAGGACATTGGAAAGCTGGTAATGGGGAACCCAAGGTCAAGAAGCGGAGAATGTTGACATGTCATGTGGTTGGCAACCAATGTCACAAAACGTGTATTGTTTAATGAGAAACTAGTTTGCTCTGTAAACTTTCATCTAAAGTACAATTAAAAAAAAATAGGTTACAGAGTTCCATGAACCTTTTGGCTAGCTTCCCCCATTAGTGACAACTTATAAAACTAGAGTGCAATATCAATGTCCAGGAAATTGATATTGGTACTGTACTATTAACTAAACTGCAGACCTTATTCAGGTTTCATGAGTTTTTACATGCACTCATTTGTGTGTGTGTACAGTTCTAGGCAATTTGATCCCATATATAGATTCATGTAACCATCAATACAATCAAGATACAGGACTGTTTCATCACCATAAGGAAATTCTCTCATGCTACACCTTCCACTTCCTTCTGCCATTCATGGTTTCTGATGACAAATCAGCTATCAACTGAGTCACGGGTCCCTAAAAAGTGTTGTGTTGTTTTTCTCTGGTTGCTTTCAAAACTCTTTGTCTTTAGTTTTTGGTAGTTTGATTATGATGTGTCTAGGCATGGATTTCTTTGGGCTTACCCTGTTTTGAGTGTGCTGAGCTTCTTGAATCCGTAGGTTTGTTTATATCATAAAATCTGGGAAGCTTCTGGCCGTATACTTTCCTGCACTGAACTTTTCTCCTCTCTTTCTGAAACTCCAATGATACAAATGTTAGACTTTAGTTATTATCCCAGAGGTCCCTGAGAATTTGTTCATATTTTTACTCCTTTTTTTTTTCACTCAAATGTTCAGATTGGATAATTTCTATTGATCTATCTTCAAATTCACTGAACTTTCTTCTGTCCTCCATTCTGCTCTTAAGCCCTTTAATTTATTTTTTACTTTGGTTACTACATATTTCAATTCTAAAATTTCCATTTTGTTCTTCTTTATATTCTATACTTTTCTTACTGAGATTTTCTACCTTTTCATGTGTGTTTACCCTTATTTATTGGGGCATTATCATAATAACGGCTTTAAAGTCTTTGTCAGATAATAACAACAACTGTGTAATTTCCATGTTGGTATCTGTTGATTGTGTTTTCCCATACAAGTAGATTTTCCTGGTTCTTTGGATACTGAGTAATTTTGGATTATATCTGACTCAGTCTTGTTTAAATCATATGGAGAATGTTGATATTATTGTTTTAGGAGGTAATTGACCCAGGTGGGTCCTGGCCAGGCTTCTGTAGGTTGTGATTTTAATTTCAGTTCCATTTTCAAAGCCTTTTCAGTGCTGTTTGAATCAGATCTGTCCCTCATATATACCACCCACTAGCTAGTCTAGGACCTGGGCAGTGGTCTATTCTGTTGTACAGTTCTCATGAGAGTCTATGGTATGCTTCTTAGGGCAGATCCATGCACACACAGCTGTGGGTGACCTGGGAAGTTCATTAAGAACTTTAAAAGGTTGCTTCCCCAAACTCTTCCCTCTCAATGATTTCCCCAGGACTTTCCGGTCTGCTGGGGCTCCTCTTTTCGTTCTCTATTCAGAAACCTGGGGCCTTATTAACTCACTTTGCCACACATTCCCTGCAACCTGTGCCATGTTTGCAGCCAAGTGACAAAAGGACAGAGGAGGAAAAGAAAAAAAAACGGCAAAAGGGGTTTGCTCCAGCCTCTTGGGATGTCAGCTCCTCCCATGACACAGGAAGATTCTACTCTCTCATAGTTTTAGGCCATTAATGGATTTCTATTGATGTCACTGTTACTGCTGTCTCAGCTGATATCATGGTATTTCTTGGGTTGGGACATGAGAGAATGGAGAAGGGAAAAGAAAAGGGGGAAAAAGCATGAGACGACTCAACTCAGGGCATTAGGAGACCCCTTTCATGCGCCCACAGCCATAAGTAGGGGTCTTTTTCTAGAGCTCTCTCTCTCTCCACCCCAATTCTACTTCTGGGCTTCAGGCTGTACTGTCTCTATTCTGGGGATGCTGAAGGGAAAAAAAGTAGTAAACTCACTGCCAGTCCACTGGTATTTTTAATTCTAATTTTCTTCCCCCTTCTGCCTGCTACTATTTACAGTTCAGAACCCTCAAGTAACTGCTCCATACATTCTGTCCCGGTTTTATAGCTGTAAAAATTACAGACATTTTATAGACTTTGGCTCTTTGTTTAGGACATCCTTTTTATGAGTTAAACTGGAAAGCCTGTGAGATCATGGATTCTGTCTTTTCCACTACTATATCCCCAGCCTGCCACATAATATGTGCTTAATATAATTTTGATAAATGACTACCTGATTGACTAAGTTAATAAATGATCAATATTGGATTATTAGTTTTTCAAATCCTAAAGCTATTGGCTTATTCGTAAGTGGTAATTTATAATTCTTCATTTTCCTTAAGCAGACAGATATACTACCTTATTAAGAGTCATATTTAATTCAGGTGTTTTAGTTGTGACTACACAGGAAAATATTTTACATTTTTTATAGATATATTTGACTAAAGCAAACTATAGTTTCATCTGCCCCAACTCCTACCGAGGAAAGTGAGATTTTAAACCACAAAATAATTTGTATTTAAAAGTGTAATAACCATCCACATATCAGCTTAAGAGAAAAAAATAATCCCAGTAGACCTTAAAAAAATTATTCTAAGATATAAAAATTCCTCTATTCTCTTAGGGACAAATGCTTTTCTTTCCTTGTATATGAGAACATACTGACATCATCACAAAGTTAGAGACAGACCTTGATAGGAATCTGCCTGTCTTCTGAGTTAAACACACATTCCAATTAGTCAGTAACAAGAACTGGACTCCCCATGTAATCTGTGTGTGACAGCCATTTTAAATGGTGACTTCAGCTTCTTTAGGCTTGAGCTGTTGCAAGGAAGGAGGAGGCATTTGAAGTATTTTTTTTAAATGTTGATCCTGTCAGCAAAGAAATATAATAAATCTATAGACTGTTGCTACAAAGCTCTGAAAAATTCACACAGAAGGTTGTTACAGTAATTCCTAAAGGACAGTACCTTTCCTTTATGAAGTTCTTCTCAACTGTACAGAGGGGAAAAAGAGGGAGAGAATGGGGAATGCACACTTTACCGCAAAAGGCAATACTTATAACATGGTTTATGGTTGGTCAGTAAGGGTTAGCCCTTTATTTTTTTCCCCTCATTTCAAATCAGAAATCTTACAAGAGAAACTGTAAAAGCAACTTAAAAATAACAAGGATTATCTAATCTCAATGGATAAATGGGGTGTGGGGGGTAGGATGGGGCCACCAGTACTATAATTTCAGGCTGCTCCAGAGGGTTATACTATTACGTTCTCTGTCTAAGATAATATAATTGGATCATTATGTGTGAACAGAGACTACAGAGATTAATAAAAAATACTGCCTTGTTCATATGATACCTTTTTCTCATTAAATTTCAAAGGCTGTTATTTCCACAGTTTCACTATTCTGAGTGGCCTTAGCAGGTTGATCGTCGGCTTTCTGCTAGGTCAAGCTCTATGTCCACGCTCCCTGGCACTGAACTCTAGGTGCCTTTCTCTGGCTTCAACTCTGAGCCGCTCTTACCTGGAAACTGTTTTAAACTCACAGTGTCCAGGAAGGTACTATTTTCCAGAAAAACAGGAGATTTAACTGTATATTGACTGTGATGCTTGTAATGACTTTCCTGAAAGATGAGGGCAAAAGTAATCAATAGCGAATTAAGATACAGAATAAAGAAGAACGTTATGGCACTTTGCATGTGTGAAAAAGGCCACATATTTGATGGTTCACACACTTGACCAAAAATCATAACATACGGGTTCTAGTGCAAAGTCTGCTATTGACTATGTGATTCCAAGCATGTCATTTACTTTCCCCAGACCAATTTTTTCTTCTTGAAATGAAAAGTAACCACACCAATCTTTCGTTTTTCATGAGGGAATTTACCACTTCATGAACAATAGTGGCAATTTCAGGAATAAAATGATTTTTCAGCTCCTCATCTTCTGTTTTGCTTTTTATTATATAAAGTTCACAAATAATCCAATGTTACAAAAATGATTAAATTGCAGAGTGACAGTTCCTAATTGCCCCCAAAGGATTCATTATATATATGATGTATATTTAAATATATATTTCCATTTATTTTGTTTATATAAAAATGTAGTCTTTTTGCATAAATACAAATATATATTTAAGTAGCTAAATCTGTGAATAATTTTAAAAAATTGGTTTGAAACATATCAGATAAGTGTTTTCAGATCAAGATGCTCCAGAAATGTGCACACTGGAAACAAGGCATTTCCAATGTGCACAGGGCTCTGGTCACTTCACAGCCTTGGCTATTAGAGCTCACTGCTTTATTGCATTCTTTGCTAGGTTCTGTACACCGATGGTTGGGGCATCCCCATGTATAAGGTGGAAAAGCAGAAAACTGGATACATATGATACCCCTAACACATACGTACCTCGTTTCCAAGCCCATCCTCTCCTGATTAGGCCCTTCCTTGTCCCTGTTCCACTACTGCAATCTAGAGCTTGAGTTTCCAATGTTGCTGTTTTTCCTGAGGATCTATTCTCAGGGTCTGTTTTGTTATCTTGGATTGTCATACATTTTTTTTGGTCCAAAACGGAGATTACTAACATTCATTCTCATTAAATCCTCTCTTATCTAATTTCCACGTTTATCATACAGTCCTGAGCAAAAAAGGGTTAAGGGAAGTTTAGGATGTTGTAATACTGGGAACCAAGGGTTTCTGGAGAGCCTGGATATATATGAGAGTATATTTGTTTAGGGAACTAAAAGTAGTAACTTTTATAATATTTCTTGTTACAAATAATAAATTAGTAATATTTTAAAAATAGTTTCTAATAAAGAAAATAAAAAAGAACAAATAATTAAGAAGTGAAATAAAAGCCACCTATTAGCCCACCATCTGGAGATAAAACTTTGCTGTGTATAATTCCAGACTTTGTTTATGCCTACATAACATTTCAATGAACTAAGAATAATAAAGTAAAAAAAAATTTTTTTATAATAAGTACAGTTAATAACCTTCTTTCTTCACCAAAAAATGAGAACCTTTCTATGTAATAGGAGCCCTGGTGGTTAAGAACTTGGCTGTTAACCAAAAGGTCAGCAGTTCCAATATTGGAAACCCTATGGGGCAGTTCTACTCTGTCCTATAGGGTTGCTATGAATTGGAATCAACTCGATGGCAACAGGCTTGGTTTTTTGTACTTTTGGTTCCATGTTATAAATATTCATCTACAATCCTATTAACAATACTTGACTGCAATTCTATTGAATGGCTATATCATAATTATTGAACTGATTTTCTACAAAAGGAGATTTGGGCTGTTCTGAAGTTTTCAGTATTCCAACCTTTTAGCACTTTTCCAACTATGTCATTACACTGAATTTCAAGAAGCAGAATGTATCAAGGCTATGTACATTTTCAAGGCTTTATGGCAATGCTTCTTAGAAATAAGCCAATTATATAAAATGAAGTACATGTTATTTTTAGAGTAATGGCTTTATTTTTAATTAAAACTGATATATTCTGCTATCATCTTAAGAATCAAGCAATACTAAAAAAAGCAATTAACCCAAAATGTCATCAATCAGATATATAGTGTTATCACTTCATGAGCATCTCCCTGTACATATACACAGATACAAAGATAAATAAATAATAAGTAGATAACAGATTGGTTGATAAGTAGATATAGATAAACAGCCAAAAATTACTTCAACAATTGTTGTTGTTAGGTGCCATGGAGCTGGTCTGGACTCACAGCAACTCTATATATAACAGAACAAAACACTGCCCCATTCTGCACAGTGAGGTTGTGTCATCTGCATATCACAGGTTGTTAAAGAGTCTTTCACCAGTCCTGATGCCACATTCTTCTTCATATAGCTCAACTTCTTAAAAAAAATTTTTTAATACAGATTGAGTAAGTATGGTAAAAGGATACAACCCTGATGCACACCTTTCCTGGCTTTAAAATCACGCAGCACCCCCTCATTCTGCTCAAACAACTGTCTCTTAGTCTATGTACAGGTTCCACATGAGCACAATTGTTTTGGAATTTCCATTCTTCACAATGTTATCCACAATTTTTTACAATCCACACAGTCAAATGCCTTTGCACAGTCAATAAAACACAGGTAAACATCTTTCTGGTATTCTCTGCTTTCAGTCAGGATCCATCTGACATCAGCAACAATATCCCCAGTTCCACGTCCTCTTCTGAATTTGGCTTGAATTTCTGGCAGTTCCCTGTAAATGTACTGCTGCAACCATTTTTGAATGATCTTCAGCAAAATTTTACCAACATGTGATAGGAATAATATCGTTTGATAATTTCCACATTTTGTTGAAATACCTTCTTTGGAATGGGCACAAATTTGGATCTCTTCCAGTCGGTTGGCCAGGAAGCTGTCTTCCAAATCTTGTGACATAGGCTAGTGAGCACTTCCAGTGCTGCATTTGTTTGTTGAAACATCTCAATTGGTATTCCATCAATTCCTGGAGTCTTGTTTTTCATCAATGCCTCCAGTGCAGCTTGGACTTCTTCCTTCAGTACCATTGGTTCTTGATCACACGTTACCTCCTGAAATACTTGAACGTTGACCAATTCTTTTTGGTACAGTGACTCTGTGTATTCCTTCCAGCTTTTTTTGATGCTTCCTGCCATAGAATTCTTCAAAATTGCAACTCGAGGTTTGAATTTTTCTTCAGTTCTTTCAGCTTGAGAAATGCTAAGTGTGTTCCTCCCTTTTGGTTTTCTAACTGCAGGTCTTTGCATATGTCATTATAATACTTGATCTTCTCAAGCCACCCTTTGAAATCTTCTGTTCAACTCTTACTTCATCATTTCTTCTATTCATTTTAGCTGCTCAGTGTTCAAGATCAAGTTTCACAGTCTCTTCTGACATCCATTTTGGTCTTTTCTTTCTTTCCTGTCTTTTCAGTGATCTCTTGTTTTCTTCATGTATGATGTCCTTGATGTCATTCCACAACTCATCTGGTCTTCGTTCATTAGTGTTCAATGCGTCAAATCTGTTCTTGAGATGGTCTCCAAATTCAGGTGGGATATACTCAAGGTCAGACTTTGGCTCTTGTGGACTTGTTCTAATTTTCTTCAGCTTCAACCTGAACTTGCATATGAACAACTGATGGTCTCTTCCGCAGTTGGCTCCAGCCTTGTTGTGACTGATGATATTGAGCTTTTCCATTGTCTCTTTCCACAGATGTTATCAATTTGATTTCTGTGTTTTCCATCTAGTGAGGTCCACATGTATAGTCTCCACTCATGTTGTTGAAAAAAGGTATATGCGATGAATAAGTCATTGGTCTTACAAAATTCTATCATGTGATAGACTCACATATATACAAACTCCTTTTAAAAATATTAAATATCAACTAAGATATAACTGAAAAAAAAGTGAAAACTAAAGGAAATGCTGAATGTTAGATAAGTGTTCTTTTACTACAAAGTATTTGTTTCTACAAGAACCATATAAAGCAGTGGTTCTCAAAAAGTTGTTATTTTGCCCCCAGGGTGCACTTGGTAGTATCCAAAGACATTTTTTTGTCATCACAACTGGGTGGGAGGGGGATGCTACTGGGTAGAGACCAGGAATACTGCTAAACATCCTACAATGCCACAGGATAGCACCCCCCCAACACACACACCAAAGACTTATGCAGCCCAAAATATCAACAGTGCTAAAATTGAGAGGATTAAGGAAAAATATTTTTAGAAAATATTTAAAGGTTGGGGTCATTAGTTTTTTAAAGTTCCTGCTTTGATTTTAAACATGGTCAGACAATACGGAAAGTAACGTGGTTATCCCACTTAAACTTCTGTCCCACTGCCCTTTAACATCTGTTTGCAGCCATAATCCCTCAGGTGTTTAGTTCTTGGATATTATTGCTCAGAGTTTTTTGTTTTGGTTTTAAGAATTTCCAAAGTTCTTCCCTGTCTGAGAGTGTCTGTTGTGGTCTTTTTGTTTGAATGATAACTTGGCTGTGTGTAATATTCTTAGGTCCCACTTTCTTTCCCAGTGAAGTCTGGAGAAAGCTCACCATCACCATATGGCAGTAAATGTTACCATGAGTTCAAGATTTTGAGATTGCCCTAATTTTTTGTCTTTGTGGATCAATTAATTTTTCTGCCTGAATATTTGATGAATTGTGATTCCTTAAGAATTGTTTCTTTGTCCATAAGTACAGTGAGTTAACCATTATAGATATCTCAGTGTCATTAATTCCAAATATTTTTCCTGCTATGAGGTATGTTCTCCAAAGGTTTAGTTTTTTTTCTTTATTTCTGAGAAATTTTCCTCTATTCTGGCTCTAAATATGTTTTCTGCTGCAGATTCTGTACTGAAATTTTATTTTCAACTGTGTCATTCACATGTACTTATAAGCTATTAATGTGCTATCTTAGTTCTCAATTTGTTTTTTTACTCTTCAATATCCTTTTTCATCTTCTTATCCTTGCGGTTCTGATTTTACTGGATTCATATTCTTTGTAAATTCTTCTACAGCATGAACCACTCTTGGAACTTTCTTCTGTATCTTAGGTTGGGTTTTCTTCAAGATTGGGTTCTTCTGATTTTGCTTACAATTTTCACTCCTTTCCTTTTTCTTTTTTTTTTGCTTCTAGTTTCTGTTTCTGTTCTACTATATTATCACAGCTGCTACTCTTCATCTGTCTCATACATTAACATATTTCACACTTTTTATTTTCAGATATAGTTTTTGAATGAATACCATTCCTATCTTATTTGAGATTATTTTTCCTGTTCCTCTGAGCTTTAGTTTGAGTGCTTTCAATCTCGGCCCAAGTTTATAGAATGAGGGTAGAGACAAAACTTGGTTTGGACTGTGTGAAACACTTGGGAAATTTGAACTCCACTCTCTCTTATGAAATCTTTTATACCCAGTTTGTTCTCTTAAGCAGTTCTCTGAACTGCACTGTTCCTTGGAAAGCAACAAGCATTCCAGTCTTTCGGCGCCTGAATGTACATAAAGAGCATATACTCACAAAGATGTTTTTCTCACTTTTCCCCAGTGTTGCTTATTTAGATCCCCTTACTATGTTTCCTCCCAAACTGAGCAGTATGAAGAGGGATTCTCAGGATTTTACTGAATCCTCTTATTGTCCAAGTATTACTTTTTGCTGCACTAGGATACCTAGAATATTTTTACTTTATTCCTTTTCCTGTGGACTTAATTATCCAAAGTTAACCAAAATTGGTGAGCTCATCCAGCCTTCATCAAGATTTCAGGCTCTAGATGTATTTGACTTTTAGAAAGGAAGTACTTGTGCAGTCTTTTGAGTTTTGTATGCTACATCTTTTTTAAAATTTCCACATAAGACTATAATTTATACGGGGAGGGATATGACTAGATGGCAGTGGTATAATGGAAAATGTTTAACAACTAACTTTCTTTGGGCGAGGTGAAGGGAAACCCTGATTTATTTATTTTGCAGTAGTGTAAATACTCTCACTATGGCCAATTTCAAGCGTCAATGTGATGTCACTGAACACGGGGTTGGAAACAGATGTGTCACAATTAGCTCTCATAAGGCGGTGGCAGCCAACTCCAACACACCACTGATAAAACCAAAACCAAACCAGTTGCTGTCAAGTCAATTGTGACTCACAGTGACCCCAAGTGTTGCAGAGTAGAACTACACTTCATAGGGTTTTCAGGGTTGTGATCTTTCAGAGGCAGATCACCAGGCCTTTCTTCTGAGGTGTTCCTGGGTAGGTCTGAAACACCAATCCTTTGGTTAGTAGCTGCACACTTAATCATTTGTGCCACCCAGGGATTCCACACAACTGATAACTTAAACATCGCAAGAACTTCAAGAATAGTTTAAGCATATGCATGATTACCCCTGCCCTGCCAACACTGCCATGCAATTCTTTCCTTCTGGGAAGGAGCCAACATTGTTGAAAACAGAAGTAAAGAAAAAGAAACCCTTTCCTGTCCCCAAGTGACTTTGGGAAAATTCCTTCTATCCAAAGCCTGCACACATGTAAAACCCAAACAATGGCAGTTTTGCCCTTTAGAATTCCTTTTATACAAAGTACTTCAGGTACTCGTATATACGGCATTATCGAAACATAAATTCTTATTATAACTTTTAACTTCTGAAATTACAGTTATTAATGCAGATTATACAAATACTTTTTATGGGTTAAGGCAAACCCACACACAATTAAAACTAAACCACTGTAAGAATAAATAACATTTACTACTCCAAGGTTATTTCATGCGCTGTTCAATGACAACTGCAGCTGTGCCACTATTTAAAGTGTTGCTGTGAAATTAATATAATGTATTATGACAAAATGCTATGTGCAGCTCTTAGAGATGAAGAAATCTGAGTGGGTGGGAGGGAAAAAGAGAAAGCAACAGCAGTGAGATCATAGAACTGTCTAAAAGAGAACCTTAGCTACTTTGATTTATCTGTATAGAATCTGTAAGCTTGTCTCAACTGGACACTTCTCCAAGTTCAATGTAATTTTACTCTCCATGTAATTTTATTCTCCAATCAGAACTTAACTATCATATGCTTCAGTCCTTCAGATTCCTGGGCTCTCCTCTTCAAGTTTCCAACTGTTTAACTGATAAATGTATCAACCTTGAGGGGATTATGTCTAATAGCAAAAACTGACTACGCTTTCTGAGAATAAGAGGATTTCTTTGGAGGATTTCCGGAAAGAGAGCACCTTCACTTGACCTTTAAATGGCATAGCTCACATAGAAAATGAAAATAGTTGCACAATACTTGGGATAAATGGTCAAGGAATCTAGCTACTCCGGATGACCAGCAGAGCTTCCATTCACTCTAGGCCAGGCCCAGCCATGCTGAATGCAGAGAAGATGAGTATTTCAACAGAACTAAATCTCATTTATTGCATACCAGTGTCCCATGTTACACTGGTTGGGAAACTGACTTAACCTAAAAGAAAAGATCTTGGTACAATTTGGGTTCCCCAGGAATCACCCTCCGAGAAGAATTTTAATAAGCAGAATGTTTATTTAAAAGTATCCTTGGGAACAACACTTACGGAAGGGAGGGAAAGGAAGCAGAAGTGTGCAGAGGGAGATGTTGAGTCACAATGCAGGCTCAAGGACAGCCTTAGCCAAACCCACTTGGAGCTCTGGAGCTAAAATGTTCCCACAAAGTGGTCCTGAGTTGGGTCAGGATAACCATGCCTTTTTCTGTATTTCCACATCAATCAGTCAGTGGATGTGAGCCACCTCAGGAAGTGGTGTGACCTTGAACAAGACAGCATTGTATTACTGCAAAAAAAAAAAAAAAAAAAAACCCAGTGCCGTCGAGTCAATTCCAACTCGTGACCCAGTAATCCCTAAAGGGGCTCGAAACTGAAGACTGTTTGCTGGCAGCCTTTCTAGCAGCTGAGGAAATGAATCTTTCAGTAAAGAGGGATCTGGGAAGTGCATCATAGTGTCTACTACGGATCTCCAAACTAGATTTCTTAGACACCGATCTGCCTCAACACCATTCGCTTTTGCAACACACTCCTATTTACAGCATCTCTCACTAAATACAATGGGTAGGGGGACAAGGAAAGAGATACTTTTATGACTCCAAAGGCACAGCTGCCTCTCATTCTAACATGTGAAATCTATAAAGGTCCATTCCCAAAGGAGGGGTTCATTCAACTGTACATTAATCTCTTTAAAAGCATAGTGCATTAGGCACTCATTTTTATTTGGCCTTACCACTACCCCCAGTTTAAACACAGATGTCTAGCTTACCTGCCTTATTCAAAGCTGGGGTTGAATTTCATCAATGCACTATATTTTAAGGAGTATTAAGTTATCACCTGAAACAAGGTCTACCATGAAGGGTCTGTCTTTTCTTTCTGGTATGACTCTAAAATGCCAGTACCACCTGACTGGTACTATGTTTATGGCCACTTATCATTTATATTCAGTGATCTTTAGCCAATTGCTTTTTAGGGTTGGGAGACCACAGCCAAGGCACCATATGAAGTTACTAGACAAAAGGAAGAAGCCACTAGAGTTAGGAAGCAGAGTGGGCCAAAGAAAGACTGTTGCAAAGACTTCTACTTTCCAAATTTTGCTCACATTTGGCCTGTCTTGTATTGTTTTCTTTGTAGTCCTGGGAGTAATGCCATAAGATATTTTCACCCAATACTTGGTGAGAAAATAGACAGTGTGTTCACTAATTCTTAAAATAACGAGGAAACATCATCAAGAACAAAATCTCAACTTAATATGACCTTGGAACAATACAAACACAGTTGAAAATACATGGTATAGTTCAATGCTAACATAATTGAGTTCTAAAGAAGGTCAAATTGATAGAAAAAAGTCAGTTATGAAAATATCTACATATTTGTATATGCCATTACCCTTACCTAAACCACTTCCCTTGCTTCTCCATCTCTAAAGCATGCCTACCCTTTGAGTCTAAGCTTAAATCCTACTTCATCCATGGAGTCTTCCCCAAATACTCCAATCCCTTTACCAACACAACTGCTTAATGTTCAGTGTGTCTATAAAATATTTGACCTTCATCACTGTTTTTTGTTGTAGTGCTACTGAGCACCCACTATGTGCCAAGCACAGCATTATAAAATTCACATATCTTATCAGATTGAATCCTTGTATGAGCCCTATTAGCCAGCTCTGACTATCCCGATTTGACATTATAAGAGAACAGAGGCTCAGAGAGGTGAATTGGTTCTGCAGGTTAAATGCGAGAAGCAGGCATTAAACCAAACTCAGATATATTACAATATCTATGTTCTTTCTACTATGCTGCCTATATTGCATGTATTTCTCATTTCCCTTGGGTAGACCGTACACTTCTTAGGAGAAGAAACTATGTATAATACCCCTTTCTTGCACTGTTTTGTACTCACCCGCCATTATCTTGAATAACAAAGAGCACATACATCATGTGTATGTTTGAGAGAAACAAAGAAAAAGAAGATATTAGATAGAAAAGTCAGTAAGTGGACTCCTACAAGTATTCTAGATTACTCCTGAAGAAGTAAAAACTTACCAAAAGGATACAGCTCCTAAAAATATTAAGAACAATTTTTGTACCAGTCTTTCCCTGTTTCCATGTTCAGGTGCCAATCTGTGACTTAGTTAAGACCTTGACTTTCTCACCCAGTAATACGGAAGCAAGCAATTGGGAAATTTGATTAAGAGTCGGGGTTACCCATGGCATGAAGAAGCTTAATACAGATACATGTCTGGTTGCCTTTTATTAAAATAAATTGAAATGATTTATCTCCAATGATAACAATACAAATGGAAACACTTGGCAGTTCCCTTGAATATCTAATGAAGGATTACCCTCACACTCACATTTATATCCTGTAGTGTGCACGGCACTGAGAGAAGGCCAGGAAAGTGACAACTCCTTAATTAGTTAGCGCTTGGTGACAAATTGGGGAAACTTCCTCTGGAATCTATGCAGATGGAGGAGATGGTAGATTGGTTTAAACGTCACTCTCTTTATTATATGTTTCACAAGGCGTACGCTTTTATTTCATTGTTAAATATTTACAAACTCAAGGAAATAAGATTCACTAAATAACATGGTAAAAACCAAATGAAAGGTTTTGCTTCATTTAGTACCTGAATCAACAGTACTTTACCTATCAAGGCAGACCTGAAACCTCCTTTTACCAACTTTTCTGTGATATGAGAAAAATAATTAGAACCAACTACCTAACTTTATTCATCAGTGCCCCTCATAGGCAAGCTGTATAAAAAAAAGCTATTTTTAAGTAGTTTTCCTCAAAAAGTTACCCTGTAAGCAGTTGTACTCTCCCTCTAGAATTATGACTCAAATTATTTATTGAATTATATCAAAATGCCATACAGAATTTAGTAATGATAGCTGTATGCAATAATTACATGCTACACTGCCTCCATTGGAAACCATGGTAACCGATCAGTTGCTGTTTCAGCCTGCCACCATAGCTGAGAGTGTCACAGAGGAGAAATAACTTACTATACCCATAATCGCATACATTCAACCTGGAGAGAACCACAAAAGGGCTATTGATTTATAATTAAGCTAATAAGTTATTCTAATTATAGCCACATTTCCCCCTGAGATTTGTGCATGCAATTATGATAGGGGGTAAAGGCAGGGAGGGAAGAAAAGGAGGGGAGGAGAATGGGAGGGAAGGAGATGAAGGCATAATAATTAACATACACTTTTTTTTGGAAAAGTGATTTTACTTCTTTTTATAGGAAAAGCTATAAAGATAAGGAATAATTCTTCAAAAACTCATAACATGAGGGTCAACCATGGCCTTGGTTTTCAGCTTTTCTCCAAAACAAGACTTGGAGGACATCCTCTCCAGTCTCTTATTGTGAATTCCTCTCTGAATCTTCCCTGATGAGTCATTTAGCCTCCACTGGAACACATTATGTAACAGAGGGATTACTACCCATTTCATGATTGGACCTTGTCATTGGTAGGAAGGTCCTCCAAACCCCATGGATCAAAATCTGCCTCTGGGCATCTGACCGTTTTATCCCGATACTACCCCATTTGGAACAACCCTAGTCCATGCCAGACTCTCTCCTTCCTCCGAATCTTTGGATTTACTCTTCTGCTTGTCTGGAATGCTTTTTCAGTAGCTCTTCAAATGACTGGCTTCATCTTGTCAACTCAGCTCAAATGTCATCTCAGAGAAGCCTTCCCTGACCACCTGCTCTCTCAAACTAAACTAGCTTCCTCCAAGCCTCTCTATCACCTGCACATCACTTACTATTTTCTGAAATTAATATTGGCACATGATTATTTACATGTACATTACTTATCTTCTCCCCACTGGGCTGTTAGCTCCTTAAGAATAGCTATCTTGTATTTCTTATTCACCACAGTAATCTTAGTGCCTAGCTCCTTTCCCAATCCCATATATAGTCCTTCTTCCCTAAACAAATATCAGGTAGAATATTTTTGCCCTTGGTCTTGTCCTACTCAACATTTAAATGGTATGCATTTTTCAATGATAAGTATACAGCAGGTGCTCAATAAATAGTTGATAATAAGAAGAAATGAATGATCGACATTTTAATAGTACTTTTTCTTCATGCCATCCCTCCAAATGTTTGAAGAAAATTGTCCTACCTCATTCAAGTCTCCTCTTAAAGCTATTCATTCATGATTTCTTCAATTCTTCTTCTTAGGATCTGTTTTTGACATCTCTCATTATTTGGTTATGTCTCCCTGACCTGCCAATTTATCAATATTCCAACTTACAATCTAGCATACACAACTCAGTAGGAGCTTTCAGGTGTGATCTGACCTATGCAGACATGGTCACTGACAGATGTGATCAAAACATCAATATCCAGACAAAGCATTTCAATGTATTTTATGAGCCTCACGTAGTCTTGATACCTAAAGAAACTGGACAAAGGTAGCACACACAAAAAAGAAATCAACAGTTTAGGTCTGTCTCAGACACAGAGCCCTTGTTCCAAACAACAGCTTAGATGAAATGTCAAAATAGAAAATCCAAGTGTTGTGGCACACAGAATAATGATCCACAAACATGTCTAGGTTTTAATCCCTGGAAACTGTAAATGTTAGCTTCTTATATGGCCAAAGGGACTCTGCAGATGTGATAAAATTAAGGATCTTAAGATGGGGAGATCATCCTGGATTATCCAGTGGGCTCAGTATAATCACAAGTGTCCTTATAAGAAGGAGGCAGAGGGAGACTTGATGACAGAAGAGAAGGCACCATGAGGACAGAAGCAGAGACTAGGGTGATGCAGCTATGAGCCTGGGGATGCTAGCAGCCACTAGAAACTGGAATAGACAAAGAATGGATTCTTCCTTGTTTTAAGTCAAAAAAACCAAACAACAATAAAAAAAACCCCACTATTCTGGTTAAGCCGCCAGTCAGCCAGTCAGTGTCCCAAAACTATGTTACCACCTTGTATTTACAATGGTGTGATACAGCACAATGCTTTCCAAATTTTACTGTGCAGATACATCACCTGGGGATCCTGTTATAAAGCAAATTCTGATTCAGTAGGTCTAGGGTGAGGTCTGAGATTCTACATTTCTAACAAGCTGCTGGTCTGTAAGCCACATTTTGAGTAACAAGTCTATACTGGACATGCTGAACCTGGAATTAAGAAAGCAAAATTTGAACTGCAGCTTGTCCTAATTATCTAGTGCTGTTGTAACAGAAATACCACAAGTGGGTGGCTTTAATGAACAGACATTTATTTTCTCACAGTTTAGGAGGCTAGAAGTCCGAATTCAGGGCACCAGCTCTAGGGGAAGGCTTTCTCTCTCTGTCAGCTCTGGGAGAAGGTCCTTGTCTCTCTTCAGCTTCTATTCCTAGGTTCTTTGGCAATCCTGTGGCATGTATCTTCCCCTCCATTTGTGCTTGCTTGCTTAATCTGCTCTTTTATATCTCAAAAGAGATTGATTTTAGACAAACTCTACACTAATACTGCCTCATTAACATAATAGAGAAGACCCATTCCCAAATGGGATTATTACTACAGGTAGGGGTTAGGATTTACAACCCATATTTATGGGGGACACAATTTAAACCATAACACAGCTCTACCATTTAATAGCAGCATACATGTGGATAAATACACTGGCTTTATTATCTATAAAAGAGGAATAAATATAACTCTCTTTGTGGGTTGCTTTAAGAGGCAAATAAGATAACAAATGTAGTTGGCACACAGTAGGGATATAACAAATATTTACTCAATGAATGACCTTCTACCAATGAAAGTTGGAGGCTCATATTGAATGTACAGTCAGCAAAAACCTGACATCTTTTTCATAGAAATGGCTACAAAGCCAAATTTTCTCTCATCCAGCATTTGTACAGTTGATTTTTTTTAACCTAAATACAGGACGTAACATTTATAACTATTAAATTTCATCTTGTTAGCTTTGGCCAGAGTTCCAGCCTGTCAAGATGATTTTCAATTCAGATTCAGTTACTCAGTGTATTAGATATTGCTCCAAACTTTATGTCATCTACAAATTTGATAAGTATGCCTTCTATGTCATTATACATATCGTTAAAATGTTGAGGAGGACAAGACCAAGGGCAGAGATATTCTACATTTTATTTGTTTTGAGGGAAGGACTATACATGGGGTGGGGGAAGGAGCTGGAATTGTTTGGCAAACTGTAAATCCATATAACTGAATATCATCCAGTCCACATTTCTCCATTTTTTCCCTACATAGTTTCCATAAAATATTTTTGTGAAATATGAATTAAATTAAAACACATTACATCTATGGAATTTTCTCATCTTCCCATCAAACTAAAACTAATAATAAGAAAGAAAGAAATTATTTTGGCATGACTTATTTTATTCTTGGTGAACTTATGCTCTCTTTTAGTGATCACTGTTTTCTTTTCTAAGTGCTCAATCATACTTTTTTAACAATCTATTCCATAATTTCAACAAGCAAGAATCAGTGCTATAGTCATTGGCAGCATATGTATTCTTTGACTGAAGACTGTTCGACACATTTTTTTCAAAATTCTTAAAAAGGTTTTCTGTTTTTATCACATGCAAACACCTTTATGTTTATAAATTTATTTGAGTTGCCCTGCTTTGCTATCAAAACAAAGCAGACTCAATCATCACACAAATGTATGTGCACACATCCACCCCAGGCTATACAAGGTTCCCTTGGTTCTCAACTGATCTCACTATTCCTTCAGAGCCCACTTTTTAACAACCTACATGGCAAGCATAAATGCTGTAGGTGACACTGGCCTCTCCTGAAATGCAGTGATGGAAATCATGGGAGACTGAAGTCATCTCTGCTTGCAGGCACTTGTGAGGTACATGCTCAAAATATGATTTATACCAACCTCAAGAGAGAACTGGGAACCTGACAGCGAGGCTCATGTGGATGAGTGTGTTTATATGAGACAGTTGAGTCAGTTTCTTTTGACGGCCAATAGGGAAATTCAAATAAATTAAGATTCTAATTATTTTCATTTAGTCATTTAATAGAAACAACATGATTGTGTATAAATACGAATAGGGAAGGTGTAGTTTTACAATGTAGACTCTGAGAGGAACGGCGACTTGTCCAAGGCCACACAACTATTAAGATGTGGAGACTAGATATCACCACACCTTATGAGACTTCAAAAATCATGTGGACACAAGGCACAAGCACTGGCAATTTTGAAGCACAGAACTGCAGAGGTACATGGGAGTTTACGGTAATGCAGAAAAGCATAAGAAGAATGGTGCTTTATTCTTTTCAAAAATCCTTACACTAATGTTTATGATGTCCCTTTCCTCCTCAGAATCTCAAAGTTGTTCCGGGTGCTAAACATTCCCTCTAACCTGTAAAGGCCAGAGTTCCTAAGAAGTTTGGAAAGGATCAAGAAAATGAGTTTACGATACATAAAGAAAATCTACTCAGCACATAAAATCAAGTGAGAAAAAGAAACTGTCAACACACAAAAAAAGACAGCAAAATGACAGCACTAAATTCATACCTATCCATAATTACCCTGAATGTAAATGGACTAAACGCACCAATAAAGAGATAGAGAGTGGCAGAATGGTTGAAAAACAAGATCTGTCTATATGCTGCCTATAAGAGACACATTTTAGACTTAGAGACACAAACTAAAACTCAAAGGATGGAAAAAAATAAAAGGCAAACAACAATCAAAAAAGAACAGGGATGGCAATATTAATTTCTGACAAAATAGACTTGAAAGTTAAATCCATCAGAAAGGATAAGGAAGGACACTATATAATGATTAAAGGGACAATACACCAAGAAGATATAACCATATTAAATACTTACGCACCCAATGACAGGGCTGCAAGATACATAAAACAAACTCTATCAGCATTGAAAAGTGAGATGGACAGCTCAACAATACTAGTAGGAGACTTCAACACACCACTTTTGGTGAAGGACAGGACACCCAGAAAGAAGCTCAATAAAGACATGGAAGATCTAAATGCCACAATCAACCAACTTGACCTCATAGACATACACAGAACACTCCACCCAAGAGCAACCAACTATACTTTCTTTTCTAGTGCACATGGAACATTCTCTAGAATAGACCACATATTAGGTCATAAAGCAAGTCTTAGCAGAATCCAAAACACTGAAATATTACAAAGCGTCTTCTCTGACCATAAGGCCATAAAAGTGGAAATCAATAACAGGAAAAGCAGGGAAAAGAAATCAAACACTTGAAAACTGAACAATACCCTGCTCAAAAAAGACCGGATTATAGAAGACATTAAGGATGGAATAAAAAAAATTCAGAGAATCCAATGAGAATGAAAACACTTCTGATCAGAATCTTTGGGGCACAGCAAAAGCGGTGCTCAGAGGCCATTTTATATCAATAAATGTACACATCCAAAAAGAAGAATGGGCCAAAATCAAAGAATTTTCCCTACAACTTGAACAAATAGAGAGCAACAAAAGAAGCCCACAGGCACCGGAAGAAAACAAATAATAAAAATTAGAGCTGAACTAACTGAAATAGAAAACAGAAAAACAATTGAAAGAATTACCAAGACCAAAAGCTGGTTTTTTGAAAAAATCAAGAAAATTGATAAACCACTAGCCAAACTGAAAAAAGAAAAACAGGAGAGGAAGCAAATAACCCGAATAAGAAATGAGATGGGCGATATTACAACAGACCCAACTGAAATTGAAAGAATCGTATCAGATTCCTATGACAAACTGTACTCAAACAAATTTGAAAACCTAGAAGAAATGGATAAATTCCTAGAAACACACTACCTACCTAAACTAACACAAACAGAGGAAGAACAATTAAATAGACCCATAACAAAAGAAGAGATTGAAAAGGTAATCAAAAAACTCCCAACAAAAAAAAGCCCTGGTCTGGACTGCTTCACTGCAGAGTTCTCCCAAACTCTCAGAGAAGAGTTAACACCACTACTACTAAAGGTATTTCAGAGCATAGAAAAGGACGGAATACTACTAAACTCATTCTATGAAGCCACCATATCCCTGATACCCAAATCAGGTAAAGACACCACAAGAAAATTATAGACTTATATCCCTCATGAATGTAGATGCAAAAATCCTCAACAAATTCTAGCCAATAGAATTCAACAACATATCAAAAAAATAATTCACCATGACCAAGTGGGATTCATACCAGGTATGCAGGGATGGTTCAACATTAGAAAAACAATTAATGTAATCCATCACATAAATAAAGCAAAAGACAAGAATCATATGATTTTATCAATTGATGCAGAAAAGGCATTTGACAAAGTTCAACACTCATTCGTGATAAAAAACTCTCAGCAAAATAGGAATTGAAGGAAAATTCCTCAACATAATAAAGGGCATTTATACAAAGCCAACAGCCAACATCACCCTAAATGGAGAGAGCCTGTAAACATTCCCATTGAGATCGGGAACCAGACAAGGATGCCCTTTATCGCCACTCTTATTCAACATTGTGCTGGAAGTCCTAGCCAGAGCAATTAGGCTAGATAAAGAAATAAAGGCCATCCAGATTGGCAAGGAAGCTTCTCTATTTGCAGATGACATGATCTTCTACACAGAAAACCCTAAGGAATCCTCCAGAAAACTACTGAAACTAATAGAAGAGTTCAGCAGAGTATGGGGATACAAGATAAACATACAAAAATCAGTTGGATTCCTCTACACCAACAAAAAGAACATCAAAGAGGAAATCACCAAACCAATACCATTTACAGTAGCCCCCAAGAAGATAAAATACTTAGGAATAAATCTTACCACAGATGTAAAAGACTTATACAAAGAAAACTACAGTACACTTCTGCAAGAAACCAAAAGAGACTTACATAAGTGGAAGAACATACTTTGCTCATGGATAGGAAGACTTAACGTTATAAAAATGTCTATTCTACCAAAACCGATCTATACATTTAATGCAATTCCTATCCATATCCCAACAATATTCTTTAATGAGATGGAGAAACAAATCACCAACTTCATATGGAAGGGAAAGAGGCCCCGGATAAATAAGGCATTACTGAAAAAGAAGAACAAAGTGGGAGGCCTTACTTTACCTGATTTTAGAACCTATTATACCGCCACAGTAGTCAAAACAGCCTGGTACTGGTACAACAACAGATACATGGACCAATGGAACAGAATTGAGAATCCAGACATAAATCCATCCACATATCAGCAGTTCGTATTTGACAAAGGCCCCAAAACAGTTAAATGGGGAAAAGACAGTCTTTTTAACAAATGGTGCTAGCATAACTGGATATCCATCTGCAAAAAAAATGAAACAAGACCCATAACCTCACTCTATCCACAAAAACTAACTCAAAATGGATCAAAGACCGAAACATAAAATCTAAAATGATAAAGATCATGGAAGAAAAAATAGAGACAATATTAGGAGCCCTAATATACGGCATAAACTATGCAAAACATTATAAAGAATGTAGAAGGAAAACTAGATAACTGGGAGCTCCTAAAATTTAAACACCTATGCTCATCCAAAGACTTCACCAAAAGAGTAAAAAGACTACCTACAGACTGGGAAAAAGTTTTTAGCTATGACATTTCTGATCAGTGCCTGATCTCTAAAATCTACATGATACTGCAAAAACTCAACTACAAGACAAATAACCCAATTAAAAAATGGGCAAAAGATATGAATAGACACTTCACTAAAGAAGACATTCAGGTAGCTAACAGATAAATGAGGAAATGTTCACGATCACTAGCCATCAGAGAAATGCAGATCAAAACTACAATGAGATTTCATCTCAATCCAACAAGGCTGCCATTAATCCAAAAAACACAAAAGAATAAATTTTGGAGAGGCTATGGAGAGATTGGAACACTTCTACACTGCTGGTGGGAATGTCAAACGGTACAACCACTTTGGAAATCGATTTGGCGCTTCCTTAAAAAGCTAGAAATAGAACTACCATACGATCCACCAATCCCACTCCTCGAAATATATCCTAGAGAAATAAGAGGCTTTACACGAACAGATATATGCACACCCTGTTTATTGCAGCACTGTTCACAACAGCAAAAAGATGGAAGAAAACAAGGTGCCCATCAATGGATGAATGGATAAATAAATTATGGTATATTCACACAATGGAATACTATGCATCGATAAAGAACAGTGAGGAATCTGTGAACCATTTCATAACCTGGAGGAACCTGGAAGGCATTATGCTGAGTGAAATTAGTCAGTTGCAGAAGGACGAATATTGTATAAGACCACTATTATAAGAATTTGAGAAATAGTTTAAACTGAGAAGAAAACATTATTTTGTGGTTATGAGAGGGGGGAGGGAGGGAGAGGGGCATTCACTAATTAGATAGTAGATAAGAACTACTTTAGGTGAAGGGAAAGACAGCACACAATACAGGGGAGGTCAGCACAACTGGACTAAACCAAAAGCAAAGAAATTTCCTGAATAAACTGAATGCTTCGAAGGCCAGCGTATCAGGGCCAGGGGTCTGGGGACCATGGTTTCAGGGGACATCTAAGTCAATTGGCATAATAAAATCTATTAAGAAAACATTCTGCATCCCACTTTGAAGAGTGGCGTCTGGGGTCTTAAACGCTGGCAAGCAGCCATCTAAGATGCATCAGTTGGTCTCAACCCACCTGGAGCAAAGGAGAATGAGGAACACCAAGGACACAAGGTGATTACAAGCCCAAGAGACAGAAAGGGCCACATGAATCAGCGACTACATCATCCTGAGATCAGAAGAACTAGATGGTGCCCGGCTACAACCAATGACTGCCCTGACAGGGAACACAACAGAGAACCCCTGAGGGAGCAGGAGAGCTGTGCGATGCAGACCCCAAATTCTCATAAGACTAAACTTAATGCTCTGACTGAGACTGGAAGGATCCCGGTGGTCATGGCCCGCAGACCTTCTGTTGCCCCAGGACAGGAACCATTCCCGAAGTGAACTCTTCAGACATGGATTGGACTGGACAATGAGCTGGAGAGGGATGCTGGTGAGGAGTGAGCTTCTTGGATCAGGTGGACATTTGAGACTATGTTGGCATCTCCTGCCTGGAGGGGAGATGAGAGGGTAGAGGGGGTTAGAAGCTGGCGAAATGGACATGAAAAGAGAGAGTGGTGGGAGAGAGCGGGCTGTCTCGTTAGGGGGAGAGTAATTGGGAGTGTGTAGCAAGGTGCATATGGGTTTTTGTGTGAGAGACTGACTTGATTTGTAAACTTTCACTTAAAGCACAATAAAAATTATAAAATAAAAAAAGAAAGAAAGAAAATGAGCTTAGATGCCACACAGACAGCATCCATATAGCCAGGAGAAATTCTCATCACATAATAGGACTCTTTCATGAAAAAACCCCAGATACAGGTTTTGCCACTGCCATCCACTTGACACCCATGATGCTAGCACTGGCCACTGGTACCTCTCCACACATACCTCAGAAAAACCAAACACTTCCACCACCAAGTCTATCAGAAGAGCTGTTGGGCCATGCCATATGGTGCTCACTTCTGCTTTCCCAATTTCCAGTTGCATCTATCCCCTTCGCAGAAGCTAGATCACACGAGGAAAACTAGCTGCAAGAGAATCTGGGTAATGTAGTTTTAACATTTCCATCTTTGGGGCACTGGCAGGCAGCTAGAAGCAGATTGAGCAAGCGAGTCTGTTGTATGACACATGGCAGGGGACGACTTTCTAATTTCTCATTATCTTTTTTACAAAATTTGATTCATATCTCATGTAAACTCATAGGATTGCTCCTGAGTGAATTCCTGAAGGAAACAGTTGATCAAAATCAGTGTCATCTCAAGGTGTTTGTTCTCTGCCAATATTGCTACAGAGAAACGAGTGCTCAGTGTATACATCATCAGTCTTGTATTTTTCCTACAGCTTGTTTCAACAGCAATTAAGAGTTTGAGGTTTTTTGGTGGTGTTTTTCATGTTTATAAAAATGCTAGTGGTGTTGAAAGGACAGATGAATAGGCTCTCTAAGTGTGACAGGGAAGGCAAAGACAGAACTTTCATTTCCATAAAGCATCGCACAAGCTCTCCTTTATTGCCAGCACAATCTGCTGCTGGCTTTAAAAACAATAACTGCATCTTTTCATTTCCCTCTCTTAAAAAAAATATTTGCCCCTGTTCTCAAGGAGACAAATTTTCATCTTTTCCCTATGCTTTCAAGAATTTATTAATCTCAGAAGTCGATTATTAGAAGAAAAAGGATATCACTAAAAGAAAACATGAAGTATAGATCTGGGAGATAAATGAGCAGAGGGAAATTCAAGGGTATTATAAAGTTATTGCTGGTTCCTTCTCCAGTGTGAAAACTAAAGGTTTACAATTCCTAAATTAAGGCCTTGAGGTAACATTAAAACACTGAATTTTTATCTGTACAGCTGAAGAAGGCTTGTGTGGTTGAATCTTAAAATTAACACTAAAAAGGACATTTGTGCTTTAGGGATCTCACTTGCCTCTACTTGGGCCCTGAGATATCTTGATGATTGGCACCAGCCTAAAATCTACTTCTAAAAATGAAATAGATGGGATTTTAGGGCCAAAATGTATTGTGTATGCGGTTGCCCACGTGGTCCCAGAATTAGTGATGTCTCCAAGTAGAGAACATCTGCTTGCCTTTTGAAGATGTACAGACATGACCATCCCTTGTAGAGGAATTATTTTGCCAACACCTTGCCCATTGCTTGGAACCAACCACAAAATGACTGCCTTTCCTTTTTCACCTAGGATAACACCAACAGAGGAAAAGGAAGACAACAAAGAAAGAAGAGAGGTAAAATCTCAGGACAGAGGAAGGCTGAGAGAGACACTCTGTTTTGAGGTGTCCACTGATTAAGGTCACTTAATCCGTCAACGTCTGGTTTTCAGATCTGCTCATGACTCATCACCCATTGTTTATACTCTTGCTTGACCCTGGACCCTGCTCAGAATGCTTAGTCTAGCAAGGGAGAAACAAACAAATAACTGTATTGTATATGTTCAATGCCTAAAGACATACCTTTAAAACACTGTAATAGTTCTGAGGAGAGGTTACTATACATGCTTAGATATACATTGTTTTTTCTCAAATTGCTGGCCCGTTATATCAAAAAACAAAAAACCAAAGCCACTGCCATCAAGCCAATTCCGGCTCCTAGTGACCCTATAGGACAGAGAAGAGCTGCTTCATAGGGTTTCCAAGGCTGTAAATCTTTACAGAAGCAGACTGCTACATCTTTCTCCCACAGAGCCACTGGTAGGGTCGAACAGCCAACCTTTTGGTTAGCAGCCGAGCACTTTAACCACTGCCACCACCGGGAATCGCTCCATTATCTTTGAATCATTATAAATTCTGTCATAGTACAGGGGGCTCTGTCAATTAATTTAATTTGCATAACAAACTACTATTCCAGAAAGATACATTAGCCTAAACCAGTGTGTCTCCAATCTTAGGGTCCATCAGAATCATCTGGAGGACTTGTTAAAAACCCAGAATGTTACATTCTGCCCCCCCCCCCGCAAAGTTTCTAATTCAGTGAGGCTGGGATCGGGCCAAGGAGCCCTGGTGGCCAGCAATGGGTATCGGAGGTAGGGCCCAAGAGTTTGCAAGTCTAACAAATTCCCAGGTTATGCTGATGCTGCCAGCCAGAGGACCTCGTTTGGAGAACCACTGCCCGACTGACGATTGTTTTAGATCAATGGCTCTGAACTCTGGCAGTGTATTAGAATCATTTGGCATGATTTCAAAAACTACAATTCTGGGGCTCTATCCCAGATCTGTTAAATTAGAATACTTAAACCCCCACCCCAACCCCCATGCTCTGCTTGTAGTTTTTAAGGCTCTTTGGGTGATTCTAGGGTTCAGGCAGAGCTAAAAACACCTGTTTTAGATAAATATGAATTATTTTCACCTAAGATAACCAGTTTTTTAATGAGGCAAATAATCTTAACCTAGATTCAGTAATTAATCCTGGAGCATGTGACCTTACAGTTGCAACTGTCATGATGTTACACGGTTAATTTGTGGAAATCACTAAGCTATGCCTAAAGGAAAGAATAAAAAATAAATAAATAAAACATTGTTCTAATCACACAGGAATGGATTTTTGCACTTGGGTTAAAGCTTTAGTAACAGCATCAAAGCTGGTGAACACTGTAGGTGGAAGTAAAAATGGTATCTTCTGGAAAAACATGTTAGAGGGCAAAAAAGAGTGACTTTAGTGACCACGAAGACATAGGTGAAGAATTTGAATAAAACTGTTTTCCAAAATGTGAGAATAGAACAAAGCAATATTTCTAAAATAGTTGATGTTTTATATAATGTGACTTTAATTATGTATGCATAACTCTATTAATACATTTGCTATTATAAATATGTATTTGACCAGTCTGCATCTCTACAGTTTATATATTCGAGTTGAACTTTTTTTTTTGTTCTCTTCACTCATTAATTGGGATATTACCTCACACTCACGCATACACAGAATTTTGGCTGAGGGAACCAGGGATGTCTTTCTGGGAGAGGTGGCATTTAAGCTGGCCCTTCACACACTGGCTAGGTATTCATCAGGTAATTCAAGGGTAGAGAGGCTTTTCAAGCAGAGGAAACCACATGAGTGAGGCATGGTGGTAAGAAAGCAAAAGCGAATAGTGAGTATGCCTATTGAGTATGGCATACTCCCTATTGAGTAATACAACTAATACATTGCTAAATTATGGAGGCTTGAACATCACGATAAGGAAATTTCACTTTTATTCAGTTATTTTCTAAAAATGACTCTTACAAGCATCATATCTCTGATTGGAAACCTACTTATTGCTTCTTATCCCTCTTCAGCCTTCACTTCTCTTCAGAGAGATCCTGAAACTTTTAAAGATAATTTCAAATGGTGACTCAACATGTGTGTTGCTGGTCCTCGTCTGAAATTACAAAACTCTATGGTCATAAGTCCCCATGGGCAGTTAAGAGGTTATAAGGAAGAAAATTACTTGTCACATCAACTTAGTATTTCAGTTATCTATTTCTATGTAAGAAACATCCCCAAATTGAGTGACTTAAAAATAATTTATTACCTTCCGTAACTCAGTGGATTGACCAGGTGTATCTCTTACTTCCTGAGGTGTTGGCCAGGACACAAGGAGATCTGGAAGGTTCAAAATGGCAGCATGCACATGGCTGGCTGCCAGCTGGTTGCTGATCCAGAGCTTACAGCTTGGGGCTTTAGTTCTCCTCAATTTAGGACTTCTCACATAGCTACTTGGGCATATTCATAACATGGCAGATGAGTTCCAAGATGGATCACTCCAAAAGGTGAATAAGGAAGCTGCAGATCTCTTAAGGTTCATCCTTGGATGTTACACAGTATCACTTGAGCTATATTCCATTCCAAACAGGTCACAGGGACAGGCCAGATTCAAGGGGAAGGAAAACAGACTCACTTTTTGATGGTAGAGTAAGAAGATTACATTGAAAAAGAGTATGAAAGATAGGAGGTATACTTGCGGTCATCTTTGAAAACAGTCTTTCACACTTAGACATACAAGTATGTGTACTAACCCACAGACAGGAATTTCAAAGATCAGCAGTATATGTGATGAAAAACTTGTACAGAACAATAAAAATTACAACGTTTATAAATTTTCTTAAGGAGTAGTGACTACAAAGAATAATGAGGAGTCCAAGAAAATAGCACGGATGAATCTGGAGGACATTATGGTGAGTGAAATAAGCCAATCACAAAAAGACAAACATTGTATGGTCCCACTATTATAAAAAGTCAAGAATAGATATATACACAAAAAGCGAAGTTCTTTGATGGTTACCAGGGGTGGAAGCAAGAGGGAGGGAGAATCACTTTCTAGATAGTAGACAAGGCAATTTCAAACATGTGTGAAATCAGCACAACTTGACTAAGGTCAATACATTAAAAAGTACACGAGAAAAAGGGGCAATTTCAGTAAATGCTGTAACATACACAAATTTCCAACAACAGTAAAAATAACAAAAAAGGAGGCAGAGCCAAGATGGCGGACTAGGCAGACGCTACCTCGGATCCCTCTTACAACAAAGACATGGAAAAACAAGTGAATTGATCACACACATAACAATCTACGAACCCTGAACAACAAACACAGATTTAGAGACGGAGAACGAACTAATACGGGGAAGCAGCGATTGTTTCCAGAGCCTGGAGCCAGCGTACCAGTCAGGTACGGCACAAGCACAGAGAGCTGCTCCACCCCCCTGAACTAACCCCGGGAGGGGAACCAGCCGGTTCCGCGGGCGGCGTGGGACGCAGCCGGTAGGAGAAGTCCCCGGGAGGCAGTGACTGGTCTTGGAGCAGGAAGAGCAGCGTCCCAGCTGGAGAACCGTCCCGCCGGGATTTGGACTGGACGCAGGTACGGCATAAACATGGAGAGCTGCTCCACCCCCCTGAACTAACCCTGGGAAGGGGCCCAGCCAGGTCGCGCGGGTGGCGTGGGACGCAGCCGGTAGGAGAAGTCCCCGGGAGGCAGAGACTGGTATTGGAGCGGGGAGAACAGCGTCCCAGCCGGGAGACTCGGTCACGGCACAAGCACGGGGAGCTGCTCCACCCATCTGAACTAACCCCGGGAGGCGGCCCAACTGGTTCTCGGAGGCAGCACGGCCACGCGGCTGGAGGGACGAGAAGTCCCCGGGAGGCAACGACTGATTTTGGAGTCGAGAGTGCACCGTCCCAGTAGGGGAGCCTTGACGCTGGGTGTAGGGCTGGAAGCAGAGGATCTGACCGTGACTCCAGCGGGCCAGACCCCCCAGGGGCAATCTCCACACAGCCAGCACACATAGGCGACGTGCCCGTGGGAATCTCAGATATAATAGTCATTCCAAGCAAGACAAGCAACTCTGGCTATATTCTGAGGTGCTACTCTCCTATCTCTCTGTTCCCTCCCCCACCCTCCCCAGGTGGCTTCATTAACATCCGAATAGCCTGAGCCAGAGGGAGAACTCTGATAGGGATCTGACTGCATTTTTTTTTAAGCGGATTTTCTGGAAAAACTAGTTTCCCAGTGATGGCTCGGAGACAACAATCCATATCAAACCACTTAAAGAAGCAGACCATGACAGCTTCTCCAACCCCCCAAACAAAAGAATCAAAATCTTTCCCAAATGAAGATTCAATCCTGGAATTATCAGATACAGAATATAAAAAACTAATTTACAGAATGCTTAAAGATATCACAAATGAAATTAGGATAACTGCAGAAAAAGCCAAGGAACACACTGATAAAACTGTTGAAGAACTCAAAAAAATTATTCAAGAACATAGTGGAAAAATTAATAAGTTGCAAGAATCCATAGAGAGACAACATGTAGAAATCCAAAAGATTAACAATAAAATTACAGAATTAGACAACGCAATAGGAAGTCAGAGGAGCAGACTCGAGCAATTAGAATGTAGACTGGGACATCTGGAGGACCAGGGAATCAACACCATCATAGCTGAAAAAAAATCAGATAAAAGAATTAAAAAAAAATGAAGAAACCCTAAGAATTATGTGGGACTCTATCAAGAAGGATAACCTGCGGGTGATTGGAGTCCCAGAACAGGGAGGGGGGACAGAAAACACAGAGAAAATAGTTGAAGAACTCCTGACACAAAACTTCCCTGACATCATGAAAGACGAAAGGATATCTATCCAAGATGCTCATCGAACCCCATTTAAGATTGATCCAAAAAGAAAAACACCAAGACATATTGTCATCAAACTCACCAAAACCAAAGATAAAGAGAAAATTTTAAAAGCAGCCAGGGAGAAAAGAAAGGTTTCCTTCAAGGGAGAATCAATAAGAATAAGTTCAGACTACTCAGCAGAAACCACACAGGCAAGAAGGGAATGGGACGACATATACAGAACACTGAAGGAGAAAAACTGCCAGCCAAGGATCATATATACAGCAAAACTCTCTCTGAAATATGAAGGCGAAATTAAGATATTTACAGACAAACACAAGTTTAGAGAATTTACAAAAACCAAACCAAAGCTACAAGAAATACTAAAGGATATTGTTTGATCAGAGAACCAATAATATCAGATATCAGCACAACACAAGGTCACAAAACAGAACGTCCTGATATCAACTCAAATAGGGAAATCACAAAAACAAACAAATTAGGATTAATTAAAAAAAAATACACATAACAGGGAATCATGGAAGTCAATAGGTAAAAGATCACAATAATCAAAAAGAGGGACTAAATACAGGAGGCATTGAACTGCCAGATGGAGAGTGATACAAGGCGATATAGAAGGATACAAGTTAGGTTTTTACTTAGAAAAATAGGGGTAAATAATAAGGTAACCAGAAAAAGGTATAACAACTCTATAACTCAAGATAAAAGCCAAGAAAAACGTAACGACTCAACTAACATAAAGTCAAACACTATGAAAATGAGGTTCTCACAATTTACTAAGAAAAACGCCTCAGCACAAAAAAGTATGTGGAAAAATGAAAGTGTCAACAACACACATAAAAAGGCATCAAAATGACAGCACTTAAAACTTATTTATCTATAATTACCCTGAATGTAAATGGACTAAATGCACCAATAAAGAGACAGAGAGTCACAGACTGGATAAAGAAACACGATCCATCTATATGCTGCCTACAAGAGACACACCTGAGACTTAGAGACACAAACAAACTAAGACTCAAAGGATGGAAAAAAGTATATCAAGCAAACAATAAGCAAAAAAGAAGAGGAGTAGCAATATTAATTTCTGACAAAATAGACTTTAGACTTAAATCCACCACAAAGGATAAAGAAGGACACTATATAATGATAAAAGGGACAATTGATCAGGAAGACATAACCATATTAAATATATATGCACCCAGTGACAGGGCTGCAAGACACATAAATCAAAATTTAACAGAACTGAAAAGTGAGATAGACACCTCCACAATTATAGTAGGAGACTTCAACACACCACTTTCGGAGAACGACAGGACATCCAGTAAGAAGCTCAATAGAGACACGGAAGATCTAATTACAACAATCAACCAACTTGACCTCATTGACTTATACAGAACTCTCCACCCAACTGCTGCAAGGTATACTTTTTTTCTAGCGCACATGGAACATTCTCTAGAATAGACCACATATTAGGTCATAAAACAAACCTTTGCAGAGTCCAAAACATCGAAATATTACAAAGCATCTTCTCAGACCACAAGGCAATAAAACTAGAGATCAATAACAGAAAAACTAGGGAAAAGAAATCAAATACTTGGAAAATGAACAATACCCTCCTGAAAAAAGACTGGGTTATAGAAGACATCAAGGAGGGAATAAGGAAATTCACAGAAAGCAACAAGAATGAAAATACTTCCTATCAAAACCTCTGGGACACAGCAAAAGCAGTGCTCAGAGGCCAATTTATATCGATAAATGCACACATACAAAAAGAAGAAAGAGCCAAAATCAGAGAACTGTCCCTACAACTTGAACAAATAGAAAGTGAGCAACAAAAGAATCCATCAGGCTCCAGAAGAAAACAAAAAATAAAAATTAGAGCTGAACTAAATGAATTAGAGAACAGAAAAACAATTGAAAAAATTAACAAAGCCAAAAGCTGGTTCTTTGAAAAAATTAACAAAATTGATAAACCATTGGCTAGACTGACTAAAGAAATACAGGAAAGGAAACAAATAACCCGAATAAGAAACGAGAAGCACCACATCACAACAGAACCAAATGAAATTAAAAGAATCATTTCAGATTATTATGAAAAATTGTACTCTAACAAATTTGAAAACCTAGGAGAAATGGATGAATTCCTGGAAAAACACAACCTACCTAAACTAACACATTCAGAAGTAGAACAACTAAATAGACCCATAACAAAAAAAGAGATTGAAACGATAATCAAAAAACTCCCAATAAAAAAAAGCCCTGGCCCGGATGGCTTCACAGCAGAGTTCTACCAAAATTTCAGAGAAGAGTTAACACCACTACTTCTGAAGGTATTCCAAAGCATAGAAAATGACGGAATACTACCCAACTCATTCTATGAAGCCACCATGTCCCTGATACCAAAACCAGGTAAAGACATTACAAAAAAAGAAAATTATAGACCTATATCCCTCATGAACATTGATGCAAAAATCCTCAACAAAATTCTAGCCAATAGAATCCAACAACACATCAAAAAAATAATTCACCCTGATCAAGTGGGATTTATACCAGGTATGCAAGGCTGGTTTAATATCAGAAAAACCATTAATGTAATCCATCACATAAATAAAACAAAAGACAAAAACCACACGATCTTATCGATTGATGCAGAAAAGGCATTTGACAAAGTCCAACACCCATTTATGATAAAAACTCTTACCAAAATAGGAATTGAAGGAAAATTCCTCAACATAATAAAGGGCATCTATGCAAAGTCAACAGCCAATATCACTCTAAATGGAGAGAACCTGAAAGCATTTCCCTTGAGAACGGGAACCTGACAAGGATGCCCTTTATCACCGCTCTTATTCAACATCGTGCTGGAAGTCCTAGCCAGGGCAATTAGGCTAGACAAAGAAATAAAAGGTATCCGGATTGGCAAGGAAGAAGTAAAGTTATCACTATTTGCAGATGACATGATTATATACACAGAAAACCCTAAGGAATCCTCCAGAAAACTACTGAAACTAATAGAAGAGTTTGGCAGAGTCTCAGGTTATAAAATAAACATACAAAAATCACTTGGATTCCTCTACATTAACAAAAAGAACACCAAAGAGGAAATCACCAAATCAATACCATTCACAGTAGCCCCCAAGAGGATAAGATACTTAGGAATAAATCTTACCAAGGATGTAAAAGACCTATACAAAGAAAACTACAAAGCTCTACTACAAGAAATTCAAAAGGACATACTTAAGTGGAAAAACATACCATGCTCATGGATAGGAAGACTTAACATAGTAAAAATGTCTATTCTACCAAAAGCCATCTATACATTTAACGCACTTCCGATCCAAATTCCAATGTCATATTTTAAGGGGATAGAGAAACAAATCACCAATTTCATATGGAAGGGAAAGAAGCTCCGCATAAGCAAAGCACTACTGAAAAAGAAGAAGAAAGTGGGAGGCCTCACTTTACCTGACTTCAGAACCTATTATACAGCCACAGTAGTCAAAACAGCCTGGTACTAGTACAACAACAGGCACATAGACCAATGGAACAGAATTGAGAACCCAGACATAGATCCATCCACGTATGAGCAGCTGATATTTGACAAACGACCAGTGTCAATTAATTGGGGAAAAGATAGCCTTTTTAACAAATGGTGCTGGCATAACCGGATATCCATTTGCAAAAAAATGAAACAGGACCCATACCTCACACCATGCACAAAAACTAACTCCAAGTGGATCAAAGACCTAAACATAAAGACTAAAATGATAAAGATCATGGAAGAAAAAATTGGGACAACCCTAGGAGCCCTAATACAAGGTATAAACAGAATACAAAACATTACCAAAAATGATGAAGAGAAACCCGATAACTGGGAGCTCCTAAAAATCAAACACCTATGCTCATCTAAAGACTTCTCCAAAAGAGTAAAAAGACCACCTACAGATTGGGAAAGAATTTTCAGCTATGACATCTCCGACCAGCGCCTGATCTCTAAAATCTACATGATTCTGTCAAAACTCAACCACAAAAAGACAAACAACCCAATCAAGAAGTGGGCAAAGGATATGAACACACACTTCACTAAAGAAGATATTCAGGCAGCCAACAGATACATGAGAAAATGCTCTCGATCATTAGCCATTAGAGAAATGCAAATTAAAACTACGATGAGACTTCATCTCACACCAACAAGGCTGGCATTAATCCAAAAAACACAAAATAATAAATGTTGGAGAGGCTGCGGAGAGATTGGAACTCTTATACACTGCTGGTGGGAATGTAAAATGGTACAACCACTTTGGAAATCTATCTGGCGTTATCTTAAACAGTTAGAAATAGAACTACCATACAACCCAGAAATCCCACTCCTGGGAATATACCCTAGAGATACAAGAGTCTTCATACAAACAGATATATGCACACCCATGTTTAGTGCAGCTCTGTTTACAATAGCAAAAAGTTGGAAGCAACCAAGGTGTCCATCAACGGATGAATGGGTAAATAAATTGTGGTATATTCACACAATGGAATACTACGCATCGATAAAGAACAGTGACGAATCTCTGAAACATTTCATAACATGGAGGAACCTGGAAGGCATTATGCTGAGCGAAATTAGTCAGAGGCAAAAGGACAAATATTGTATAAGACCACTATTATAAAATCTTGAGAAACAGTAAACCTGAGAAGAACACATACCTTTGTGGTTACGAGGCGGGGAGGGAGGGAGGGTGGGAGAGGGTTTTTTATTGATTAATCAGTAGATAAGAACTGCTTTAGGTGAAGGGAAAGACAACACTCAATACATGGAAGGTCAGCTCAATTGGACTGGACCAAAAGCAAAGAAGTTTCCGGGATAAAATGAATGCTTCAAAGGTCAGCGGAGCAAGCGCGGGGGTCTGGGGAACATGGTTTGCGGGGACTTCTAAGTCAATTGGCAAAATAATTCTATTATGAAATCATTCTGCATCCCACTTTGAAATGTGGCGTCTGGGGTCTTAAATGCTAACAAGCGGCCATCTAAGATGCATCAATTGGTCTCAACCCACCTGGAGCAAAGGAAAATGAAGAACACCAAGGTCACACGACAACTAAGAGCCCAAGAGACAGAAAGGGCCACATGAACCAGAGACCTACATCATCCTGAGACCAGAAGAACTAGTTGGTGCCTGGCCACAATCGATGACTGCCCTGACAGGGAGCACAGCAGAGGACCCCTGAGGGAGCAGGAGATCAGTGGGATACAGACCCCAAATTCTCATAAAAAGACCAATCTTAATGGTCTGACTGAGACTAGAGGAATCCCGGCGGCCACGCTCCCCGGACCTTCTGTTGGCACAGGACAGGAACCATCCCCGAAGACAACTCATCAGACATGAAAGGGACTGGTCAGCGAGTGGGAGAGTGACGCTGATGAAGAGTGAGCTAATTATATCAGGTGGACACTTGAGATTGTGTTGGCAACTCTTGTCTGGAGGGGGATGGGAGGATAGAGAGAGAGGGAAGCCGGCAAAATTGTCAAGAAAGGAGAGACTGAAAGGGCTGATTCAAGAGGGGGAGAGCAAGAAGGAGTAGGGAGTGAGATGTATGTAAACTTATATGTGACAGACTGATTGGATTTATAAACGTTCACTTGAAGCTTAATAAAAGTTATATAAAAAAAAAAAAAACAAAAAATATGTGCATGGTTACGTAGGAGAGATGGATGCATATACAGTAGTCCCCCCTTATCTCCAGGGAATACGTTCCAAGACCCACAACGGATGCCTGAAGCCACGAATAGTACTGAACCCTATATACACTATGTTTTTTCCCATACAGACATACGTATGATAAAGTTTAATTTATAAATTAGGCACAGTAAGAGATTAACAACAATAACTAATAATAGTAAAATTACAACAATATACAGTAACAAAAGTTATGTGAATGTGGTCTCTCTCTCAAAATCTTATTGCACTGTATTCACCCTTTTTTTTCTTGTAATGATGTGAGATGATAAAATGCCTATGTGATGAGATGAAGTGAGGTGAATGACATAGGCATTGTGATGTAGTGTTAGGCTACTACTACTGACCTTCTGATGATATGTCAGAAGGAGGATCATCAAGCCATGATGATACTGACGGTTGGGGGTTCTCGATAGTTGAAGGTTTTTTTCGCTGAAAACTTCTGGATGAACATTGTAATCAGAAGTTTCTGGACTGCAGTTGACGATGAGTAATTGAAACTGTGAAAGCAAGACCACGGATAAGAGGGGACTACTGTATGTGCATAGGAAGGCATATATAGGTATCTGTAGGCATACGTATACATGTTTGTGTGTGTTGCATATATATCCACATACATGGCAAACCACATAGGGGGCACAGTTACAGAGGCTTCCTAGGTATATCCAAACATCTCATAGGATTGTTTTACTGGGTTAAAAGGCTGGGGACCATAGTCTTGGGGGACAACTTAGTCAACTGGCATAACATAGTTTACAAGGATAATGTTCTACACATCCTAGTTTGGTGAGTAGAGTTTGGGGTCTTAAAAGTTAGCGAGCAGCCATCTAAGATACAACTATTGGTCTCTACCCACATGGAGCAAAAGAGAATGAAGGAAATCAAAGGTTCAAATAAGAAACTAGTCCATGGGACTAATAGCCCACATAAACTACAACCTCTTCTAACCTGAGACAAGAAGAACGAGATGGTGCCCAGCTACCTCTGTGACTGTTCTGACCAGGGATACAATAGAAGGTTCCAGATATTATGGGAGAAAAATGTAGAACAAAACTCGAATTCCTAAAAAAGGCCAGACATACCAGACGGATAGAGGCTAAAGGAACCCCTGAAACTATCACCCTAAGATACCTTTTGAACTTGGAATTGAAGATATTTCTGCAAGTGAAGTTTCAGCCAAATAATAGATTGGCTTATAAAGTAAACAATATCACTGGTGAGTAATGTACTCCCTTAAACAATTAACTATATGAGACCAAATGGTCAACACTTACCCAAAAGCAAAGAGGAGAAGACAAGGAGGGGAAGGAAAGCTACATCAATGGAAGCAGAACAAACTGAATAGAAATAATGAGAATGCTGACACATTGTAAAAACTGTAACCAATGGCATGAAACAATTTGTATAAAAATGGTTAAAGGGGACCCTAATTTGCTGTGTAAACTTAACCCTAAAACACAATAAAATATTATTTAAAAAAAAAAGAGTAATGAGAAAGTAAAAATTAGCTAAGACTCAGAAAGTGAAGATCTGCCTTGCTGTTTATCAGGCTGGAAAAACAGACACATAGAAAACCAGCTAAAAAGTCATCAGTTAAGTAGTTATTGGACCACAATAAATTCAAAGCAGCAAAATGTATATGATTTTTAATTAAAATTGCGGTATAAATAATTCTTCAGAATACCTTTCGTAGACATGTCTTTCTCCTTCAACATGATTATGGTAGCAGTGGTCAGAGCAGTAGAGGGAGAGTAGTATGGTCAATCAAAAAATCATAACCACCACGGTTTACTGAATTTTTCCTCTATACTTATCACTGTCAGCTATCATTTCATTTAATTCTCACAACCACCCTATGGGAAATGTACTGTCATCTCCATTTTACTGAAAAGAAAAGGGAACTGTGAAGAGCTTATACACTTTGCCCAAAGCCCACAGCTAGCAGGCTAGAAACACAGGATTATAACTCAGAGGCTGGCATATTTTTTCCCCCTGTAAAGGGACAGATAGTAAACACTGTAGACTTTGTGGGCCACATGGTCTCTGTCACAACTATACAACTCTGCCATTTTAGTGTGAAAGCAGTCATACACAATACATGTAAGCTAATGAGCATGGCTGTGTTTCAATAAAACTATATTTACAAAAATAGGCAGTGGAGAAAAGTGAGATAGACACCTCCACAATTACAGTAGGAGACTTCAACACACCACTTTCAGAGAAGGATAGGACTTCCAGTAAGAAGCTCAACAGAGACACAGAAGACCTAGTTGCTACACTCAACCAACTTGACCTCATAGACTTATACAGACCACTCCACCCAACAGCTGAAAAGTATACTTTTTTTTCTAGTGCACATGGAACATTCTCTAGAATAGATCACATATTAGGTCATAAAACAAACCTTTGCAGAATCCAAAACATCGAAATATTACAAAGCATCTTCTCAGACCACAAGGCCATTAAAGTGGAAATCAATAACAGAAAAATAAGGGAAAAGAAATCAAATACTTGGAAACTGAACAATACCCTGCTCAACAAAGACTGGGTTATAGAAGACATTAAGGAGGGAATAAAGAAATTCATAGAATGCAGCGAGAATGAAAATACTTCCTATCAGAACCTCTGGGACACAGCAAAAGCAGTGCTCAGAGGTCAATTTATATCGATAAATGCACACATACATAAAGAAGAAAGAGCCAAAATCAGAGAACTGTCCCTACAACTTGAACAAATACAAAGCGAGCAACAAAAGAATCCATCAGGCACCAGAAGAAAACAAATAATAAAAATTACAGCCGAACTAAATGAATTAGAGAACAGAAAAACAATTGAAAGAATTAACAAAGCCAAAAGCTGGTTCTTTGAAAAAAATAACAAAATTGATAAACCATTGGCCAGACTGACTAAAGAAATACAGGAAAGGAAACAAATAACCCGAATAAGAAACGAGATGGGCCACATCACAACAGACCCTACTGAAATTAAAAGAATCATATCAGATTATTACAAAAAATTGTACTCTAACAAATTTGCAAACCTAGAAGAAATGGATGAATTCCTAGAAAAACGCTACCTACCTAAACTAACACAATCAAAACTAGAACAACTAAATAGACCCATAACAAAAAAAGAGATTGAAAAGGTAATCAAAAAACTCCCAACAACAACAAAAAAAAGCCCTGGCCCGGTTTGCTTCACTGCAGAGTTCCACCAAACTTTCAGAGAAGAGATAACACCACTACTACTAAAGGTATTTCAAAGCATAGAAAATGATGGAACACTACCTAACTCGTTCTATGAAGCCACCATATCCCTGATACCAAAACCCGGTAAACACACCACAAAAAAAGACAACTACAGACCTATATCCCTTATGAACATAGATGCAAAAATTGTCAACAAAATTCTAGCCAATAGAATTCAACAACATATTAAAAAAATAATCCACCACGATCAAATGGGATTTATACCAGGTATGCAAGGTTGGTTTAATATTAGAAAAACCATTAATGTAATCCACCATATAAATAAAACAAAAGACATAAACCACATGATCTTATCAGTTGATGCAGAAAAGGCATTTGACAAAGTCCAACACCCATTCATGATAAAAACTCTCAGCAAAATAGGAATTGAAGGAAAATTCCTCAACATAATAAAGGGCATCTCTACAAAGCCAATAGCCAACATCACTCTAAATGGAGAGAGCCTGAGAGCATTTCCCTTGAGAACGGGAACCAGACAAGGATGCCCTTTATCACCGCTCTTATTCAACATTGTGGTCCTAGCCAGAGCAATTAAGCTAGACAAAGAAATAAAGGGCATCCGGATTGGCAAGGAAGAAGTAAAATTATTTCTATTTGCAGATGACATGATCTTATACACAGAAAACCCTAAGGAATCCTCCAGAAAACTACTGAAACTAATAGAAGAGTTTGGCAGAGTCTCAGGTTACAAGAAAAACATACAAAAATCACTTGGATTCCTCTACACCAACAAAAAGAACATCGAAGAGGAAATCACCAAATCAATACCATTCACAGTAGCCCCCAAGAAGATAAAATATTTAGGAATAAATCTTACCAAAGATGTAAAAGACCTATACAAAGAAAACTACAAAGTACTACTACAAGAAACTAAAAGGGACCTACTTAAGAGGAAAAACATACCTTGCTCATGGATGGGAAGACTTAACATAGTAAAAATGTCTATTCTACCAAAAGCCGTCTATACATACAATGCACTTCCAATCCAAATTCCAATGAGATTTTTTAAAGTAATGGAGAAGCAAATCACCAACTTCATAAGGAAGGGAAAGAAGCCCCGGATAAGTAAAGCATTACTGAAAAAGAAGAAGAAAGTGGGAGGCCTCACTCTACCTGATTTTAGAACATATTATACAGCCACAGTAGTCAAAACAGCCTGGTACTAGTACAACAACAGGCACATAGACCAATGGAACAGAATTGAGAACCCAGATATAAATCCATCCATGTATGAGCAGCTGATATTTGACAAAGGCCCAGTGTCAGTTAATTGGGGAAAAGATAGTCTTTTTAACAAATGGTGCTGGCATAACCGGATATCCATTTGCAAAAAAATGAAACAGGACCCATACCTCACACCATGCACAAAAACTAACTCCAAGTGGATCAAAGACCTAAACATAAAGACTAAAACGATAAAGATCATGGAAGAAAAAATAGGGACAACCTTAGGAGCCCTAATACAAGGCATAAACAGAATACAAAACATTACCAAAAAGGACGAAGAGAAACCAGATAACTGGGAGCTCCTAAAAATCAAACACCTATGCTCATCCAAAGACTTCACCAAAAGAGTAAAAAGACCACCTACAGATTGGGAAAGAATTTTCAGCTACGACATCTCCAACCAGCGCCTGATCTCTAAAATCTATATGATTCTGTCAAAACTCAACCACAAAAAGACAAACAACCCAATCAAGAAGTGGGCAAAGGATATGAACACACACTTCACTAAAGAAGATATTCAGGCAGCCAACAGATACATGAGAAAATGCTCTCGATCATTAGCCATTAGAGAAATGCAAATTAAAACTACGATGAGACTTCATCTCACACCAACAAGGCTGGCATTAATCCAAAAAACACAAAATAATAAATGTTGGAGAGGCTGCGGAGAGATTGGAACTCTTATACACTGCTGGTGGGAATGTAAAATGGTACAACCACTTTGGAAATCTATCTGGCGTTATCTTAAACAGTTAGAAATAGAACTACCATACAACCCAGAAATCCCACTCCTGGGAATATACCCTAGAGATACAAGAGTCTTCATACAAACAGATATATGCACACCCATGTTTAGTGCAGCTCTGTTTACAATAGCAAAAAGTTGGAAGCAACCAAGGTGTCCATCAACGGATGAATGGGTAAATAAATTGTGGTATATTCACACAATGGAATACTACGCATCGATAAAGAACAGTGACGAATCTCTGAAACATTTCATAACATGGAGGAACCTGGAAGGCATTATGCTGAGCGAAATTAGTCAGAGGCAAAAGGACAAATATTGTATAAGACCACTATTATAAAATCTTGAGAAACAGTAAACCTGAGAAGAACACATACCTTTGTGGTTACGAGGCGGGGAGGGAGGGAGGGTGGGAGAGGGTTTTTTATTGATTAATCAGTAGATAAGAACTGCTTTAGGTGAAGGGAAAGACAACACTCAATACATGGAAGGTCAGCTCAATTGGACTGGACCAAAAGCAAAGAAGTTTCCGGGATAAAATGAATGCTTCAAAGGTCAGCGGAGCAAGCGCGGGGGTCTGGGGAACATGGTTTGCGGGGACTTCTAAGTCAATTGGCAAAATAATTCTATTATGAAATCATTCTGCATCCCACTTTGAAATGTGGCGTCTGGGGTCTTAAATGCTAACAAGCGGCCATCTAAGATGCATCAATTGGTCTCAACCCACCTGGAGCAAAGGAAAATGAAGAACACCAAGGTCACACGACAACTAAGAGCCCAAGAGACAGAAAGGGCCACATGAACCAGAGACCTACATCATCCTGAGACCAGAAGAACTAGTTGGTGCCTGGCCACAATCGATGACTGCCCTGACAGGGAGCACAGCAGAGGACCCCTGAGGGAGCAGGAGATCAGTGGGATACAGACCCCAAATTCTCATAAAAAGACCAATCTTAATGGTCTGACTGAGACTAGAGGAATCCCGGTGGCCACGCTCCCCGGACCTTCTGTTGGCACAGGACAGGAACCATCCCCGAAGACAACTCATCAGACATGAAAGGGACTGGTCAGCGAGTGGGAGAGTGACGCTGATGAAGAGTGAGCTAATTATATCAGGTGGACACTTGAGATTGTGTTGGCAACTCTTGTCTGGAGGGGGATGGGAGGATAGAGAGAGAGGGAAGCCGGCAAAATTGTCAAGAAAGGAGAGACTGAAAGGGCTGATTCAAGAGGGGGAGAGCAAGAAGGAGTAGGGAGTGAGATGTATGTAAACTTATATGTGACAGACTGATTGGATTTATAAACGTTCACTTGAAGCTTAATAAAAGTTATATAAAAAAAAAAAAACAAAAAATATGTGCATGGTTACGTAGGAGAGATGGATGCATATACAGTAGTCCCCCCTTATCTCCAGGGAATACGTTCCAAGACCCACAACGGATGCCTGAAGCCACGAATAGTACTGAACCCTATATACACTATGTTTTTTCCCATACAGACATACGTATGATAAAGTTTAATTTATAAATTAGGCACAGTAAGAGATTAACAACAATAACTAATAATAGTAAAATTACAACAATATACAGTAACAAAAGTTATGTGAATGTGGTCTCTCTCTCAAAATCTTATTGCACTGTATTCACCCTTTTTTTTCTTGTAATGATGTGAGATGATAAAATGCCTATGTGATGAGATGAAGTGAGGTGAATGACATAGGCATTGTGATGTAGTGTTAGGCTACTACTACTGACCTTCTGATGATATGTCAGAAGGAGGATCATCAAGCCATGATGATACTGACGGTTGGGGGTTCTCGATAGTTGAAGGTTTTTTTCGCTGAAAACTTCTGGATGAACATTGTAATCAGAAGTTTCTGGACTGCAGTTGACGATGAGTAATTGAAACTGTGAAAGCAAGACCACGGATAAGAGGGGACTACTGTATGTGCATAGGAAGGCATATATAGGTATCTGTAGGCATACGTATACATGTTTGTGTGTGTTGCATATATATCCACATACATGGCAAACCACATAGGGGGCACAGTTACAGAGGCTTCCTAGGTATATCCAAACATCTCATAGGATTGTTTTACTGGGTTAAAAGGCTGGGGACCATAGTCTTGGGGGACAACTTAGTCAACTGGCATAACATAGTTTACAAGGATAATGTTCTACACATCCTAGTTTGGTGAGTAGAGTTTGGGGTCTTAAAAGTTAGCGAGCAGCCATCTAAGATACAACTATTGGTCTCTACCCACATGGAGCAAAAGAGAATGAAGGAAATCAAAGGTTCAAATAAGAAACTAGTCCATGGGACTAATAGCCCACATAAACTACAACCTCTTCTAACCTGAGACAAGAAGAACGAGATGGTGCCCAGCTACCTCTGTGACTGTTCTGACCAGGGATACAATAGAAGGTTCCAGATATTATGGGAGAAAAATGTAGAACAAAACTCGAATTCCTAAAAAAGGCCAGACATACCAGACGGATAGAGGCTAAAGGAACCCCTGAAACTATCACCCTAAGATACCTTTTGAACTTGGAATTGAAGATATTTCTGCAAGTGAAGTTTCAGCCAAATAATAGATTGGCTTATAAAGTAAACAATATCACTGGTGAGTAATGTACTCCCTTAAACAATTAACTATATGAGACCAAATGGTCAACACTTACCCAAAAGCAAAGAGGAGAAGACAAGGAGGGGAAGGAAAGCTACATCAATGGAAGCAGAACAAACTGAATAGAAATAATGAGAATGCTGACACATTGTAAAAACTGTAACCAATGGCATGAAACAATTTGTATAAAAATGGTTAAAGGGGACCCTAATTTGCTGTGTAAACTTAACCCTAAAACACAATAAAATATTATTTAAAAAAAAAAGAGTAATGAGAAAGTAAAAATTAGCTAAGACTCAGAAAGTGAAGATCTGCCTTGCTGTTTATCAGGCTGGAAAAACAGACACATAGAAAACCAGCTAAAAAGTCATCAGTTAAGTAGTTATTGGACCACAATAAATTCAAAGCAGCAAAATGTATATGATTTTTAATTAAAATTGCGGTATAAATAATTCTTCAGAATACCTTTCGTAGACATGTCTTTCTCCTTCAACATGATTATGGTAGCAGTGGTCAGAGCAGTAGAGGGAGAGTAGTATGGTCAATCAAAAAATCATAACCACCACGGTTTACTGAATTTTTCCTCTATACTTATCACTGTCAGCTATCATTTCATTTAATTCTCACAACCACCCTATGGGAAATGTACTGTCATCTCCATTTTACTGAAAAGAAAAGGGAACTGTGAAGAGCTTATACACTTTGCCCAAAGCCCACAGCTAGCAGGCTAGAAACACAGGATTATAACTCAGAGGCTGGCATATTTTTTCCCCCTGTAAAGGGACAGATAGTAAACACTGTAGACTTTGTGGGCCACATGGTCTCTGTCACAACTATACAACTCTGCCATTTTAGTGTGAAAGCAGTCATACACAATACATGTAAGCTAATGAGCATGGCTGTGTTTCAATAAAACTATATTTACAAAAATAGGCAGTGGAGAAAAGTGAGATAGACACCTCCACAATTACAGTAGGAGACTTCAACACACCACTTTCAGAGAAGGATAGGACTTCCAGTAAGAAGCTCAACAGAGACACAGAAGACCTAGTTGCTACACTCAACCAACTTGACCTCATAGACTTATACAGACCACTCCACCCAACAGCTGAAAAGTATACTTTTTTTTCTAGTGCACATGGAACATTCTCTAGAATAGATCACATATTAGGTCATAAAACAAACCTTTGCAGAATCCAAAACATCGAAATATTACAAAGCATCTTCTCAGACCACAAGGCCATTAAAGTGGAAATCAATAACAGAAAAATAAGGGAAAAGAAATCAAATACTTGGAAACTGAACAATACCCTGCTCAACAAAGACTGGGTTATAGAAGACATTAAGGAGGGAATAAAGAAATTCATAGAATGCAGCGAGAATGAAAATACTTCCTATCAGAACCTCTGGGACACAGCAAAAGCAGTGCTCAGAGGTCAATTTATATCGATAAATGCACACATACATAAAGAAGAAAGAGCCAAAATCAGAGAACTGTCCCTACAACTTGAACAAATACAAAGCGAGCAACAAAAGAATCCATCAGGCACCAGAAGAAAACAAATAATAAAAATTACAGCCGAACTAAATGAATTAGAGAACAGAAAAACAATCGAAAGAATTAACAAAGCCAAAAGCTGGTTCTTTGAAAAAAATAACAAAATTGATAAACCATTGGCCAGACTGACTAAAGAAATACAGGAAAGGAAACAAATAACCCGAATAAGAAACGAGATGGGCCACATCACAACAGACCCTACTGAAATTAAAAGAATCATATCAGATTATTACAAAAAATTGTACTCTAACAAATTTGCAAACCTAGAAGAAATGGATGAATTCCTAGAAAAACGCTACCTACCTAAACTAACACAATCAAAACTAGAACAACTAAATAGACCCATAACAAAAAAAGAGATTGAAAAGGTAATCAAAAAACTCCCAACAACAACAAAAAAAAGCCCTGGCCCGGTTTGCTTCACTGCAGAGTTCCACCAAACTTTCAGAGAAGAGATAACACCACTACTACTAAAGGTATTTCAAAGCATAGAAAATGATGGAACACTACCTAACTCGTTCTATGAAGCCACCATATCCCTGATACCAAAACCCGGTAAACACACCACAAAAAAAGACAACTACAGACCTATATCCCTTATGAACATAGATGCAAAAATTGTCAACAAAATTCTAGCCAATAGAATTCAACAACATATTAAAAAAATAATCCACCACGATCAAATGGGATTTATACCAGGTATGCAAGGTTGGTTTAATATTAGAAAAACCATTAATGTAATCCACCATATAAATAAAACAAAAGACATAAACCACATGATCTTATCAGTTGATGCAGAAAAGGCATTTGACAAAGTCCAACACCCATTCATGATAAAAACTCTCAGCAAAATAGGAATTGAAGGAAAATTCCTCAACATAATAAAGGGCATCTCTACAAAGCCAATAGCCAACATCACTCTAAATGGAGAGAGCCTGAGAGCATTTCCCTTGAGAACGGGAACCAGACAAGGATGCCCTTTATCACCGCTCTTATTCAACATTGTGGTCCTAGCCAGAGCAATTAAGCTAGACAAAGAAATAAAGGGCATCCGGATTGGCAAGGAAGAAGTAAAATTATTTCTATTTGCAGATGACATGATCTTATACACAGAAAACCCTAAGGAATCCTCCAGAAAACTACTGAAACTAATAGAAGAGTTTGGCAGAGTCTCAGGTTACAAGAAAAACATACAAAAATCACTTGGATTCCTCTACACCAACAAAAAGAACATCGAAGAGGAAATCACCAAATCAATACCATTCACAGTAGCCCCCAAGAAGATAAAATATTTAGGAATAAATCTTACCAAAGATGTAAAAGACCTATACAAAGAAAACTACAAAGTACTACTACAAGAAACTAAAAGGGACCTACTTAAGAGGAAAAACATACCTTGCTCATGGATGGGAAGACTTAACATAGTAAAAATGTCTATTCTACCAAAAGCCGTCTATACATACAATGCACTTCCAATCCAAATTCCAATGAGATTTTTTAAAGTAATGGAGAAGCAAATCACCAACTTCATAAGGAAGGGAAAGAAGCCCCGGATAAGTAAAGCATTACTGAAAAAGAAGAAGAAAGTGGGAGGCCTCACTCTACCTGATTTTAGAACATATTATACAGCCACAGTAGTCAAAACAGCCTGGTACTAGTACAACAACAGGCACATAGACCAATGGAACAGAATTGAGAACCCAGATATAAATCCATCCATGTATGAGCAGCTGATATTTGACAAAGGCCCAGTGTCAGTTAATTGGGGAAAAGATAGTCTTTTTAACAAATGGTGCTGGCATAACCGGATATCCATTTGCAAAAAAATGAAACAGGACCCATACCTCACACCATGCACAAAAACTAACTCCAAGTGGATCAAAGACCTAAACATAAAGACTAAAACGATAAAGATCATGGAAGAAAAAATAGGGACAACCTTAGGAGCCCTAATACAAGGCATAAACAGAATACAAAACATTACCAAAAAGGACGAAGAGAAACCAGATAACTGGGAGCTCCTAAAAATCAAACACCTATGCTCATCCAAAGACTTCACCAAAAGAGTAAAAAGACCACCTACAGATTGGGAAAGAATTTTCAGCTACGACATCTCCAACCAGCGCCTGATCTCTAAAATCTATATGATTCTGTCAAAACTCAACCACAAAAAGACAAACAACCCAATCAAGAAGTGGGCAAAGGATATGAACACACACTTCACTAAAGAAGATATTCAGGCAGCCAACAGATACATGAGAAAATGCTCTCAATCATTAGCCATTAGAGAAATGCAAATTAAAACTACGATGAGATTCCACCTCACTCCAACAAGGCTGGCATTAATCCAAAAAACACAAAATAATAAATGTTGGAGAGGCTGCGGAGAGATTGGAACTCTTATACACTGCTGGTGGGAATGTAAAATGGTACAACCACTTTGGAAATCTATCTGGCGTTTTCTTAAAAAGTTAGAACTAGAACTACCATACAACCCAGAAATCCCACTCCTCGGATATACTCTAGAGAAATAACAGCCTCCACACGAACAGATATATGCACACCCATGTTTATTGCAGCACTGTTTACAATAACAAAAAGCTGGAAGCAACTAAGGTGTCCATCAATGGATGAATGGTTAAATAAATTATGGTATATTCACACAATGGAATACTGTGCATCGATAAAGAACAGTGAGGAATCTGTGAAACATTTCATAACATGGAGAAACCTGGAAGGCATTATGCTGAGTGAAATTAGTCAGATGCAAAAGGAAAAATATTGTATAAGACCACTATTATAAGATCTTGAGAAATAGTATAAACTGAGAAGAACACATTCTTTTGTGGTTACGAGAGGTGGGAGGGAGGGAGGGTGGGAGAGGGTTATTTACTGATTAGATAGTAGATAAGAACTACTTTATGTGAAGGGAAGGACAATACTCAATACAGGGAAGGTCAGCTCAACTGGACTGGACCAAAAGCAAAGAAGTTTCCGGGATAAACTGAATGCTTCAAAGGTCAGCGGAGCAAGGGCGGGGGGTTGGGGACTGTGGCTTAAGGGGACTCCTAAGTCAATTGGCAAAATAAATTCTATTATGAAAACATTCTGCATCCCACTTTGAAGTGTGGCGTCTGGGGTCTTAAATGCTAACAAGCGGCCATCTAAGATGCATCAATTGGTCTCAACCCACCTGGATCAAAGGAAAATGAAGAACACCAAGGTCACACGATAACTATGAGCCCAAGAGATAGAAAGGGCCACATGAACCAGAGACTTACATCATCCTGAGACCAGAAGAATTAGATGGTGCCCAGCCACAACCGATGACTGCCCTGACAGGGAGCACAACAGAGAACCCCCGAGGGAGCAGGAGAACAGTGGGATGCAGACCACAAATTCTCACAAAAAGACCAGACTTAATGGTCTGGCTGAGACTAGAAGAATCCCGGCAGTCATGGTCCCCAAACCTTCTGTTGGCCCAGGACAGGAACCATTCCCGAAGACAACTCATCAGACATGGAAGGGACTGGACAATGGGTTGGAGAGAGATGCTGATGAAGAGTGAGCTACTTGTATCAGGTGGACACTTGAGACTGTGTCGGCATCTCCTGTCTGGAGGGAAGATGGGAGGGTAGAGAGGGTTAGAAACCAGCAAAACTGTCACAAAAGGAGAGACTGGAAGGAGGGAGTAGGCTGACTCATTAGGGGGAGAGTAAATGGGAGTATGTAGTAAGGTGTATATAAGCTTATATGTGACAGACTGACTTGATTTGTAAAAATTATTTAAAAAGAAAATAGGCAGTGGGCCAGATTCGGCCTGCAAGCCACCCATCAGGCCACAGTTTCCTGACTTCTGTTCTTACCCAAACCTGATCCAAGCTTCTTCACTTGGGTTTTATGAAAAAATATCTTCTACATCTTTACATCCACCATGCAATGCCTAACACAGAGACATGCATATATAGGCACTTAATATATATTCGTTGGTGAAATGACCAATGAATAAATTAATTCAACTAATACTTATTGGTCTACTATACCCCAGACACTATTCTACATACTTGATATATATCTGTGAACAAAAGAGAAATTCCTGCCTTTGAGAAGTTTACTATTTATAAATCCCCAAATCATACAGCAGAACTGTATCAGTTTTCTATTGCTGCCATAGCACAAACATAATGGCTTAAAACAACACAAATTTATTATCTTACTGTCCTGTAGTTCTGAAGTCCAAAAATGAGTCTCACTGGGCTAAAATGAAGGCGCTGGCAGGGATGTGTCACTTTCTGGTGAATCTACTAGAGGATGTTTCCTCACTGATTAGTGTTGCTGGCAAAATTTAGTTCCTTGAACACAGTCCCTACATCTCAGAACCAGCAATGGGGCATCCAATTATTCTCATGCTGCACTCTCTCTCTGACTTCAGCCAGGAAAGGTCCTCCAATTTTAAGAATTCATGTAATTACATCTGGTCCACCCAGATAATCCAGGATAATCTCCCCATCTCAAGATCTCTAACCTTAATCATATCTGAAAAGTTCCTTTTGCCATGCAAGGTAACATATTCACAGGTTCTGGGAACTTCTTTAAACAACAACAACAAAACCCAAACCCATTGCTGTGGAGTCAATCTCAACTCACAGTGACCCTACCGGACAGAGTAGAGCTGCCCCGTAGGGTTTCCAAGGCATTAAAGCTTACAGAAGCAGACAGCCATATCTTTCTCCTACAGAGTAGCTGGTGGGTTCAAATCGCTAACCTTTCAGTTAGCAGCTGAATGCTTTCACCACTATGCCAACAGGGGACATTTTTAGGGGTCATTAGTCTGTCTAAGGAGCCCCAGTGGTGCAGTGATCAAAGTGCAGTGGTCAAAGCACTCGGCTGCTAACCAAAGGTCTGTGGTTCAAGCTCACCAGCCACTCTGCAGGAGAAAGATGTGGCAGTCTGCTTCCATAGAGATTTACAGTCTTGGAAACCCAATGCAGCAGTTATACTCTGTCCGATAGGGTCACTGTGAGTCAGAATCAACTTGACAGCAATGGGGTTTTATTCTGTCTACCAGAAATGCCATCACAGCATTTTATTTTGAATCTGATGAATCATGATCTCTGCCACTAAATCATACTTTTAGTGAGCCAATATATTATATAAAAATACATTATATTTATTATTGACATGTGTGATAATGCATTTATAGCCAATAGAACAAAATTACACTTTCTCCATCCTTATCAAACCTGTAGACTGAGACCTGCTGATTCTTGAGCCAGTCTTAAGTAATTCTGGCAGCGCTTCAAAACCTTTTACCTACCATTAAAAGCATTAAAAACAAGTTGTCTTATCATAAGACTGACATATCATGGGGGAACTCTCCATTTTGAACACATACAACAAAGTAGGATTCCTACATGTCCTTGACCAGCTTTGCCCCTGACCTTGCTATACTGAACACTACCTGCCTGGGACTGTGCCTTGGTTTTCTGATTTGCCTTTCAGCCTCTTTGTATTTACCAGACTATTAGCTGTGAAGCTATCATCTTTCCTGACCCTTGCCAGTTGCTCCTACTGTGCTTATTATGTTCCAGGCACTGGTTGGGTCCTCTTCTGCCTGAGATGGACAAGCCCCAACCATAACCCAAGACTCTCAGATTCAGGACAGCCACTTCCCCAAGACACCTGCTATTATACCCAACCCCTTACTGATGCCAGACACTATCTAAACTGGCCCAAGTTCCCCCATGCCACAACACCACAGCTTGGTCTTCTCATCATTCTAGTTTCTCAGCCCTAGCCCTATCCTTAAAGCTAATCCTTTTCCCAAAACCCAACCTTATGTGTATTCTCTCTCTCCCTTAAAAGCCACCTCATCCACCAACGCTCACATTGAAAATCTTGGGAAAAATTTTCAATTCCACTCTGCCTTTAACCCCCACATACCCAGAAAACCCAGTGCTGTTGAGTCGATTCTGACTCATACAATCACCTTATTATGCTGGTTACCCTAAGACAAAGAATATGGAAGGAGTACTGGGTTTGGCAGAAGAGATAAACATTTCTGCTTTAGAGAAGAAACCCTATTTTCACCCCTAATCTTCCAGAAACTCTTGCCAACAAAGTTCCCACAGGTCAGGGTAGAAGAACCTTTATAACCTCTGGCATAAAGGGAGACTTCTATTGAGGATTTGAAGTCCTTGCTCTAGTAGAAAAGAATATTAATCTTTAAGTCTTAAAAAGGCTCGGTTTCTTATACAGGCTCTGGCCCTTTGACATTTTTTTCAACTAGGAAATGCAAATAACACCCACCTCACGGGGTTGTTGTGAAAATTAAATGAGATAATGAGCATGAAAGCACTAAGTAAACTGCAGATGTCAGCTGTTATCATTATGATTATCCCTGTAATGCCCCCTTATCTCCACCGCAGCAAATATTGCAACTGTTCATGGTGCAGGGTGAATATCTTAATGCTAATCATACAGAGGCATTCAGGAGATCATTTACCTTTGCTTTACTACGTTGTTGTTGTCAGGTGCCGTCGCACTGATTCCAGCTCACAGTGGCCCTGTGTACAACAGAACAAAACACTGCCTGGTCCTGCGTTGTCCTCACAATCGCGGTTATGCTTGAGCCCATTGTTGCAGCCACTGTGTCAATCCACCTCGTAGAGGGTCTTCCTCTTTTTTGCTGACCTTCTCCTTTACCAAGCACGATGTCCTTCTCCAGGGACTGGTCTCTCCTGACAACATGTCCAAAGTATGTGAGACAAAGTCTCACCATCCTCACTTCTAATGAGCATTCTGTCTGTACTTCTTCCAAGACAGATTTGTTCGTTCTTCTGGCAGTTCATGGTATATCCAATATTCTTCGCCAACACCACAATTCAAAGGCGTCAATTCTTCTTTGGTCTTCCTTATTCATCATCCAGCTTTACTAAGTTATTTACTATGTTAGTAGAAGTAATTTTATTGTAACCCTGTCCATCAAATTACATTTTGGACAGTGTTCAGTCTAACGAACCTGCCAATATTAGGCTTGGCTCTATTTATAGATTCATTCAACTAACTCTCTGAAAGCACAGGCCAACATTTGTGCACATTTTTATCATAAATCATACACTAACAAGTTGCCAAGTGCAGTCACCTCTTTTATGAATCAGTTCCTGATTCCTAAGACTGAATTGGTCCGTCCCTCTTCCATTTTCTATCAAGCTCCGCCAACACTATTACAGCATTTATAATATAGAATTGTAATGGTGTCCTGGACCTTCTTTCCCATGAGACAGAAAGCTCCTCTAGGGTGGAGATTTTGTCTTTGTATCCTCATGCACGGTGCACAGTGGATAACCAATATATGTTTACTGAAGTGCAGGTGGGAAGCCCAGGTTACAGGAGAATTCACCCAATGCACGCTTAAAGAGCTGCATTGTTCTAACATATTTTAGGTGTTCAGGGATTTCAAATTAAGGACAAAGGAAGTAAAGAAAAAGCATTCTTTCTAAAATTCCCCAATTAATCTTTCTATAGCACATTCAAAAGGTGGTATCAGTTGTTTGTGAGTGCACTGTAAATTAGATTAATTGGTCCAAACACTTTGTATTAGAGATATGTAAAAGCAGAAATGGTTTATTCGAACCTCTCAGCTCATGAATGAGCTGCCCTGCACCTTCTAGAGAAGGGAAATGAGGTTAGGCTTTATTTAGAGAAGAAATCCAATGCTCCAAATAGAATATAGACATGTTGATGTGAGGGAAGATCAGGGGAGTGGACATTTTCTCACCTCGGAAGATGTTAGTATAAGAATTTTAATTGTAAATATTCAAAATGATAATATCACCTACCACGATATCATATACACCTTTTAACCCTTGGATTAAATTAAAATAAAACTTCTGTGCTATGGGATGCATTTTTGAAGGTACTGCTACCATTGAAAACCATGGTATTCTTAGCAGCCAGGTGAGAGTGTATCAGCAGGGTTTCAATGACCGCCAGATTATGCTTTCACCTTATGCTTCTCAAATTTTAATGGGCACACGAATCATCCGAGGATCTTGTTCCAATGCAGATTCTGATTCAGCAGATCTGGGTAAGCCCTAAGAGTCTTCATTTCTAACAATCTCCCAGGTCATGTCCATGCTGCTGGTCTACAGACCAACCTTGAGTAATAAGGCACCAATAGGCATTGTGAGTAAGAAAATTCACCATCAACGAAATTTCTAAGGTAAACTGCTACTGTGTTTCCCCCCAAGCTAGTGCTTATGGAGATCCTCCCTATTAACATCTTTTACTTAAGAGAATAATTGCTTTCATAAACAGCCCTGAAATAGATTGAACCTTTTAGTTAGTCCGAATTTAATCTCTATACAAAATGTGACTTCTGCAAAACCAAAAAAAAAAAAAAAAGCAAACCCATTGGTGTCGAGCTGATTTCAATGACTAAGAAATTATAATGTTCTTGGCTTGGCAGCCTAGGTAAATTATGTTTAAGCTACACTTTTTCCTTTAAAACATTTCTTTTTCTCTGACTCAACTCACATGAGCCTTCTGAGATATATTACTAAAGGCCTAGTCTGTGAGTGATGTTGAGTGTCCAACAGCCCCACCCAAAAACAAAGCTGAAATGCCCTTCATGCATGGGAATAAAACAGATTCTCATCTCATGTGAGCATCTCCCAGTAATGAGACAGCTCTTGGAATAACTTGACTGACCAAGAAGCCAGTGCAGGCTGTCCTTAATCAGTAATGACAAAGTGAAGAGCCTTAAAAGAAGCGGCGTTTTTAGTGGTTGCCATATTAGAATTTAGTCATGCCCTAGAGTTATAAACTGCATCCTCATCAATCCATTCACCATACCACTAAAATCATTTAATTTGGCTAAGGATTCAAGAGTATAATTTTTAAACTAAATGAGAGAAGAGCTACAATCTTTAGACAGCATGAATACTTCCATGGCAATATTCAAAATCCACCAGCCCTCACACTCCATTTGAAAGTTTTCCCTCTGATTTTTCCACTCTTACTAATCCTTTTTGTTCCCAGTTTCCTCCCTGCCTTAAGCAGCTAGTAAACTGTAAAAAATTGTAGCTAAATTAAATTTTGGTGAGAGAAATCTTATTTTAACTGTTTTTTTTTTTAAGTAGGTTACTATTTAATCTTATGATGAATTCTTTGTAAAAAAAAAAAAATCCTCCATTGTGAATAATCATTCCAAACACCTGTTAGGATATATTTTGCAAGTTCTACATTCATATATCTCATCAAAGCAGAAAATATATGTATTTTTACTTTATATATAATTCTAAGTATCTCTGTTTTGTTTAACTTAACAAAAGGAAACTAACATTCATGAGACAGTGAAGTACCTGGGGTTAGCAAGAGTAGGAGGCAGCTACCAGCAACAGGGCTGAAGGGGCAAGGGGAAAAATCCATTACCTAGAACCTATGGAGACCTGTGTTTGTGGCCTTTAATACAGGACTAGAGAGCCACATCCCTCCCACTGGCCAAACTCAATCCTGATTGACGATGTCCACAGAGGTCAATCTTCGAAAATACAGGGCAGGGTGGAGAGGTTGGAAGGTGGAACTTGAGAGGCTATACAAGAACACCAAGCACAGCTGAAGGTGCAGGTACCCTGGGGCAGATTACCCAAAAAGCAAGGTAATCATGGTACTTACCCTGCTTACCAGACCATCTGTAGTGAAACTGTTCACTACAAATTAGTAACTGAGGACAAGTAAGCCCGTGCTTACCTTGCTTACTGGGTCATCTGCTCCTGCTGGTGACTGTAAATTTAAAAAGAAGCTTTGATTCTGTAGGGAGGTGCTATGGGATTGGGAAAGAGATGGATACCAGCCATGCCTAGAAGCAGAATCTCTGATGTCGTAAAAAAAAAATATATATATATATATGAAATTGTTCACTACAGATGATCTGGCAAGCAAGGTAGGCACCGTGCTTACCTTGCCTAGTGGATAATCCATCCCTGCAAGTACCCTACAGGAAAGAGGAGAATTAAGGGCAAGTTTACTTACTGAATGTTGAGACTGCCAATCCTCTTCCCCCAGTCAGCTCCAAAGGGTCAGCAGACAGGCTTTGATGCTCAAGGCAGGGGATTAGATGGTTCTTCTCTGGGGAATGAAAATGACACAAAAAGCTTGGTAAAAATTTTAGAAGTAAAATTGAGAAAAATTCCCCAAAAGTAAAGCAAAAACACATAGAAATGAACAATGAGAGAAAAGATAACAAAAGTAGAGGATGAAGTTAAGAGTTCCAACATTCATCATGAATAACAATGACGAATTCCAGAAAGAGAAGAGAGAAAATGGAGGCAAGAGAGAGATCATTTGAAAAATAAAATTCAGGGAAAATTTCCAGATGGATTTCTCAACTGAAGGGATTCACCAAGTGCCCAGCACAATGGATTAAAACAGGACCTCACCAAAGGAACCTGTACCCGTTGCCACCGAGGCAATTCTGACTCACAGTAACTCTATAGGACAGAGTAGAACTGCCCCATAGCGTGTTCAAAAAGCAGGCTGGTGTATTCGAACTGCCGACCTTTAGGTTCACAGCTGAGCTTTTAACCACTGTGCAACCAGGGCTCCTCACCAAAGAAACATTACCACGAAATTTTAAAAAACTGGGACAAAGTGGAGATAATACAAGCTTCCAGAGGGGGAAAGGAAGATCACATACAAAGGATCGGAAATCAGACTATTTCTGAGTTTTTGACAGCCACGTGGGAAGCTAGAATGCCTCTTGATTTTTTGAGGGGATATGATATTCAACCTATAATTCTATACTCAGCCAAATTATCAATTAAGTAGACTTTTTCAGATGTGCAAGATCTCAGAATTTTATCTCCTAGCATCTCTTTCTCATTTAGACACTGAAAGACCCGTTACACCAAATAGAGGGTGTAAACCAGAACACAGGAGGAAATGGAATCCAGGAAACATGGATTTCAGAGACAAAGGCATCATCCCAGAATGACCCATATGCACCAGGCATGGACAGTAGCCAGTCCAAGTTGGAGAGAATTCTTCAAAAACAACTTAACAAAATACCTGATGTGTTTGAATGCATTAAGGGGAGATTTAGATAATTAGGGAAAGGAGCTGAATTAGTGACAAGTACATGAAAAACTAAGTAACCATAACACAAGGCAATTATTAGCTTCAGGGAAAATATTTTGCAAGAAAGGAAAAAAGGAATCACAATATACTATGTAGCTGAGCTACAGATAGTGTTTACAAAGTCATACTAATGTAAACTCTGAATATTGCTCTAACATTATGGAATAACTATATTGGGAGGATAGAGCAACAGGATGTGTGGAGGGAGGAGTGAGGAGAGAGAAGAGATATATCTTCATTTTCCCTACTTCGTAGGAAATCAATAATACTTAAAGCTGAAAAAATCAACAAGTAGGAATAAAAGCATGTTATTTAGAGAAATGGAGCCAAATACCCAAAGATACAGCTAAACGATTACTGCAATTTTCTGTAATAATTTATACAGAATTAGTAATTTGTGTGGAAATATATTTCTCTTCTTGGAAAATATAGAGCCAGAGTGTTCCTTGGAAGCAAGGACAGCGAGTCTTTGTCACACATACTTTGGACATGTTATAGGGAGGGACCAGTCCCTGGAGAAGGACATCAAGCTTGGTAAAGTAGAGGGTCAGCAAAAAAGAGGAAGACCCTCAATGAGATGGACTGACACAGTGGCTGCAACAGCGGGCTCAGCATAACGATGATTGTGAGGATGGTGCAAGACTGAACAGTGTTTTGTTCTGTTGTACATGGTGTCACTATGAGTCGGAACAAACTCGATGGCACCTAACAACAATAACATATTTCTCTTGGAATTCAAAACTTTAATGAAAATGCTAACTTAAAATAAAAGTATAAAACTAAGTTTAAAATTTATAAATTAAATAGTATAAAAGAGTGTGTTTCTGTCATTTTCGAGGTATGTTACCTCACAAAGTATAGCCTGTATCTTTCTTTCCATGATTATCTCAGAATATGTTTACTTGGAAAGGCATTTGTTATTCTAATTGTTTCATAAAACATAGCTATATAAAGTTTGTTAGCCTTAAAGTAAATGGTTCTTTTTGTTATTTTGCTTAATAAAGCATCAATACAGAACCTAGATAGATCTTTGAGAATTTCTAAAATTTCTACCATAATGATTACCCCTGTACCATGTTTATTATGACTTGAAACTCCTCTAGAAAGTTGGTATAACCCCTAATAAAACACTGGAAGTTTAAAATAATTGTAACTCCTTGCTAAAATGGGTGAAAATTATAAATCTTATTTTCTAAGACTGGCTTTCCTTGTCAAGACTCTGATGATCAGTTTCTAAAAATGACATTTTTCCCAGGACAATTTGGAGATTATACTTTAAAAAAAAGAGCTCTTAATTAAATTCTGTTGCTTCAACACACCAACAATACAGCACGATGTGATTTTTCCCCTCTACTTTGTGTAAGGAAACCCTGGTAGCATAGTAGTTAAGTGCTACAGCTGCTAACCAAGAAGTCAGCAGTTCAAATCTGCCAGGCGCTCCTTGGAAATTCTACGGGGCAGTTCTACTCTATCCTATAGGGTCGCTATGAGTTGGAATCGACTCGATGGCAGTGTTTGTTTGTTTTTTTTACTTTGCATAATGCCTCTTAAAATCTCTGACGGGGAAAATTTCTCACCCATTTCACTATTCTCCTAACTAGGAATATGAAGTGGATATGGCTTCAGATTGCATTTGGGGAGTGAAGATAAGTGGGAAATATGCTGCGAAAACATGAAGATTTACCTTTAAGTTTTTTGTATGGTAATTACGAAAGAATCTGTGATTATTTAGGCTATGCAAAATGAATAGGAGAACTAAAGTGGAAACACATCATAATAACTTCAAATCAAAAAATAAAAAAAATAATAATTTCAGGCACTTTGATACACATTTTACATGTATTAGTTCATCTAATCCTGAAAACAAGCATGTGAGATGAGTATATTAGCATACCACTGCCATCGAGTTGACTTCGACTCATAGCGGCCTTATAAGACAGAACAGAACTGCCCCATGGGGTTTCCAAGGAGCAGTGGGTGGATTAGAACTGCCAACCTTTTGGTTAGCAGCTGAGCTCTGAACCACTGTGGCACCAGGGCTCCACTATTAGCATAATGCCTATTTTATACTTAAAGAAATGGAGACATGTCCAAGTGAAGAAATTCGCCCTGCTAGGAAGTCGTAGAGTTATAATGTGAACCCAAATATCTTTGAGTAGAATCCTCCTTTTAGTCACTATTTTAAAGTATTTCACATTTAATTCTCAGCTAATGATGATATTCAAAAGGATTTCATTTGTGTGTTGGAAATATAAGATCAGTCATCTTTGCTCTCATTCATTTTCAACTCCAATGCTATTATGCACCGTTTACTTCCAAGGTTTATGGTCCAGTTCCGATCTTAAAAATAAAATACAATAAAATAGAAAAACAAACACTAAATCTAAAGATAGTACCAATCATGAAATTATACCGAAACAGTAAATTCTGGTTCCCTCTAGACAGACTTCCTTTATTTGACCCATCGCTTGGAAGTCTGGATATTTTGACTTGTTTGAGGGATAAAGTGATTTTTTGCCCACTTTATCCAAACAATAGCCACATTCCCCTCCCCCCCCCACCTTGCACAAAAGGGTTCCCCCTTAACCCTCTATCCCTTTACCTGGATTTATTTTTATACACAGAACTTATCACTATCTGACAATGTTATATACTATATTCATTTGTTTATATTTTTTGCCTCAAATACAAATTCTTGAGGACATGGATTTTGTCTTGTTTACCAGTATACCTCTTGTACCTAGAACAGTGTCTGGCACATAAGAAAAAAAAAAAGAACAGTGTCTGGCACATAGTAGGCACTTAATTAATACTTGTTGAATGACTGAAAAAATAGATGAATTAATAAATTGTTTTTCACCTGTAAAGAGCTATCATCATAGATATCAAAGAGAGAGACTTTAAATATCTTAGCATTATATTATATATAATGTATATTTTTTTATATATTACATTACATGTGCATTTTTTTATATATCACATGTGCATTACGTATAAGGCATATAGTTAATTCCCAGTGATAAACTGATTTCTAGTCAAAAGTCTTTAGAATTGCCTTAAAAAGACATTATTACTTTGATTTTATTTGTAATTTTTTCTCGCTTTGAGATAATCATATCCCAAGAAATACATTTCTACCCAAATTCTAGTGTGTAGTGCAACAGCAGTTGTTCTCTAAAAAAATCATTGACAAGATTATTTAAATGTAGATGAAACTTTTCAATGAGCATGTTTCTTTTTAATTCATTTTAGTTCTGTCTTTTAAACACAGGGAGAGACATGTAGATTAAGAACTCTTCCAAAGACTTGTTTCCTTCCTGTACATAATTTACAACCTTTTCAGTATAGTCCCAACATTTTTATCACTCATGTACCATGCTCCAAGCATTTTGGTAAGAGGCACTTCGTGAATAAAACGTACCAGTGTCTGTAAAATTTGTAAGAAGGATACCTCAGGCATACTTGAAATACAGCACGCTTTTGACACTTCACACTAATAATAATTCATACTCTAGGGGACTTTTATGTCTTGTGAATCAAGAGGGCTGGAATATCGCCACAGGACAAAAAAAAAAGATGGGCAAAATCCCCAAGTCTGTGCGCCATGTTTCCAAATGGAGTGGGCTAGAGCTGCTCCTTCCACACGTGACATTTTCGAAAGTTCCAGTCAGCTAACAGTCCCTCAAGCAAAAACATTTCATCCTTGGTGATGATGTGACATCGCCTAAGAGTTCTCACACTCTATATATACGAATAGATATCCCACAGTCACATTGATGGCATGCCCAAGAGAGAAGTGCCTTATGTAAGTTATTTCTTGTTTTTGACCACTTGTTAAAGGCTAACGATACTGGTTTGCGAAATAAACTACTAGTGCAGGAAATGTGTGTGTGTGTGTGTTTTATGTAAAAAAAAGGCAAAACATTATCATCCACCGAAAATTGAATGTTAATCGGAATACAGTGAATACTTTGAGTATTTCTTAAATATCTCCCCACCTCTAGTTTTTTCCCAAATTCCAGGTTTTCTGTTATCTTCATTTACAGCTGAAAGCTACCCCCCAAAGCATCACAAAAAAGAAACCACATATCAAGGTACAGCTGCTCTTGGTGAAGACAGTGATAACCTCCTAATTATAGAAACTATCTACAGTTATTTTCAGTCTTATCCTGCTTGAATACTCTCTCTGGCATTTGAAACTGCTGACTCACTTCTTTCATTCATCAAAAATAGAAACTTTATTGTGCATATAAAGAATGTATTAAAAATACAGAAATAAACAAAAACCAGTCTCAAAAAAAGAAAAAAGGTCTCTATGCTCAAGGGAGTTTATGATCTAGTGACAAAAAGAGAGTCATTTACCAGATAATTATAATGCAGAGTGATAATGTCACAAGACAGTAAGAAAATACTGCAATAATGGGATGGGGGAGCTCCAGTCCCAGTTTTTGAGGGTCAGGAAAGACTACTATAGGAGGTAACATTCAAATTGAGTCTGGAAGAATTAGTCAAATCAGGCAAGGAAGGCATTTGGGAAAAGGAAGATCCAAAAGAGGAAGCAGCATGTACATGAGCCCAGAAGTAAGAAAGAACAGAGTTTGGGGAACTGCCAGCACCTCAGGATAGCTGAGCTTAGGGTATGAGAAGCAAAGCAGTGAGAGAAGACGATAGAAATCTAGCACGTGTGTCATGCTGCAAAGTTGGGAATTCATTGGGAGATGAACCAAGCGCTGTAAACTTATTTCAGCAGAGGGACATGTGATCAGTGTGTCTGCCTTATGGAGAATGGATTAAAACCAAAACACCAAACTATGGTCGTTGAGACGATTGTGGCACATAGCAGCCCTGTAGGACAGAGTAAAACTGCCCCATAGGGTTTCCAAGGAGCGGCTGGTGGATTCGAACTGCCGACCTTTTGGTTAGTAGTCGAACTCTTAACCACTGCGCCACCAGGGCTTCAAAGAGTGGACTAGAGGGGTCAAAATTGGAGGCAGAGGATAAAGTTTGGAGGTCTTTGTAAGAATACTGCCATGAGGTGATGGTGGCTTCAACTAGGTGGTGGCAGTAAAGAATAAAGAAAAGTACATGGCTGGATGTAATAACTGTATGAGATGTGGAAGCAATTAGTTTTTAGTGGTTTGTTGGATATAAGTAATAACAGAAAGGAGACATTAAGGATGACCCTCAGGTTTCTTCATAGCAACCTCCATGTTCAAGTTGAGTTGCCCAGAAGACAGCTGGATAAGTCTGGAGATCAGGAGTAAGAACTGGGTTAGAAGGTAGGATTCTCTTTGTTTTTATTCTACCCCTCTAAACTTGTTGCCATAGAGTCGATTCCAACTCATAGTGACCCTACAGGACAGAGGAGAACTGCCCCATAGGATTTCCAAGGAATGGCTGGTGGATATGAACTGCTGACCTTTTGGTTAGCAGCTGGGCTCTTAACCATTACACCACGAATGACCTTTCTACCCCTCTGGTCACTACTTTTTTGAACTTATTTTGTATGACACACAGCTATAGATTGTATTCTGTTTGGATCCATCCTTAGACATATTCTCTTTCATTCCATACACTCTCTCCTGGTAATTTCACGTATGCAGTTCTAACTACCAGTTATGTCTTTGGGTTCCTCACAGAAGCAATATATTTGGGAGGTGGCCCTGGGAAAACTCAAGAGAGGATTAGAAAAGTGACACAGGAAAGGGAAAGTAGTCAATAAAGAAGGAATTTTCAAGCAAGTTACCACTGGTGGGTAAGTAGAGTGAATGCCCACTGGAAAGCTCTGGGAAACTATGTAGAAGGTATACCTCAGAGTTATCCCATTTGAGAGACAAGGCAATTTAGATATTTATACACCAATTCCTGTCAGTCATTGGTTAAGGGATGCTGGTCTAGCTCTTCTAACCTGCTAGATCCATGGATAGAGCAGATCCTGATCACTAGAAATAATCTTCAGTAAGAAAAAAATTATATATGTATGTATCTGGCCAACATGCACTATGTAAAGATAATGCCCAAGGAGACATAGACAGGACACCTACAGAATCTGTTCAACATATGTGCCAATAATTCAGAAATCTATAACTTTAGCACAAGGATAATATTGCAAAGCCAAGTTCCATTGGCAACCCATGAAATCTCATCTAAAATGAGCTATTGATTAAAGGGACCCAGAGGAGAAAAGTAAGAGACAAGATACGGAACCAAAGAAATATGAGAGAACCAGAGAAGATGAAAGCAAACATTACATATTTAGAATGCAGTAGATGGCTAGAATCTTGCTACTTAAAAGTGAGTTCTGAGAGCCAGTAGCAGCAGCATCACCCAAGAGTGTTAGAAATGCAAACCTATGAAATTAGAACCTGCAGTCTCAAGATCTCCAGGAGATATGTATGCACGTTAAAGTTTGATAAATGCTGTTATGTCTACTTTAGAGCTTGGATCTCCACAACCAAGACTTTTATTTTTTTAACGCACTCCTAGCTTATATTTGGGTGGGTGGCCATACCCATTGCCTGCATTCTCTAATCCTGTTAAACAGTCCCTTAATCTACTAAAATGTCTAAGCCAAAAATCTAGACTCCTCTCTATTACCCCCATTGACTATCTCTATGACCCTCTGTCAATGCTATAGTTCAAGTTTGTATCCTTTCCAAAAGATTATTGCAATAACCTTTTTATTGGTCTCATTGATTTCTGGCTCTTGCTGCACCAATTTATCCTCCAAATTGATATAGGGCAATTTTTTAAGTACAAATTACCATACTGTTCCCTCACTTAAATAATATAGTGGTTGCCCATCATTTTCAGGACAAATCCCAACTACTTAGTCTGGTATTATAAGATCTCTATGATCTGGCACCCACCTACCTTGTTGCAAATATACTGGCCTAATATAGTTACTATAATTTGAGCATTAAATTTAGTGCTGAACTTCCCATCAATCAAGGCATAAAGGACATGAGGGTTACATAATCTTATCTTTAAAAGTTTGGTACTTTTAAAAGTTTCTTCTTCCACACTGGATTTAATATCAGGTGTTCTATAAAAGGGCCCCTCCAAAGATGATGCCTCATGGGTTATTTGCAGGTTTTATCCCATAGCCTACTTTCTGCATTTTACTCCTTCTCTGATGAATACCTGAAAGGTTCTGTTTAAGACTTTCTCTAGATTTCCAGATTACCTTTACCTGGGACACAGACAACAGTTCCCTTTTGCCTTGAGCACTGAGGTCATACCATAAATCAGTCGGCTCATTCCTACACCTAAGCCCAGCTAAGCGAACTTTACCCTAGCAGGAGCCATGAGAACTATGCTCAAATATGAGGGCAAATCAGAAAATAATCATTTTATGGTCATTTTTTTAAAGGGAGGAATGTAGTTCTGGTATTCAATTTTGAATGACTTTATCACCTGGGCCATTGTACAAAGGGAACCAAATGACACCACAGACAATGTCTTTAAGAGTATGCTTCAATAAAAAATATATGCTGCATTTTTGTTTTATAAACCATGGATAAAGGTTGTGGGCATAATAATTTTGTAATCTCATAAAAGCAAAACAAACAAACAAAGAAAACAAAACAAATGAAAAACCAGACTTGGAGTCAGAAGGCTTGGTTTGCATCCTGGGGTATAATTCGTTGCCAGCATTAACCAAAGTAACTTAGTCTACTAATGTTAGTTTCCTCACATATAAAATGTGGATAATAACACTCAGTCCAAATGATGGTATGAGAATTGAATTAGCCAAGAGGTGTTAAAACATCTAGAACAGTGCCCAGCCTACAACACACACAAACTAAATATTAGTATCCCTCTTTATATTCTTCACATATCAAATATCCATGAGCTAGAGTATTTTTCAAGGGCAGAAGTTAATTCCCATGATTATATTGTAGAAATATGTCATTTACCAAAACAAAAAAACCCACAAAACTCTGCCATTTCTAGAACAAGAAATATGGCTAATACGAAATTGTTCTTGCAATAACCATCTAGCTGTACTCAACAAAAATGAAACATTTAAAACTACACAGTCAGTTCACAAGAAAAAAAAAGGAAATTTTCATATGCCAGAAATGCAGAAGGATTTGAAAGTCAAAGTAGTTAGTATGCTAGCTAATATGGCACCCACCCCAGAGGTTAATGTTAGAAAAAAAATTGGAGATCATGGCTTTGTTTAATTTTTTAAATCAAGTTTATTCAATGTATAATATATTATTATATACTAATAAATTATACATATATATGAGGTATAATTACTGTATGATAAATATATATCTACTCTGATGTGCAATCCAATGCGTTTTAACAAATGCATACAACCATGTAGCCACCATCATAGTCAAGATACAGAATATTTTTATCTCCCCAAAAAGTAGCCATGTGTTCCTTCCCAATCAATTCTCCTTCCCATCCTCAGCCCAGACAACCACTGATCTGCTTTTATTCACTACAACTTAGTTTTGCCTTTTCTACAAGTATATAGATGGAATCATACAGTATTACTCTTTTGCGTCTAGCTTCTTTCACTTAGCATGTGTTTCAGATTCATCAATAAAGAATGCATCAGTAGAATGGAGAAGAAAATTGTAGTACGTACACAAGATGGAATACTACGCAGTCATAAAGAACAATGATGAGTCTGCTAAACATAACGTGGATAGACCGGGAGGACATAATGCTAAGCGAAATAAGTCAGACATACAAAGACAAATATTGTATGATCCCTCTTTTATAAGAAGACAAGAACAGATAAATATAGAGAGACGAATATTCATTGGTGGTTACCAGGGAGAAGGGGAGAGGAGTAAGTATGCTTTAGAACTTAGAGATGTGTTACTTTTGATGATGGGAAATGTGACTCCAAGTGTGGAAGTAGTGAGCACAGCAAAACCATAGTAAACATGAATGTCTGAGCACAAATAGAAGGCTACAGACACAATTAAAGAGGACACTGACAAATTGTGATAAATGTAACTAATGTCAATGAACAATTTATCTGGAAATTTGTAAAAAAAAATCATTGAAGGATGTACAATTTTGCAAAAAGAACAATAACAACTAGAAAAAAGTTTGGTTACATAGATATGGAAGTATGCATAAATACGTACCCAAACCAAAGATCCACTGTGATCGATTCGATTCCAACTCATAGAGACCCCATAGGGTTTCCAAGGCTGCAAATCTCTGTGCAAGCAGACTGCCATTATCTTTCTCCCTCGGAGGCACTGGTGGTTTCAAACTGCCAACCTTTCAGTTATCAGTCAACCGCTTTAACCACTGTGCCACCAGGGCTTCTTTAAATATGTATAGGAAGGCATATATGAATAACCAGAGGCATAGGTATATACATGTTTATGCGTGCTGCATATATTTTCAAGTGTAAAAGCACACAGGGGGCACAGTTACGGATATTTCCTAGACGCAACCAAACACCTCACAGAATTGGTCTACTAGGTTGGAGGGCTTAGGATAACAGTCTCATGGGACAACTCAGTCAGGTGGCATAATATAGTCCATAAAGACAGTGTTCTACATCCCAGTTTCATGATTAGCATCTGGGTCTTTAAAACCTGTGAGTGGCCATCTAAGATACAACTATTGGTCTCTATCCATCCAGAGCTAAAGAGAAACAAGGAAACCAAAGACTCAAAGAAGAAACTAGTTTACAGAACCAATAGTCTACAGGAACGACATCACCCACCTCGAGACCAGAAGAAAAAGATGGTGCCCAGCTACCACTACTGACCATCCTGACCAGGAACCCAATAGATGATCCCATACAGAATGGGAGAAAAATGTAGAAGAAAACTGAAATTCCTTAAAAAAGGCCAGGCTTACCAAACTGGTAGAGACTAGATGAACTTCTGAGACTATTGCTCTAAGATACTCTTTAAACTTAGAACTCAAACCACTCCGAGAGGTCACCTTTCAGCCAAATGACAGATTGGCCCATAAAATATATCATATCACCTGGGAGTACTGTGATCCTCAAAATAATCATCTAGATGAAATCAAATGGTTAACATTTACCATAGACCAAAGATGAGAAGACTAGGGGGGACAGGAAAGCTAGATTAATTGAAACAGAACCACCAAAATGGAAATAAAAAGAATGCTGAAATATTGTGAAGAATGTAACCAATGTCACTGAACGATATGTATACAACACCAACCAAACCCAGTGCCGTCGAGTAGATTCCGACTCATAGCGACCCTATAGGACAGAGTAGAACTGCCCCATAGAGTTTCCAAGGAGCGCCTGGAGGATTTGGACTGCCAACACTTTGGTTAGCAGCTGTAGCACTTAACCACTACACCACCAGGGTTTCCAAACAATATGTATAGAAATTGTTAAATGAGAACTTAATTTCTTATGTAAACTTTCACCAAAAACATAACAAAATTAAAAAAAAAAAAAAAGACTGGATCAGTAGTCCATTCTTTTTTATTGCTGAGTAATTTGCCATTGTATGAATACACAATATTTTGTTTATCCATTCACCTATTGGTAGACATTTTAGTGGTTTCCAGTTTTTAGCTATTATGCATAAAGCTGCCATAACTACTCAGAAAGTCTTTGTGGAAACATGTGTTTTAATTCCTTTGGGGAAAATATGAAGAAATGGAATTGCTAGATTTCATGTTTAGTGCATGTTTACCTTTTTTGAAAACTGCTAGACTGTTTCCTAAAGTCACTGTACCATTTTACATTGTACCAGCAATGGGTGAGACTTTCAGTTGTTCTATATCCTTATCAATACTTAGTATAGTCAGCCTTTTGAATTTTAGCCATTGTAGTAAGTATGGTTTTCAGTTTAATTTCTCTGATGACTAATGATGTTGAACACCTTTTCACAGGTCATTTGTAGATCTCCTTTTATAAAATGTCTGTTCAAATATTTTGTCTTTTTTATATTGGTCTGCTTGGCTTTTATTATTGATTTGTAAGAGCTCTTTATACATTTTCTTAATATTGAGCTTTGTTTTTAATTTATGGAAATGATAATAAATCAAGGCTTGAATGGGTACGAGTCAAGCATTTGGTGTTGAGACATTCTTCATAAAACCAGAACTCTCAAAAGAACGCACACATCTTCAGTCAAAGAAAGGCTAGAACGCTCCCCACCATCCCAGAAAAAGGCATGAAAAATTGACTCAGCCTTTTGTTTCTAACTGGAAAAAGTAAAGTGCCGTGAGAAAGTGAGACTGCAAGACAGTGTCATACATGGATTTAGAGTCAAAATGTGTCCTCACAAATGATGCTGGATGTTCTAAGCTGAGATATTAACATAAAAATTAGTCCTGAGTTGGTGTTATGGATTGAATTGTACACCCCAAAAATAAGTCCTGTAAATCCTAACCCCTATAATTGTAAATACTAACCCCTGTGGATGATAATCCTATTTGGGAACAGGAATTTCTTTGCTATGTTAATGAGGCAGTATCAGTGTAGGGTATATTTGAGTCACTTATGAGATATAAAAGCAGTAGATTAGGCACAAAAGCAAGGAAGCACAGAGGAAGAAGATAAATGCCACATGAAGACTGCCAAGATATTTCTGTTACAGCAGCACTAGATAACTAAGACAGCAACCAGAAAACAACTCTGTAATATGTTTCAGCAACCAAGGCATATTCATTACCACTGTAAAAAAAAAAAAAGTCCCTGCTAAAGATGTTGAGCTTACAATTAAAAAAAGGAAAATGAGGACATGATTCAACCTGAAAAGCTTTCTATGATACACAAAAAGCAGGAATAGACCACAAAATCTTTGAGTTAATAGAACAGTATTTTTAAAGGATTAAAATATACATGTGGCACTGTAAGGGAAGAACATTATTCTGTGAAAAAAGAACAGGTAAATTTGAAAATAAACTGAGTATGACTTTTATAATGAAACATACAGCTCTGGAGGCCTGTGAGCTGCTTGATTGGAAGGAGAGCTTAGATGGTCTTTAAAATCCCATCTGGTCTTGTCTTTTCTTTGATTCTACAATCAGAGCAACTGCTATTTCAAATTTCTCCCAATTGCACCAGATGGATGAAAAAGTTCTGTATATTATTTGCCCTTCTTTGTGATCTCAATGGGCTGCAGACATTAGGCAACAGAGCTTTGACCAGCAACACTAAGTTAAGCCTATTAAAACACCTAATTATTTATATATGAGAAGGTGTGAATGAGACTATAATGACAAAGTACAAGTCTCCTCAGAGAAACAAAAGTGATAACCATTGTTTAACCCTACCTCTGAGCAATTCCCCCATGGTAGACTAGCAAGTAGTCATTTAGCCTCTGCTGGATCAGCTCAAGTGATAGGAATTTTACCACCTCCAGTAGTGTTCAGTTCCATTTTGGAGCTATTCTAACTGAATATTGTCCTTATACTAAGCCAAAATCAGCTTCTTTATTATTTCTCCGAACATTTTCTAGCTCTGCTCTTTGCCCAACCTTAGCCTCCCTGCAAAATGGCATACGGAAAACAGTTATTACGCCCATCTGACATCCAAACAAAATATCCCAGTTTTTTAGGATTAGGGTGTGTCTGACTCAAGCCATGGTATTTTCAATTGCTTCATATGCATGTAAAAGCTGGACAGTGAATAAGGAAGAATAAAGAAGAACTGATGCCTTTGAATTATGGTGTTGGTGAAGAAAGTTGAATAGACCAGAAGAACGAAGAAATCTGTCCTGGAAGAAGTACAGTCAGAATGCTCTTTAGAAGGGAGGATGGTGAGACTTCGTCTCAGATGCTTTGGACACGTTTTTAGGAGGAACCAATCCCTGGACAAGGACATCGTGTTTGGTAAAGTAGAGAGTCAGAGAAAAAGAGGAAGATTCTCAATGACATGGACTGATACAGTGGCTGCAACAATGGGCTCAAGCATAACAACGATTGTAAGGATGGCACAGGATGGGGTAATGTTTCATTCTGTTGTACATAGGGTTATGAGTCTAAACCAACTCAACGGCACCTAACAACAACAAGTGACCTGGCTTTGAGTGTTCTGACCATTCAAATCACTCTTCTTTAGCCAGGATCCGCTTTATTGATATTTTTCTTTAAAGTGACAACAAGAACAAAACACAACCTTCCATTTGCAGTCAAGCAATGGAAAAGTAAGATTGAATATTTCAAGATATATAAAGCAAACATGTTAGAAATACGAAGAGAAGTGCAAAACTAAAACACAGTCCCAATGGGTGAACTCAATATACCTCCCTAAGAAACTGGCAGATCAAATAGGCCAGAAAAAGCAACCCTAACAAATGATCAGGTCTACTTAAAGTACAAACAAGGAATTGTCTTTTTTTTCCCCCAAAAAATGTAGGGAACATTTACTCAAAAAAAGATCAAATAGGACCTTAGTAAATCTGCTGCAGACGTGTACATGCCACATTAGCTGACAATTTCAGAAAACTGTCCATTAATAATAAAAGAAGAAAAATTCTAGCCCCTTGGAAATGAAGAAAAATTCTAGCCCCTTGGAATTGAAAAAAAATTCTATTTGGAGTAACTACCATTTAAACGGAACCCAAACTGCACATACAAACTGCTTGCAAATTAATGATACTAAGAAGTTTATATATGAAATACATGGAATGTAGGCAAACCTTGCTCAGGGGATGATTTGTAGCCCTAAGATGTTTTTATTTATGTGAAAAATAAATGAATTAAGTGGTCAGCTCAAGAATTTGAGAAAAATCACAGCAAAATAAACTAAAATCAAGAGGAAGGAATTAAAATTTTTCAAAATTTGAAAGCAAACTAAGATAGCAAGGACTAGAATTGATAAATAAAACCAAAACTACTACACTTAAAAGACCAATGAAATTGCCAACCTCTAGCAAATCTGATGGAGAAAAGAGAAGCTGAAAATATGCAAGGTGAGAAGTCAAAAATGAGACATAACCACAAAAATGGAGATTTAAAATATTACATTAATATATTGATTCTAATCTGAAAATCATGAAATGGATGATTTACAAAGAAAAACATAAAATAGCAACACTGACCACGGAAAGGTAAAAATTTTAAATGAAACAATATTCATGGAGAAAAAAGTTTGGGACTCAGATGTTTTATAAGAAAATAGGGGAATTATCTATCAAATATTCAAGGAACAGTTTCTGTGTAATTTAAGCTATTCCAAAACACAGAAAAAGAGTTACGTTTTCCAATTTATTTCATAAAGCTGGCAAAACCATATTACCAAACCCTGAAAAGGAGAGTGGTCAAACCACATACAGGCAGAGAAGCAAAAATCTTAACAAACTAATAGCAAAGTCGATCATCCATCAGAGGATTTTAAAGTAATTTACCAGGACCAAAAGTGGTTTATTTCAGAAATGCAAAATTAGTTTAACTTTTGGATGTCTATTAATGTATGATCTGCCTGATGGGAGTTGACAGGGCATCTGAGGAAATTCAGCAAGCATTCCTGATTTTAAAATAATGAAATCTCCTTGTAAATTACAAATTGGAGGGTACTTCCTTAACATTAAAAATGTATCTATCAAAAACTAACAGCCGCCCGTACCGTTATGCTTGATGGTGAAATATTAGAGGTATTACCATTATCGTTAGAAAGAAGATTGGACGAAACTAGACTGTAAGTGCTACGAGAGGAGCCATGTTTGGTTCTGCTCACCACTGTATCTCTGGTGCCTAGCACAGTGCCTGATACTCCTGCTATTTAACATTCGTAAAACAGAAGTATTGGTTTTTGCTCTTAAAAATCTACCTTTCCCCAAGTCTTCTCAGTAAGCGGTGCTACTGTCCAACTAGTTACTTGGACCAGAAATCTAAGCACCTTCCATAATTTCAGCCTAACTTTCCTTCTACTATGAGCCCTGGTGGTACAGTAGTTAAGAGCTATGGCTGCTAATCAAAAGGTCAGCAGTTCAAATCCACCAGTTGCTCCTTGGAAGCCTCGTCCTAAAGGGTTGCTATGAGTCAGAATTGACTCAACTGCAATGGGTTTGGTTTCGGTTTCTTCCTACTAACTCCAATTGGCCATCTATCAGCAAGTCCCACTGGCAGTAACACCAAAAGGTACGCCGGGTCTGATCATTTTTCATATTAGCATTGCTTACTACCTGGTCCAAGCCACCACTCCTCTCACCTGGATAATTACAAAAACTTCCAATTAGTCTCCCTGTTTCCACTGTTGGTCCTCTATTTTCCATGTCACCCAGCAGCCAGAATATTCTTGTTAAAGCCCAAATTATGCATCTTTCTTTTGCTTAAAATTCTCCAGTGGCTTCCCTTTGTAGTTAGAAGAGCATCCACACTCTATCGCTTTGACCCCCAAGGCCTACCTTTCTCACACATGCCAACCACATTCCAGCCACACTAACTTTCTTCTTGTCCCTTCAACATGACATGCTTGTTCCATCTCAGAATGCTTGCCCTTACTGTTTCCCACTCCAGCAATGCTTTTCTACCAGATTTTCATACGCTTGTCTTTACCTCCTGTAAGTCTCAACTCACTTGTCACTTCCCCAGAAAGGTATTTTCCAATTATAAAGTAGCCTCCTGTACTGAGTTGAATAGTGTCCCCCAAAATTCATGTCCACCCAGAACCTGTGAATGTGACCTTATTTGAAAATAGGGTCTATGCAAATGTAATCAAGTTAAGATGTGGCCATACTGGGTTAGAGTGGGCCTTGAATCCAATATGACTGGTGTCCTTTTAAGAAGAGGTAAATTTGGACACACACACAAACAAATGGGGGAACAGCATGTGAAGACTAGGGCAGTGACTGCAGTGATATGTCTACAAGCCAAGGAACACCAAGAATTGTTGGCAACCACCGGAAACTATGAAGAGGCAAGGAAAGATCTTTCCCTAGAGCCTTCAGAGAGAACATGATCCTGTCAACAACTTGATTTCAACCTTCTAGCCCTCAGAACTCTGAGAGAATATATTTCTATTGTTTTAAGTCACCCAGTTTGTGGTACTTTGTAAGGGCAGCCCTAGGAAACTAATACACAACCAACCCCAGCCCATAATACTTCTCTATTGTATTACTCAGTTACGGTTTCTTCATAACCTTTTCACTTATTATTACGTAAAACTATATTTGTTTACATATGTGTTAACTGTCTCCCTCTGCCAGAATGTTAAGTTCCTTTTAAGGTAATGTATGCATGAATGCAAAGATTTTTGTTTTAATCAGTGAAGTTTCCCCAGGGCCTTGTGCATTTATTCTTTGAGATGACCTTTAAAATCATTTTGTCAATATAAAAAAATCCTCTTGGAATTTTTATTGGAATTGCATTAACCTTATAGACTGGAATATAGTAGGCACTTAATAAATCTTTTGAATAAGTAAATGAGGGAATTTCAAAGAACACAGGGCTAACAATTATCATCATTTTTATTCAACATTGCCTCAGAAGTTCTAGAAAATGCTACATGATAAGGAAAAGCACCAAGAGATTTAAACACTGCAAATAGGCAAAACTGTAATTAGTTGCAAATGATATGATTATCTCTTCTAGACATTCCAAGAGAGTCATCTAACAATTAACTCTAATAAGAGGATTCAGTAGGGTGGCAAGTTACAAGTTATTCAAGAAATAATATCTTTGCTATGTAACAGAAATAACCAGTTAGAAAATATTGTGAAAATAACATTACATCCCTATATAGCAATAAAATATATACAATTACTTAGGAAAAGACTGAACAAAGACATGTGGAATGTATATGGAAGCAATTACAATACTTAGGGATATAAATGAAGACTGAGTAAATGGAAACTTATATCACCTTCCTTTATAAGACTACACATAGTTACAAATTTATAATTTTCCCTAAATTATAAGGTAATGCAATTCCAATAAAAAAATTCCAACAGAGTGTTTTTGTACTAACAAAATTACTTTAAAGGTCATTTTAAAGAATAAATACATAAAAGCCAACAATCTCTTCACAGGGAAGAGTAATAAGGATAGATGGGTCCTATCAAATATTAAAATCACATTAATTAAAAATCCAACCATTACTGGATTATATATATGGATCAATGAAACAGAACGGAAAGCTCATAAACACCAAAATATGTAAGAACTAATATATGCTAAAAGTGTCATTTCAAATCATGAGGAAATAATTATAAATAAATAAATTATAAATAATTATAAATAAACGATGCTAGGAAAACCGACTAATGTTTAAAAAAAAAAAAAGGAAATCTTCCAGCTCACATCTTACTCCAAATTAAATTGCAGGACATTAAATAAAAATATAAATAAATATAAATGGCATATCAAAATAATAGTCCTTTTTCTGAACCTAATTGAATTTATGTTAGAACTTTTCACCGTGTCTCTCATATGCCTCTTAAAATTCTATCTTTATATTCCATTGTTTTCTCTCTGTGCTTCATTCTGGAAATTTTCCTGAGCCATCCTTCAGTTCAGTAACACTCCTCTCAGCCATGTTGACTATGTTGTTAAACCTATCTATTGCGTTATTAATTCTAATCATGTTATTTTTTAGTTCTGGAATTTATATAAATTCTTTATATTTACAGATTCCAGATCTCCACTGAAATTCCTCATGTTATCATCTATTTTCTTAAACATATTTGTAACAGTTATATAAAACAGCACATATCATCTAAAAGTTCCAATATTTAGATCATCTGCGGGCCTTTTCTGTTGTTTGCATTTCTCTTCATTTGCAGACATTTTGGTTTTGTGTTCTGGTCCAGTATATGAAAAACGGCACAAATCATTTGATGCTATTTATGTTTATTTACTCAAGAGGATTTACTTTCGCTTCTGACAGGTATTCACAATAAGGGAAGATCACTTTAACCTAGGCTTTGATTGCACTAGTTTGAAGCTATGTTTGCTTTTGCAGAGTTAAACTATTTCTGTTTCAGCCTTATTCCTAGGATACAGACCTTAAGTGTTCCCAACTGAAATTTTCAGTTGTTGGCAAACAAACAGCCTTGAGTATCGAAAAGAATAGTGACTGCAACTAATTAAATACAGTAGCTATATAAATACCATGAGTTCATAATGATAATTAAAAAAAAAGTAAGAGAAACAAAACAATACTCACTGGACATCACTAAAGTTTGCTAGGGCAAACGTGATTCGGAAAATTCATAATGAAAGTATTATTAAGCCTTCATTCTTCCTTTCTGGCATAAACAGTATTACAGAGTAAACAAATTGCCTGAATGGATGAAACGTCTTTTTTATAGAAGAATTCTAACTAGTAATTACAGAAAAAATGATAGAATATCACCATTTTGTCATCTCGTGTGAAATACTAATTCAAAAAATGGTTGTCAATGGATGGTTGATAAAAGATTTATAAGCAATTTATAAATGAAGACATCAGATTACTATCTCTAGAACCTGCTAATCAATCCAGTTTCACAAAAAGTGAGTCAACTAGACATTACGCTTATCCTGATGCAGATGCAAATCACCACGTACGAAGTATTCTTTGTGCTTTGTTTCAAAATGAGCCTAAATCTAACCAAGCCTTTAGGTGTAACTTTCAGTTTACAGGAAACATGGAAGGGGGAAACAAAGGCAGTTAAATGGCATCATCAGAAAGAAATCAGCCAAATCCAGAATGAAGGTCCTTCTACAAGACAACTGACCTGGTTTCCTCAAGAGGCCAATATAATGGTAAAAAGTGTGAGGAGGAGCTTGGTCTGCGTATGAAAGTGGAAACTGACCATGTAGACAGGAAAAGGAAAGGTTTTCCATGCCAAAGGCACAGTTTAAGCAAAAGCACAGAGATGGGAAAAAGGATAGGAACGTGAAAGGATCTGATAGGTAGGTCCACATGGCTGGGCCATGATGTTAAAAGGTCTCTCGTGTACTACTGCAAAGAAAGTGGAAACATATAACGAAGAAAATGGGTAACCTCTGCAAAGTGTTGAGAAAAGGAGGTGGGGCTTCAGAGGATGTGAGTTTTAGAAAAACCACTAGAGCGGTCTAGAAGATTTTATGGAAGACTAAATAGCTGGGGACAAGGTGACTATAAGAAAGTTATAATAATACAGGTAAGAAATGATTCATATGGGACAATACCAAACCAAAAAACCAAACCTGTTGCCATCGAGTCGATTCTGACTCATAGTAACCCGCAGGGTTTCCAAGGCTGTAAATCTTTACGGAAGCAGATTGCCATATCTTTCTCCCATGGAGATGCTGGTGGGTTCGAACTGTCGACCTTTTGGTTAGTAGCCGAGCGATTTTAATCACTGCACCACCAGGGCTCCTTATAGGACAATAAGAGTCCAGCAAAAACAAGAATGATGAGGAGGACAGAAATGGGAGGAGACAAGAGATTCCTAGAGGTGAAAAGTGACAATAACCTAGACAGGGAATAAAGTGACTGTTAAATGCCATAAGGAGATCCAATGCATTTGGCTGTCCTTGGTGATAGGGTATATTTCACCATCTTACAACATGAGATACTTTATTAAAGACTTTATTAAAGACTCAGCTGAAACCCTATGTAATATAGTCATAGTATTTCATGGATCCGAAAGTCTGATTTTTATGTTAGTGTTTTGTTCATTTTAAGGAGTATGTGTTTAAATATATATACATATATATATGTATATATATATATATATATAAATAAAACACATGGAATTTAAACTAGTCTGTTAGTAATAAGGACCTTCTCTAGGAAGAAAAGAATGTCAGCAATTAGTTTTCCTTTAAGGACTATTGAAAGCTATGCCATTTTAATTATCTGCCCATTTAGGAAACAGACAAAAGAGGGATATTTAAAAATTCACTAATTAAGGGCAATCAGCTTATATTCCCTTCTTTGAACGCACAGAACTCAAGTTTTCAAGTCACTAGCATTTAGATATTATGAAGATAAAAGAATAAGAAATTGGCAGCAGTAGACTCAAAAGAGGAAAAAAATAGATCTTATATAAATCCAGGGACACATGTTTTGAGCACATGAGAAAATGCCTAAAGGTAGACCAGGTGGGAGCAAATTATTTTTTTAGAACAAACTTCAAAATAAATTGCAAGGAGGTGGTCATTTACTGCCAAAGGGTCAGATCAAAGGAATATGGAGTTTCCACATGTGCTTTAATGATTCAGTAGTCAAGGTAAAGCCTAGTGCTGTTCTCCAAAATTGCTTCTGGGGATATTACATATTTAATTTAGTCCAGCTTAAAAAGGTTACAGGATGTAGTCCTTAATTTGAATGATTATGAGCCCTCTTAAAACGCTGTGTTTGGTCAATGGGAGGAACAGTTTCCATTGCAAAGTTTTCACTTTAAAGGCTTTCCAAATTTCCTCTCTGAAAACAACCTATCAATTCCAGGGGATCTGAAACAGCTGCTCTGGGGAAGGGTGGACTGGTTCTTGGGTTATCACCCAACCAGCAAGGCTTACTGACAGCTGGGCCTGAGGAGCCCCACACTGCTGAGTGTGGGGGAGTCTTGACGCCAGCCCCCAAATTTCCGAAGTAATATATATGTATTCCCGTAAGAGCTGCAGCTCTATTTTCTGGCTGAAAGACTGGCATAAAATCTGTGACCAAAAGCTATTATATAGGTAAACGTGCAGTTAGCTACATGTACATTAGATGAGAACTTTCATCTGTGTTAATTATAACCCAGAACGCCCCTATTTTAAATTATGTTAATAAAATATAATGCCATGCATGAGAGAGCCTGCTGTAGTTAAAGCTGGAAAGCCAACTGCCTGCTAAAAGCCTTATTTTTTATTGCAGTTCAAATTTATGTTTCCTACCAACCTGACGCTGTTCTGAAACAGCTACAGCTGAAACGAAATTTCCTTTAAGCTGACTGTTTTCTAAGTTAAAAGGTTTGAAGTTTTAAAAGAAAATGAGTCAGCAACAAGATTAAAAAAAAAAACACTGAATTTGAGTTTCAAGTTTCCTTTCAAGCATAATGTGTTTTAATGCGGAGTCCACTTTGTGCAATATTTTCCAAAAACTACATTATCCTGAAGACAGCAAATTGCAGACAAAGATTACAGTAACCTCTAGTTCTTATTCTATACATTACCTAAACATTTCCTGATTTTATCTCCATGTATTTTCTAATTTGTCTAGTTAATTCTTATTAAGAATTTCAAATTTCTTTGAAGGATGACAGACAATAATATGAGATATGCTACAAATACACTTCTGAAGTAGTCAAGCTATCATAGGGTCAATGACCTGAACTGGATTAAATAAGTCTTGTTTATAGGCATCAGCACTTGAAAATGCTAGATAATTCTGGACCCCTTCCCTGAAATGCAAGACTTAGGTAGTTCAAAGGCATTATTCTTTACTCATGAGCATTAATGGCTTCATTTAATAAAAGAATAAATGGACCCAGGATTCTGAGAAAGAATTGCTAATTGATCATTAGTTCTTGGTTTGTAATTGTTCTTTACTAGGGTGTAGACATGCATACCATAAGGGACTGCTTACTTGTGCTCACTTTTACATTCATAATATCAGGAAAGAGTAGAGAATGTTCACGTTGCTCTTTTATCACTGAGCAACCAACAAACAACCAACGAACACCTGTGGTTCACAGAGTAACAAACCCCAATATTACGGCAGCCATTTTTTATGATTTTTTTAAAAGGTAGAATAAGATGTGTTGGCCTAATTTGGAAATCAGAGTAAAACTATACTGATTTACTAAAAATTTTCAGTGAAACCAAACCAAAAAACAAAACCCATTGCTGTCAAGTAGATTCCAACTCATAATGACCCTATAGGACAGAGTAGAACTGCCCCATAGGTTTCCAAAGCTGTAATCTTTATGGAAACAGACTTCCACATCTTTCTCCTGCGGAGCGGCTGGTGGTTTTGAACCACCAACCTTTTGATTAGCAGGCAAGTACTTTAACCACTGTGCCACAAGGGCTCCTTTAGTGGAGCTACTCCCCCCAAAATAATTACCCACTTAGGATCAAAAGAAATGGCTGGCATTAAGACTGGTGGCATAATTTAGAGATCTTCTTTTACTTATCTCAGAAATCCATAAACAAAGTCCATGAAGCCCATAAAAAAATAAAAAATAGCAAGTGCTAAATTAACTACATCAACAGCCCATTCTGAGCCAGACATTGCAACCACACAAAGCCTTGGAATCATCATATCAATGACCCACTAAATCAGTCTGATTCCCACTTAATGAGGAATCCAAAGTAAGAGGCCATTTTACATACTTCTTCTGGTTTCCAGAGCCGTTTCACTTCCATACATACTAATGAAATACAGGTAGGTATCTATATCCATGCTGCTGGTTACATAGTAATATTTTCACTACATGATTGGGTGGTTAATCTCAACCAATTCAGGACAGCTTTATTGATATTATTCAGAATCACAACTGTAGCATCCAAAGCCTGCTTACTGACCTAATATACAATCATCTGAGAGAGAAACAGAAAGGAGGGTATAAATTTTGATAAAAATCTATATATTTGCAGCAATCCAGGCAGCATTGAATCCATGACTCACCGCTGGCTCAAACTACGTTATTTTAGCATGGTTGCTCTCCTAGAGACATAAATAGCTTAGAAATAATGAAGGCTGTGCTATGCAGGTGTATTTTATCACAGTGTTATTTGCAATGCAATAGAATTTAAAAATGGAAAAAAATTGGTTTGATAAAGTATATAAAATACATTTTATAAAGAAATGCTATTTTAATTGGATATTAACTTTCTGTGTGTATATGTATTCCTAAACTTCGTATAACTGCAATATAATGTTCGATGCTCCATGTCCTAGTATTAGGTGACTTGAATTAGAAGTTTATAAACAGAATACTACCGTAAAGATAAGGAATACAGACTCACAACACACCTGGGAAAGAGGAGAACTGTTTAGACGAAGAATAGTTGCATATTTTTGACCACTGAGAAGTAACATAAAAGACTTAGTTCTAAAATAATATGTAATGTTGGACTTGTGAAATATGTTTTAAAAATAACATATATATAAAACACTTAATAATAATAAAATGCTGTATGATTCGTTTTAGTAGTCGCTATAGTACTTTTTTTTATAGTACTGTTAAATATATAGACTATATTTGAAAAAGAAAATGACCTCAAATAGAAATTTTATCTATCTTATTGAAATTTTATAACTGCATAAGCTGGGGATAAAAAATTCTAAGCTATTTATATACAGTAGTATGTTGAATTCAGGCTACATTACCTAGATCTTCACACACACACACACACACACACACACACACACAGACATATGCAACTCACTTTTTTGGGGAATGAATTTGAATTACCTTGGAATAATTCAGCTGGGTAATTTTCTCATCACTCAAGTAATTTTAATCCTTAGGTAAGAGTTTTGGAACAGCTGAATTTATCAAGAAAATAAACCAATTTCCTGTTTAGTGAACTCATAACAAGTATTATATTTAGTATGCCAGTGTCTTACTCAAACTTTGAGTATACAATTAACGGTATTGTCCCAAGACATCTTCCTCCCCACCCCCCCCCCCCACATGAAATGGCACTGCATGAATGATCCTATGTTTACGAGGGTTGATCATATGTTTAATGAGCAGGAAACTGACATTTCACATGCTTGAGAGACCCAAGAGACACATCTTTCCCAAAATATCTTCTTTGCTTGTCTTCTATGCTGCCCTATATGGACCATCATATGTTCATTATCTGATAAATAGTTATTTTGTATCTAAAATGGAGGTGAATGGAGGTAGTGATGATTGTTATCCCAGTAATTTAGGGGGTGAGTTTGAATGTTCATGTTGATAAAAGGAGGTAAAACCTTATCTCCGTGAAGAGAAAGATGAAACTCAGACCTTTACAGAAATCCAGAAATTTGAAAGACCGCACCCTCAGTGAAACGATCTCCAAGAAGTCTGCTCACCAGCTCAGGAGGTTAACAAAGAAGCTCTCTCTGCCCGAGCTCTGTGGGCCTGCATCTCACGGAGGTCTTTGTTTACATTTTCACACCCTGTACAGGCTGGAAACCCTAGAACTGAGAAATTAACAGTAAAAATTGGTCCTAGGATGGTGTTACACATTGAATTGTGTCCCCCAAAAAGATATGTTGAAATCCTAACCCCAGGTACCTTCGAATGTGATCTTGCTTAGAAATACGGTCCCACAAAGACAATTTCAATTAAGCATACTTAAAATGAGGAAGTCAAGAGAAAAAAACATTGGCATTGGGTATTAGTGAGGGGTGCACAGCATGATTGTACGTGAAGAATCTTGAATTGGCTAATGTTGTGTTATACATATTTTCACAACAATAAAAAAATTAAAAATAAACATAATAATAAAATTTATGATAAAAGGGTGTATTCATCAAAGGACCAATTAGAACTTCTGGAAATTGGTGACATTAGCCAACGGAGGAGTAAACAGCATTTTAGAAATAGGTTGTTATGGATTGAATTATGTCCCCCAAAAATATGTATTGTAGCTGACACACTGCAGGGATTGCAACCAATGTCACGGAATAATTTGTGTATAAATTTTTGAATGGGAAACTAATTTGCTCTCTAAACCTTCACCTAAAAAAAAAAAAAAAAACCTTCACCTAAAGCACAATAAAATATGTGTGTGTGTGTGTGTGTGTGTGTTGTAAATCCTAAACTCTATGCCTGTGGTTATAATCCCATTTGGAATGGGTTATTTTTGTTATGTTAATGAGGCAGGATTAGTGTAGGGTGTATCTTGAGTCAAACTCTTTTGAGATGTAAAAGAGATTAAACAATCAAGCCAGCAACCAGAGATGGAGGGAGATAGATGCCATGCCAAGTGAAGATCACCAAGGAGCCAAGGAATAGAAGCTAAAGAGACAAGGACCTTCCTCCAGAACTAACAGAGAGAGAAAGCCTTCTCCTAAAGCTGGCGCCATGAATTCAGACTTCTAGCCTCCTAAACTGTGAGAAAATAAATTTCTGTTTGCTAAAGCCATCCACTTGTGGTATTTGTTATAGCAGCAGTAGACAACTAAGACACAGGTTAAAGAGAGGAAACGGTGAACAGGAAGATAAATCCAGAATAAGAAACAAAGCAATAAAGAGATACAAAGAGGTGGACAATGTGAGAGGGAACACAGGGAGAATGTAAAGTCCAACATGTATCCAATAGCAATTCCATAAGGAATGAACGTGGGAGAGGTGAGTTAAATTACTGCCCTCCCCCATACACATGCTTCCTCTGTCTACAACTATTGCTGCCTCTCCTCCAAGTTCAAGGATTCTCCTATCAACTTTGGAAGATGCAGTGCTGTAGTCCTGTAGTTTGGCAGGGGAGCAGCGAGGGGTGAGTCCCCCAAGGGATGCTGGTAGAGTTGCAATTATTTTCATCAGCTCCTCACTCTAGCAGTGCTGGGGTGCTGCCTTAAAACTCCCCTGTGAACATCACACCTGACCAGCCACTGCTGATTTTTGTTTCGGTGGAGATGGAGCAAGCAACAATCCTCTCAAGGCAGTGTGTGAAAGAAGCAAGAGATGAATTTAAAAAGCTTTCCCCCCAAAATACTGCCCCACCACTGCATCTCCTGACCCTGGTTTCAGTTTACCATCACCCAACCAACAGCCTTTGGTCTCTCCAAGGATTATCCACAGATTTTTATGTTACTTAGTCCAATCCATACTTGCTTCCCTTTCCATTGTTTCTACAGGGCTGATATTGGGGAAGTAAACTAGCCACCTGCGCTTGTTCATTAAGTTTGAAAACTTAGGAACTGTTTTCTTCTACATTATTGTGTTTTTTTACTATTTGTTGCTGGTATATATATATTCACCTTGCTAAACAACCTTGTTTATTTCAATAATGTGTCATGGGTTATTTTGTGTTCTATCATCATCCGAGAATGATAGCTTTGCTTCTTCAGTTACAATCCCTATAGTTTCTTTTGCTTGTTCTGTTTCAAATGGTTTGGCTAGGACCTCTGTTGTAATATTGAATAGAAGTCATGCAAGTGAGCAGTCTTTTCTATATAACAGTTCATCACCAAGTTAGCCCTTTCTATTTTGTAGTACATTTACTGAGTTAGGAAATTCCCTTTGATACATATTTCACAAAGAGTTTTTATCATGAATTGCTGAATTTCATTAAATCTATTTTCTGCATCTATTGAGGTAATGGTTTTGCTTTTTATATGTTAATGTGATGAATTTACATTATTAGATGATTCCAATGTAGAAACCACCTTGCAATCCTAAAACAAACCAACTTAGTCATGACATAAATACTATGCATTGTTGGTTTCATTTGCTAACAACTTGTTTAGAGTTTTTGCATCTATACTTGTGAATGTGGTTGCCTATAACTTTCTTTATATCATTCTTATTTACTATGGGTAGTCGGGTTATACCTGCCACATAAAATGAGTTAGGGGGTTTTTGAGGAATTTGTGAAAGACTAAATTTATCAGTTCCTGGAGTGTTTTGTAGACTTTACCTGTGAGATCATCTAGGACTTGTGTTTAATTTTCAGGATGATTTTTATATTTAAGGATCCAACTTTCTTAATGTTATAGGTTAAATGGTTATCAAAACATTGATGTGTTTCTTGACTCAGTTTTGGTAACATTTTTCAAGGATTTATCCGTTTCACTTAAGTTTTCAACCTTGCTGACATCTGTAGTCATGGCTCTTATTTATTGCCTATTTGCACCCTTTCTTTCTTCTTTTTTTTTTCTTCATCAATCTTTCCAGAGGTTTGTAAATTTTGTTGTTCTTTTCAAAAACACAATATATGGCTTTTGGCTACTATGTCTTTTTTCCTGTTTAATTAATTTTGCTTTTATGTTTATTTTCTTCCTCCATTTTGGGGACTTACTCTGTTCTACTAATATGTTAAATTAGAGGATTAACTCATTTATTTCAGCTCTTTTTTTTTCTTTTCTACTATACATACTTAAGGCTATAAATCTCCACCTTAACTACTGCTTGAGCTACAGGACACAAATTTTGATATATGGCATTATAATTATCATTCGGTTTTATTTTCATATGTCCATTATGATTTATTCCTTGGTACTAATTTAGGTGTGTGCTTTTAAATATTAAAAAAATTAATTGTTTTCCAACATAACTGCATTGTAGTCTATATCAATTTATTGAAATTTGGCTATACGTGTCCATCTTTTACCGACACCTTTGTCTTTTACTGTGAGTACAATAGGAAGCTACGGTACAGTTTTGAATAGGGGAATGACATGATCTGACATACTTTGAAGATTACATTGGCTGCTCTATTGAGGATAGACTAGAGGGGTCAAGGGTAGCAGTAGAGTCCTGTTAGGAGGCTATTACAGTAATCCAGGTAAGAGATGAGGCTATCTACAAACACGTCTTTGAGCCTCACATTTTCCTTTAGGGATCATTTTTCTTCTGCCTTAAGTAGGTTTTTAGATGTTCATTTAGTGAGCGTATGGATAGTAAACACACCTGTGTTTTATTTGTATGAATGTATTTTTTATTTTCCCACCATTATTAAAAAGTAATTTTGCTGGAAATACAATTATAGGTTAACAGCCATTTTCTCCCAGATTTTGAGGATATGCTACTGTTACGGCAGAGAAATTCAATTATTTCCCAGTATTCATTCTCCTCTTCTTCCTTTTAGTAATGGAATCCCCCAAATTTTAGCTGGAACCATGGCACCTAAATAAAGATTACAGGTTCCAGCCTCCTTTCCATCTAGGTGAAGCTCTTCTTTTCTTTATCTGTGCTCACTCTCTTGGTGATTTCATCCAGTCTTATGACGTTAAGTGTGTTTTAACTGTCTTTAAGTGTCATGTGAACCTAACAAATCTTAAAGGAAAAAGAAATCAACCCTTCAAGAAGAGTGTCCAAACAGGACACTGGAGTAAAAAGCCAAGAGTGTTGGCCATAATGAAGAGGTGCAGCAAAATGGAGAAGGAAAGTCTAATCAGAAAAAAAGGGATAAGAAAAAACAAATTCAACCCCCTTGATAATTCTAACAAGATCCGATCTAGTTGTTTAGTCAACAAATATCCGAGTGCTACATGCCGTGCACTGTGCTAAGTGCATCCTGTGAAGGCTGTAGCCTCTCTACAAAGGTGCTATGATTTGCTTTTGGATTCCTTGGAGGTCATTCTTTAGGGAGATAAACAGTGTGCTGCCTCTTTTCCCTTTGCCCCTCTTTATCCATTCTTTGTTCTTCATACTGCTCTGTGTGCCAGGATTCTGATCTTTATGGATTATATCAACTGGACTTTCTTGTCCTTTGGTTTCCAGGTAGGTTTGGCCAGTGGAATGCTCCAGCATGAGATCAGAGGAAAGGAGAAGAGTTTGGCGTGTTTCTTCCCCTGCTTCATTTCTGCTTGGCAGCAGATTAGTAGTAGTGGAATTAATCTACCTATGGCCATGGATTCTGAAAGAGAGGCGCTCAGGCATAGTTACAGTTCTCACGTGGTTCTAGTAACAGCTTCCTCTTCCTTCACTTTTGGGCCTAGGGGTGGCAGTGGCTCCCTGCTGTTATCAACATCGAGTGTTTTACCAACTCTTGTTGGTTCCCTTACCTCTGCCTGTTGTTCTTGCTAGTTGCCATCAAGTCAACTCCAATTCATGGTGATTCCATAGACAACAGTACAAAACACTGCTTGGTCCTGCACCATCTTCATAATTGTTGGTATGCTGGAGTCCATTGTTGCAACCACTGTGTATTTGGAGTGCGTTCCAGCTGCAGGGATCATATTCCAGCACTGTATCTAACAATATTCTGTAATAGTCCATAGGGTTTTCATTGGTTAATTTTTGGAAGATCACCAGGTCTTTCTTCCTAGTCTGTCTTAGTCTGGAAGCTCCACTGAAACCAGTCCATCATGGGTGATCCTGCTGGCATTTGAAATTCTGGTGGCATAGCTTCCAGTATCATAGCAACATGTGAATCACCACAGTGTGACAAACTGACAGATAGTGGTGGTGGTAACTCCACCTACCCCTCAGTAAATCTCTTCAGTTACTCCTTGGGTGTGTGTGTGGGGGGGGTGTCTCCTGTTTCCTGCTGAAATCCTGATCGATATAAACGTAAAAACATCAAAACACACTACCTGTTCTTAAATTTCTTTAACCATAGAGGTTTTCAGCCATATGTTCTATTTCCCTCCTCTACCACTCAATTTTTTTTTTTAAATAACCATGTTAATGCTTAGTGTTTCCTACTATACCTGGGAGGATCTTGTCTGAGAGTGGAGGTTGAAGGGACTAGACACTTATTCAGGAGTCTAGTAACCATTATCTTTTCCAGTGATCTTTCCCATTTGAAGGGGAGATTGTAGCTCTAATTGGAGCATGAATAGAGTATTTTCAAGGCCTTTCTTTTTTTCTCTGTCTTTCATTATTTTTATGCCAAGGAGACCAGATTGTAAATCAAGTCTTGGACCTTCTCCACTTCCTTGTAAAGAATTTTAACAATAGTTAATCTAATCTCTTCTCTGCTGAAAGACTGTATGCACCTGAGGCTGTCAGAATGCCACACAGAGCAAATATTGGTTAAGAACTCCCAGCAGTAGGAAAAATGTGACATTTTCTACATAGGATTTTAGGATTGTTCCATTTAATAGCTGATGGAATCATCTGCAGGAAACCTGCACTCCCCTAGGATCTTAGAATTTTAGACTTAGAAATATAAAGGCACCTGGCCCATTATTTATTTTCCCTAATGAAGAATCTTTCCTGTAAGATCCATGAAAGATAAGCAAGCAGTCATTGCTTAAGCATTTCTAGTGTGTCAGGTAATCTACTGTGTGCTTTTAAATATTCTATTACCAATGTCTTTATTATCAAAAATGCGTTCCTTTATGCTGAATCAAAATCTACACGACTAAAACATTCGCCAGCTGGAGCCAGTAACAGTCTCAGGAGGCAAAGAGTCTATGTCCGAGCAATCTTTCTCTTCTTCACGTGTTTATTCATCTCATTTCTAGGATTTAACACAGTGCCTGGCACAGAGCAGGCTATCAAAGGTATTGGAGAATAAATATGAATGAATGAATGATTAAAATATTTAAAGACATCCATAGTTTGGCAAGACCTCTCCAGGTCTTCTTTAGGACAATCATGACCAATCCCCTTAATCATCTTCAAAGGATAGTTTCTAAACATATTATAATTAATTGCACTCCTTTAGATGAACTCAATTTGTACATGACAATCTGAAAATATGATAACCAGGACTGAACAAAGAGCTCTAGAAATGAACAGACAAGACAATGGCACAATATGTCTATTCTTTCTTTCCTTTATGTAAAGGTATTGTATTTCTCTTAATGGAATCTGAGTGTGTGTCAGCACATCTGATAACCCCACTGTTAACTCCCACAGAAAGAGCACTTAATTAAAACAGCCGGATTTTCAAACTGTTCATTCACTAACTTATTGCCCAGACTGTTCTAGATAATGGGAATATAGAATGAACAAGATACCCCAAAAGACCTGTCCCCAGAACTTGCAACTTTTCTGAAAGTTTGAGATTGTTTTAAAATAAAAAGGTATTAAAATAAAGGTGAATTAATACAGGCAAAGTGACAGATGATGAATAAATGCGCAAACACATAAATATTATAATGATCAATTATAAAAAAATAGGTGTTATAAAAAATAAAGCAGAGTAAGAAGTTAAAAAGTGATGACAAGGGGATCAGGCATGATCTCTACGAGGAGATGATGTCTGAGCAGACACCTCACATAACTGAAAGAAAAAGACATGCAAAAAGCTGAGAGAAGAGCTTTCTAGGCAGAATAATTACAATATGTTACACCATCCAAGTGGAATATTTGAGGAATGAGGAGGCTACTGTGGTCAGCAAAGAGAGAATAATGGCAAGATTGGTAGGAAATGAGTGACCAGATCATTTAGGGCTTTGTATACCATGGTCAGGGATTTGGATTTTATTCCAGGTATTATGGAAAGCCATTGCAGGATTCTGAGCAGGAGAATGATGCAATCTGATTTACATTTAAAAACAATTCTCTGGCTACTATATGGAGAAAAGAGTGGGGGCAGGAAGACTGAACAGACTTCCGCAATAGATCCAGTGAGAGAGGATAAGTGCTTGGATCAGAGTGTTAATCCGAGTGCAGGATTTTTATATAAATGCCTATTACATGTTTAATTAAAATTTTTAAATTTCAGAGTAGTTTTAGATTTAAGGAAAAGTTATAAAAAATTCCCACACACTCCACACCAAGTTTTCCCCATTGTTAATATTCTACATTAGCATGGTACATTTGTCAGGATTAATGAAACAATACTGACACATAAATATTAATTAACATACATACTTCAGTACTCTAAATTCAGTTTTCTTTTTTTAAAAAATAATATTTTAATACGTTTTTGGTGGAAGTTTATACAGCAAATTAGGTTTCCACTGGAAAATTTCTACACAAATTGTTCAGTGACATTAGTTACACTTTTCACAATGTGTCAACATTTTCTTCAAATGCATTCTGCTTGTTCCATTTCCACTACTCTGGTTTCCCTGCCCCCCTTGTCTTTTCATCTTTGCTTTAGAGGAACTGTTTACCTTTTGGTATCACATAAGTGGTTTTTTTTAATGGAGCACTGCACTCGTGAGTAATATCCTTTATTTTGTGTGCCAATCTGTTATTTCATTAAAAGGTGACCTCACCACATTGCAAGGAATGCTGGTGGCCACTAGGATTGGGAGGACCTCCTCGCTGATATCCACTAAGGAAATGAGAACCTCAGTACTACAACTGCAAGAAATGGATTTCTGCCAACACCTCTGTATGAGCTTGGAAGAAGATCCCAGCTCCAGATGACAGCATAAGTTTGTGAAGCCCTGGTCTGAAGAATCCATCTGCACCATGCCTGGACAGCTGACCTACAGAACTGTGAACAAATAAATGGGCGCTGTTTTAAGGCACTAAAAAAAAAAAAAAGTGACCTCAGAGGGAAGTTTTGGTTCAAGGTTTAAAGAATATCTCAGGGTGACAGTCTCAGGGAGTCCTCTAGTCTCAATTGGTACAGTAAACCTGGAATTTTTCAAAATTTGAGTTGTTTGGGGTTTTTCTCCATTTCTATCAGGGTCCAACTATTGAAGCCCTGATCAGAACAGATGGTAGTGGTAGCCAGGCACTATCTTCTGGTCTCAGGGTAAGTGAGGAGGCTGTGGCTCGTGTAGGCTGTTAGCCCATAGACTAGTTTCTTATCTGAGAATTCGGCTTCCTTCTTTCTCTTTTGCTCCTGACTAGTAGAGACCAATAGTTGTATCTTAAATGCCTGTTCGCAAGCTTTTGAGTCTCCAGACACTACTCACCTCACTAAGCACCCCCCCCCAGAAAAAACAAACACCAAACCTGTTGCTGTTGAGTCAATTCTTACCTATAGCAACCCTATAGGTCAGAGTATAACTGCCCCATAGGTTTTCCAAGAAGCACTGGGTAGATTCGAACTGCCGATCTTTTGCTTAGCAGCCATAGCTCTTAATCACTATGCCACCAGGGTTTCCACTCACCTCACTAGGATTATTATTATTACTATTATGCCAGTTGACTGAGTTGCCCATGAGACTAAGTTCAGGCTCAGAAAACCAATCTTGCAAGGGGTTTGATTATATCTGACAAGTATCTATAACTGTGTCTTCTATGAATACATATGTGCCCATGCACATACCTGTACTTCAACCTGTTGCCACTGAGTCGATTCCAACTTATAGAGACCCTACAGGGCAGAGTAGAACTGCTCCATAGGGTTTTCAAGGAGTGGCTGGTGGATTCGAACTGCCAACATTTTGGTTAGCAGACCTAGCTCACCATAGCTCTTAACCACTGTGCCACCAGGGCTCCTATCTGTACTTAAACATACATACACTTCTATCTGTGTACTCATATGTACACACCTGTACCTACTGGTATACATATATGCCTATATACCTACATATGTGACCATACACTCGCATTTTGGTTATTACTGGTGACGTTGTCATCAAATTATATGTGTCACATTTTTTAGTACAAACATCCTTTTTCTCTGTGAACTACTTAGTAGCAGCATTTACTTCGGTCAAGCTGTGCTCATTACACCCACATTAGGTGCCACTTTTCCCATCACTAAAAATAACAAGTATCTATGATCTAGAGAGTGACTCCCCCTCCTCCCCTACCCATTTCTGGTAACCACCAATAAACATTCAATCTCTGCATATAAACTATTCTTCTCTTCTTACAAAAGTGGGATCATACAATATTTGTCCTTATGTGATTGACTTATTTCATCTAGCATTATGTCCTCCAGATCCATCCATGTTGTTTCGCAGACTCATACACTGTTCTTCATAGTAGTGTAGTATTACATTGTATGTATGTGCCACGTTTTGCTTATCCATTCATCTACAGAAGGGCACTTAGGCTGTTTCCATTTTTTCTGCTATTGTGAATAATGCTGCAATGAATAGAGGTGTGCATATGTCTGTGTCTTTTATTAGAGCTCTAGGATATATCTAGGAGTGGTACCGCTGGATTATGAGGTAGTTCTATTTCTAATTTTGTAAGGAAGCACCATACCATCTTCCATAGCAGTCGCACCATCTTTCAGTCCCACCAGCAATGGATAAGGGTTCCAATCTCCCTACATCCACACCATCATTTGTCGTTAACTGTCTTTTTGTTTGTTTGCTTATTTGTTTTAATCAATGCCATTTTAGCCAGGGTGAGTAATTTTGATTTACACCTCTCTAATGGCTAATGATCTTGAGCATCTTTTCATGTGTTTGACGGCTGCTCGAATGTCCACTTTGGTGAAGAGTCAGTTCATGTCCATTGTCCTTTTTCAGTTGGGTTGTCTTTTTATTGTTGAATTGCTGATGTTTTCTACGTATTTTAGAGATTATACCCTTATCAGATATGTCACTTCTGAAGATTCTTCTCCCAGTCTGTAGGCTGTCTTTTCACTCCTTTGATGAAGTCTTTTGATGAGTGTTGTTGATGCTGTTAGGTTCCATCAAGTCAGTTTTGACTCATAGTGACCCTATGTACAACAGAAACACTGTCCACTCCTACACCATCCTAATAATCGCTGTTATGCTTCAGCCCATTGTTGCATCCACTATGTCAATCCATCTCATTGAGGGTCTTCCTCTTCTTCCCTAACCCTCTACATTACCAAGCATTACATCCTTCTTCAGGGACTGGTCCCTCTTGATAACATGTTCAAAGTATGTGAGACAAGGTTTTGCTGTCCTTGCTTCTAAGGAGCATTCTGGCTGTACTTATTCCAAGACAGATTCATTCAATCTTTTGACAACCCACAGTATATTCAATATTCTTCACCTTCAAAGGCGTCAGTTCTTCATTCTTCCTTCTTCAGTGTCCAGTTTTCACATGCATATGAGGTGACTGAAATTAGCATGGCTTGGGTCAGGCAAACATTAGTCCTTAAAGTGACATCTTTGTTTTTTAACACTTTAAAGAGTTTTTTTCACAGCAGATTTGCCCAATGCAATAGGTTGTTTGATTTCTTGACTAACTGCTACTTCCATGGGCACTGACTGTGGATCCAAGTAAAATGAATTCCTTGACAGCTTTAATATTTTCTCCATTTATCATGCTGTTGCTCATTGGTCCAGTTGTAAGGATTTTTGTTTTCTTTATGTTGAGGTGTAATCCATAATGAAGGCTGTAGTCTTTGATTTTCATCAGTAAGTACTTCAAGTCCTCTTCACTTTCAGCAAGCAAGGCTGTGTCATTTGTATAACGTAGGCTGCTAATGAGTCTTCCTCCAACCCTGATGGCCCGTTCTTCTTCATACAGTCCAGGTTTTCGGATTATTTGCTCAGCATACACAATGAATAAGTATGATGAAAGGATACAATCCTGACGCACACATTTCCTGACTTTAAACCACATAATATCCCCTTATTCTGTTCGAATGACAGCCTCTTGGTCTATGTACAGGTTCTTCATGAGCACAACTAAGTGTTCTGGAATTCCCATTCTTTGCAATGTTATCCATAATGTTATGATTCACACAGTCAAATGCCTTGCATAGTCAATAAAACACAGATAACATCTTTCTGGTATTCTCTGCTTTCAGCCAGGATTCATCTGACATCAGCAATGATATCCCTGGTTCCACGTCCTCTTCTGAATCTGGCTTGAATTTTGGCAGTTCCCTGTCGATGTACTGCTGCAACTGTTTTTGAATGATTGCCTTAGGCTGGGTTCTCTAGAGAAGCAAAACCAGTAAAGCGTATAAATATATATAGATATAGATTTATATCAAGGACGTGGCTCACGCCATTGTGGAGGCTAGAACATCCCAAGTCTGTGGATCAGGATAGAGGCTCCTCCTGATTCATGTAGCCACAGAGGCTGACGGACCCAAGATCAGCAGGTAAGCTGCTAGCTCAAGTTCCAAAAACTGGAGGTCAGACGAATAGGAGCCAGCTGCAGAATCCAGTGCAGGCAAAAGCCAGAATGTCTGCTTATATTCAGATGAAGGCCACGCACCCAAGGAAACTCCCCTTCAACTGACTGGCTAATCACAGATGATCCCATCATGGGGGTGATGACATATAAAAACTGAGAATCATTGCCCAGCCAAGGTGACACACAATCTTAACCATCACAATGATCTTCAGCAAAATTTTACTTGCGTGTGGTATTAATGACATTGTTGGATAATTTCTGCACTCTGTTGGATCACCTTTCTTTGGAATAGGCATAAATATGGATCTCGTCCAGTCAGTTGATCAGGTAGCTGTCTTCCAAATTTCTTGGCATAGATGAGTGTGCACTTCCAGTGCTGTACCTGTTTGTTGATACATCTCAACTGGTGTCTCGTGAATTCCTGGAGGCTTGTTTTTCCGCTAATGTCTTCAGTGCAGCATGGACTTTTTCCTTCAGTACCATCAGTTCTTTATCCTATGCTACCTCCTGAAATGACTGAGCATCGACCAATGCTTTTTGGTACAGTGGCTCTGTGTATTTCTTCCATCTTTTTTGGATGCTTCCTGCATTGCTCAGTATTTTGCCCATAGAATCCTTCAATATTGCAACTCGAGGCTTGAATTTTTTCTTCAGTTCTTTCAGCTTGAGAAACGCCGAGCGTGTTCTTCCCTTTTGGTTTTCCATCTCCAGCTTTTTGCAAATGTCATTGTAATACTTTGTCTTTTCTAGACACCCTTTGAAATCTTCTGTTCAACTCTTACTTCACCATTTCTTCCATTCATTTTAGCTACTTAATGTTCAAGAGCAAGTTTCAGAGTCTCTTCTGACATCCATTTTGTTCTTTTCTTTCTTTCCTGTCTTTTTGATGACCTCTTATTTTCTTCATGTATGATGTTCCTGATGTCATTCCACAACTCACCTGGTCTTCGGTCATTAGTGTTCAATCATCAAATCTATTCTTGAGATGGCCTCTAAATTCAGGTGCGATATACTCAAGGTCATACTGTGACTCTCATGGACTTTTTCTAGTTTTCTTCAACTTGAACTTGCATATGAGCAATTGATGGTCTGTTCCACTGTTGGCCCGTGGCCTTGTTCTGACCAATGATACTGAGCTTTTTCATTGTCTCTTTCCCAGATATAGTCAATTTGATTCCTATATATCCTATCCAGCGAGGTCCGTGTGTATAGCTGTCCTTTATGTTGTTGAAAAAAGGAATTTGCGATGAATAAGTCATTGGTCTTGCAAAATTCTATCATGTGATCTCCAGCATCGTTTCTATCACCAAAGCCATATTTTCCAACTACAGATCCTTCTTCTTTGTTTCCAACTTTTGCATTCTGTAATGGATTGAATTGTACCCCCCAAAATATGTGTCAACTTGGTTAGGCCCTGTGTGGGTATCCTCCATTTTGTGATTTTCCTATATGTTATAAATTATAATTTCTGCCTGTGGTTAAAAAGGATTAGGGTAGGATGTAACACCCTTGCTCAGGCCACATCCCCGATCCAATATAAAGGGATTTTTTCCTCTGGGGTGTGGCCTGCACCACCTTTTATCTTTCAAAATGTAAGGGAAGCGAGCAGAGAGTTGGGGAGCTCATATCACCAAGAAAGCAGCGCTGGGAGCAGAGCGCATCCTTTGGACCTGAGGTTCCTGCGCTGAGATGCTCCCAGACCAAGGGAAGACAGATGCATCACAAGGACCTTCCTCCAGAGCTGACAGAGACAGAAAGCCTTCCCCTGGAGCCAGCACCCTGAATTCAGACTTCTGGTCTACTGGACTGTTAGAGAATAAACTTCTCTTTGTTAAAGCCATCCACTTGTGGTATCTCTGTTATAGCAGCACTAGATGACTAAGACACATTCCAATCACCAACAATTATCAGTGCATCTTGATTACAAGTTTGATCAATTTCAGACTGCAAAAGTTGGCCAAAATTTTCAATTCATCTTTGACCCATATGTCTGTCAGTCTGTCGTACTGCGGGGGCTTGCACGTTGCTGTGATGCTGGAAGCTATGCCATTGGTATTCAAATACCAGCAGGATCACTCATGATGGACAGGTTTCAACAGAGTTTCCAGACTAAGACAGACTAGAGAGAAGGACCTGGTGGTCTACTTTTGAAAAAAATTAGCCAGTGAAAACCTTATTAATAGTAGCAGAACACTGTCTGATATAATGCCGGAACATGAGTTCCTCAGGTTGGAAGACACTCAAAGTATGACTGGGGAAGAGCTGTCTCCTCAAAGTACAGTCGACCTTAAAGACATGGATGGAGTCGAGCTTTTTGGACTTTCATTTGCTGATGCGGCATGACTCAAAATGAGAAGAAACAGCTGCAAACATCCATTAATAATAGGCACATGGAAGATACTAAGTATGAATCCAGGAAAATTGGAAATTGTCAAAAATGAAATGGAACGCATTAACATCGATATCCTAGGCATTAGTGAGCTGAAATGGACTGGTATTGGCCGTTTTGAATTGGACAAACATGTGGTCTACTATACCAGGAACGATAAACTGAAGACGAATGACGTTCCATTCATTGTCAAAAAGAACATTTCAAGATCTATCCTGAAGTACAATGCTGTCAATGATAGGATGATATTCATAGACGTGCAAGAAAGACCAGTTAATACGACTATTATTCAAATTTACACATCAACCACTAAGGCCAAAGATTTGATGAGTATATGCGTTTAATTTTTATGAGGTTCCAATTACCTAAATTGTCTTCTGCTATTCATGCATTTGGAGTTATGTCTGTTAGCCTACTTAAAAAAAAAAAATAGGTCTCATAGCTTTTTCCCTATGTTTTCTTTCAGGAACTTTATAGTTAACATTTAGGTCTTTAATCCATTTTGAGTTCGTTTTTGTGTATGGTGTGAGGTATGGGTCCTGTTTCATTTTTCTGCAAGTGGATATCCAGTTTTGCCAGCACCATTTATTAAAGAGACTGTTTCTTCTCCATTGAATGAACTTTGACCCCTTGTTGAAAATCAGTTGTCCATAAATGGATGGATTTATATCTGTGTTCTTAACTCTATTCCACTGTTCTATGTGTCTATCATTGAACCAATGCCAGGCTGTTTTGATTACAGTGGCTGTATAGTATGTTTTGATATTGAGGAGTGTGGGACCCCCTACTTTGTTCTTCTTCAGTATTGCTTTGGCTATTTGGGGCCTCTTTCCTTCCCATATAAAGTCGGTCATTAGTTTTTCCATTTCTGTAAAGAATACTGTTGGGATTTGTATGGGGATAGAATTATACGTGTAGATTGCTTTAGGTAGTACTGATATTTTCATTATATTAAGTTTCCCAATCCATGAGCACAGAATGTCCTTCCATTTATGTAGGTCTCTTTTAGCCTCTTGTAGTAGCGTTTTATAATTTTCATTGCATAAGTCTTTTATGTCCCTAAAAAAAAACCCCACTGCCGTCGAGTCGATTATCCACCCTACAGAACAGAGCAGAGCTGCCCCATAGAGTTTCCAAGGAGTGCCTGGTGGATTCAAACTGGCAACCTTTTGGTTAGCAGCCGTAGCTCTTAACCACTGCGCCACCAGGGTTTCCTTTATGTCCCTGGCTAGGTTAATTCCTAGGTAAATTTCTTTAGTTTTTACCTAATGCTGCCATGTCTCCTTAGGGTCCTCTAGACTGTGACAGTTTTCTTAGATATTCCTTGTTTTTGATCGCCTTGGCAGTTCGGAAGAGTACTAGTCAGGTATTTTGTAGAATGTCCCTCAGTTGGGATTTTCTGATGTTTTATTAACAATTAAGACCGGAGAGATGGGTTTTGGGGAGGAAGATCACAGAGGTAAAGTACTATTCTCATCACAATATGACTTACCACTGTTGATGTTAATTTGATCACCTGTATGGGCTAGTCTTTTTCAATTTTCTCCACTGTAAGGTTATTTCCAGCCACCACCTCCACCTTTTTATATAGCACTCTTTGGAAAGAAGTCACTATGTATAACTCACACTTAAGGGGTAGGGAGTTAAGCTTCACCTCCTTGAGAGGATACCTTCATAAATTATTCAGACTTTTTCTGCACAAGAGACGAATCTCTCCTCCTTCATTTATTTATTTATTTTATTTAATCATTTTTATCAATTTGGACTCATGGATACGTATTATATACTTTGGGTTATAATCAAATAGTATGTTATCTATTTTGTTGCTGAAATTGTTTCAGCTTTGACCATTGGGGGCTCTTTCAGTTGGCCCCTGTATCCTTTTGACAAATACCCATTGTTGTTGTTTGTCAGGCGCACGGGGTGGGAGGGATTGGTGCTTTTTGTTTTGTTTTGTTTTAGCACTTCCTTACTTTCTGGCACTAAAAGATGCTCCAGGCTCATCTTGTGTATTCCCTTCCATAGCCCTAAAAAAACACACACATACAAACAAACCTGTTGACAACTAGTCAATTCTGACTCATAGCAACCCTATATAAAAAAAAAACTCTATAGGTTAGAGTAAAGGAGTGTTTGGTGGATTCAAACTGCTGACCTTTTGGTTAGCAACCGATCTCTTAACCACTGCACCACCAGGACTCCCTAGAATCAGCCATTTCTTCAAAGAGGTATTGTCTAGGACCATATGGATGTCCAATTGTTCCAGCACCATTTTTTGAAATGACAGTCTTTTCTCCATTGAATTGCCTCTGCACCTGTGTAAAAAATGAGTTGGCTATATGTCCTATTATATTTTATCTTATTATTTTTGAACCATAATTCCATCCTGTCAAAACAGTTTTGTGCTTTCATTTTGTTAGAAAGTATATTTTCTATCCCAGAGTCAGCAATAATTTGATAAGTATGTTCTCCAACAAATAACTGACAAGAATGTTGAGTAGTTCAGTGTTGTGAACAGAATGCTGAAGCATTCCTCTAGAAATTTCTTCCAGATTGATATTGATTCAGGAATTGAACTTTTCATTTGGCTTTTATACTGTTATCCATAATTCTTCAAAACATATAAACAAGGATAAACCAAAAAAAAACCCATTGCTGTCGAGTCAATTCCAACTCATAACAGCCCTATAGGATACAGTAGAATTGCGTCATAAGGCTTCCAAGGCTGTGAATCTTTACAGAAGCCACATCTTTCTCCAGAAAAGCAGCTGGTGGATTTGAACTGACAACCTTTGGATTAGTAGTCTGATGCTTTAACCACTGTGCCATCAGGGCTCCTTATAAACAATGTGGTATATATGTATAAGGAGGTTCTGACAGTCAATTCATACAATGTTGAATTCATTTGAAATTAGGGAACGCTCTCAATTATCTTCTATCTGAGGTTTCAGTTTGCCTCCAATAGAGCTTATTTTACCCTTTCTGATTTGCAAAGTTATGTAGTTCTCTTTTCTCTTAAGTCCTCCCCTGTTCATGCTGCATAGAAGGTAACTAAAAACATTCTACTGCTTGCATTTCTGGACTTTATCTTCACTGCCACTATCCTTTTGGGATTAGGTCATGCTTATGAATTTGTCCTTGGTCTTATATTCTTTACTTCACCTTTTAGAAAACTTGCTTTTAAATCTGAGCTCATCAGACTAAAGAAATATGACAAATATATTACATGATTCTGAACCAGATCCTTTTGCTATAAGGACACTATTGGAACAATTGGTGAAACTCAACTGTGGGTCTGAGTATTAGATGGTAGTAACGTATCAATGATACTTTAATTATTTTGATAATTTTATGGTAAATGTGCAGAAGAATGTCCTTGTTTTGGGGAAATACACACTAAAGTGTTCAGAAGTATTGGGGCATCATGTTGGTAATTTACTCTCAAATGGTTCAACAAAAGAGTTCTCTGCATGAAACCTGCAGCTTTTCTGGAAGTTTGAGATTGTTTCGAAATAAAAATGTACAAATTTTTAAAATTGGTGCTCATCTGACAAAACTTAAGGGTATTCATGCTGGCTTCTTAAAATGTCCCCTCCCTACTTCTCCTCCCTGAAGGAATTACTCACAGTTGTGAAACTGGAAATTCATTTCCAGAGTCCCCCATCTCCCTCTATCCATATCCCCCTTTCGAGCTTCTGTATGAGTTATATGTGTTTCTTCTTTACTTTTTAGAAATCATCTCTCCTTGTCTACGTATGCTGATGAATTTTCAGATGTGATGGTCAGTCCCATTTCCTCAAATTTCTTATTGCCTCCATATCAACAAACATTTCTTGGTGGCTCCTTAAAATTAAGTCCAACATAGCTGTTCCCCTCACAGCTTTGCCCACCTACTGGGAAAGGAAATTGCCAGGACAGGTAGAAAATATTTTTCAGATATTCTGTGCCTTGCATTTATCCCTTCATCCTCGTTCTTTACTCTGTTTTCCTCCTTTCTGACTGGGGCTGCCATATAGATGTGCAGCTTCCTAATTTAAAAGAAATGAATCAACACATCATCAAAATTCTTACAAATGACATGATAAAAAAAAATCAAACCCATTTTTCATCAAGTCAATTCCAACTCGTAGTGACCCTATAGGACAGGGTAGAACTGCCCCATAGGGTTTCCAAGGAGCAGCTGGTGGATTCGAACTGCTGACCTTTTGGTTGGTAGCTAAGATCTTAAGCCACTGCGCCATGACTGGAAGTCTAAATTCAGAAGGTATGATATACTGGTCTGCTTATTCCTCCCAGGTCTTCCAATCAAGGAACTTCTTGGGATATTTCAGAACAGGAGATCTTCTGAAATTTCTTGCTTATTCTAAGTAAGTATTGTTAGTAAGGGAACAGTATCCCCTGTTCTTTTTTGGCCCCCATTTCTGAAGAAAGACTGACATATCAGGTCTTTAGAAGATGAAATGTGGTCACAACTAGTCCTAGGTTCCCTACTCCTCCTCCTTTTCCCATCTCCCATCTACTCTACCATTTCTTGTTGTTCACAGTTTCCTCAGAGCTCAGAAATCTAAGTGGGGCCCTTGTAACCAGTTAATCTATTTATCTCTGCTTTTTGTTTAAAAAAAAAATACTGTAACTCCTGTGTAGCTTCTACTTTGTCTTTATTTTATGTTATAGAAGAATCATTTTGATGTGTGTGCGAAGAAAGAACAATTTACAAACATCAAAAATAAAAATGCACAAAAAGGCTTTGACATCATGCATTACGCATTAATCCAGGTTTCATAAAATTTGTGTTAAACACGGGAATTACATGCTCATTCTTCTAGAAAGTGAAATCCCATTATATCAGGCCTATATGTAATGATTGTTCCACAATAATAATGTGAAGTATTAATCAAATTGGAAAGCCCTGGCCAATGGCGTATAAAGCAATTTCCCTCTCATTTAACATCATCCAACTTTAAAGTGCACCTGTATTTACTTCAGGGCCTTTAAAAAACCTAGTGGTGGTTTCCTTTTATCCCTGAGGTATGCTGTGTTGATTTTTTCCATATACATAACGCAGGGAGCTAAGCAACCATGTTTACAAGACAATTAAGAGAAAAAATTGATAATAGTCAATTCAAAAACAAAAAAAAACTTAACCACAATATGTTAAAATTTAAAAGGGTCTCACAAGGCAATGAGATAATTCAAGGATAGTGAGACAATAAGCTAAAAGCAACCACTATGTAAAAGAACCCCTGACTGAATACTGATTAACAAAGGACTACCCTTTTGATACAAGCTGGGGAAATTGCTTCTCAAGGACTCTCTTACGAACTAGGGAGATCCTACAGCATCTTTCAACCAAGCTCTATTTCCTGGAAGCCTGACTTTGAAAATAATTCTGTTTCATACAGGGGAGATTAGCACAATTGGATTAAACCAAAAGCAAAGAACTTTCCTGAATAAACTGAATGCTTCAAAGGCCAGCATTGCAGGGCCAGGGGTCTGGGGACCATGGTTTCAGGGGACATCTAAGTCAATTGGCATAATAAAATCTATTAAGAAAACATTCTGCATCCCACTTTGAAGAGTGGTGTCTGGGGTCTTAAACACTAGCAAGCAGCCATCTAAGATGCATCAATTGGTCTCAACCCACCTGGAGCAAAGGAGAATGAAGAACACCAGGGACACAAGGTGATTACAAGCCCAAGAGACAAAAAGGGCCACATGAACCAGAGACTACATCAGCCTGAGACCAGAAGAACTAGATGGTGCCCGGCTATAACTGATGACTGCCCTGACAGGGAACACAACAGAGAACCCCTGAGGGAGCAGGAGAGCTGTGCGATGCAGACCCCAAATTCTCATAAGACCAGACTTAATGGTCTGACTGAGACTAGAAGGACCCCGGTGGTCATGACCCCCAGACCTCCTGTTGGCCCAGGACAGGAACCATTCCCGAAGCCAAGACTTCAGACATGGATTGGACTGGACAATGGGTTGGAGAGGGATGCTGGTGAGGAGTGAGCTTCTTGGATCAGGTGGACATTTGAGACTGTGTTGGCATCTCCTGCCTGGAGGGGGGATGAGGGGGTGGAGGGGGCTAGAAGCCGGTGAAATGGACACGAAAAGAGAGAGTGGAGGGAGAGAGCGGGCTGTTTCATTAGGGGGAGTGTAGTTGGGAGTGTGTAGCAAGGTGTACATGGGTTTTTGTGTGAGAGACTGACTTGATTGTAAACTTTCACTTGAAGCACAAGAAAAATTATTAAAAAAAAATAATTCTGTTTCTGGTGCTACTCTCCAGCAGGTGACAAACTTTAACCCTTGCCATGCCATTACATGATTTTGAGTATGAGGCAGCAATCCGGCTGAGCCAGAATTCCAGGTCTAAATTTTGGTTCTCTTTGTAAAGGCTGAAGAGCTTATGATTCACCCTGGGCTTGAATTGGAAAAATGTGGTGCTATGTTCAAAAGAAACTGCTAGCTAACCCCCACATCCACTTCTTCTTTTTCCTAGATACCCAGTTAGACTATATTTCTCAACTGCCCTTACAGGCAGGTGTGGCCATGGACTAATTTTTAGCCAATAAAATGTGAGCAGAAGAAATACACACCACTTTGATGGTTGGCCCATAAAAGCCATCCCACACATGATCCTCTGTGCCCTATCTCCTTCCCTGTGTGGCCTTGGAAGCTATGCATTAAAGTTGATAGGGCCACATGACGGAAGAAGTCTAGATATACTAATCATCACAAAGTATAAATCTCCCTGCTAATGGGGAACAGTGGGAAATACATTTTTATTGTGCTGAGGAACAGAAGGTTGGAGGTTTCTCTTACAGCAGCTAGTATCACCTTAACCAACACACCTCAGTTGTCATCATTATTTGCAGGGGGCCAAAGGCACAAGCATCTCCTATTACAAAGTAGTCACAGTCACAATCTTCCCATGATTGAAATTGCCTGAGACTCACATTGTTAAGCAATGCCAGAGCAAGAGAAAGCTTTTCTTGTGTTACATCCAAGGAATAAATGGAATTCTGCATTGATGACCAAAGAAGGAGACTCCAGTATGGGTCATTTGTCCTCTTTCCCATCAGACATCCCAGCAGGCCTACATTCTCAGGAGTGTTGTAGTAACTTCCCGAAATGAATGTTTACAACTAAGACAACATATTTATGGGAAAATAAATACAGCTATTACTTACGATCATTTCATCTCTTCCTTTCACATGGTAATAAACTCTCATTCAGTCATTCCACAAAATATTCACTTATTAGGCACTTATTTGGAACTAGAAATACTGCATGAGAATTGACATGCAGCAATCTGAAACAAGATGGCAGTGTGAGTAACTCCGTGTTCCTGTCTCCTCACAAAAAGAAAAAACAAAACCAAAAAAAAACCCAATTGGAAACTTGCAAAACCAACTTTGTCAGAACTCTGGAAACCAGGCAAAGGGTTATAGCAAGTAAGTGAACACTGAACTAAGAAAAAGCCAACAAATGAATGGTAGAAAAACTTTGGTTTTCTACTCGACCATGCCCCAACTTGGTATGGCCATCTTAAAATGGTGGCGGCCCACAGTCCCAGGGAGGGGGTCTAGTCTCTGGCTCTAGATAGAGCAGAGCAGACTTTATTTTCAAATTATTGCGTGCCTGTTCTAACCTGTCTGGGGGCTACCAGAAGAACAAAAGCAAGGTGCCTGTCTTGGTTTGTTCTTGTCTCACAGCTCACAGGGGGCTGAGGGTAAGTGGGAAATGACTTATGGCTTATAACAATCTTTATCTGCCTAGGGCTAAGGGTAGTGCCATTAAGGCATAAAGTATCTAAAGACAGTAAGTACAGGTCCAAGAAGAGTTTCTTTCAGAAATTAAGGCTTTCAAAGAACCACGTATATGGGGGAATTGAGAAAGCCATACACATGCCCAAGGCAAGATACTTGCTAAGATATTACCTGAGGAGACCCTATGCTTTCGCCATAAGCTAATCTAGGCTCAGTGCAAGTTGGGCTAAGTGTTGAAAGAGGGCTCAGCACAGAGCCAATTTGCAATTTACAAACACTGAGAAAGCCCCCCACCTCCACTGCCATTCAAGAAAATTTGTGTCAAGACAATAGCTGAACACAAGCTAAGAAACAGAGATCTCAGATTTCAGGATGGTGATCTTTCAAAAACTGTTAGGGGAAGTCATTAAACAAAGAGCCAACTACAGGCTTCAACATTTTTTTTTTTAAAATCAGCAAACTCTGGAGAAGGGAAAGAATCTTTTTTTCCAGAGTTAACACATTATAATATTCAAATGTCCCTGTTTCACCAATAATCATGATGCATACAAAGAAATAGAAAAGGATGGCCCATTAGAAAGAACAAGATAAAGTGACAGAAACTGCTCCCGTGGAGGCCCAGCTAACTGACTTATTAGACAAAGACTTTAAAACAAGAAAATTAAATATGCTCAAAGAGCTAAAGGAAAACATGGACAACGAACTAAAGAAAATCAGGAGAATGAAACAGAAACAAAACAAAAATATCAATAAAGAGATAAGAATTATAAAAAGGGGAGGCGGGGCCAAGATGGTGGACTAGGTGGACTCTACCACGGATCCCTCTTGCAACAAAGACTCGAAAAACAAGTGAATCGATCACATACATAACAATCTACGAACTCTGAACAACAAACACAGACTTAGAGACGGAGAACGAACAAATACGGGCAGACAGCGATCGTTTTCAGAACTAAGAGCCAGCGTAACAGGCAGGTGACCCTCGGAGCCCGGGCTGGGGCAGAGCCCAGGGGGGCAGACGGCACAGAAAAGGGGCCCAGCCCTACCCCCCCCGAACCCATCCCGGGAGGGAGTCTAGCTGGTTGGCGCGGGCGGCGTAGTGGCGCAGCCAGCGGGAGAAGCGCCCGGGAGGCAGTGATTGATCTTGGAGCGGGGAGAGCAGCATCCCAGCCGGGGAGCCGTCCCGCCGGGAGTTTGGCGGGAAGCGGGCGAGACGCGAGCGTGGGGATCAGCTATATTTCCCTAAAGCGACCCCGGAGGGGGCGCCCAGCTGTTTGTGAGGGCCACGCCCACCCAGTTCGCACGAGCGGAGCGGTACACCGGAGGGAGAAATCCCCGGGAGGAAGTGACTGGTCTTGGAGTGGGAAGAGCAGCGTCCCAGCCGGGGAGCCGTCCCGCTGGGATCTTGGCGAGAGCGGGCGGGGTGTGAGCGCATTCCCCTGAATAGACCCCGGGGGCGAGCCCAGCTGTTCGTGAGGGCCACGCCCACCCAGTTCACGTGAGCGGTGCGGCGCACCGGAGGGAGAAATCCCCGGGAGGAAGTGACTGGTCTTGGAGCGGGGAGAGCAGCATCCCAGCCAGGGAGCCGTCCTGCCGGGATTCTGGCGGACGGGGGCGGAGCGTGAACGCGGGGATCAGCTCTATATTCTGTGGTGCTACACACCTAGCTCTCTGATCCCTCCCCCACCCTCCCCAGGCGGCTCCATTAACATCCGAATACCCTGAGCCGGAAGGAGAATTCAGATAGGAATCTGACTGCATTTTTTTTTTAGCTGATTACCTGGAAAATCTAGTTTCCCAGTGATGGCTCGGAGACAGCAGTCCATATCAAACCACATAAAGAAACAGACTATGACAGCTTCTCCAACCCCCCAAACAAAAGAATCAAAATCTTTCCCAAATGAAGATACAATCCTGGAATTATCAGATACAGAATCTAAAAAACTAATTTACAGAATGCTTAAAGATATCACAAATGAAATTAGGATAACTGCAGAAAAAGCCAAGGAACACACTGATAAAACTGTTGAAGAACTCAAAAAGGTTATTCAAGAACATAGCAGAAAAATTAATAAGTTGCAAGAATCCATAGAGAGACAGCATGTAGAAATCCAAAAGATTAACAATAAAATTACAGAATTAGACAACGCAATAGAAAGTCAGAGGAGCAGACTCGAGCAATTAGAATGTAGACTGGGACTTCTGGAGGACCAGGGAATCAACTCCAACATAGCTGAAAAAAAATCAGATAAAAGAATTTAAAAAAATGAAGAAACCCTAAGAATCATGTGGGACTCTATCAAGAAGGATAACTTGCGAGTGATTGGAGTCCCAGAACAGGGAGGGGGGACAGAAAACACAGAGAAAATAGTTGAAGAACTCCTGACACAAAACTTCCCTGACATCATGAAAGACGAAAGGATATCTATCCAAGATGCTCATCGAACCCCATTTAAGATTGATCCAAAAAGAAAAACACCAAGACATATTATCATCAAACTTGCCAAAACCGAAGACGAACAGAAAATTTTAAAAGCAGCCAGGGAGAAAAGAAAGGTTTCCTTCAAGGGAGAATCAATAAGAATAAGCTCAGACTACTCAGCAGAAACCACACAAGCAAGAAGGGAATGGGACGACGTATACAGAGCACTGAAGGAGAAAAACTGCCAACCAAGGATCATATATCCAGCAAAACTCTCTCTGAAATATGAAGGAGAAATTAAGATATTTACAGATAAACATAAGTTTAGAGAATTTGCAAAAACTAAACCAAGACTGCAAGAAATGCTTAAGGAGATTGTTTGGCCTGATGACCAATAATATCAGGTACCAGCACAATACAAGGTCACAAAACAGAACATCCTGATATCAACGCAACTCAAATAGGGAAAGTACAAAAACAAACAAAGTAAGATTAATTCTAAAAAATAAATAAATAAACAAAATAAAACACATAACAGGAAATCATGGAAATCAATAGATAAATGATCACAATAATCAAAAAGAGGGACTAAATATAGGAGGCATTGAACTGCCAGATGGAGAGTGATACAAGGCGATATAGAACGATACAAGTTAGGTTTTTACTTAGAAAAATACAAGTTAGGTTTTTACTAAGAAAAATAGGGGTAAATAATAAAATAATAATAATAATAATAAGGTAACCCCAAAAAGGTATAACAACTCCATAACTCAAGAAAAACGTAACGACTCAACAAACATAAAGTTAAACATTATGAAAATGAGGATCTCATAATCTACTAAGAAAAACGTCTCAGCACAAAAAAGTATGTGGAAAAATGAAATGGCCAACAACACACATGAAAAGGCATCAAAATGACAGCACTAAACACTTATTTATCTATAATTACGCTGAATGTAAATGGACTAAATGCACCAATAAAGAGACAGAGAGTCACGGACTGGATAAAGAAACACGATCCATCTATATGCTGCCTACAAGAGACACACCTTAGACTTAGAGACACAAACAAACTAAAACTCAAAGGATGGAAAAAAATATATCAAGCAAATAATAAGCAAAAAAGAAGAGGAGTAGCAATATTAATTTCTGACAGAATAGACTTTAGACTTAAATCCACCACAAAGGATAAAGAAGGACACTATATAATGATAAAAGGGACAACTGATCAGGAAGACATAACCATATTAAATATTTATGCACCCAATGACAGGGCTGCAAGACACATAAATCAAATTTTAACAGAATTGAAAAGTGAGATAGACACCTCCACATTTATAGTAGGAGACTTCAACACACCACTTTCGGAGAAGGACAGGACATCCAGTAAGAAGCTCAATAGAGACACGGAAGACCTACTTACAACAATCAACCAACTTGACCTCATAGACTTATACAGAACTCTCCACCCGACTGCTGCAAAATATACTTTTTTTTCTAGTGCACATGGAATATTCTCTAGAATAGACCACATATTAGGCCACGAAACAAATCTTGGTAGAATCCAAAACATCGAAATATTACAAAGCATCTTCTCAGACCACAAGGCAATGAAGCTAGAAATCAATAACAGAAAAACTAGGGAAAAGAAATCAAATACGTGGAAAATGAACAATACCCTACTGAAAAAAGACTGGGTTATAGAAGACATCAAGGAGGGAATAAGGAAATTCATAGAAAGCAACGAGAATGAAAATACTTCCTATCAAAACCTCTGGGACACAGCAAAAGCAGTGCTCAGAGGCCAATTTATATCGATAAATGCACACATACAAAAAGAAGAAAGAGCCAAAATCAGAGAACTGTCCCTACAACTTGAACAAATAGAAAGTGAGCAACAAAAGAACCCATCAGGCACCAGGAGAAAACAAATAATAAAAATTAGAGCTGAACTAAATGAATTAGAGAACAGAAAAACAATTGAAAAAATTAACAAAGCCAAAAGCTGGTTCTTTGAAAAAATTAACAAAATTGATAAACCATTGGCTAGACTGACTAAAGAAAAACAGGAAAGGAAACAAATAACCCGAATAAGAAACGAGAAAGGACCACATCACAACAGAGCCAAATGAAATTAAAAGAATCATTTCAGATTACTACGTAAAATTGTACTCTAACAAATTGGAAAACCTAGAAGAAATGGATGAATTCTTGGAAAAATACTACCTACCTAAACTAACACATTCAGAAGTAGAACAACTAAATAGACCCGTAACAAAAAAAGAGATTGAAACGGTAATCAAAAAACTTCCAACAAAAAAAAGTCCTGGCCCGGACGGCTTCACTGCAGAGTTCTACCAAACCTTCAGAGAAGACTTAACACCACTACTACTGAAGGTATTTCAAAGCATAGAAAAAGACGGAATACTACCCAACTCATTCTATGAAGCCACCATCTCCCTGATACCAAAACCAGGTAAAGACATTACAAAAAAAGAAAATTACAGACCTATATCCCTCATGAACATAGATGCAAAAATCCTCAACAAAATTCTAGCCAATAGAATCCAACAACACATCAAAAAAATAATTCACCCTGATCAAGTGGGATTTACACCAGGTATGCAAGGCTGGTTTAATATCAGAAAAACCATTAATGTAATCCATCACATAAATAAAACAAAAGATAAAAACCACATGATCTTATCAATAGATGCAGAAAAGGCATTTGACAAAGTTCAACACCCATTTATGATAAAAAAGTCTTACCAAAATAGGAATTGAAGGAAAATTCCTCAACATAATAAAGGGCATCTATGCAAAGCCAACAGCCAACATCACTCTAAATGGAGAGAACCTGAAAGCATTTCCCTTGAGAACGGGAACCAGACAAGGATGCCCTTTATCACCGCTCTTATTCAACATCCTGCTGGAAGTCCTAGCCAGGGCAATTAGGCTAGACAAAGAAATAAAGGGTATCCGGATTGGCAACATTATGCACAATAACCAAAATGTAGAAATCCAAAAGCCCATCAGCAGATGAATGGATAAACAAAATGTGGCACATTCATACAATGGAATATTATTCAGTCATAAAGAGAAATGAAGGTCTGATACATACTATGACACGGATGAACCTTGGAAACATTACGCGAGTGGAGTAAGTCAGAAACAAAAGGACAAACACTGTATAATCCCACTTACGTGAAATACCTAGAACAGGCAAGCGTATAAGACCTAAGTGGCTACCAATGGCTGGGGAGAGGAGGAAATAGGTAGTTATTATTTAAGGGGTGCTGAATTTCTGTTTGGAGTGAGGAAAAACCAGGAATAGATAGTGGTGATGATTCCACAACATGGTTAATGCAATTAATATCACTGAATTGTATACTTAAAAATGGTTAAAATAGCTAATTTTTTGTCATATATATTTCACGACAATCGAATTTTTTTAAAAAGTGGCATGCCAGCTTGCTTCCAGCTGTTGAATCAATTTGCTAAGATGAGAGCTACAACATTCTTGGTAGTGAAGCTAGTCAAAAACTAAATTTTACAAGGCAGGCCAAATTTTTTATATTCTGATCCATTGACACACTATGCCAAATAATATTTCTATGTTTTTGAATGAGAAAATTTAGTGACTGTATTTACAATCCACATATATTATCTAATACCTACCATATTGAAAGAAACCCTGGTGGCGTAGAGGTTAAGTGCTACAGCTGCTAACCAAGAGGTCGGCAGTTCAAATCCACCAGGCGCTCCTCAGAAACTCTATGGGGCATTTCTACTCTGTCCTATAGGGTCGCTATGAGTCGGAATCAACTCGACAACACTGGGTTTACCATATTGAAAGAAAGTTCCTTGCTTTCAATGGAAATGGATACCTGGCCCAACATTGCTTGAACAATCAATAAATACTAGTATTTGTCACTAAATGCTATTGGGAACACAAACACAAATTTGAGTGAGTTCCTGCCCTCAAGAGTTTACTGTCTGACAAGGGCAATGAAATTGCACAAGCTTCAGGCAAATTGCCCAACATGAAGTTTCAGGAGGAGATGTCACCCAACCTTGATTTTGAAGAATGGGTCTATATAGGCAGAACAAAGTGAGGAGAATGTTTCAAGATAACAGTGAAATTCCATGAGACTATATCCATGGAAGAATTAACAGAGTTGATCTCTACAGAAAACTGTGCTGTCCACATGTTAGGGGATCCTGTTAAAAAAAATATTTATTCCTTCCTCTGCATAACCTCCCACTCTTGGTTCTTGCCTTCACTAACACTTCTTGTTGCACACTGACATCATTTGTTTGCCTCTCCCACTTCACTGTGGGCTCCTCAATGGCAGGGACCACATCTTGTTCATTTTTATATTTATCTCCAGCATTTCGCTCAGTGCCTACAATAAGCAGAGTCCCATTAAGTGTAGATGGATGGATGGATGAATGGATGGAAGGATGGAGGATAAAGATTTGCAGCTAGCCATAGGCATCCCCTTCCACCCAATCAGAGCAGTGCAAGGCACCAAATAAACACAAAAATACCCTTCAGGGTAGTCTAACCTAGACTATAATGCTAGCACATTCTTCAATTCAAAGAGAAGTGATTCCATTAAATAGCCAAAGTCACATGCCATTTAACCTGTATTAAGTATTCCCAGGTCCTGTCTCTCAGGTGTCCATAATTGCATATGCCTTGGAAGCAAAACAGCATTGTTGACTAAAGCATCATACTTTCATCCATTAGAGCTCTCTGGCTCTAATCACGCTATTATTCTTAAAATCTAACTTCTGAGAACTATGCACATAAGGCAGGCAAAGAATTCATCTTATTCTGAACTATCTGTAGATAATACGTTCCAGTTCAATACTAGACTTCTAAAGAAAGTATACTATTTTAGTAATCACAGTGTTTGTTATCGGAATTTGTCAGGGTTGCTCCAGCCAAACTACCTTGAACATACGTGATACTTCAGACATGGTCACGACCACCAGCGATGATTCCAGAGAATCCATTAGGGCTCTAAAGTAGTTATCACGGTACTGAAACTGCCCATAAATAAATAAAGCAAATTCTGCCATTTGCCTCAGATCGAAAAATAGAACTTGGAGACATTTTAAACAGGGTTTTTAGCCTTAGCTACATTGGGAAGGAAAGCAAAAGCTTAATTTTAACTATTTAATCAAAACAATATTTCAGATTTCTTCCAAATCTGAAGCATATGAAAATGGAGATTTAAGTTTTGTCATTGGAACACAACATCTTGAGATGTGTTTTAAGTTTTGAGATTTGTTACAATATTAGAGTTTCTAAATTGACTAGTTGGCCTCCATAGGAATACAGAAAGATTTAAATACTGCTTTTTTTCCCCAGATTTAAAACTAAAAATTTAAATAGCTCCATGGATATGTTAAAAGACATAGCCTTGCTTCCCTAGAGCTATCTGGTAAAAACGCATTTTTATGAACTCAATTGACTTAAAAAAACATCTTACAAACATTATATCTTATTCTACAATTTCAAAGTTACTTCTCATCTTACACATATACACTACTTTTACTAGTTTTTCATGAATGTTTATGTAATTTGTGGTATTCTCCTTAGTTCAAGTGGTTAATAAACAGATTTACATGGATTGCCATTGTCTATATGGCTGTAATTTTAATGTCTGTACATCATTCCTTGTATTCATGGGCCCCATTCCCAAATCAGTGGGTATTTTTTCCAACTTGTATGTAATTTATTGGTTCTTTTTAAATTTGAGGTTTTTCATTTGAATATGTTCCCAAAAGTATCTATATCAGGCTAAAGTGTCATGACTCTCGTAATAGATTGCCAGGCCGCTCCCCACAAACTAAAATCAATGTAAAGTGCAGGTAGCAATGCCTACTGTATTTTTCAAATCTAAGACACCATCAATTATAAGGTACACCATTGTTTTATACGCCACTTGGAAAGTTAAAAAAAAAAAAGCTGCCAATTCAAGAGTGACTCAATGTTAAGATGCCATTTATCGTAAGAGGCATTCTGGTTCCAGGGAAATTAAAATGTTAAGAATGTGCATCTTAGTATCATTTAAATGTAGCAGTTTTTAAATGCCTCACTAACACTGGTGGCATCAACTTTTTTTTCTTTTGATAGTTTAAGTATAATGTGTAAATGATATTCCCAAAATGTTTAAATTTGCATTCTAACTATTATTAACTATTATTAAGGCTAACCATTTTTTCCACGGGATGATTTCCTCATATGTAAGTTGGCTATTTATACCTACTTATTCGCGAGAGGTCACTTTTATGAATGTGATATACATCAGTAAGAGAACTCAGCAGGTATGTTTGTCATGTTGAACTTCCCCTACCCTGTTCTTCTCCCCTTTTTGTGTTTGGGGTAGTGTATTTTGAATGGCAAAAGTTTTAATTCTATACATTCAAGTTGATGTGTGATCACAATCTCCATTTCTTCAATAGTCAGAAATGTATCTCTCTGAAGAGTGTATAAATGTGATATGGCATTTTCCACCATTTTATGCTCTTTTATATTAACTCTCCATTCCAACAGAAATTTATTTTAGTGTTTGAGGTTTGACTTGAATGTACATTAATGAGTCTTCATCGTGCCCTCCAGTTTTCTCAACTAGATACGTTAAATTTGTGTTCTTTCCCCGATAATTCAGTTGTTTTCTAGCTTTTTCACATACATAATTCTATTAAGTTCTGTATGTATATAAATAATATCATTGATTAAGCATGCCATAAAATGTCATATGATCTTATCAAACAGCTTTGTAATAGACAAGACAAAAATATCCTAATTTGCAAATAAAGTTAAATGATTCAGAAAGATTAAATAAAATGCCCAGAGATATACCATCAATGCATGACAAAGCAATAACAAGAACCATGATTCTTTTTCCGATTCAGAATCTTTCCATTTCCCCACGCTGATAAACACAGTGATTTGGATCTTTTTCAGGAAGCTCTATTCTACAATGTTATTCAATAGTTTTGTATCTAACTCAATATCAGGCAGTTATGGTAATGATTTAGAATATCTTTTGAATTTGGAATACATTTGTTAAATCTGGTGGAGACTACCCACCATCATATTTTTATTTTAAACAATGTGTATTAGTATTATTAGTCATGTGTTTTCCAGATGAAAATCACTGTTTTTTCTTTCAAAATGTTTTTCTCCTACAAAGATATTAATTAGATTGTATTAAGTCTATTAAAAAAGCTAAGAAAAATTGCCATCTCTACAGCAGTTAGGATATATCACTTTATTTGTACATGTCTTTATTCGTTCTTCATAGTGTTTTAATATATTCTATGATAAATTCCATGTGTCCTGAGTTACACTAATACCAAAATCATTTTAGAGTTATTGTGAATAGATTCTTTATTCATTGCCTCTCCAGACTGTCCTTCATTAATATATCAGTGTGAAATGAGTATTTGTGAATTCACTTTATAGCCTGCAACTTTCTTGCACTAGTTTATTACCTACTCATAATTTCTTTAGTCAATACCTTTGGACAGTCTAAGTAGGCAACTGACTTCATTTAAAAAGTGACTTATTTTCTCTTTTACAGATGTACCTTTAATTTTTCTTATCTTTGCAAGGGGCTGTCAGCATTTCTAACACTGTGTCTATTGAGGGTTGTTGCAAAAGGCAATCCCAACCTTTTCTCTTTTTAAAGCAAAAACTTCATTGTTTTCCCCGGTATTTCTTAGCTTTAAATACAATCTCTGTAATATTAAAGAGACTCTGGATATTTGACTTTTTGTTTCAACTAATAATACTTTTTTTTGACTTTTTGGCATCTACTGAGATTATTGTGATTGTTTTACATTTTACTGTGTGATAAATTATAAAGAGAAACCATAAAGGATGCCTGGGTTCATTTGTTTATTCATTCAATAAACATTCGCTGAGATTTGTAGTCATTACTGGAGATGCACTGGTGAACAAAGCCCTCAGCAGGCTCAATTCCCACTGGGATGATAACAATTTAGTCAAAATACAAGAGTAGGCTAATGTAATACCATATTCTGTATGCTTAAATTGTATTTAAGAATTCTGAATCCATGGTAGAGACGAAAAGGGTTAACAGTTGGTCTATATATTAGTCCCTTTCTCCTTGGGATATGTGAGTCAACCAGAACTCCTTATAAACACACTGATGAAATTTTCTAGCTGGATGATAAAGTCTTCCAGAACTTAAGAGTTCCTTTTAGCAGGATATGCTTGATCTGTTTGGATTGTTTATTGTAAATAACCCTGCAATTGATGGATTGATGAGCTAACAGGAGAATGGAAGCTAGTTACCTAATCCTTCTGGCTACGTGGCTAACAAGATTTAAAAAAAAAAAAAAGATCCCCAAACTAAGTAGTTTCCTGGGCTAACTTTGACCACTCACAGCTAGTCCTCATCATTCCCAACCCAAATTGTACCCTGATATGGAAACGGGATTATGAAGCTGCAGCTCATAGATTTGGGGCCACCCAGGTATTAACGTGTTTGCTGAAGCTCCTTTCAGGTATCCTTTGTTAATCACTGGAAATCTGGGTGGTGGGTAAGATTTCTACCTTGTATGAATCTGATTGACAATTCAGCCCTGTGGTGTGACAGTTCAAAGTATTTTTTTTTAATTTTTTAACCAAACTCTCTCAGCAGACATGGCCCCATGTGGTTCCTAAACCAGTCCTTTCCAAGACGACATTAACCAATTTAGTTCAACAAACACAAATTAAGTATCTGGCATGTGTCAGGCGCTGACTTGGAACTGAAAATACAAAGGCAAATCAATTATGTATCTGGACTTCATTCAATTATAGTCCAATGAGTCAGGAGATTCAGCCCATTAAAAGCTAGAGAATGAAATTTGTCTTGCTGACATGAGTCTGGTACAAGTTGTGCCTAAGACAGATGCTTGCAGCCTGCACACTCGCCAAACTGCAGCTTTCCTCGAAATCCTGTCCCACCACCATCAATGTCTTCGCCATTCATTTATACAACAGAATTTCTGTAATGATTTCTATTTATCGAACCTCTTCCTTAATGGAACAGGAGCCTTACGGAGGACTCCATCTATTTTACAGGTGTTGCAGAAACTGTCAGTGCCCAACATATATCCCCAGGGTTTATCTGGAGATCTTCCAGGGAGCTCCTGTACAAACTACTTCTTGTGTCTCTCTGCAGGCATTCTCTGGCTGCAAGAGCCTGCTGGGCCTGATCATGGACAGCCCAGAAGTGTGACAGAGTTAACATCACCAGACTCACCTCAACCAATGAGGGATGAGAGTAGGTGGATAAATACTCCAACTTCCTCACCCCTCAGTGGGACAATCAACTCTGAGGCATGTTCCCCCAGTCCCTCAAAGGCCCCCCTACCTCAGGTCAAGGACTGAGTTCAAATGCCCACAGGCTTTCCCTTTATTGACTTCTCTCCTTTCCCTCTTTGATTTCCCCAGTTTCTCACCATACTCCTTGGGATCACCTCCCAAATAAACTACTTGAACATGTTGCCTTGTCTCAGGGTCTGATTTGAGACAAAACAAACTAAGATTTTTTGCAATTTTCTTTGCTGTGACAGTCACCTGTCCCCCAGAGCTAGGCCCCATCCAATGTCCTTTAGCCACTTGCTGGCGATCTGCTGATATCCGGACAAACAGACCAGCTATGATGTCCCCCTGCTCTCCTCATCAGATTGGCTAATTTGGGTATTTATATCAAACTCTTTTGTCACAGCTTCTTTGAGCGCTACACATTAGACTAATGCTTAACAGATGTCAGCACCATTCCTAAAGCCAGATGAATTTCTGTAGCCCCAATACCACTCTGCAAGATTCCCTCATTACTCACCACAAGAAGCTGCCAACCTGTATAAAAAAAAAATAGCATAACATTTTTAGCATTGCATTGTTTATATCTGTCAATTGTTTGTCTCCTTCATTACATAATAAATTCCTGAGGATGTGAACCAATTTATATTCAGTGCATGACACAAAGAGGCTTTCAAAAAATAGTTCATGAATAAATGAATGCATGAATAGCCAATATTCCACTAGCCATCTCCAACTGGAATGTCCAACAGACTTCTCAAACTCAGTATATTAACAATTCAATTCACCATTGCCCCTCCCCAGTTGTTCCCCTCTTTTTTTGTTGTTTTACTTCATATCTCAGTGAATGATATTATCATTGTTTCTGTCTCACTGATGTATGCTGACACAGTTTACATAATGTGGAAATGGTCTATTCCTTGATGATTTGGTAGAGCTTTTATGAAAACTATGAGTTTGGTGGCTGTTTTAGGGGTAGGTCTTTGACAAAGTCTTCATTTTTTCCTCTGCACATTGGTTGTAATGCATTACGCCAGTATTACATTAGTTTGATCTCTTCTGATTTGCGACTTTATTAATTTATATTTTTAATTGAACCAATGATGTATAAATTTTGTCAATTTTGGTCATGTACTACCTACTGGTTTTCAACCTTTCATAGTTTTATTGCTACTTATTTGAGTATAATTTTTTCCTTTTCTCATTTTTTACACATTTTTATTTTTCTGGGACTTAGTGTGAATTCATGTCTTTTTAAAATTTTTTTTTACTTTCACATTAATATGCATATTCAAAGAAAAAGGAATTTAATTCTATTTAAAATTTACTGCTACTTTGCTGAAATTCAATTTTGTTATTACACTTCCAGTTTTTAATTGCTGTCGTTGTTTACTAGATTTTCTTCCAGATGCAGAAATTTTGTCGTTGTTGTTAGGTGCTGTCCAGTAGGTTCTGACCCATTGTGACCCTATGTACAACAGAATTAAACACTGTCCGCTCCTGTGCCCTCCTCACAATCATTGCTATGTTTGAGTCCACAGTTGTAGCCACTGTGTCAATCCATCTCGTTGAGGATCTGGATCTTCCTCTTTTCCTCTGACCCTCTACCTTACAAAGCATGATGTCCTTCATGAGAGATTGGTCCCTCCTGATAACATGTCCAAAGTATATGAGACGAAGTCTCGCCATCCTCGCTTCCAAGGAGCACTCTGGCTGTACTTCTTCAAAGACAGACTTGTTTGTTCTTCTGGCAGTCCATGGTATATTCAATATTCTTCACCAACACCACAATTCAAAGGTGTCAATTCTTCTTATTCACTATCCAGCTTTCACATGCATATGAGGCAACTGAAAATATCACGACTTGGGTCAGGTGCACATTAGTCCTCAAAGTGACATCTTTGCTTTTCAACATTTTAAAGAGGTCTTTTGCAGCAGATTTTCCCAATGCAATAGGTTGATTTCTTGACTGTTGCTTCCATGGGCATTGGTCATGGATCCAAGTAAAATGAAATCCTTGACAACTTCAATATTTTCTCCATTTAACATGATGTTGCTTATTGGTCCAGTTGCAAAGAGTTGATTTCTTTATGTTGAGGTATGATCCATACTGAAGGCTGTAGTCTTTGCTCATCATCAGTAAGTGCTTCAAGTCCTCTTCACTTTCAACAAGCAAGGTGTGTCATCCGCATATCACAGGATGTTAATGAATCTTCCTCCATTTCTGATGTCCCGTTCTTAATATAGCCCACCTTCTCGGATTATTTGCTCAGCATACAGACTGAATATATATGGTAAAAGGATCCAACCCTGATGCACACCTTTCCTGATTTTAAACCACGAAGTATCCCCCTGTTCTGCTCCAACAACTGTCTCTTGGTCTATGTACAGGTTCTGCATGAGCACAATTCAGTGTTCTGAAATTCGTACTCTTCATAATGTTAACCATGATTTGTTATGATTCACACAGTTGAATGCTTTGCATAGTCAATAAAACATAGGTAAACATCTTTCTGGTATTCTCTGCTTTAAGTCAAGACCCATCTGACATCAGCAATGATATCCCTCCTTCCAAGTCTGCTTCAGAATCCAGCTGGAACTTCTGGCAGTTCCCTGTCGATGTACTGCTGCAACCGTTTTTTAGTGATCTTCAGCAAAATTTTACTTGTGTGTGATACTAATGATATTGTTGAATAATTTCCGCATTCTGTTGGCTCACCTTCCTTTGGAATGGGTACAAATATGGATCTCTTCCATATTTGGCCAAGTAGCTATCTTCCAAAATTCTTGGCATAGACCAGTGAGCACTTCCAGCGCTGCATCCGTTTGTTGAAATATCTCAATTGGTATTCCATCAATTCCTGGAGCCTTGTTTTTTGCCAATGCCTTCAGTGCATCTTGAGCTTCTTCCTTCAGTACCACCTGTTCTTGATCATATGCTACCTCCTGAAATGGTTGACTGTCAACCAATTTTTTTTTGGTACAGTGTGACTCTGTGTATCCCTTTCATCTTCTTTTGAGGCTTCCTGTGTTGTTCAATACTCAAGGCTTGAATTTTTTCTTCAGTTCTTTCAGTTTGAAAAATGCCGAGCATATTCTTCCCTTTTGGTTTTCTAACTCTAGATCTTTGCACATTTCATTATAATGCTTTACTTTGTCTTCTCTAGCCTCCCTTTGAAATGTTCTGCTCGTTTTCTTTTTAATTGTGATTTAGTGACGTTTACAGAGCAAATTAGTTTCTCATTAAACTATGAATACACATATTGTTTTGTGACATTGGTTGCCAACCCCACGATGTGTCAACACTTTCCCCTTCTCGACCTTGGGTTCCCCATTTCCATTTGTCCAGCTTTTGTGTTCCCCGGTGTACCCATTTAGTCTCATATACATGGTTGAGCTACATGTATTATTGTTTTATGGGCCTGTCTAATCTTTGACGGAAGGGTGAACCTCAGGAGTAACTTCAGCACTGAATTAAAAGGGTGTCCGGGGGGCTTTTGTTCAACTTTATTTCATCATTTCTTCCATTTACTTTAGTTACATTCAAGACCAAATTTCCTAGCCTCTTCTGACATCTATTTTGGTCTTGCCTTTCTTTTCTGTCTTTTTAATGACCTTTTGCTTTGTTCATGTATGATGTCCTTACTGTCATCCCACAACTTGTCTTGTCTTCAGTCATTAGTGTTGAACGCGTCAAATCTGTTCTTCAGATGGTCTCTAAATTCAGGTGGGATATACTCAAGGTCGTACTTTGGCTCTCAAAGACTTCAGTTTTCTTTGGCTTCAACTTGAACTTGCATATAAGCAATTGATGGTGTGTTCCACAATCCATCCCTGGCCTTGTTCTGACTGATGATATTATTATTTAGAACATACTTTATTCTATGTGGAAACCCTGGTGGTGTAATGGTTAAGAGCTATGGCTGCTAACCAAAAGGTCGGCAGCTCTAATCCACCAGGCACTCCTTGGAAACTCTATGGGGCAGTTCTACTCTGTCCTACAGGGTCGCTATGAGTCAGAATCGACTCAACGGCATTGGTTTTTTTTTCTATGTCAGTGCCCCACTTTACAACTCTTAAAAATTTTACTTCTCTAAAAATGCGGTAGGTTATCTTAGTGTCTTTGTGTCCACATATGTGATTACTTTGTATAAGTTATATAGACTTTTAAGTAGAATATATTATTCTATTATCTAAGATAATATCTTCTTCTTTTTGCATTGTTGAACAATGTAATATCTAGTGCAAGTCTTTATTTTAATAGTTGGACCCATTCTGGTAGTAAACTTAGAGACCAATTGTGGACAAGGATTCCTGGATTCCAGAATTAGACAGGAGTATTTATTAATACCATGTAGAAGTGGATTTGTGGATATAATGTCAAGAGACAGGACAACAAGATGAAAAATATGAAGACCAGAAGAGGAAAGTGCAACGTCAACAGGCTAGAACTCTCTGATGACCCTCAGGATTCTATCCATATAGGAACCAGGTTTTTTATCATGTTTTTTAGATGTCTGTGGTACTATAGTTGGTATACATGAATCCAATATTTTGGTTTTGGTTTCTTAAATTGTCTTTTACTGTGATAATCAATTTGCTTATAAAACTCGCTGTCTCTGATATCAAAAGGAAAACTCCTAGTCTCATACTTTGGATTAACAGAGCAGACCTTAGATGATCCAATTATCTTTTTGTCTGTAAATGCACATTAGTCTTAAATGCCTTGTTTTGATTTGGTATTTTAATATAGCTGTTGACCTTTCTTATTCACATTTAATGTTATGATTGATTTTTACATCATCCTCTATCACTCTATGTTCATTTTAATGTTGTTATTGACTTGCTTTTTGTATTAATCCATTTCTGTAGATGACTTCAAAATCCTTATTTCCTCTTATGCTGAGCCAGAAGATAATTTGATCTAGTTTGCTAACATCATTATACACCACTAACATTTGTCTAAAGCTTTACATTTCATAAAATATTTTTATGGAGCATTATTGTATTTTAATTCAATTCTTTTCAATATTTCCTAATAGAAATATTGATTACTATTCCCCAGTATTTGTCCTATCTTAAGCCTGCTTCTGAGTAGCCAGGGAATATCATAAACTGAAAATTTCCAATTTATTCCCAAGCATTTCTGAATTGGGTTATTGTTGGGAACGACATCTGTCATATTGTTTAAACATCAGGATAGACCTGACTGCCACCCATTATGTGTTGGCAATAGCAAGAATAGTTGGAATACCAGGAGCTTCTTCCTAAATCATAACTAAGAAAAAAAAAAAAGTGTTTCCTACTATTTTGACCATGGTCAAAAAGAGGTTCCATGCTCCATGGAAGATTCTGTCATATTCCTGAAGGCCATTATTAAATCTTCCTCAATTGTTTCTTTCAGTCTTAAGAATTTCACTTTCTTCATCCTCTTTTCGTAGGTCTTAAATTTATTTCTCTGTTTGCATAGGAACCCTATTCAAGGTCTATCCATCCTTTGTTTTATAACTCTTGAATTACACAGCACTCAACTAAGCATATAATAGGTCTAAGAATATTTCCCAATATTGTGCTCAGTTGTTACTCACTAGAACCCAGATATCATCTCCTGATTTTCTTATATCTAGACAAATACTCCCTGCTCTGTCTCTCTGGGATATTTTAATTGCAAGTTATCCTTTCATCCAACTACTTCTCCAGTGTATCAGTTTCACTGTAAAGTCTGACATTTGTACTACAGGTGCTAACTCAAACACTATTACAGTCATCTATTTAATATAAAAATAATTCAATTAGTCAAACTGACCAATGGAGAGAGTAAGCTATCAACCTTGTCAAAGATTTCTGTTCACTCTCACCCTCCCACCCAGCTTATTATTACCTCTTTTAAGAAACATCCAGTATTCTATCATCCAAGTCACATATGAAACTATCACACAACTCGTCTCCAAACACACCATTAAAAGATTCCACTTGGGAGGTGGAGCCAAGATGGTGGAATAGACAAATGCTTCAGGCGAGCCCTCTTTACAACAAAGACCCAAAAAAACAAGTGAAACGAGTATATTTGTGACAAGCTGGGAGCCCTGAGCATCAAAGGCAAGCTTAGACAACGAACTGAGGGGCAGGGGGAGTAAGAGACTGTTCAGAAGTGGAGAAGAGTTACTAGACCTGAATCACTGGGAGCCCTCAGGCACCATTCCCGGAGTCGGGGCAGCGGCAGGCTGGTACTAGCAATTGGCCACGGTTTCCTCAGGGAGAAACAGCCAGCCGCACAGCATACTCACACCTCTGGAACCTGAGAAGAACGGCGCTCTCGGCAAAAGTACTTGCATATATTTTACCACGCCCCACCCCAGCCCCCAGGCCAGCTTCAGCAGCTGAATCCCTGGGCCTGAGATAGGCCCCGTTGAGCACATACAGCCATCCTCCTGGCCTTGGGAAAGGAAAAAATTTGCAATTGGGGGGAAAAGATAATTTGCTAGCTCCATTAACTGGGGGAGCTCAAGACAGAAGTGGCTCTTCTCCAGGCATAAACCGTCCAGGACCTTGAGAACCTTTCCCTATCTGCACAGACCTGTGTGGGCCTATTTCAGGAGAACAGGCCCTTGTTGGCAAACTCCAACCATTTCAGCTGTGCAGTGGAGAAGCGGGTGTTTGACATTTGACATTGCTTTGCCTATTAACCAAGGTCCTCACCTACCCACATCAGGGACCTAAGGACTGGTGGCTCCACTCAGGTCACCCAGCCACCCGCGACAGGGGTCCAAAGATAACTAGTACCTCCCAGTCCTTACAACCAAAAACTTTGGGTGCCCAAGGTCCCTCTGCAGAACCCACCCACCTGCACGCTCTAGGGAACAAGGACACGCTTTCCTCAGAGACACTCGGGGGTCGGTTCTTAGCCCCCGGCCTCGTTCAGAGCGTGACCCCCTGCTGCAATCAGATACCGGTATGCATGCCAATCACCCTTGTCCCTCTAAGACTGTAGGACAGAGCCTGTACCACACACTTGATGATCAATTACCTGGAAACCAGAGATGAATTCATACAAGAAAACTGAATGGACTCCTACGCTGATATACCTGATAACAGCTCTAGCCAGCTGGGGATGGGACATCAGAGCTCCAAAGGCGAAAATAATCAAGCTAGCTCACTCAAGCAACCCATAGGGGTATACCAAAACAAAACAAACAAAGCAGCTACGACACAGTAAGCAAGCATAAACTAATACAATAACTTATAGATGGCTCAAAGACAACAGTCGATATCAAGTCACATAAAGAAACAGGCCATGATCACATCAACAGGCTCGCAAAACAAAGAATCCAGGGATCTTCTAGATGAAAGTGCATTCTTAGAATTACCAGATGCAGAATACAAAAGTTTAATATACAGAACCCTTCAAGACATCAGGAAGGAAATGAGGCAATATGCAGAACAAGCCAAGGAACACACAGATAAAGCAACTGAAGAAATTAGAAGGATTATTCAGGAACATAATGAAAAATTTAATAAGCTGGAAAAATCCATAGACAGCAATCAGAAATTCAGAAGATTAACAATAAAATTTCAGAATTAGATAACTCAATAGAAAGTCAGAGGAGCAGAATTGAGCAAGTACAAGCTAGACTTTCTGAACTCGAAGATAAATCACTTGGCACTAATATATTTGAAGAAAAATCAGATAAAAGAATTTAAAAAAATGAAGAAACCTTAAGAATCATGTAGGACTCTATCAAGAGAAATAACCTACCAGTGGTTGGAGCACCAGAACAGGGAGGGATAACAAAAAATACAGAGAGAATTGTTTAAGATTTCTTGGCAGAAAACTTCCCTGATATTGTGAAAGATGAGAAGATATCTACCCAAGATGCTCATCGAGCTCCATATAAGGTAGATCTGAAAAGAAAGTCACCAAGACATATTATAATCGAACTTGCCAAAACCAAAGATAAAGAGAGAATTATAAGAGCAGTGAGGGATAGACAAAAAGTCACCTCCAAAGGAGAGCCAATAAGGATAAGCTCGGTCTAGCTCAGACTACTCGGCAGAAACTACGCAGGCAAGAAGGCAATGGGATGACATATTTTAAAAAATTGAAGGAAAAAAATTGCCGACCAAGAATCATATATCCAGCAAAACAGTCTCTTAAATATGAAGGTGAAATTAAGACATTTCCAGATAAACACAAGTTTAGGGAATTCGTAAAAACCAAACCAAAACTACAAGAAACACTAAAGCGAGTTCTTTGGTTAGAAAATCAATAATATCAGGTATCAACCCAAGAGTAGAATACTGGGCAGAGCAACCAGAAGTCGTCACAGACAGGAAAACCCAAAAAAACAAAGCAAGATTATAAAAAAAAAAAAAAAAGCCCAGAACAGGGTATCAATGATGTTACTATATAAAAGAAAACAACATTCAAACAATAAAGAGGGACTAAAAAATGTAATCATACACCTTCCATACGCAGAGGAAGGTACGGCGATACAAAGAAAAAAAAATTAGTTTTAAATATAGAAAAACAGGGATAGATAATAAGGTAACCACAAAGGAGACAAACTATCCTACTCATCAAAATAAAATACACGGGAAAAATACAGACTCAGCAGAAACAAAATCAACAGCAACCCATATGAGGAAAGGACAACATATGAAGAAAATATACTCAGCACAAAATTAAGTGGGAAAAAGAAACTGTCAACAACACACAAAAAAAGACATCTAAATGAAAGCACTAAATGCATTAAAAAAATGCATACCTATCCACAATTACTCTGAATGTAAATGGACTCAATGTACCAATAAAGAGACAGAGAGTGGCAGACTGCATAAAAAAAACAAGATCCGTCTATATGCTGCCTACAAGAGACACAACTTAGACTTAGAGACACAAACAAACTAAAACTCAAAGGATGGAAAAAAATATATCAAGCAAACAACAATGAAAAAAGAGCACGAATGGCAATATTAATTTCTGACAAAATAGACTTGAAAGTTAAATCCATCAGAAAGGATAAGGAAGGACAGTATATAATGATTAAAGGGACAATATACCAAGAAGATATAACCATATTAAATATTTATGCACCCAATGACAGGGCTGCAAGATACGTGAAAAAAAAATTATCAGCACTGAAAAGTGAGATAGACAGCTCCACAATACTAGTAGGAGACTTCAACACACCACTTTCGGTGAAGGACAGGACATCCAGAAAGAAGCTCAATAAAGACATGGAAGATCTAAATGCCACAATTAACCAGCTTGACCTCGTGGACATATACAGAACACTCCACCTAACAGCAACCAAATATACTTTCTTTTCTAGTGCACATGGAACACTTTCTAGAATAGACCACATATTAGGTCATAAAGCAAGCCTTAGCAGAATCCAAAAAACTGAAATACTACAAAGCAACTTCTCTGACCATAAGGCCATAAAAGTGGAAATCAATAACAGGAAAAGCAGGGAAAAGAAATCAAACACTTGGAAACTGAACAATACCCTGCTCAGAAAAGACTGGATTATAGAAGACATTAAGGATGGAATAAAGAAATTCAGAGAATCCAATGAGAATGAAAACACTTCCTATCAGAACCTTTGGGACACAGCAAAAGCGGTGCTCAGAGGCCAATTTATATCAATAAATGCACACATCCAAAAAGAAGAAAGGGCCAAAATCAAAGATTTATCCCTACAACTTGAGCAAATAGAAAGAGTGCAACAAAAGAAACCCACAGGCACCAGAAGAAAACAAATAATAAAATTAGAGCTGAATTACATGAAAGAGAAAACAGAAAAACAATCGAAAGAATTACCAAGACCAAAAGCTGGTTTTTTGAAAAAATCAACAAAATTGATAAACCACTGGCCAAACTGACAAAAGAAAAAACAGGAGAGGAGGCAAATAACCCAAATAAGAAAGGAGAGCGGCGATATTACAACAGACCCAACTGAAATAAAAAGACTCATATCACATTACCATGAAAAACTGTACTCAAACAAATTTGAAAAGCTACAAGAATGGATGAAGTCCTAGAAACACACTACCTACCTAAACTAACACAAACAGAGGTAGAACAACTAAATAGACCCATAACAAAAGAAGAGACTGAAAAGGTAATCAAAAAACTCCCAACAAAAAAAAAAAGCCCTGGTCCAGATGGCTTCACTTGCAGAGTTCTACCCCACTTTCAGAGAAGAGTTAACATAGAAAAGGATGGAATACTACCATTCTATGAAGCCATCACATCCCTGATACCAAAATCAGGTAAAGACACCACGAGAAAAGAAAAATATAGACCTATATCCCTCCTGAACGTCGATGCAAAAATCCTCAACAAAATTCTAGCCAATAGAATTCAACAATATATCAAAAAATAATTCACCGTGACCAAGTGGAATTCACACACACAAAAAAAATTTTTTTTCTGCAGGGATGGTTCAACACTAGAAAAACAATTAATGTAATCCACCACATAAATAAAACAAAAGACAAGAATCACATGATTTTATCAATTGATGCAGAAAAGGCATTTGACAAAGGTCAATGCTCATTCATGATAAAAACCCTCAGCAAAATAGGAATAGAAGGAAAATTCCTCAATATAATAAAGGGCATTTATGCAAAGTCAACAGCCAACATCACCCTAAATGGAGAGAGCCTGTAAACATTCCCACTGAGATCAGGAACCAGACAAGGATGCCCTTTATCACCGCTCTTATTCAACATTGTGCTGGAAGTCCTAGCCAGAGCAATTGGGCTAGATAAAGAAATAAAGGGCATCCAGATCGGCAAGGAAGAAGTAAAAGTATCTCTGTTTGCAGATGACATGATCTTATACACAGAAAACCCTAAGGAATCCTCAAGAAAACTACTGAAACTAATAGAAGAGTTCTGCAGCGTATCGGCATACAAGATAAACATACAAAAATCAGTTGGATTCCTCTACACCAACAAAAGAACATCGACAAGGAAATCACCAAATCAATGCCATTTACAGTAGCCCCCAAGAAGATAAAATACTTGGGAATAAACCTTACCAGAGATGTAAAAGACTTATACAAAGAATACTACAGTACACTTCTGCAAGAAACCAAGAGAGACTTACATTAAGTGGAAGAACATATCTTGCTCATGGATAGGAAGACTTAACGTTATAAAAATGTCTATTCTACCAAAAGTGATCTACACATTTAATGCAATTCTGATCTAAATCCCAACGACATTCTTTAATGAGATGGAGAAACAAATCACCAACTTCATATGGAAGGGAAAGAGGTCCCGGATAAATAAGGCATTACTGAAAAAGAAGAACAAAGTGGGAGGCCTTACTTTACCTGATTTTAGAACCTATTATACCGCCACAGTAGTCAACAACAGGTACATGGACCAATGGAACAGAATTGAGAATCCAGACATAAATCCATCCACATATGAGCAGCTGATAGTTGACAAAGGCCCCAATACAGTTAAATGGGGAAAAGTCAGTCTTTTTTTTTTATTAACTTTTATTGAGCTTCAAGTGAACGTTTACAAATCATGTCAGACTGTCACATATAAGTTTATATACATCTTACTCCTTACTCCCACTTGCTCTCCCCCTAATGAGTCAGCCCTTCCAGTCTCTCCTTTCGTGACAATTTTGCCAGCTTCCAACTCTCTCTATCCTCCCATCCCCCCTCCAGACAGGAGATGCCAACACAGTCTCAAGTGTCCACCTGATATAATTAGCTCACTCTTCATCAGCATCTCTCTCCTACCCACTGTCCAGTCCCTTTCATGTCTGATGAGTTGTCTTCGGGGATGGTTCCTGTCCTGTGCTGACAGAAGGTCTGGGGAGCATGGTCGCCGGGATTCCTCTAGTCTCAGTCAGACCATTAAGTATGGTCTTTTTATGAGAATTTGGGGTCTGCATCCCGCTGATCTCCTGCTCCCTCAGGGGTTCTCTGTTGTGCTCCCTGTCAGGGCAGTCATCGATTGTGGCCGGGCACCAACTAGTTCTTCTGGTCTCAGGATGATGTAGGTCTCTGGTTCATGTGGCCCTTTCAAAAGTCAGTCTTTTTAACAAATGGTGCTGGCATAACTGGATATCCATCTGCAAAAAAATGAAACAAGACCCATACCTCACTCCATGCAAAAAACTAACTGAAAATGGATCAAAGACCGAAATATAAAATCTAAAATGATAAAGATCATGGAAGAAAAAATAGGGACAACGTTAGGAGCTCTGATATATGGCAAGAACAGTATACAAAACATTATAAAGAATGTAGAAGAAAAACTAGATAACTGGGAGCTCCTAAAAATCAAACACCTATGCTCATCCAAAGACTTCACCAAAAGAGTAAAAAGACTACCTACAGACTGGGAAAAAGTTTTTAGCTATGACATTTCTGATCAGCGCCTGATCTTTAAAATCTACGCAATACTGGAAAAACTCAACTACAAAAAGACAAATAACCCAATTAAAAAATGGGCAAAAGATATGAATAGACACTTCACTAAAGGAGACATTCAGGTGGCTAAGAGATACATGAGGAAATGTTCACGATCATTAGCCATTAGAGAAATGCAGATCAAAACTACAGTGAGATTTCATCTCACTCCAACAAGGTTGGCATTAATCCAAAAAACACAAAAGAATAAATGTTGGAGAGGCTGTGGAGAGATCGGAACACTTCTACACTGCTGGTGGGAATGTCAAATGGTACAAGCACTCTGGAAATCTATTTGGCGCTTCCTTGAAAAGCTAGAAATAGAACTACCATACGATCCAGCAATCCCACTCCTTGGAATATATCCTAGAGAAATAAGAGCCTTTACACAAACAGATATATGCATACCCATGTTTATCGCAGCACTGTTTACAATAGCAAAAAGATGGAAGCAACCAAGGTGCCCATCAATGGATAAATGGATAAATAAATTATGGTATATTCACACAATGGAATACTACGCATCGATAAAGAACAGTGAGGATTCTGTGAAACATTTCATAACATGGAGGAACCTGGAAGGCATTATGCTGAGTGAAATTAGTCAGTTGCAAAAGGGCAAATATTGTATAAGACCATTATTATAAGAGCTTGAGAAATAGTTTAAACTGAGAAGAAAACATTCTTTTGTGGTTACAAGGGCGGGGAGGGAGGGAGGGTAGGAGAGGGGCATTCACTAATTAGATAGTAGATAAGAACTATTTTAGGTGAAGGGAAAGACAGCACACAATACAGGGGAGGTCAGCACAACTGGACTAAACCAAAAGCAAAGAAGTTTCCCGAATAAACTGAATGCTTCGAAGGCCAGCATAGCAGGGGCAGGGGTCTGGGGACCATGGTTTCAGGGGACATCTAAGTCAATTGGCATAGTAAAATCTATTAAGAAAACATTCTGCATCCCACTTTGAAGAGTGGCATCTGGGGTCTTAAACGCTGGCAAGCAGCCATCTAAGATGCATCAATTGGTCTCAACCCACCTGGAGCAAAGGAGAATGAAGAACACCAAGGATACAAGGCGATTACGAGCCCAGGAGACAAAAAGGGCCACATGAACCAGAGACTACATCATCCTGAGACCAGAAGAACCAGATGGTGCCCGGCTACAACCGATGACTGCCCTGACAGGGAACACAACAGAGAACCCCTGAGGGAGCAGGAGAGCTGTGCGATGCAGACCCCAAATTCTCGTAAGATCAGACTTAATGGTCTGACTGAGACTGGAAGGATCCCGGTGGTCATGGCCCCTAGACCTTCTGTTGCCCCAGGACAGGAACCATTCCCGAAGTGAACTCTTCAGACATGGATTGGACTGGACAATGGGTTGGAGAGGGATGCTGGTGAGGAGTGAGCTTCTTGGATCAGGCGGACACTTGAGACTATGCTGGCATCTCCTGCCTGGAGGGGAGATGAGAGGGTGGAGGGGGTTAGAAGCTGGCGAAACAGACACGAAAAGAGAGAGTGGTGGGAGAGAGCAGGCTGACTCATTAGGGGGAGAGTAATTGGGAGTGTGTAGCAAGGTGTATATGGGTTTTTGTGTGCGAGACTGACTTGATTTGTAAACTTTCACTTAAAGCACAATGAAAAAAAAAAAAAAGATTCCACTGATGAATTCCTCTAGGGTATAACTCCTGAGTTATATTCTTCAGGAAAATAGGTATCTGCTTATAGTCATCTAGCCTACACAGCTTTCCTCTCAATGTCTGTGAGCTTTTATTTCAGTCATTTGAGTTTACTGTTTTCACTTCCCTTTTGTGTACTAAGTTCATTTTTATGTCATAGAAGGAAATTAGATTTGAGAGTCCTTGCTTTTTTCTGAACCCACACTAGTTCCTGACCAGTATGCTCCATATTTCAGGATATGTCCAATTTGATCTTATGGTGAGACATTCCCTTATTTTCCATTTGCAGAAAACTAATTTACTGATTTGTGGTTCCTATTTAGTTACTGGCACTCTATATTGGAATAGTTTTGCATCTGTATTTGCATCTTTTATGAGTTCTCAGAATTATACTAAACCTTAAACCTACTTATTACAGGATGAAAAGAAAGTGCCTCTATTTGACTACTGGTTTCCTGTACTGGTAAGTAGATGGGCTTAAGGGAACTGGGGAAAGGACTGTTGTTGCAGATATAAACAGCTAGTTCTGTACTGTAATTCTTAAGATATTTTTTCTAGACTAGGTAGCTAGCCCAGCTAATGTTTCTTTAATGGAAAAGTTTTTAATAAAAATTGTGTGTTCCTTATGCATGTTATCTTAAAGCTGCAGTCCCCTTTCAGTGGCAAAGGAGTTTTGGAATTTGATTAGTCCTTTTTAATTTTGAACAAGTAATACATGCACTTGGTAAATAAAATAATCTGAAGGATTTGTAACGAAGAACAGTCCCTCCTACCCTCTGCTACATGCATGCATACTCACTAAGTCCCACTCCCCAGAAACAAACTATTTGTAGCAGATTTAATTTTTACTTTTTCTGGTGATTATCTTCCAAACTTTCCATAAAATGGCTATGTAGCATTTTCTTGTTTTTTCTTTTTCCAGGAAGACATTCTACAATGACTTCCTAAACAAACAACGAATATTTCTCTCACTCAACCCTCTCTCTGCTTATCTTCTTCCAATTCTGGGTAGCATTAATTTTAGTATTCCCATTGATAATCATTTTAACTTGTTATGTGAGCATATTATATTAACACACCTTATTCTTCTCTTTTCCTTCTATTTCCTACTTTGGCATTTGTGCTGTCAATGTTGATATTTACATTTTTTCATAACAATATATAAATCTTCCTGTTCACTAACATGTTTTAAAAATACAAAAGTGTTTATTCCTATAACTACGTAAATATTGTTAAGTTCAAGGCCATTAGTAGCTGGGCTTACATTTCCTTCTCTGCTGATTCAAGGACCCATTGCACAGCCACTCTAATGATAACACCCCTAGCATCTAGCATCCAGTTCAGATGGATTATCTCCTCTTTGAATTTCATCAATTCATGTAATATATTGTTTGTTTCAAATTTCTAGCATGATTTTTTCAGTGGTTGTTCATCCTCGAGTTTATAGTTGACTTCCCTTTTAGCAGTTATTCAAAGAAGAAACCTACGTTTGCCTCACCATGTCACTATATGATCCATCACCACCATCATTCTATTGATTGCTTGGAAACCATTCCATTCTTCTTGAAGGCATTTTTCTTGTAGTATACCAACTTCCTTTTCTATTTTGAACTGACTGCTTTCTGGCCCTGCTTTACAATTGCTACCTTGAAATTTATTTTCCCTGGATGACAACATTCCATGTATTTCATAAATTTCTTTTCCATTTTTTTTCTGTTTCTATCCTAATTTGGCTAGAATGCAAACTTAACTATTTTTCTTCCAAAGAGCGGAAGAGTGTGGTAAATGTTCCAAACTCTGTGTGTCAGTTTGGGTGCTCTAAAAAAGAAACACTGAATCAGAGTTAGGCAAGCAAGAGGTTTACTGAGAATGAATTACTGTGAAAGGTAAAAGAGGGAAGAGGCAGGTTCGGGCAGTGAGAGCCTCAGAACACAGTGCAGTTCCAACAAACTTTCAGCCAACATGATGGGTTGGCAGAAATGGCCAGGCCCTAGTTTTACCTATCTAGGGGTTGCCCAGGAAGAGCAGGCCTCAGCTCAAACCCTGTGATGGTTCCTGAAAGTGATGCTGGAAGCTGTCAGCTCACTGCACCCCTTGCAACTGAACAGCAAATTCTTTTCTGAAGGAAGATCCAAGCAGCACACCATGTACATACACTGCATGTCATAAAATGTCTTCTTCATTCTGCCTTCACATGCGATAAATCATTTGGCAAGATGTAGCAGTCTAAATTCAAAATGATTTCCCCTTTTATTCACCTCTCCGTTGTCTCTTATCATCCGGCCTGCTAAAGAGAAACCTGATTCTGTATTATTTTACAGGTAAATTGCCCACCACCCACCCCGCCCAGTCACCCGACCTCAAAGCTTTGAGGATCTTCTTTTGTCTACTGTGACCTGAAATTTGTGTCTAGCTTTGTGCCTTTTTCCAGTAATTTTTTCCATATTCATAGGGCCCTATGGACATGATGAACATTTCATTTTTTCAGCTTTAGGAAATGTATTTCCAATAAATCTTTGATTATTTCTTCCCCTTTATTTTTCATTCACTTTCTAGAACTCCTACTAGCGAGTTCTTATTTTTTCTCTCACATTTTCTAAACATCATCTCTCTATTCTGAGAAATTTCCTTGACTTCATCTTCTAAAACTTCTATTTTTTTACACTTTCACAATAATATGCTTAACTCCCAAGAGCTCTTTCTTGTTCTGTAATTGTTCTTTTCCTTTCTCTATTTTTCTGCTCTTGTGTTAGAGTCTCCATATCTTCTCAGCACTCTGAGGATACCAGTTAGAGATTTCTTTGTGTTATTCTGTTTCCAGAACTCTCTCTCCTTCTTCTATGGTCAGTTGGTCTCTTACCTCTGTATCTGTTGCTATTTTTGTCACATCTGGTACTCCTTCATTGTCCTTTAACAATTAAAGTCAATTGCCAATCTATATTTTTATGTAGATCTGATCCTGCTAGACTCCACCTTGGATAAAAAGACTCTGTACATAGATGAAATATGTTAATTGTCAGACATCATTTTAAAAGGCCCTCAAAGTCAAGAATGAAGACACCAATATCCACCACAATAGTTCATTTATACCCAATTTGTTCATTTCAGTTAAATAAAAGTCAAGTATGTGTGGTTTGTTCACATGTTTTGGATTGTGTTGTTTTGTTTTTGTGTGAGAGTAAAATGCTGGGTGATCTGCCCTCTGCCTGCCTGTCTTAGGCTGGGTTCTCTAGAGAAGCAAAACCAGTGAAGTGTCTATACATAGAGAGAGAAGGAGAGAGATAAAGAGATTAATATCAAGGAAATGACTCAGGCAGTTGTAGAGGCTGGAAAGTCCCAAGTCTGGAGGCTACTCCTGACTCACGTAGCTTCAGGGGCTAGTGAACCCAAGATCAGCAGTTCAGCTGCTAGTTCAAGTCCCAAAAACCAGAGGTCAGATGAACAGGAGCCAGCTGCAGGATCCAGAATGAGCTAAAGCCCATGAGCCTTGCCAGAAAGTCAACCTATATTGGATGCAGGCCACACCCCAAGGAAACTCCCTTTCAACTGACTGGCTACTCACAGAAGATCTCACCATGAAGGTGATCATATTATATCATATCTCATCATGGAGGAGATTACATCATTATACAATTGCCTAACTATATCATAACTGCCAAACCACTGAGAATCACGACCCAGCCAACTTGACACACAACCATAATGATCACACTGCCTGAGCAGGGTGTTGTATTATGAGAAGCCAACTGACACAGTCATTGTAAGTGATATTTCTGTAATCACCTCCCCCACCTATCCCCCTTTAAAAATTCCTCTTCATAGTTCTACCCTCCATTGTTCCTGCTAACTCTAAGCCTGGAACTCTCCAAGGATCATTGGAGAAAATCAACTCTCCTTTAGCTGTAGACACTTCCTGTATTTTCTAGGATGCTATTTCTCACTTTGTCTATCAATCCCTTTTGTCTTCTAGAAATCTGAGGTTCGCATCTGTCTGGGGGGCTTATTCCTTTATAATATTTTCAATGCCCTATCAGGAATTTTTTTTTTTTTTTATCAGGAAGGAAGGGAGAAAAACATATGGGCCTCGTCTGCCATTTTGAACCAGAAGGCTCTTCTATTTCTCTTCCAATAATGATACATTGGCATTGACCTACACCAGTGATTCTCAAAGCGTGGTCCCTGGAACATGGGCTGGAAATGTGTTGAAAATGCAATCTCCAGCCCCGCTGTTGTTCTTGTGTGCTGTCAAGTGGATTCTGACTCATAGCAACCCTATAGGACAGAGGAGAACTGCTCTGTATGGTTTCCTAGGCTGAAACCTTTATGGGAGCGCCATCAGGTCTTTTCTCCTGAAGAGTGGCTGCTGGATTTAAACCAGTGACCATTCACTTAGCAGACAAGCGCTTAACCATTGTGCCACCAGGGTTCCTTTCTCCAGCACCAGACCTACTGAATTAGGAACTCTGAGGGTGGGGCCCACCACTCCATGTTTTAACAAGACTTCCAGATGATTCTGTTGCACACTCACATTTGAGAACCTCTGAACTACCTGCATGCTCATTCATCTCCCTATGACTAAGGACACATATTTGCAGCTCCACTGGCTAGGGCCTGTCTGGTCCAGCCTGATTTCCAACAGTTACATCCCTCTTCCTTCTTCAGCTAAGGGCCACTGACCCCCATATGAAGACCAAGCCCTCTCACACATCTTAGGAGCAGAAATTATAATAGCAACACAGGTTCAGCCTTGATACTGGAACCACATCTGGAGCCCTTTGATTCACCTTGTCTCAGTCCCCATATTAATATCCCAGTTCTGATAACTGGACATTTGCCTTTACCTTTGTTTTGATAATCATATTAGTATCTCAGGACATCCAGGAGATTGTCCTGCTAGCTAGTGCTTAAATGGCTTTGGCTATTACTGATGTAAAATCCCAGCAAAATGGCTGAAGACCTGCACCCTGCTTGACTTTACCTCTTCTTCCGGATTCTCTATTGTAATGCTCTACCCATTTGTCGAATATCTTAGATCCTCTGTTTGCCTGCTATACTTTGTCTTGTACTAGTATCTGTCCCTGGGTCTACCAACCCAGGCTGATGGTAATCCAATACATAATCGCAAAGTAGAAATCAACCAGTAACCCTGGTCACACTTACTCTGCACCCTAATCAAAGAAGGTGGCTGGTCACCCACAAAACCGATTGGCAACTGACACAGGCAATTATGTGTGGCATGCCATTTTTAGAGTGTCACTTGTGCGTACATTCAGACTGGATCTAAGGAAGAAAAGTACACTTGCCAGGTGACCTGCAGAGCAGCCTGCTGGGGAAGAGTACATAACGGGAGCACTGACCTTTTGGTCCCAGGAAATGACACCCTGGGCTCCCTCATGGGAGTTTCTCTGATTTGATTTGGTGGAGGCCATCCTGCTCCACCTGTAGCAATGACAGCAGGGATCTTTAGAGTGTACAGCAAACAGCAATGAGCAGTTATCTCACTCCAAGCAAAACAGTGTGAAAGAGTTTGGGAGAAGAAGAAAGGAAAACCCCTGGATAACTTGCAGGTTTCTGCAACCCATCAAAACCATGACCAGCATGTTTGTTCCACCCAACCTCACCATCCTGCTTTGGATACCAAACCTGCAGAGCTGGCTTCTTGTTCAATGCAAATTTTATTCTTGGCTGTATTTGTAGAATATATAAATAAAGGGAATTTCTGATTCTAGGGCATGTAATCTAATGAATACAGGGGTCTTTTGTGCCATAAGAGAAACAACTCAATGGAGCCATTAAGAGATAACAATGATAAGGAGGGCCCTCATTTCCAGAGCAATTACTAGTATAATCAGTATTATGGATGAAAATCCTTCTCAATTCAAGTTTTATATAATTTATTCAGTGAAATAAAGAGACGAATTGGCAACTGAAAGAATGTTATTGCAAATAAAATTTCCAAGTGGAATGATGTATACCACACACACACACACATATATATATTCAATAAATTATACAATCAAGCCATTCTAAAACCTTCAATTAATAGCAGTGACATATTAAGGTTCAGAAAAATTTAATATGTGAGGTAGGGATAATATACCACTCAGTATTGTCTGAATTTTTGGCAATGTGGCATGGCCTAGAGAATTCTGGCATATAGATTTATGCATAAATTTCTACTTAATTGCTTAAATTAAAAAAAAATCATTTATTGAGTGTTTATTCTTGGAAGGCATTGTGCTAGGTACTGTGAGGAGCTATAAATGAACTGTGGTGATGGTTACACAATATGATGGCCATAATTAATGTCACTGGTACATGTAAAAAGTGTTGAAATGGCAAATGTTTTGTTTTATATGTAGGTGTGTGTGTATTACAATAAAAAATAAATATATTTGTATCTTGAATGAGATCATTGAACTACTGCTGATAAAAAACTTACATTAATACATTGAATAGAAACCATAAGAAGTATTTTGGATGCTGGCTGTGTTTTGCTATGTTGTTGTTGTTAGGTGCCATGAGTTGGTCCCAACTCATAGCAACCCTATGTACAACAGAACGAAACACTGCCTGGTCCTATGCAGAAATTCCTTTTGCCCCTGTGCATTGCTATATCAATTACTCAGTCCAAAGATATTCATATAAATGTAGTGCTACCTACTTTTCAATGCACCTCACTGCCTAACCAGCTAATACTTAAATGGTTTGCATTTTTCATTCTCGCCTATTAAAACATTAGGAAAAGTGAATACATTGAAGTGGGAAAATAAGGGCACTTCACACCATTACAGAACCATTTCTCAGGGTCTCCTAGTTAAGTATTTTGTATGTAGAAATTCAAGAGGAATAAAAGAACTAAAGTCATTACATTTCTGAACAGTATTTTTTGTTGCAATGTTTCTTGCAAGAAAGCTTATCTAATTACTGGAATTACAGCAACATATGGCTCTCCAATTCCCAAAGTCATTGAGCAGTTCACAGGACTTGCAGAATGTGAGCAGTTCTGTAACTGACAGAGTCACTGCACACAGCTGCATATGCACTCCCCAAACCGAGGGTGCAGCAGCCATGCGCTCTGTGTGAGCGGCCAGCCCTGGGAGTCAGGCAGTGCTGTGTTCCTCAAAGCTGCTTAGCTTCACAGAGGCCACATGGACTCAGACGTGAAACTGTGCTCCAGCCAGAAGGCCTATCATATCATTCGCAACCACGTGCCTGAGAGGCATCATCAAACGGCCTCGTTTTCATTCCAACAAATACTACCACCGTAACTTGCTGCCGTCCAAATGTCCAGCCCTACTCCAAAGCTCTCAACGCTTCATTCTCCCACCCTCCAGCTAACACATCATGCAAGGAAGGTCGGGAAAAGCTTTGTGATTCAATGATATGCCTTGCTTATCCCTAGTATTATTAGAGACACTGGATCTATTACTATTTAATTTTTAAAAACTGACAAAAAGCATTTGCAACCATGTTGCGCTTTGTGTCTGAAAGGAGGATAACAATCCAATTTGCAATATGATTAAGGGCAAGATGCCCTTCATAAACAGCATTTCATATTCCAGGAAAACATACACGTACGCACCTGAAACTTGATGCAAACTAAGCCATATACATATTGAGGGTAAAATGGTTTTTATTAATTCCTTTTTTCTCTAACTAGTAGTAGTGTTTCATAAGCTCTTAGTCCCTGGCCTCTTGTGACAGTTAACTTCTAATCGTCAATGAATGGAACATTGGCACAGATGCAAAACACTGCTCAACCCATCTAAGATGGCTTTTTCCTGATTCCTAAAGTGATATTTAAAGCCAGTATTTTAAGGACATAGAAGTCAGGGTGCTATCTGGAGGACAGTTTCAAGAGGGCTTGGAAAAAATAGATTTGATTTCTACCCTTTTGTAAGAATTGAATCCAATGGTTTTCTTTACTTCTGGAATCCACTAACCTAGTAAAAGCCTTTAAAACGTAGTGATCTCCATGGAACATGCCAAGGGGAAGTAACACAGGTCATCAGGCCACTCAGCAATTTCCCTGGCCAAGCCTACTTTCAGGTATTGTGCATAAGTATAATTTTCAGCTCTGTCACGTCCTTATGTAGTCCTGTCCCTACTTCTAAAAATACATAAATAGCTTAGGGATCAAAGTTCTTGAGGGATTCACCAACCCTCTAAAAAGCTGACCATAGTCTTCAGTTGCATCTCAAAAGAATATGGAATAGTCTAAGAGACAACCACATGGACTCTAAGGAAACAGAAGGAGCTCAGCAATGAATTACTAATAGCGACTACAGAGTTGCTATGAGTCAGAACCGACTTGACAGCACCTAACAACATGACTAAGAAAGGAGCCCTGGTGGCACAGTTAAGCGCTCAGCTGCAAACCTAAAGGCTGGCAGTTTAAACCTATCCAGCAGCTCCACAGGAGACAGATCTGGTGAACTACTTCTGTAAAGATTACAGCCAAGAAAACCCTATGGAGCAGTTCTACTCTGTCGCATGGGGTGGCTATGAGTCGACAGGACATAACAACAACAGCAACATGACTAAGAAGGCTCACGTGAAGCAACTGGGTCAAGTCATCTGGAAACTTTCAAACACTAAACAACTTGGTCTCACAAAAAGAAGAGTGGTCTTAAAGATAGAATTTTTTGTTTCAAATACTAGCTCTGCTACTTACTACCTGGATGACCTTGGGCAGAAGTCTGAGACTCAGTTTCCTCAGCTCAGCTGTAAAACCAGGATAATTTATATCCTACTAGCTCCAGAATAGAAGAATTCTACACAGTAAATAGGAAAACATTTGTGAGTAACAAGAACTTCACAAATTTAAAGAATTCATTTTATAAGACACAATGGTCACAGCACTGGAAAAAAAAATCCTTGAAGTATACTTATAATAAAACGTAACCCTACTGTTAGAAAGAAAAAGAAAAAAGCAACAGAAAAGGAAAAGGAAAGGAAGGTTAATAATCATTGCCATCCCAAGATGTATGGTGAGTACATATCTTTAGTTCTGATGGAGTCAATACTAAGTCTTTAAAGAAATAATTCTCTTATTATTTGTAAAACTTTATTATTCAGGAATGCTTAGAAGAAGTTATAATTTATTAAATAAATGCCTATCTGCAGCAGAGGCTATAACTTGCTGCACATATACTCTTTTCTTCTTCTCTATAACAGAAACCTTATATTACAGATGGTAACAATATAGGAAGGAAATAAGGAAGGAGAGAGGGAGGGAGGAAGATGGTGGTAGTCAATGACATGGAAGCAAAGTCTTTAGACAGGGCTTCTAGGAACTCTTTTGAGGGGACTGATTCAAGTTGCATTACCTGTCCCTTCCTTCTTCCAGCTGCCTGGAACATGGCTGTAAAGACTCAAGTTACAGCAGCCATCTTTCTCAGATGGATGCCAAGCAGTGAGGTGGCAAAGTAGAACGATAGGAAGCACTGGTGAAACCAGTGTACCTGTCCTGGACTGCCACCTCCAAGCTTCTTCACATGAGGGAAAAATAAACCTTTATCTTATTTAAGGCACTATTTTTTTTTGTTATATGCTACCAATCCCTATTCTTACTAATACTCCATCCACATATCACATATAACAATGCATTACAAAATATTTTATTTCTATATTCACTCTTGTAGCAATAATATACTAACCAGACATAGTTCATTATAGGACATAGGTTTAAAAGTCATCAGTAAGATTCTATTTTATAAAACTAAACAAAAAAATATCATTACATCTAAGACTATTTTGCATCAAATTCCCTGTTCCATTATCTTAATTAACATCCATAAGTTTAGTTTTGCTTTTCTTTTTTTTTGTAATATTCTGAGCAAAGCCAGAACACATTCTACTGGCTTCTATAGGAATTAATGTTGCCAAGACAGCTGGAGAAGACTATGAAAGCTCATTGGACCTTGCAGTTGAGCTTTGTGTGTACTCAGGGAAAACAGCTGAGAACTCTGAGTCCTGATTTACATAATAAGGACAAACTTGCATTTCAAAGCCACACTTAGTTCAAGCACCCAGTCTTCATAGAGTGATAACAATATCTAGTAGCAGCTAGTCCAACTTCTCTAAATATTTATGCCAGATTTCAATGGAAAGCTACTCATTATACTGGACTAGAATTAACTTTAAATGCACCAGCAAACTAAGCTATAGTCCCACTCGTTTTCTGACATAAGTGAATCATTCTTATTGTGATGAGCTGGCATCTGTGCAAATACAGTAAAAAGTATTCCATTTTTTATTCTATATTCAAAGGAATATCATTACAAATCCATGGGGTATCTAATTTAAATTATTTAAAAATTGTATAAATCAAGTTACTTGTATAATACCTCATCAATCTGCTTTATTTGTGAACGTCACTTTTTAAAGCCAGAAAGAACACCTCAATCATCATTTTATTCCCCATAGCACCTAGCACTGTGACTTGTACATATTTTCTAGAAAGCTGGTTCAACTGAATGGATTCACTTTTTCAGCAGATGTGTGTGGTGATTTTCATCTGAGAGACAATCATGGTTTAAGGGTATAGAGAACTTCATTTCTGCCACCTACTACCATGTGCACTGGGGTGTATCAACCCCTCTAAGCCTTGATTTCTCATTAATAAAAACACAATAACACTTTTTGTCCAGCTGATCTCTTACTGTTGTTGGGTAAGTCAAATGAGGCAAATCTCTAAAATACCTTTTGTAAGATATCACTATTCTTTGTTATGTGTGTCTATGCAGTGCAGCATATCCAACATACTTTTTGTTTTCAAGAACTTTGTAACAATATGAATTTTTCCTTTTATCCCCAGTGAATCTTTCTTGTGCTTTGTTTGTAAAATCATACCCTCCAACTAAGTGCTGCCTTGCAGCACTGTCACTGTGTCTATTCCACCCACACTAAATGCAGTCATTTGACCAGTAGTGCCCTTCGAGCAGAAGGAAGGAGTTTAGGCTTTCTCCGTACATAATTACCCCTTCTTTCACATATAAAGTAAACTCACAAAGAAAGTTGAAACATTCATATATCTTCTGCAGAGGCCCTGATAATTCAAGATCATGGGCAAGGACAGGGAGAAATGAGGCAGGAGACCTGGGTGCCTTCCCTGCCTCCCTCCTATAGTTGTTTTGTAAACAGATGTAAAGGGTATACGTGTATGTGTGTGTGTGTGTGTGTGTGTATAAATAAATAAGCTGGAGATTTCTTCCTGGGCTGGATTGAATCAGTATGTCTTAGGGAGGGTTTCAGAACTCTGCACATAGCCAAATTCAAGTATGAACACAAATTCCAAAATCAAAAAGCGCTTGCACTGGGATTACAAACCATTTGGGCTTATCAACAACATAGAAACCATGGAAACCATACCTTAACCAGTTGCCACGGAGTCAACTCTGACTCATCGCAACCCCATGTGCATCAGAGAAGAACTGTGCTCCACAGGGTTTTCAATGGCTGATTTTTCAAGAGACTGACAGCCCTTTCTTCCAAGGTGCCTCTAGTGAGACTCAAATAGCCAACCTTTCTGAGCGCATTAACTATTTGTACCACCCAGGGACTCCAAATATACCTATGTATATTGTTGTTGTTGTTAGGTATTATGGAGTCCGTTCCCACTCATAGTGACTCTATGTATACAGAATGAAACACTGCCCAGTCCTGCACCATCCTCATAATTGTTGCTATGTTTGAGCCCACTGTTGCAGCCACTGTGTTAATCTATCTCATTGAGGGTCTTCCTCTTTTTCACTGACCCTCTACCTTACAAAGCATGATGTCCTCCAGAGACTAGTTCCTCCTGATAGCACGTCCAAAGTATGTAAGACAAAGTCTTGCCATCCTCCCTTCTAAGGAACATTGTGGCTGTACTTCTTCCAACACAGATCTGTTCGTTCTTCTGGCAGGCCATGGTATATTCAATATTCCTCACCAACACCATAATTCAAAGGTATCAATTCTTCTTGGGTCTTCCTTATTCACTGTCCAGCTTTCACATGCATACAAGGGAACTGAAAATATCATGGCTTGGAAGGGCGCACCTTGGTCCTCAAAGTGACTTGTTTGCTTTTTAACACTTTAAAGAGGTCTTTTGTGGCAGATTTGACCAATGCAACATGTTGTTTGCTTTCTTGACTTCTGCTTCCACGGGTGCTAATTGTGGGTAAAAGTAAAAAGAAATCCTTGACAACTTCAACCTTTTCTTCGTTTATCATGATGTTGCCTATTGGTTCAGTTGTGAGGATTTCTGTTTTCTTTATATTGAGCTGTAATCCATACTGAAGGCTGTAGTCTTTGATCTTCATCAGTAAGTGCTTCAAGTCCTCTTCACTTTCAGCAAGCAAGGTTGTGTCATCTGCATAACACAGGTTGTTAGTGAGTCTTCCTCCAGTCCTGATGCTGCATTCTTCTTCATATAGTCCAGCTTCTCAGATTACCTGCTCAGCATACAGATTGAATAAATATGGTGAAAGGATACAACCCTGACGCACACCTTTCCTGATTTTAAACCACGCAGCACCCCCTTGTTCTGTTCCAACAACTACCTCTTAGTCTATGTACAGGTTCCACATGACCACAATTTAAATGTTCTGGAATTCTCATTCCTCACAATGTTATCCATAATTTCTTATGATACACACAGTCAAATGCTTTTGCATAGTCAGAAAAACACAGGTAAACATCTTTCTGGTATTCTCTGCTTTCAGCCAGGATCCATCTGACATTAGCAATGATATCCCTCTTCCCATTCCTTCTTCTGAATCTGTCGTGAATTTCTCGCAGGTCCCTGTTGATGTAGTGCTGGAACTGTTTTTGAATTATGTTCAGCAAAATTTTACTTGTGTGTGATATTAATGATATTGTTTGATAATTTCTGCATTCTGTTGGCTCATCTTTTTTTGGAATGGGCACAAATATGGATCTCTTCCAGTTGGTTGGCCAGATAGCTGTCTTCTAAATTTCTTGGCATAGACAAGTGAGAGCTTCCAGCATTGCTCTCATTTGTTAAAAGAACATGCTTGGCATTTCTCAAACTGAAAGAACTGAAGAAAAAATTCAAGCCTTGAGTTGCAATTTTGAAGGATTCTATGGGCAAGATATTGAATGACACAGGAAGCATCAAAAGAAGATGGAAGGAATACACAGGGTCACTGTACCAAAAAGAATTGGTTGACATTCAGCCATCTGAGGAGGCAGCACATGATCACAAACCGAGGGTACTGAAGGAAGAAGTCCAAACTGCACTGAAGGCACTGGTGAAAAACAAGCTTCAGGAATTGACAGAATACCAACTGAGATGTACCTACATATAAATTATAAATTAAAGGCTTTACCTCAGAATTTTGGCTCAAGTAATAGACAATAATGTGATTGAGAAAGCCACAGAAACGAATCCCCTAATGCCAAAATTGTTCTTTCTGGATCATTTGAAATATGCCAACCAGCTGAAGATCAAACTAAAGCACATCATCAGTATAACAAAAGTATGGTCCAAGACTCTATGGATACCTAGAAAAAATTAACATACTCTGCCCTCAAGTAAATAAAGTACTCTGGGCCCTCCAATAATTCAATTAAAATAAAGTTAGGAAAGGCAGAAAAATGTTTAAGACTAGTCCTCATCCCTCATTCTTCCATGGGGAAAAAACAAATACTAAAATTGTATGTCATCCTAATAACTGTTTTAGTTAGCATTATTGAGCAGGAGTTAATACAAGGGATCAGATTACCAAATCAGACTCATATGAATCAGAGTTATTACCCAGTAACAAGCTTTACCAATAATTTTAAAGATAAAAGTATTCATGAGGCATAGATGAAGCAGAGAAATGTTCAGGACATCGAGTACAGGCTTCCCAGCCTCTTCCTTCCCACATTAGAGATGCACTCTCTGGCCTGCGTTCAAAGATGAGTTCTCCTCCGAGTCAGGTGTGCAATCAGCACACACAAGAGGAAGTATTTTAGGTTATGAAACATCTCCATTTATATGCAGACATTACATAGTTTACGTGACATTTTCCAGAGAGCCATGTCCCATAAATCCATGGACCCTAGATGTGTTTACCATAAGCAATCCTAAACCAGAGACATCCTGCCAAAAAGCAGTCGATAGAAATGGACTCTACTTCTTATAAACACTATTAGTTTATTCACCAGGTCATTTATTAGCAAGCTTATAAGGTGTTTAGGCCAGGTCACCTGGCTTCTAGCTTTCCCTTGAGTGCCTCCTCCACCCCCCATAACAAGAGAGAAATGAACTGCAGGCCAGCCGCTGAACTTCTTTCTCAAAACATTTATCATGTTCCAGGCACTATTCCTAAATTCTTTACATGTTCTACTTCATGTAATCCTCTTAGCTCTATGAGTAGGTACGATCCTTCTATTTTCCAAATGAAGAAATTCAGGTGTGAAAAGATTAAGCAACTTGCTGAAGCTCCCACAGCTAGAAAGTGGCAGAACCACGATTTAAGTCCTAGTTTTATTTTGGCTTCAGATCTATATTCTTAAGCATACCATGAGTCACTTCTGTAATTAAAGATATTTCTGTGAACTTTCTTTTGAGTCTTATGCTACTATACACAGGATTAAGAAGGATGAAGCTTCTATAAGTGAGTTTTGATATCTTCAACTGTGGTGGATTAAAGATGGATGCAAATTATTTTACATTCTTCCCACTGAGAGGTGGGATTTATTTCCCCAACCTCTGAATCTGAGCAGGCCTGTTTCTGTTTTGAGCAGTAACAAAAATGGTGGAAGTGACAGCGTGCCAGTTCTTGGTCTAGCCTTTCAGAGGCCTAGCAGCTCCCTCCTATTCTCCTGTAGCTCTGATCCACCACGGAAGAAGTATGACTACCTGATGCAGAGACCATGTGGAGACGCACTAAGAATTGAGAAAAAGAAGGACACAGTTAAGCCCATCTTTCCAGCCATCCTTGCCAAGGTGCTAAGCTTGTGAGTAAAAAAGTCTCAAACTCTCCAGAGCAGACACCAGCTGAATACCAATGAGTGATCCCAGTCAACAACACATGGAAGAGAAGAATCACCCAACTCAGCCCTGCCTGAATTCCTGACCTCCAAAATCATGAAAAACAGACACTGATTTCCATTCTCCACAATGCACCTGAGTCACAGGAAAGTAATCCCTAGAATAACACAAAATGCTATGCCACAGGAAAAAAAAATGAGAAAAGAAAGAAAGGAGGGTGCCTTTTTCCTACCACATTCTTATTTTTTTAATAACGAAAGTGAAAGTGATAAATTATATTTAATATACGGTATGCTCTTGTCTTAAAAGTTAAGGGCATTCAAAGACCCAAGAGTTCAGGAAGGTTACTTCATAGGTGAGTTTGCAAGAGTCCAAAGCACAAGCACTGAGTGTGGGTGAGATTTTTGAGAGGGTCACATGCTTGTGTTTTGAAAGGAAAACTGTGTGGGTGGTTTAAATTATACCAAAGCACATTTAAGTTGGTGCAGCTATGTTAATATTAACCACATCCACACTGTGCTAAATTTCTCAAAATGAAAATACATCCATATCTCTCTGGGTAGGAGCTGTGCGTACTACCTCAAGGCTAATGAACCTATCTGCCTCTCTCACGCCTAAGCCTCCATGGCCTTTTTCAATTATGGATGAAGAATTTGACATAAGTCCCAACCTCACAGATTTTTACAGTAGAAATCTCATCCCTGCTCTGCCTCTAAGTTATTTTTTCTTCCTCTGCCCGACCTTCTTATCTCGTCCTCTCTTTCCAACACTCATAGTACCTGCATACACATACACAGAGGCATAGAAAGCAACAATCATGGTAGTAATGAAGGCAGGATCATTTTTTCTGGCCTACCACTACTGTTAGAGCTATCAGACCCTCTATCAAAATGTTAAGTCACTAAGAATTTATATCTTTTTTAGTGGCCAAATGTCTTCATTTAAAACCTTCAGCATTAAGATGTCATATACATTAAAGATAAATCTAGCCCATTTAAATATGAAAATCAAGCACACTGGTCATTACATGGAACATTAACACAACAGGCCACAAACATTTTATAAATGCTACATACGGGATAAATTATCTAGTCATTTATTCATCTCACATTTACCGAGTTTGTATTTTCATGCTGCCCAAGCTGGGCACTATCATTCTATCTCATATACTACTCACAATAGCCCTGGGAGTTCAGCATCATTTTATCCAACTCCCAGGGGGTAAACAACTTATACAGGACTACACAGATATTATCAAGCAGCAACCAAGAACATGGATCCATCTTATATTCACTGTCTTTTTTAATATGCCCCAACTCCAGCCCAGTTCCTCTTAATTGTAAAACAGTTATATCATTCACACAAAAGGGAAAACCAGTTTTTAGCAAGTTTATATAATTTTATGACTATGCAGAAGCCACATCACAGACCAAAACTAGGCCCTCTAACTGTGGTGTTGCTTTTCCAAGAAGCTAAATATGGGGGAAAAAATCAGTAGGAAAGGTAACGATTGTATATCAATTTTATGAAAGATATCACAAAAAAAAAACTGTTATAAAATTGCATGTCATTTTAAAGGGGCCTAGGGAATGTGTGTCAGTAGCAGAAGCTGTTGCTATCTCATCCATTGCCCCTCGGCTCACCTCAGAAGTTACCTACAGCTTTGTAGGTAATTCCTGTACATGGCAACAGCCTTCCACACCAAGCATCTGTGTAACTCAGTCCGAGGAATTTTTCAGATCACAAGAGTGTGTTCCATACTCTGCAGGGCAGTCCTGAAAGGCCAAGGATTTAACACCCAAAGAGCAACCTTTAACCAATGACAGACAGGAATTGGTGGATAAATACCCCACCTTCTAACCCTTTGGTGGGACAATTCCAGTGTGTCTTCTACATAGACTAACAGGTTCCCAGTGAGACTGAGCCTAGGAACTAACATATCCTTTAATGGCTTTGCTCCCTTCCCTGTCTCACTTCCCCACACCTTCACTGGACTTTCTGGGATTACCTACTTATGCCCTATGGCAGAGCATGTTTTCCAAAGAAAACTGCACCAGCACATACCATCCCATGTGTTTTTCTTACAACATGATATTGACACTCTTCCTTAAAGAGGTGAAGTTTATGTTCCTTCCCTTTGCATCTGGGCGAGCCTGTGATTATGGCAGAGGAGCCCCCGTGTGACTTTGAGGCTAGGTCATTAGAGGTGATATAGCTTTGACCTGGCCTTCTTGAAAGGCTCACTCTTGGAACTCAGCAGCCATGCCATGAGGAAGCTAAGCAGCCACATAGAATGGCCAGATGTAGGCGCTCCAGCCAATAACCCCAGCTAAGGCAAGAGACAGCAGTGAGCATCAATGCCAGACATGCGAGTGAGTTTTCAAAGATGCTAGCCCCCAGCTAGAAGCCAAGCAGATCAGAGGCAGCCTGACCCCATTGAGCCCTGCCTAAATTGCAGATTTGTGGGCAAAATAAATGCTGTCATTGTTTTAAGCTGCTCTATTTTGGACTGACTTGTAACTTAGTAATAGATAACGAAAATATACTCAAATTCCTGTCTTTGGGTTTGCTTTGGGGGGACCCCAAACTAAGACATTGCAAGGTCATTCAACTAGTAAATGGCAGTAAGTAGAATGTGAAACCCAACTGGCTACTCAGAGCCCACTCTGTGTCCACTATACCCCACTGTCTGCTCACTCAGTTAAGTGACTATTTGCTTTCTTAAATAGTCTCCAATGTCTCTAAGAGAGGACAGAGGGCATCATGTTCCTCACAATTCTTGTTATGTAATAGGTACTAAACCTGAATACAAAACGGTCCTGAATGATCGTGCCTTAATTGTTTTCACTGTCCTTAACTCCAACATTTCAAGTCCTACCCAATATTCTGGGTACTTTTGCCAGTTTCAAACCAGGAGAAAACGTAAAGGACATTACTGCAAAGGAGGGGAAAATATAAATAGCTAATTATAGGCTTTAATGTTTTGCTTTTCATCAGAGTATTCTCAGCTGAGCAGTAAAAACCAGGCACATTTTCAACGAATTACAGATGAAAAAAATAAAAAAGCAAATAGTGATTCATCTAGAGTTTGGAATTAACATTGCTAACAAAAGGGTACAGACTTGGGAACATAGTGTATTTTCTTAAGGAATCTTCATCCAATAGATTTATCTTCTTAAGAACAGTAGATTACTAAAAATTAATCTCTAAAGAGAAAATTCAGAATCTGATCCAAAGTATGATCATAATTCTCACTACTGGAATCAAATTAAAAGGCAATTCCAATATCATTATGCCCTAAAAATATTACCTGCCACATTAAAGCCACTGCAGCACATTCAAATAGAGACCTGCTAAAGGAATTAACACATGAAAAGAATAAATCTTTACTTCCCTGAAGTTCTCTGTAGCATTATGAACACAGTACTATTGTTACTCACTAGAGGTTAACCACATGAACATCAGTTTCAAAGATACAAAACACCAACTCTATCAAACCCTTAAATCTGTCATTGTGATTTACTTTGTAAACCATGCCGCTGCAGCTATCTTAGTGGATGGATAAAAAAAAAAAAAAATTTTTTTTTTTATCTAACCTACCTGGATTTCCTTTGGTAAAATATATTTACTGAAATAAGATCTCTGTTTTAATTCCATCACTCAACCTTTGGCATTTGTCTACTTCATCCATGATTAATTTAGGAGCCAGTTGGCATTTCTCTCAACTCTTACATATTTGCTTAATAAAATATACCTTAAGATTGGTTTCTGGCCCACTCTTCCATTTTGAAAATGTTAATGGATTTAAAACAAATCTAGTTAGAGGTAGAGTTCGAGAGAAGAGATTTTGCTATGTAAAGTCTGGTTCACTTATCTGTTCGACAGCAGTGATAAAAATGGTACTTCTACATACACAGTTAATTTCAAGAATCATTTCTTGAGCACAGAATCTCCTAGAATACATGAGATTTACAAAACTAATCCCATGCCACCTAGGAACTTGCTCTCTATTGGGTCATGGATATTGTTCAAGTGTTTTGTGAGACAGAATCAAAGCACTAAAATAGAATCTCTTTCAGAGGCATGAGATTCCACAACTGTATCTAAGACCTTTGAGGCTCAAGGAATTCTCTCATGGAAGAAGGCTTATTTTATATCTAAAAAATATACGAACTTTTTGTACTATTACTATTGTTTTCTGACTTATCTAGAATTATGAGACTTAGCACTTTTGAATATCTTACCTGGGCCATGGCAGTGGAGTTAAGTGGGAATAGCATCTGGGATTTAGAAGCTTATTAATAGTGGTCATTACTATGGAGCTCCTGGGTTGCAAAAACAGTTCAGCGCTTAACTACTAGCCGAAGAGCTAGCAGTTCAAACTCACTCAGAGATGCCTTGGAAGACAGGCATGGTGATCTGCTTCCAAAAGACCATAGCCTTGAAAACCTTATGGAACAGTTCTAAGTTTTACTCTGTATGCATGGGGTCGCCATGAGTCAGCAATCAACGCGATGGCCACTAACAAAAACAATGACTACCCAGTAGTTCTGACTTTCCTTAATTGTAAAAAGGTGGTGATAAATGTAAGGTTACTATGAGAATCAATGTTGGTGGGAGTTACGTATAAATGACAAAGTGCTGCTCTACCACCCTATTACAGCATATAACAGATTAGCTGCTCGTCCCCCTGGAGGGCTGGCATTCAGTAAATCAATGCATCTTAAAGTCAGAAGGACCTTTGGGTCTTATAATCCAGTCTCCTACTCCATGACAGAATCTCCTTCCAACATCAGTCCCAACAAGAAAAAACTTCCCACTATGAAAAGCCTGTGACTTACAGACCTGCAGTCCCCAGGGAATTGGCAACCAGCCACTACAATTGAGGAGGAGACCTCCCCAGGCTTGTATCTACTTGGAGCAAAAGACAACAGGCAAAGGAGAGAACCAAATGCTAAACCACTTGACCCATCTCCCTGCCCTCCCAGTTTAACCCTCAAAGTTAGTCTTAATGATAAAATAATTTCAGGAGCATTATATTTTCCATCATTCTAGCACAGGCCCTGGCACATAATAGGTACTCGATATAATTTGAGCATCAGATGAGTAAAGTGAAGGTCTTTCTGCCCTTACAATAACCCTTTTTACTCCCTCTAGCACTTGGAGCTCCTTTAACAGGAGACAGAGCCTAAAATATAAATAGCATGGCGACAACTAAGAGTTCAAAATGCACACCCTAAGAGTTGACTGCTTTGGATTATTCATTTCTGTCAAAATATTAATAACAGATATCAGACATTTCCTCTTATTGAATAAGGGGAAGAGGGTTGAAGTACTGAGCTGGAACCAGTTAAATAGATCTGTTTTACCTCTTTTTTTACATTATAATATAGTCCAGAATAATTTGATGTGGGATTCTTTTAGCAGGTGGTTGACTTTTTGAGAGAAGGTAGAAGAGCAGTAAGGCAGATAGAATTGAGAAGGGGCAAAAAATGATAGCACCACAAGAATTAATCTGCAAGAAAGTAACACCACCTTCCTTTAAGGTTAATGACGTGCTAAACTCCTTGAAAGGAGCCCTCGTGGCGCAGTGGTTAGGTGTTCGGCTGCTAACCAAAAGGTTAGCAGTTCGAATCCTCAGCTGCTCCACAGGAGAAAGATGTGGCAGTCTGCTTCCATAAAGACTACAGCTTTGGAAACCATATGGGGCAGTTCTATCCTGACCTGTAAGGTCGCTGTGAGTAGGAATTGACTTGACGACAATGGTTTAGTTTTTGGTTAAACTCCTTGAAACCTACTTCAGGATGTTACTTTCATTGCTCTTCTCCTTCCACCTTCTCTCAGAGAAGCCCATCTTGAAGGGGTAGCCTGGAGTCCTTGCTCTTTGACCTCCCTCCCTACACCCTCCACTCCCTGTAAAGATTTTCTAAAGTATTGTTAGTGTCATGGCTATCAGTTGATTGGTGGGCAGGAGCATTTCAGGTCTTTTGGGTCTTCAGGAAGAAGCCACAAAGTGAACACCCAGGACATCTACAAAACGAACTTGTAACAATATGGATGAATTTCATAACTATAATTTGCACAAAAGCAGCCAGATATAAAAGAGCACATACCATACGATTCTACTCTTTATACAGATTTCTAAAACAGGCAAAATAAATCATGCTGTTAGAAGTCTGTAACCTTGGGGTAGAGGGAAGTAATGAATAGAAAGGGATGTCTGGGATCCAGGTAATGTTCCATTTCTAGATCTGACTGCTAGTTACAGAGGTGTGTGCTCTTTGAGAAAATACACACTTACCATTTATATACATGTATTTACGTACATGTATATGTATGTTAGGAGCTCTGGGTATGCAGTGGTTAAAAGCTCAGCTGCTAGCCAAAAGGTGGGCAGTTTGAGTCCATCAGTTGCTCTCTGGAAACCATATGGGCCAGTTCTACTCTGTCCTATAGGGTTGCTATGAGTCAGAATTGACTCGATGACGAGTTTTATATGTATGTTATACTTTAATAAAAGGTAAAAAAACATTAAGTAAATGGAAAGCCAGTAGCATCTGCCATGCAGAGAAGCTAACCATAAGAACACTTAGAGTAAAAACAAAACGAGATTGAATGCTAGCAGGATTCTGTGGCCTGCTAAAGGCTCCTCTTTTGAAGCCTGCTTTCTCTTTGTTAAATAAAGAAGTTAACAAGTACAAGGCAGGCCATAAAAACTCACTATTAGCAAACTGAGACTTTCTACTTGAGGTAATTAGATGGATGGATTGAAAGAGAATAGTGAAGGGATGGGCTCACCATGGAATTCAGTGTTATTTCATACCCTGTCGAGAGTCTACATAAAATCACCTTGTGAACCTACAGTGTGTGATCCACGTCTTGGGGAAAAGAATGCTTTACTTCAAAATGAACAGATGCTCCTGATGTGCAGCTCAGATGCCCTCCTGAAGGCAAGAATTTCCCACAGTAGTCCCATGTGCCGTCTCCTTTAATCTAGGTAATCCCGCAAATATCAGCATCAGCTCAGATCAAACAGGCATTCGCTACCGCCCCTTGGACCTCATGGCTGGTGCTCTGGCCCTTGCTCGAGGCTGTAAGTCCTTCCTTGCCAATTATTACTCCTCAGATGCTGCTGAACGTCAGTCTCAGCTCACTTTCTCCCCCCAGCCTGAAGCTGCTGTTGCGCTATTGCAGCACGCACACTTCAGGAAAGCATGCAGGAAGAATGGTTAAATAAGTTTTTCATAAAATTTATTTTTAAATTTACAAAGAAAAGTCTGAATAAATAAGCATTTCCATCATGTAAAGAGTTTTTGGAAAAAATAAAATAGTAGCCAGCTGTTTCCTAAAAATCTTTAATAGGATGGGCAAGGTCTGTTTGGTTACACTTCAGCCTCGTACATCTAGTGGCAAGGATGAGTTCACAAATTCAGTTCATTGATCATTTCCGCATCTAAGGAGATCTGATAACATTTTAAAATGAGAAAAGTGAGCATGTAAAAATCAAATACGAAAAACTCAAAGGTATTGACTATAGATGATAGTCTTTCAAATGTATGAAAACATGTCTTCTCTGTATTTTTAAGCGGAAAAAAAGCCGCTAGTTTAAATTGGCTCTCTCCCCTCTCACCTCACCCAAAACCCTTTTTACCTCCTAACAAGAAGCCTTGAAGTAACAATAATTTCATACTTCCCATCCACTGGATAGTTAGCTCGGTTGCTTAGAGCGTGGTGCTAATAACACCAAGGTCATGGGTTCAATCTCCTTATGGGCCTTGGAGCCCTGGTGGCGTAGTGGTTAAAAGCTCAGCTGCTAACTAAAAGGTCAACAGTTCAAATCCACTAGCCGCTCCTTGGAAACCCTAAAGGGCAGTTCTATTCTGTCCTATAGGGTCGCTATGAGTCGGAACCAACTCAAAGGCAACTAACAACAACAACTTATTCATTACGTTGCCCTGATAAGAAGAGCTGAGTGATGGAGAGGGTTTGTATTTTGTAATGTTGATGCATCACGGTTTGATTTATGCATCCTTTTTTATATGTATATCTTTAGGTATTTTGCCCATTTTGTTTCAGAGTGAGTAAGACTGTGGGCGTTCTTTTTTAAGTCCTCGTGGTCTTAAATGAAAACAGCATTTCACTTCTGACTGTATAAATATTTATGCTCATTGGACAACGTTCAGAAAATATAAGTTAAAAAAATACAAGTAAATACAAGTTATATAAGTGAGGAAGTAAAAAAGAGCCCACACGTGGTGTTTTTCAAAACTAATTTACAAAGAGGGTAATGATTAATTGCCTCCTTGGGGCAGGTCTCAGGCATCCTTGCTCTCTGGCCAGCTTGTTAATGGTCAGATCATCCTAATATTCACCGTCTAATCCCTGAGCTTTTCTCTGCCAAGTTCAACAAAAGTTAAGCATGTTAATGATCTTCACCTCTTCACCTTCCTTTCCAGGATGTTACAAGGTGGGGCAAAAAACAGGATACGTATTGGAATATAATTTCTACTTGTGATGTATATCCCAATATTGCAGCTATAATACCAACCACTTTGCAAAATATCAAAATCAGATACCGAAGGTACATGGAGTATCAACCGAGATATTTCAACAAACAGATGCAGCGCTGGAGGTGCTGACTCGTCTAAGCCAAGAAATATGGAAGGCAGCTTCCTGGCCAACTGACTGGAAGAGATCCATATTTATGTCTATTCCCAAGAAAGGTGATCCAACCGAATATGGAAATACAGAACAATATGATTAATATCACATGCAAGCAAAATTTTGCTGAAGATCATTCAAAAACAGCTGCAGCAGTATATCGACAGGGAACTGCCAGAAATTCAGGTCAGTTTCAGAAGAGGATGTGGAACCAGGGATATCATTGCTGATGCCAGATGGATCCTGGCTGAAAGCAGAGAATACCAGAAGGACGCTTACCTGTGTTTTAGTGACTATGCTAAGGCATTCAATTGTGTGGATCGTAACAAATTATGGATAACACTGCGAAGAATGAGAATTCCAGAACACTTAATCGTGCTCATGAGGAACTTTTACATAGATCAAGAGGCAGTTGTTCAGACAGAACAAGGGGATACTGATTGGTTTAAAGTCAGGAAAGGTGTGCATCAGAGTTGTATTCTTTCACCATACCTATGCAATCTGTATGCTGAGCAAATAATATGAGAAGCTGGACTATGTGAAGAAGAACCGGGCATCAAGATTGGAGGAAGACTCATTAAGCACCTGCGTTATGCAGGTGACACAACCTTGCTTGCTGGAAGTGAAGAGGACTTGAAGCACTTACTAATGAAGATCAAAGACCACAGCCTTCAGTATGAACTGCACCTCAACATAAAGAAAACAAAAATCCTCACAACTGGACCAATAAACAACATCATGATAAACGGAGAAAATCCTTGAAGTTGTCAAGGATTTCATTGTACTTGGATCCACAATTAACAGGCATGGAAGTAGCAGTCAAGAAATCAAATGATGCATTGCACTGAGTAAATCTGCTGCAAAGGACCTCTTTAAAGTACTGAAGAGCAAAGATGTTACCTTGAAGACTAGGGTGCGCCTGACCCAAGCCATGGTATTTTCAATTGCATCATATGTATGTGAAAGCTGGACAATGAATGAGGAAGACCGAAGAAGAACTGACGCCTTTGAATTGTGGTGTTGGCGAAGAATATTAAATATACCATGGACTGCCAAAAGAACGAACAAGTCTGTCTTAGAAGTACAACCAGAATGCTCCTTAGAAGCAAGGATGGCGAGACTGTGTCTTACATACTTTGGACGTGTTGCCGGGAGGGATCAGTCCCTGGAGAATGACATCATGCTTGGCAAAGTACAGGGTCAGTGGAAAAGAGGAAGACCCTCAATGAGGTGGATTGACACAGTGGCTGCAACAATGAGCTCAAGCATAACAATGATTGTGGGGATGGCACAGGACCAGGCAGTGTTTCGTTCTGTTGTGCATAGGGTCACTATGAGTCGGAACCGACTGGACAGCACCTAACAACAACAAGGTACATGAGGAAAACTTTAATTCTACTAAAAGATGGCATGTGAAGGGATTATACATTTTGCTTTTATCACGATGGCTCCAATTTCTGATTCTTAAAGCTGACCATCCCACAATGTTATTACATTCATATGTATATTTTATACTACAATTTGAAATATAACATTGGCAGTAATGCTATTTTTTTTTAAAAGTCTCTGTCTCTCAAAAAGAAAGTCAGGACAGAAATAGTTTTTTTATCTCAAGAAAAAATAGTTATATTCTGCTGGTTTGGAATTTTCAGTAAAGAAAGTGAAATTATATTATAATTACTATTTTGGCTCAATCCAAGGAAGAAAATCCTAACAATCAAATCTGCCAATGGTACAACAGGCATTGTTGTGAATTAACATGTTCTTTGGCATGAGAAAAACTCCCAACAGGGTCTGCATAGCCATTTTACTGTAGATGGATGCCTCCTCTGTTGAGTGAAGGGACTGAATAAAATAAACGCTCTTGCTACCTCAAATCCAAGGTTCTACAATGCCCACTGGGCCTCCCCCTCAAGACCCCAGCTCTTCTAACATGACACACAAACCTCTACAGAATGATGAAATTCATTGGTATACATCAGTAAAGGTGGTATAGATAGAGGGTCGCTTACTGTAGATTTCTATTCATATTGGTCACTGCCCAAGCTATACAACCGTTAAATATTTTGACCATCACTTCTGCCTCTAGGGAAGTTTGAGTAGAAGTCACTTTCCCATCACTCACCACTTCTTCAAAGAAAGTTAATACTCCAGAGAAGTAGAAGCTACCTCCTTAGAAAGTCAAAACAGAACTTCAGAACTATTCTTCTAGAATATAATCAGCAAAAAAGGCAGAAATGTAAAATTTAGACAAGACCTCTTCATGTTTATGCCAAATTCAAACATAACCAACAGACATAAAAATTTCACAAGCCAACTCTGAATTACAGAAGATCTACCGGAGGAGGGGCTTCTATGCTCTTAAGCTGTGGTCTCCAAAACTGCCCCATAGGGTTTCCAAGGAACAGCTGGTGGATTTGAACTGCCAACCTTTTGGTCATCAGCCCGAGCTCTTAACCACTGCACCACCAGGGCTCCTTTGTGACTATGCATCCTACCTATTCATTCACTCATTCAACAGATATTTATTGATCACCTACTACGTGTTAGGGAGGGGTCAGCACACTTTTTCAGTAAAGGGCCAGACAGTAAGTATTTTTGGCTTTACAGACCCTGTTGCACCTACTTAACACCATCATTATAGTGAGAAGGCAGCCTTAGAAAATATTCAAATGAATGAGTGTGGCTGCGTACAGAAGGCAGGCCAGACTTGGTCAGTGACAGTTTTCCAACCCCTGGTCTAGACTCTTGAGATACACCAGTGAACAAAACAGACAAAAATCTCTTTCTAAAAAAATCAGTAAAAAATTAACATGTACTCCAATTTATACATACATGTATTTGTTTCTAAATTACATGTGTATACTACCACATAAATGCATTATGTACATCACAAAATTCACACAATAATATAAATAATAAATGAGAAAAAATAAATCAATATTTTAAAATATTTTGATATTTTTATTAGTTACTCATTTTTCCACTAAAATTATCACTGCCATTATATTTTAGCGAGAGCAATGCCACTGAATAATGCTTCATCACTTTCAATAAACTATATATATATTTCAAATCTTGGGTTAATGTTTTATGATCCAATTCTAAGTCAGTTGATTTAAATATCTGGTTTTGATGGCTGTCATAGTAGAAAATTCATCACAAAGATATATAGCTCCAATAGAAGAATTGCATCACTGGCTGTGCTTATTAAACCATGATTACCATTTTTAAATCTCATCTTCTCATTATGCAAAGAATTTCATTAAATTTTTGGCTTATATATTTACATCTTCCTCAGTGCAAATATGTTGTTACTGCAAACTAACTGGAAGGTAAATAACAGAAGTTAAATAAACATTTGTAAATTGGCTGAATAAATAAATAAAAATTCACTGAAACCATCTGAAAGATTTTATAGCTGTTTCCAAGTTGATACACTATGCTGATGAGAGTTTTGTACTTTTTTTTTTTTTACATATTTACATGGTTTTAAGCAACAAACTCTCATTACTAAAATTTAAGGAACAAAAACATAACACCTAACAGTATACTGTATGGGGAAAGAAGGAGGGGAGGGGGTCAATGCCAAGCTCTCCATGCAATGGAATGTCCACACTTCCTCAAGGGAAACTCACATAAGTGATGTAACATGTTCTTAAAATCAAAATAGGTGAGGGCTTCAAGGTCAACCCTTATGGTTAATATCAGTAAAGCTTTATTATATTTATTTATTTAAAAAAGTATAGACTTGAACAAACTCAGTGGATCATTTGGCACACTCTTTGGGGTGCACTTTGGAGACAACAGCTCTTTAGAGCTATTTATTTTGTATATATTTTACATTTAGAAAGGACCATTTCCAACACTACTGTCTATTTGTATAGAATTTGAACCCATATTGTTAGACGTAACAGAGATTCCACCAATCTGATTCACCTTCTGTGTACATACTCTTGTGAGTAATAACTCCCCATCACAACACACCTGGTAAAACAATGCATAGAAAACTTGAATTAAGTAAATCTCTTTCATCCTTGCCTAGCTCAAACACAACCATTTGCAGGACTATTACTGGTTTCTAACTTCTATGTTTGCACCAGTCTGGAAGTTAAGAATTGGCAAACTTCAACTATATGAACTGTTTGGTAGGATTTTCAAAACTTCAGATGAACCTTAGCCAAGTTTCCTCTGTCCCTAATGAGAGGTTATTAATCAATAGCATGTTTGTAGTCATGAAAAGTCTGTTTAGAATTTTAATAAATGTCATCTAGAAATTAACAGGAAAGTAATTAGGAAGATTTATTACCTGATTCCCTATCACTTTCATGGTCAAACCAAAGGAAAGTGTGATAAAGACTGAGAATTACTAAAATCCAAACACTTGATAAATATGTCCTCAAAACACTCCCTGAACAGGCAGAAATTTCAGTATTGGAAACCCTGGTGGCGTAGTGCTTAAGTGCCACGGCTGCTAACCAAAGGGTCAGCAGTTCGAATCCACCAGGCGCTCCTTGGAAACTCTATGGGGCAGTTCTACTCTGTCCTATAGGGTCACTATGAGTCGGATTCGACTCGACGGCACTGGGTTTGGTTTTCTGGCTTTGGTCTTCCTTGTTCAGGTGACGTCGTACAGCAATGTTTCATAGTGTTAAGTAATTGTTTCTACCCTCGACACCTCCCAACTCTGGAAACAACCTTAGAGCAGGGATTTTCCCTTTGTTCTTTGTGTACATAGTAGTGTTCGATTAGCATTTGCTGAAATTAAATGAAATATTATGGAATTCCTCAAAGCTATTTTATTGTTTCATGGACCACACTTGAAGAGAACCCCCAAATAGTGTGCTTTCTCTTGTGTTCCTGAAAATTAAAAAAAAAGAAATATTGCCTTCTTTGTGTAGTAAATTGGTTCAAGAAAACTCCTGTTTGAATATCATTAAGCCCTGTAGCACTGAGCATTCTTCTTGAAATCTATTTCAAATAAATGGAGTTTAAAAATGTGAAATTAATTTGACTCAGGACTTTCTTATAAAGAGAATAAATTATCATTATTTGCAGAGGATATGAGCAACCTCATGAAACATCTGACTGAATCACAGGCAAACTCTAATAGAAGACTTCAACAAGATTACTGGATATAAGATCAATTTTAAAAATCAACAGAATTTCTCTATATCAAAGATAACCAACTAGAAAATATAATCTAGCATAAGATACCATTGATAAGAACACCACACCAAATTGTACAAAATTTCTAAGAACTTCACCAAGAATACATAGATCTGCTACAGAGATTTTTTTTAATTCTATGAGAGAATATAAAGGAAAATCTGAATAAATTAAGAGCATTCCATGCTCTTGAAGGGATGACCTGATATTATAAAGATGTCAATTGCTATAAATTCAAAGCAATTCCAATCAAAATTCCAATGGATTTATTTTGATTACTTGATAACCCTCTTCTAAAATGTATACAGAAATCTAAAGGTCTACAAATAGCTAAGTCAACTTCAAAAAAGATGACCAGAAAAGAAGCAATTGCCCTCCCAGATATTAAGACACACTAAAAGTCATAATAAAAAAGACAGAATGGTCTTGGTGCAAGAACAAATACTAGATCAGTGGAACAGAAGAGAAAGTCATAACAGATCCATGAACCTAATATACAATAAACATGGCACCATACACAGATCAAAGGAGAAAAGATGGATTACTACACAATGTTGGAAAACTCTTTTTGAAGAAAATTAAACAGAACTCCTCATAAAAGCTGGGCTCCAAGTGCATCAAAACCTAAATATGAAAAGTAAAACTATAAATTAATAAAAGATCAATAATAGCCTCATAACCCAGGGATGAGCAAGGACTTAAACAAAATCCCAAAAGTACAATCTATAAGGTAAAAAAATTATAAACCTTATTATATCAAAATGTTCTGTTTAATGATAAAGTTAATGGATACATGACAAAACAGGCAAAGAAATTTACCACGTCTAAAATCGACAGAGGATTAATATCTGGAATATAAAGGGAACACCTACAAAACAAGATCCCAAAAGAAAAATAGGCAAAGGAAATAAACAGGCAATTAAGCCAAAAAGAATCCCAAGCATATGGATAGATGTTTATTAGTAATTAGAGAAATGCAAATAATTAATATAAGCTAAATTTTTTTATATCACTTTATTTGGAGCCCTAGTGGCTCAGTGGTTACGAACTCGGCTGCTAATCAAAAGGTCAGCAGTTCAAATCGCAAAAATTAGAAAACTGGTATTCCCGTTACTATTGCTGCATTACAAATTACCACAACACTTAGTTGCTTAAAACAGCAATAATTTCATTATTTTTCATGATCTCTGTGGGACAGGGATTCAGAAGGGGCTCATATCACAGGTTCTGGTTCAAGGTCAGAAAGTGTCTGGAGCTGGAGAAGTTGGGGGACAGCCAGGCACCTCTCCTTTGTCACATATCCTTTTCCTTGTAGTCTCTGACATGGACTAGTTTGGGCTTTCTCACAACTTGGTGGCCTCAGGGAAGTTAGACCTCTTACATGGTAGCTCAGAGCTCCAGTGCAAGTGTTCCAGCAACCAAGGTGAAAGCTAAATCACCTTTTATGACCCAGCCTCAAAAGTCACATAGTGTCACTTTTGCCATGTTCAATTGCCTGAAACAAAAAAAGGCCTGCCCACATTCAAGGGGAAGAAAATTGAACTCCATTTCCTGTGGTGGCTGTCAAGTTTCTGAAAGAGCACACAGAATGGGAGGTACTGTTGCAGCCATCTGTGGAAAATACAATCGGCCACAGCTGGATAATCCCAAGTGTTGGGGGGCATGTGGTAATACAGAGTGTAGACGGGTGGGGTATTTTTGGAAAGCAATCTGGCAGTGCTTAGTCAAATTAAGTATATCTATTTTTTATACTGCTTGACAGGAACCCTGGTGGTACAGTGGTTAAAGTGCCCAGCTGCTAACCAAAAGGTTGACAGTTCGAACCCACCAGCTGCTCCTCAGGAGAAAGATGTGACAGTCCGCTCCTGTAAAGATTATAGCCATGGAAACCCTATGAGGCAGCTCTACTGTCCTATAGGGTCGCTGTGAGTTGGAATCGACTCCCCAGTAGTGGGTTTGTTTTATTTTATATTTTTTGACCCAGCGCTCTCACTCATAGGTATATAACCCTGAGAAAATATCTCACAAACTGTAAGACGACATACATCACAACACTGTAGTAACACGGAGTTGGAGATAATCTATGTGTCATCACCAGGGGAACGGGTAAGTAAAATGTGATGAATGAATACTATGAATGACCACATAGCAGTCTGAAATAACAAGACTAGATGTACACACAGCAACTTGGAAAGAACATAAAAAATAGTGCTGAAAAATAATGAACAAATTAAGATTCATAATGCAATACTATTAATATTTCTATTAAAAATTCATGAGCACAAAACAACAATGTATATTTTCGAGACCACACAGAAATGAAAGGTAGACCTCATCCCACTAAATGGCTGTCTATGGGCAAGGGAGATGACTGGGAGTAAGACAAAGGTGTAGCATGAACCAACACTGATGGTGTGCCTTCAACTGAGGAGTATAATTAACCCCACCCTTTAAAAAAATTTTTTTTTGCATCAGATTTAAAAACATAATAATTGATGCAAATATTTTCAGATAGAGTCTTAGGAAAAATCAGGATCATAATAAATCTCTGTAAATGGCAACATTTCACATTTCTCAAAAGAAGTATCAGTATTAGGGAGCATCCAAACTCCATTCTGCCTGTTTTGGCAATTTTTTGTTGACCGTTAGTGCCAAAAGAGTTAGGTACTATAAGAAATGGTGAGAAGGTGAGAAGAAGGATTTGATTAACATCCAAAAACCAAACCAAACCCACTGCTGTCGAGTCGATTCCGACTCACAGTGACCCTATAGGACAGAGTAGAACTGCCCCACAGAGTTTCCAAGGAGCGCCTGGCAGATTTGAACTGCTGACCTCTTGGTTAGCAGCTGTAACACTTAACCACTATGCCACCAGGGTTTCCTTGAGTAACATACTACATGTTAAATTAAAAATGAGTTCAAGAGCTGGTGGGGCTGATTCCAATGGTAAAGAATGTAGAGTTGATCTTTGCTATGCTTCAAAATTCTGTTTAAACATTCTATTGTATTCCAAGAAAAAAGAGAGAGAGCTTCTGAAATGGCTCCCAGACTAGGGAGGGCTACCAAATTGAGAAGCACTATTAAAGGCCCATCCCCACTCCAGGGAGCTCGATGCCCAGCAAGAAACAAAATTACACAAAGCGGCAGGGAACTCCCAGAGTTGGCCATCATTGAGGAAGAAGACCCTCAGCAGGGCAGGGGGCAGACCACCTACACAGACTGAGGCGTGTTAAAACCCAGTGCCATCGCAACCCTATAGGACAGAGTAGAACTGCCCCACAGAGTTTCCAAGGAGCGTCTGGTGGATTCGAACTGCTAACCCTTTGGTTAACAGCCATAGCACTTAACCACTACGCCACCAGGCGTGTTAGAAGGAAAAAAGAAAATTCTGTTGTTGTCTGCCATCGAGTAGATTCTGACTCATAGCAACCCTATAAGACAGAGTAGAACCCCACAGGGTCGCCTACGCTGTAATATTTACAGGAGCAGATTCCAGGTGTTCCTCTCGAAGAGCATGTAGCAGTTAAGTGTTTAACCACTGCGCTATCAGGGCTCCTTGCCTTTTTATTTTTGTTTCTTCCATCTGTTGCACCCTTTAAGGCATCTGGTTGTATCCTGAACTTTTAGTAAACCAGTAACACTCTCCTGGATGAATTCACATTTTTAAAATGGGGCATAAAGAGGACAAACTAAAAATGTATCCTCTAATTGCCTGTAATGTAAAATCTCTAAACACTGGGATTACTGGGCAGGATTCTAGTCATAAACCTTGTAAAGATTTAGACTAACACTTTCACCAAGTTACCTTTACTTCTGTAACTCAGTTCTTTCAAAATATATTTTTATTCAATGATTGGGAATCAATGAGGAAGATATTTTCAGGAAGAAGAGCCTCCCCAGAAGTCTTCAATTTACATTACATGGGTGATTCTTAAGTTAGGAATAGAGAGTATTTGAAAAAACTGTATTTTAAAAGCATGCATTGTACCCAGGAAAAAAGAAGTGAATATGTTTAAAAAAAAAAAAAACCTTTAAATTAGATACATGCAAAACAATAATATACATTTGCAATAAAAAGACATTAATATGGCTGCCTATAGGGTAATGAGAGTAGAATATAGGGATAAAAGAAAAAGTAATTCATTAAGTTTTCAATTTGATATTTAGATTTTAAATTAGGCAATGTAAATATTTGACCAAAATAATTACATTTCTAACAGAAAAATAAATATTTTAACCTAGAGTAGAATTTATTCCTATTTATTAGAACACGCTTAATCTCTATGTCTCAAGGATTGAATCTGATTGTTTTTATACAGTAACAAAACAACCATAGGTCTGAATGCAGAATGCTGGGTGATAGCCGAAGACTTTGTTTCATTTCCTTGATGTAACTTGACAAGTGACTTGGTTGACTGGCATGTGCCTACCTTTGCTTGGCATTCTCATTTAATAATGCAGTCACAGCTGTAAGACTGGAGATATTGTCACAACAGACAGAGAGAGCTGAAGCTGAACTAAAATGCTATGAGAATTTTAGAAGTGAAAGAAATATTAGAAAGTCAACACTGGCCCCGGTTTCCACACTAGGGTTATTTACATAATTAACAGAAGGGTACTTTCATTTCCAACCTCTAGAAGACACCCCACTGAGACTGGAAATGGAAACCTGCCCTGCATCCTTCCTTCTTTTTCATTCATAATCCAAGAAAAATTTAGCAATTTGAATTTAACCTCTCTTTCAAGGTCATTGACAGTAACATTTGTTTACTGGCTATTCACTTTCTAGGACTCTGAAGAGAGCAAGAGAAAAGAACCACAGATCTCTGTGTCTATTCTGCTCCTTTTTTATAACTCAGAAATTATTAGGTTTAGGGCCCACCTCCCTCAGGTATGACCTAATTAACATAACAAAGAAAACCCTATTTCCTAACAGGATCCCATCCACAGATATAAGGGGTAGGACCTCCATATATATTTTAGGGGTATCCATAACACAGCCCAATGCTTCTAAGTGCTGATATTTGAACATTTGTGAAGGCCCCAAGTGAACACAAGCTGAGGGCAAGTCAGCGAGTCACCTTCTATTTCCAACAGAAACCTAACTTCTTGGGAGTGACCTCACACTTTGGGTTATCTCTCTTTAAGTTTCCCCAAACTAGCAAAATAATTTGGATTGGCATAATGCTTAAAAGAGAAAGAAATTTTTTTAAAAAAAAAAAAGCTCCCCAAGTTAAAAAAAAAAAAAAAAACATTTCCCGAAATCTCATTTTCCAGTATAAATAACCCTACCTTCATTCTTTAGCTTTTATTCGAATAAAAAAAATGCAACAGATACATTAGGAATTCGAACTTCAGCAGTCTAGCACAGAACCTGCACTCAAATCACAATTCGATTGCCCCATACAAATATTACAAGAGGATCAAAGACCTAAATATAAAGCCAAAAACTATAAATTTCATAAAAGAAAAAATGGGATCAATGCTAGAGGCCCTAATAATTAACAGGATACAAACCATAACCAACGGCACACAAACTCCAAACGATAAGCTAGATAACTGGGATCTTCTAAAAATTAAACACTTATGCTCATCAAAAGAGTAAAAACCTACAGACTGGGAAAAAAATTTTGGCTATTACGAATCAAAGGTCTAATCTCTAAAATCTACAGGAAAATCCAACACCTCTACAACAAAAAGACAAATAATCCAATTAAAAAATGGGCAAAGGAAATGAAGACACTCCACCAAAAAGACATTAAAGCGGCCAACAGACACATGAGGAAATGCTTGAGATCACTAGCCATTAGAAAAATGCAAATCAAAACCGCTGTAAGATACCACCTCACCCCTAGTTTGTTCTGTAAACCTTCATCTAATGTACAATAAAAAATAAACTTAAAAAAATATTACCAGAAGAGAAACTGAAGCAATTGGCTAAAGTAAGTTATTTTTTATGGTAGATTTTGATTGGTCATAACAGTCTCACCTGTGCCTTGTCTTCCATAAATACTGTTTGAATTATATAAACCTTTTCAGAGAAGCTAGGAGTGTTCTTCCCCAGCATGTTATGGTATTGAAAATTCCCAGGCTTCAGTTTTCTTATTTATAAAGACATTACAGGTCTGCAATCCCTAGTCCACAATTCCAAAGTTCAAAATGCTCTGGAAGCCAAAGGTTTTTTTTTTTTTTTTTTTTTTTTTTTAATTCAGCCAATTCATTTGATCTGATCTAAACTCATGTGACTGTCTCTTCAACTTTCCTCTCTTGTCCTCTATGTCAGGAGGCTTCTCTGGAGCCTCCTGCTCTTTCCAGGCTGAGCCAAGTCCTTTCCCTCTGCGTTGCAGTAGCATTTCAGGTTAGATTTTGGCCACGTGGGAATGCCTTTAAGGCAACAGTCTCCCCAGTACAAGCTTCTCCACCCACCTATGCTCATCCTCGTCTCCTCATCCTTTAATGAGAAATCATTCCCAATGTACTACCCAGAGATGAAAAATAAGCAAGGTTCGAATTCACAGTTTAAGTTAGATAAAGGACAAAAATTGCTAAGACATAGTGGGGTAAGACATGGTCTTGAGGAACCCTAATAAAATATCCCTGGATGCAAAGGTATGTGTTGGGGGTGGGGGAATCACTCCTGTCTCAGCGACTAGCACTAATTAGTTTCAACATTTAATAAGGTAATAAGCCGCAGCATGAAATATCTTGTGCAGGTGCATTTCTACAACCTGTACCAGATTGTTGGGCACTGATGGAAAGAATGGCTGTAACAAGATTCATTGCAGAGAAAGAATTCCATAGCGAATATGCAAATCAGCCAGGTAGTTGGCAGCGTTTTTACTGAGAAATAGTTGTTTTGATTTTTTTCTTAGAGGAAAAAAAAAAAACTAAAATTATTTATGAAAACCGAAAAAGAAAAAAAAAAAACTTGTTGCCATTGAGTCAATTCCAACTGATAGTGACCCTACAGGACAGAGTAGAACTGCCCCATAGGGTTTCCAAGGAGCTGCTGGTGGATTTGAACTGCCACCCTTTTTAGTTATATAAAAATATTTACAGATGCCTTTACTAACTTTAAAGTACAAAACCATCACGGTTTGGCCACAGTTTCAGTCGTGGACTATATGACATTTAAAGTGGTATGTGTGTGTGTGTGTGTTTGTGTTGTGTTTCCTGAAACACAATACTTTTAAAATGACAATTTGTTTTACAACCCCTAAATTTTACTAATTAATACATGGTGGTTTCAGTTTGCAGCTCTGAGAATGAAGAGAATAAACTGGTTATTAGGTTCTGAAAGCGTGAGTTTACCGTGGTGCTCAAAATGCCCTTTTATTTTTCAACAGAGAGACAAGCTGATCTGCTTTTTATTCAGTAGGACACTGGTTCGTAAGTAACGGCTTTTCATGAACAAATGCCATGAAACACTAAAAGCATAAGTTGTAAAGTTTGGAAAGGCCTTTTAAAGGGTTGAATGCTGAATTTTTCTGCAACGTACAAAATGACACAGGCAGTCATGTTTACATTGGGGGACAGTCACTGAAAGCCAGCCTCCTAGGAGGTAACAGATCCATAAGGTATGGTGGTATATGAAGTCCATCTTTTTAATAAAGTTTCGCTAAATTACAAATGCCATCCAAAGGTTTGTTGCATTTTGAAATTTGGTGTGCTCAACTACGAGAAACAACTGGAAATAAACCAGTCTCCTTAATGCATCAGTGGCCTTGTCTAATTCAGAGCTTTCCCACCTTTGTTATGATAAAATTACTTTGATGCTACATTTTCCTAAGTGATACGGCCAGCATCTAACCAATACAGTGATTCTATTCATTAATAGGCTTACTGGTCTTGAATAAGTAACATCATAAAGTCTTTTATTTTTCTCCTTGCTCCCATTCACCACTTCCCCCACAGGGTAGGGGGGAAGTCTTTGCAATCGAATGTGAATTTGCAAATGCCTTGTAAAAAAAAAATTTTTTTTTTTTTTTGGTGATAGCTTTACACACAGTGATGGTTTATCATTTATGCCATAGTTCCCAGCCACCATTTTCTCATTTCTGCCATGGTTTATTCTCTCTTCCCTGGTCACACATCAATGTGTCATATGGGTGACACAAAGCTGAAGCAGCTTAGTTTATAGACCATGAAATTTTGATGACAGTTAAGCTAATTTTGCATGAGGATCAAGGAGCCAAAGCTGCAAAAGTCATTCACAGAAAACGACTTTGCCAGTGGACGGTTACTGTCTAGCTTAACTGGGCCCAGCCCTTTGCCTGATATTATTTCAGATTGCATTGTTCACAGTGCATCTCCTTTTTTGTGACAGTGTTTTCTCTTCCACAGGATTTATAGTTTAAAAATGACAGCTTCTGTATGATTGATTCATTTATTCAGTCATTGAAAATATAATGACCCTTTCTAAAATGAAGTCTGGATCTAATTAGATAATTAAGCAGGTGAAAAGCTGGGCTTTTTCTTTTCAGAATTACCGAGTTTGGCAAATACCCACAGGCTCACGACTTTCTGAAAAGTTCTATGTAAGACTAATGGACGTTGTTGTTAAGTGCTACTGCACAGACCTGTGCCATCCTCACAATTCTCTCTATTGTTATCCATAAGATTTTCATGGGCTAATTTTTGGAAGCAGATTGCCAGGCCTTTTCCTAGTCTACCATGTGTAACCCTGCAGGTATTTGAAATACTGGTGGCATAGCTTCCAGCATCACAGCAACACACAAACCACCACAGTACGACAAACTGACAGATGGGTGAGTCTAATGGATCCAGTTCAGTAATTCCAGCATGGTGGTTCTCAAGGTGCAATCATGCATTCATACAGTGATTCATTCATTCATTTATTCATTCACAAAACTTCTAAGGATACAATTGTAAGCAAAAGAAGCACAATGGGAAGCAGCCCAATGGGGAATAAAGTTTTTATCAAACAATCACATAAATAAAAAAATATATTTTACTAGGTAGGTATGTACTCCCATGTAACAAATACCTCAATATCTAGTGACTTCAAACAATAAACATTTATTATTTCACAGTTCCTATTATAAATTTTTAAAAAATGGGTAAGAAAGACACCTGGGAATGGCTTAGTTGGATGGTTCTGACTCAGGGTTATCTCATGAGGTTGCAGTCAAGATGTTAGCCAGGGTCACTTGTTAGAGTCACCAGTGGTTCTGGTTTGCCTGGGACAATCCTAGTTCTACCCCCTCTCCTAGCAAAACTATAAACAGTATTCCCTTCCATTTTCAAAAGTGTCCTGGATTGGACGATACGTTAGTCACAAGAAGCTATGTCCAGAGCAGACTGTTCCTGATACGACACTATTTCTGGTGTTTCAATTTCATAACCCCTCATCCCTTCCTCACCCCACCCAACACATACAGAGTGGTTTCCTTCCTTTCTACTTGTAAGTTCTCATCTTTGCATCAATTCTGAGAGTGTCCAGTATTCATCTAATAAATTTCCATTTGCTTAAATTAGCCCAAATCAGGGACTGTTGCTTGCAACTAAAGAATTCTAAACTGATACAATCATGTTAAAGCACTTTTGCTTTATGCTAATAGTAATGTAAATTTATGAAAAGGTTTTAATGTATTGAAGTAAGAGGAGGAATCAGATTTGCATTGCAAAACAATTGCTTAATTGCTACAGTACAGAAAGAGTTAAGAGGGGATGTGAGTGTAAATGAGAAAGCTAGTTAGTAGCTATTGATAAAAAAAAAATTTTTTTTTTTTTAGATGCCGTTAATCTTCTATCAATAGCAAAAGACTGTTGGATTGGGCTGGGCAACAAGGTGGTGGCGAGAAAACGGAGAAAGAGAATACAGTACAGACTATTCTTAGCTGGTAGGGTAGAGAGGAATGGGGTGGCAGCTGGAGATGGCGGAGGAGTCAAGTAAAGTGTTTTGTTTTGTTACATATAGTAGACCTGAATTAGTTTATAAGTCAACGTAAGGCTTACAATCGACATAAAGAAAAAATACCATAAAATAAATACATAAGAAAGGGATAAATAAGAGATAGTGTAAGGATTCTGAAAATGAGGGATCTTAGGTGGGATCCTAAGAACAAGTGGAGGACCTAACCTTAAATAAGGAGAACGTCTTCATAAAAGCAGGACAGATGAGAAGTATATAAGAGCAAATGTCATGGCTACATTCTGAAGTGGAAAGAAAATTCCACTTTGATGACTTTTTTTTTGCTGTACAGAAGGCAAGGTATGTGCTGAGAATGGCGTAAAAGGGACATATGGTGGGCAAAGTTTGCAGACAGTGTCAAACTATTGGAATGGTTTTTATGGAGAGCGTGGGAGTGAACTGATCAAAGAAATCAAGCAGAACTGCCAAGCAGTATAGATGATTCTTTTTTTTTTTTATTAACTTTTATTAAGCTTCAAGTGAACGTTTACAAATCCAATCAGTCTGTCACATATTAGTTTACATAGATCTTACTCCATACTCCCACTTGCACTTCCCCTATTGAGTCATCCCTTTCAGTTTCTCCTTTCGTGACAATTTTCCCAGCTTCCCTCTCTCTCTATCCTCCCATCCCCCCTCCAGACAAGAGTTGCCAACACACTCTCAAGTGTCCACCTGATATAATTAGCTCACTCTTCATCAGCATCTCTCTCCCACCCACTGACCAGTCCCTTTCATGTCTGATGAGTTGTCTTCGGGGATGGTTCCTGTCCTGTGCCGACAGAAGGTCTGGGGAGCATGGCCGCCGGGATTCCTCTAGTCTCAGTCAGACCATTAAGTATGGTCTTTTTATGAGAATTTGGGGTCTGCATCCAACTGATCTCCTGCTCCCTCAGGAGTTCTCTGTTGTGCTCCCTGTCAGGGCAGTCATCGATTGTGGCCGGGTACCAACTAGTTCTTCTGGTCTCAGGATGATGTAGGTCTCTGGTTCATGTGGCCCTTTCTGTCTCTTGGGCTCTTAGTTGTCGTGTGACCTTGGTGTTCTTCATTCTCCTTTGATCCAGGTGGGTTGAGACCAATTGATGCATCTTAGATGGCCGCTTGTTAGCATTTAAGACTCCAGACGCCACATTTCAAAGTGGGATGCAGAATGTTTTCATGATAGAATTATTTTGCCAATTCACTTAGAAGTCCCCTCAAACCATGTTCCCCAGACCCCCGCCCCTGCTCCGCTGACCTTTGAAGCATTCATTTTATCCCGGAAACTTCTTTGCTTTTGGTCCACTCCAATTGAGCTGACCTTCCATGTATTGAGTGTTGTCTTTCCCTTCACCCAAAGCAGTTCTTATCTACTGATTAATCAATAAAAAACCCTCTCCCATCCTCCCTCCCTCCCCCCTTCGTAACCACAAAAGTATGTGTTCTTCTCAGTTTTTACTATTTCTCAAGATCTTATAATAGTGGTCTTATACAATATTTGTCCTTTTGCCTCTGACTAATTTCGCTCAGCATAATGCCTTCCAGGTTCCTCCATGTTATGAAATGTTTCACAGATTCCTCACTGTTCTTTATCGATGCATAGTATTCCATTGTGTGAATATACCACAATTTATTTAACCATTCATCCGTTGATGGACACCTTGGTTGCTTCCAGCTTTTTGCTATTGTAAACAGAGCTGCAATAAACATGGGTGTGCATACATTAGTTTGTGTGAAGGGTCTTGTATCTCTAGGGTGTATTCCGCGGAGTGGGATTTCTGGGTTGTATGGTAGTTCTATTTCTAACTGTTTAAGATAACGCCAGATAGATTTCCAAAGTGGTTGTACCATTTTACATTCCCACCAGCAGTGTATAAGAGTTCCAATCTCTCCGCAGCCTCTCCAACATTTATTATTTTGTGTTTTTTGGATTAATGCCAGCCTTGTTGGTGTGAGATGGAATCTCATCGTGGTTTTAATTTGCATTTCTCTCATGGGTAATGATCGAGAGCATTTTCTCATGTATCTGTTGGCTGCCTGAATATCTTCTTTAGTGAAGTGTGTGTTCATATCCTTTGCCCACTTCTTGATTGGGTTGTTTGTCTTTTTGTGGTTCAGTTTTGACAGAATCATGTAGATTTTAGAGATCAGGCACTGGTCGGAGATGTCATAGCTGAAAATTCTTTCCCAGTCTGTAGGTGGTCTTTTTACTCTTTTGGTGAAGTCTTTAGATGAGCATAGGTGTTTGATTTTTAGGAGCTCCCAGTTATCGGGTTTCTCTTCATCATTTTTGGTAATGTTTTGTATTCTGTTTATGCCTTGTATTAGGGCTCCTAGGGTTGTCCCTATTTTTTCTTCCATGATCTTTATCGTTTTAGTCTTTATGTTTAGGTCTTTGATCCACTTGGAGTTAGTTTTTGTGCTTGGTGTGAGGTATGGGTCCTGTTTCATTCTTTTGCAAATGGATATCCAGTTATGCCAGCACCATTTGTTAAAAAGACTATCTTTTCCCCAATTAACTGACACTGGTCCTTTGTCAAATATCAGCTGCTAATACGTGGATGGATTTATATCTGGGTTCTCAATTCTGTTCCATTGGTCTATGTGCCTGTTGTTGTACCAGTATCAGGCTGTTTTGACTACTGTGGCTGTATAATAGGTTCTGAAATCAGGTAGAGTGAGGCCTCCCACTTTCTTCTTCTTTTTCAGTAATGCTTTGCTTATCCGGGGCTTCTTTCCCTTCCATATGAAATTGGTGATTTGTTTCTCTATCCCCTTAAAATATGACATTGGAATTTGGATCGGAAGTGCGTCATATGTATAGATGGCTTTTGGTAGAATAGACATTTTGACTATGTTAAGTCTTCCTATCCATGAGCAAGGTATGTTTTTCCACTTAAGTAGGTCCTTTTGAATTTCTTGTAGTAGAGCTTTGTAGTTTTCTTTGTATAGGTCTTTTACATCCTTGGTAAGATTTATTCCTAAGGATTTTATCTTCTTGGGGGCTTCCGTGAATGGTATTGATTTGGTTATTTCCTCTTCGGTGTTCTTTTTGTTGATGTAGAGGAATCCAAGTGATTTTTCTATATTTTATAACCTGAGACTCTGCCAAACTCTTCTATTAGTTTCAGTAGTTTTCTGGAGGATTCCTTAGGGTTTTCTGTGTATAAGATCATGTCATCTGCAAATAGTGATAACTTTACTTCCTCCTTGCCAATCCGGATGTCCTTTGTCTAGCCTAATTGCCCTGGCTAGGACTTCAAGTACGATGTTGAATAAGAGCGGTGATAAAGGGCATCCTTGTCTGGTTCCCGTTCTCAAGGGAAATGCTTTCAGGTTCTCTCCATTTAGAGTGATGTTGGCTGTTGGCTTTGTAGAGATGCCCTTTATTATGTTGAGGAATTTTCCTTCAATTCCTATTTTGGTAAGAGTTTTTATCATAAATGGGTGTTGGACTTTGTCAAATGCCTTTTCTGCATCAATTGATAAGATCATGTGGTTTTTATCTTTTGTTTTATTTATGTGATGGATTACATTAATGGTTTTTCTGATATTAAACCAGCCTTGCATAAATACCTGGTATAAATCTCACTTGATCATGGTGAATTATTTTTTTGATGTGTTGTTGGATTCTATTGGCTAGAATTTTGTTGAGGATTTTTGCATCTATGTTCATGAGGGATATAGGTCTATAATTTTCTTTTTTTGTAATGTCTTTACCTGGTTTTGGTATCAGGGAGATGGTGGCTTCATAGAATGAGTTGGGTAGTATTCCGTCTTTTTCTATGCTTTGAAATACCTTCAGTAGTAGTGGTGTTAACTCTTCTCTGAAAGTTTGGTAGAACTCTGCAGTGAAGCCGTCTGGGCCAGGGCTTTTTTTTGTTGGGAGTTTTTTGATTACTGTTTCAATCTCTTTTTTTGTTATGGGTCTATTTAGTTGTTCTACTTCTGAATGTGTTAGTTTAGGTAGGTAGTGTTTTTCCAAGAATTCATCCATTTCTTCTAGGTTTGCAAATTTGTTAGAGTACAATTTTTCATAATAATCTGAAATGATTCTTTTAATTTCATTTGGTTCTGTTGTGATCTGGTCCTTCTCGTTTCTTATTCGTGTTATTTGTTTCCTTTCCTGTATTTCTTTAGTCAGTCTAGCCAATGGTTTATCAATTTTGTTAATTTTTTCAAAGAACCAGCTTTTGGCTTTGTTAATTCTTTCAATTGTTTTTCTGTTCTCTAATTCATTTAATTCAGCTCTGATTTTTATTCTTTGTTTTCTTCTGGGGCCTGATGGATTCTTTTGTTGCTCACTTTCTATTTATTCAAGTTGTAGGGACAGTTCTCTGATTTTGGCTCTTTCTTCTTTTTGTATGTGTGCATTTATCGATATAAATTGGCCTCTGAGCACTGCTTTTGCTGTGTCCCAGAGGTTTTGATAGGAAGTGTTTTCATTCTCATTGCATTCTATGAATTTCCTTATTCCCTCCTTGATGTCTTCTATAACCCAGTCTTTTTTCAGGAGGGTATTGTTCATTTTCCAAGTATTTGATTTCTTTTCCCTAGTTTTTCTGTTATTGATTTCTAGTTTCATTGCCTTGTGGTCTGAGAAGATGCTTTGTAATATTTCGATGTTTTGGACTCTGCAAAGGTTTGTTTTATGACCTAATATGTGGTCTATTCTAGAGAATGTTCCATGTGCGCTAGAAAAAAAGTATACCTTGCAGCAGTTGGGTGGAGAGTTCTGTATAAGTCAATGAGGTCAAGTTGGTTGATTGTTGTAATTGAGTCTTCCGTGTCTCTATTGAGCTTCTTACTGGATGTCCTGTCCTTCTCCAAAAGTGGTGTGTTGAAGTCTCCTACTATAGTTGTGGAGGTGTCTATCTCGCTTTTCAGTTCTGTTAAAATTTGATTTATGTGTCTTGCAGCCCTGTCATTGGGTGCATAAATATTTAATATGGTTATGTCTTCCTGATCAATTGTCCCTTTTATCATTATATAGTGTCCTTCTTTATCCTTTGTGGTGGATTTAAGTCTAAAGTCTATTCTGTCAGAAATTAATATTGCTACTCCTCTTCTTGTTTGCTTATTGTTTGCTTGATATATTTTTTTCCATCCTTTGAGTTTTAGTTTGTTTGTGTCTCTAAGTCTAAGGTGTGTCTCTTGTAGGCAGCATATAGATGGGTCGTGTTTCTTTATCCAGTCCGAGACTCTCTGTCTCTTAATTGGTGCATTTAGTCCATTTACATTCAGCGTAATTATAGATAAATAAGTTTTTAGTGCTGTCATTTTGATGCCTTTTCATGTGTGTTGTTGGCCATTTCATTTTTCCACATACTTTTTTGTGCTGAGACGTTTTTCTTAGTAAATTGTGAGATCCTCATTTTCATAGTGTTTGACTTTATGTTAGTTGAGTCGTTAAGTTTTTCTTGGCTTTTATCTTGAGTTATGGAGTTGTTATACCTTTTTGTGGTTACCTTATTATTTACCCCTATTTTTCTAAGTAAAAACCTAACTTGTATCGTTCTATATCGCCTTGTATCACTCTCCATCTGGCAGTTCAATGCCTCCTGTATTTAGTCCCTCTTTTTGATTATTGTGATCTTTTACCTATTGACTTCCATGATTCCCTGTTATGTGTATTTTTTTTTTAATTAATCTTAATTTGTTTGTTTTTGTGATTTCCCTATTTGAGTTGATATCAGGACATTCTGTTTTGTGACCTTGTATTGTGCTGGTATCTGATATTATTGGTTTTCTTACCAAACAATATCCTTTAGTATTTCTTGTAGCTTTGGTTTGGTTTTTGCAAATTCTCTAAGCTTGTGTTTATCTGTAAATATCTTAATTTCGCCTTCATATTTCAGAGAGAGTTTTGCTGGATATATGATCCTTGGCTGGCAGTTTTTCTCCTTCAGTGTTCTGTATATGTCGTCCCATTCCCTTCTTGCCTGCATGGTTTCTGCTGAGTAGTCTGAACTCATTCTTATTGATTCTCCCTTGAAGGTGACCTTTCTTTTCTCCCTGGCTGCTTTTAAAATTTTCTCTTTATCTTTGGTTTTGGCAAGTTTGGTGATAGTATGTCTTGGTGTTTTTCTTTTTGGATCAATCTTAAATGGGGTTCGATGAGCATCTTGGATAGATATCCTTTCGTCTTTCATGATGTCAGGGAAGTTTTCTGTCAGGAGTTCTTCAACTATTTTCTCTGTGTTTTCTGTCCTCCCTCCCTGTTCTGGGACTCCAATCACTCGCAAGTTATCCTTCTTGATAGAGTCCCACATGATTCTTAGGGTTTCTTCATTTTTTAAAATTCTTTTATCTGATTTTTTTTCAGCTATGTTGGTGTTAATTCCCTGGTCTTCCAGATTTCCCAGTCTGCATTCTAATTGCTTGAGTCTGCTCCTCTGACTTCCTATTGCGTTGTCTAATTCTGTAATTTTATTGTTAATCTTTTGGATTTCTACATGGTGTCTCTCTATGGATTCTTGCAACTTATTAATTTTTCCACTATATTCTTGAATAATCTTTTTGAGTTCTTCAACAGTTTTATCAGTGTGTTCCTTGGCTTTTTCTGCAGTTTGCCTTATTTCGTTTGTGATGTCTTGAAGCATTCTGTAAATTAGTTTTTTATATTCTGTATCTGATAATTCCAGGATTGTATCTTCATTAGGGAAAGATTTTGATTCTTTTGTTTGGGGGGTTGGAGAAGCTTCCATGGTCTGCTTCTTTATGTGGTTTGATATGGACTGCTGTCTCCGAGCCATCACTGGGAAACTAGTTTTTCCAGAAAATCCGCTGACTGGTATGCTGGCTCCAGGCTCTGAAAACAATCGCTGCCTCCCCGTATTTGTTCATTCTCTGTCTCTGAATCTGTGTTTGTTGTTCAGGGTTCGTAGATTGCTATGTATGTGATCGATTCACTTGTTTTTCCGAGTCATTGTTGCAAGAGGGATCCGCGGTAGCGTCCACCTAGTCCGCCATCTTGGCCCCGCCTCCTCTAGATGATTCTTTTAAGAAAATTTATTATTATAATGTACAGAGAAACAAGTGCAAAAATCAAGTTCACCCAGAGATGGAGTTTTTCCAGACAGGTGAAACAAAAATAAAGGGGAATAAGGGAGTTCCATATGGTAATGGAACACAGAGTTATGGTAATGGTATCATGGAATCTAAGCTGAATGAGGAGAGGAAGAAAAAAGGAGAAGAATGATGGACTGGGAAGAAGACGAAACAAAAAACAAGCAGCCCTGATAGGGTCAAAGAACAGACAAGGCCTATATGGTTGCTTTGAATAAATTTTTAACTATAAACTCAGTGGTATCTTATCCAAAATACTAATAATTCAATTTCATCGGTGGAAGAGCTTTTCTGTTTTGTTTTGGCTTTGGCAGTGTGAGAGGAGAATGGGGAAAAGATTCTTCATCGTCTTTCATCCCAAACTAGTAGAGTTTTAAAGCCTTTGACCAGGAAAAGCAATGGAAGGGAAGAGAAAAGAAGAAAATAAAAGAAGGAAATTATAGTTCTATAATTTAAACTAGAAAATTCCAGACTAAACCAAATGTAAAACAAAAAATTGGCAGCAGAATATTGTGGTGGTATAAGCAGCCAAACTGTCTATCAGTCAGCCACTAAAGATGTGTGATGGTCCTGTGGAGCTCCTACATACAGGCCTTGCCATAAGAGCTGGGTACAGAACACCTCATCCTGATGTGGACACGCTTTAGGGTCTGTCCAGGGACCTGGAGGTCAGAGGGCATCCTGGAGACTGCTACCACTAAAACAAAATAACTCAAGGCCCCCTTAGTTGGAGCCTCTAAGACTCAAGGTAGCTCCAGAGCTTCTTAGACAGCTGTTGTGCCTGAAAAAGCAGACTCAAAAGATAGAGTGACTCAAGAGAAAGGCTGATCAATCAGTTAGCTGATAAGTATTTTTATAAAATATTCTACATGCCAATCACAACATAGGTGCTAGAGAAACCACTGGTGATGAAAGAGCAATGGTTTCTTTCATCATGGAGCCTACCACTTACATGGGGAGACAGATATTAAATAATCACTGGCATTGAAGTAAATAATTAAAATGCTCAGAGATAAACTGAAAGAGGGTGTACATTGAAAAGATATTTAGGAATATTTGACATGTATTAGTCCTGGGGGAAAAGGGTGAGAAAGAAGGGGGATTCAACAAGGATGCCTGGATTTGGAGATAGGTAACTTGTTGGTGTTGGTGGCATTAGTAAGAGAATCTAGAAGAGGAGCCAGTTTGGGAAAGGGAAGTGCTGAATTCAGTTTTGGGCATAGTACATTTGAGATGCCTGTTAAACAACTTAGTGCAGATATATACCAGAAAGTTGGGTAAAAGGATCTAGGGCCTAGAAGAAAGATCTGGGTCAAAAAGGTAGATTTTCTCCTAGTTGCCACTTTGCTCAAAGGAGTTTCAGATCTGACCAATGCTGCAGTCAAAGCTCAGTTGATGAAAGGACAGACATAGGAGGAAGATATGCTCTTTTTCAGAATTTCTTTTACCACATGCCAGTCCAGCTCAATAATCAAAGCTGGTCTTAAGCAAAATTATGACAGAGGCAACAGGTACCTTCAATACATCGCCCACACCTTACCATGGTAAGCCTTCTAAAACACAGTTAGGTTTATGACATTCCCTTCTTTCTGATCCACAGAAGAAAATCCAAGCCTCTAAATATGGGGTTCAGGTTTATCATCTAACTTCATTTCCTTTTATGTTCCCCCATAATTCCCAGGACCCGTTCCTTGTCACACACACTTTCTTCTACAGCCACATCAGCCTTGCTACAGTCAATTTAAAAGCCATGCTGGTTCATGCTTCTATGCCTTGCTCAGGTTAGTACTTCTTCCTCCAATACCTTCCCTGCTTTCTCTGCCTAGAAAACTCCCACTTTTCCCTCAAGAACCTGCTTCATTTATTCATTCATTCAATAAACATTCTGAGCAATTCCTATATGATGCACATTTATTAGATGTTTGGGACATAAAGCCATCCACAAGAAAGTGATAATCCACCCATCCCATTATTACATGTGGGATAGCGGAAAAGGACACAGAAAGGATTTGCTATACACTTGTTTCTCCTCCTTAGGAACTGGTAAAAATCCATATCATATAGGATCAGATAGTTCTGCTCTTTATTTTACTTTATTTGCTGATACGTTCTGGATTTCTTTGTCTTGCCTAATCTAAATTCTGGTGATGTTTTTTTACATGAGTTTTTGCCTCATGTTGATCTGTCCAGGTATAACATTTTCTTTTACCAGGTCAGTTCACCTCAGTCTTTGCTTTTGTAATTGCTCAAAGTTCAATCTAATTTCTATGAAGGTTTGTTGACTCCAATGTAAATAAAACGGCTGCCACTATTTACCTGTGGCTAGCCTCTTTTCCTCTGCATGACTGCATCTATCTCTTCCTCTTTTCCTGTTCCTCTTCCTCCCTCCCCTAAGTATTCTGAGTTTCTCAACTTCATTTTTTAATTAGGATTTAAGCTGAATAATTTCCCCATTGAAGAGACACATGGAATCCGTGCACTTTCATATAACACTAATAGCCAAAGAATTCAGTGATCTGTCAACTAAACCCCCATATGGGCCATCACTTTCTCCACCTCCTAGTAACACCAGCCTTGTCAGTGTTGATTAATTCAGCACCCCTTGGCCCCCCCACCCCACCCCTCTATAGCTCTCTATACTGGTTGCAGGTACACTGTGATGCTCTACTTGTGACATCAACAATCGTAATCTGTACCACACTTTAGAGGATCCTACTTCAGCATACCAGTCATGGACACAAACAAGAAAGATGCAAAGTGAAGAGCTAATTTCAGTCTTTTTTTTTTTTAAGTTATTGTCACATATTAAGAAAGGTTACTTGTCTTCTGTCTGCTTGGAAAGCCCTGAACCATCAAATGAATGAGAAATTTGAAATGTGATAAAAGACCATGTTACTCAAGCACATTAGGCTTCAAAGTCTGTATGTTCTCACATAGGCTTCTGGCAATTTCAGCAACATTTCTCTCTCAATGATCTTGACATTGTGTCTCCTTGAAAGTATTTGGAAATGAAACTACTACAGAGCTGAACTTACATAACTTGCTTATAGATAGGAGATCTCCCTCCCATTCTAGTTATATGAGCACCTTGAGAAGCAATAGCAGTGACATAAAAATTGTAGACAACATAGGTAATTTGTGGAAGGGGAACGTGACAATTTTGAAGTTCAAAATGTGGCCCTTCCTAAATAAGTGAGAATATAAGAAAAGAGGAAGGGATATATTTGAATGAAGTGGTTTGTTTAAAGTCAAAAGCCAAACCTCTTCATGAAACTCAAAGTTGATTCCCTTAAGTCTTTCTGGTACTCAGTATGGCCAATTTTTTATTTAAAAATTCTAAGGCTAAGGTCCCTGGGTGGTGCAAGTGGTTTGCGCTCCACTGGCAACCAAAAGATTGGCGGTTTGAACCATCCCCTCCCCCCGCCAGCAGCACCACGGAAGAAACAGGCCTGGCGATCTGCTTCCATAAAGACTACAGCCAAGAAAACCCTATGGAGCAGTTCTACTCTGTAACCCATGGGGTCTCCCGAGTCATAAATCAACACCAAAAAGTCTGAGGCTGGTTAATTAGAGCAGCTGCTATTGTAGCCAAGGTTATGAAATTACTCTGAAATGAGGGCAGATTTCATTCTGTTTGAAAACTACACCTTGCATTGAGTCTGTAATCTTGAAATTACATATCTTGATGATCAAAATGCTGGATATAACTGTTCAAATGATTTGTCATAAATCCAAATCAACCCTGCTGGGCTAGAGAAATGCTCAAAAGTCACAGTCCTCAATACAGTGTTATTTATAAGAGAGAAATAAACAAAAAGTGGTCCATCCACACATAAGTGGTCATTTCATGTAAGCAATAAAGATATAATAATGAAAAGTATATACTCAACACAGAAAAATGCATATATCATGCTAAATAAAAATAAAATAAAAAATGTTTAACATACACTATTGTTATGGATTGTGTCCCCCCAAAATGTGTGTCAACTTGGCTAGGACATAATTCTCAGTACTGTGTCACTGTCCACTATTTTATGATTTGATGGGATTTTCCTATGTGTTGTGAATTCTACCTCTATAATGTTAATGAGGCAGGATTAGAGGCAATTATGTTAACGAGACAGAACTCAATCTACAAGAGTAGGTTGTATTTTGTATCAATCTCTTTTGAGATATAACAGAGAGAAATGAGCACAGAGACATGGGGACCTCATACCCACAAGAGAGTAGTGCCAGGAGCAGAGCGAGTCTTTTGGACCCAGGGTCCCTGTGCTGAGAAGCTCCTACACCAGGGGAAGATTGATGACAAGGACCTTCCTCCAGAGCCCACAGAGAGAGAAAGCCTTCCCCTGGAGCTGGCACCCTGAATTCAGACTTCTAGCCTACCAGACTGTGAGAGAATAAATTTTTCTTTGTTAAAGCCATCCACTTGTGGTGTTTTTGTTATAGCAGCGATAGACAATTAAGACAGCTGTGATTTCAACTATTTTAAAAGTATTTGCGCTTTTCGATAAACACTGAAAGGGCATCTACAAATACAAAAATATGAGTTAAAGTGCTCGGGTAGAGGGAATTATGGGTGATTATTCTGTTTTCTGAAATCTTTATAATACTGCTACTTTGTACAAACTGGGGGGCTTTAGGGGTAATATATAGAATAGACAGTAATACGGTCAAGGAAAGCAATGTTGTGATTCTGTTTCCTTCTAAACTTTGTTTTAATTAAAAAGAGAGGGTGATCCTACAATAGTTCAAGATCAAATAAATGCCAGCTCAGCATTTGTAGAAAATGCTAAGACTAGAGACCAACAATGAATTAGCCTAATTCAGACACTAATAACATTACAGAGTGAACTGTCATCTCGGCGCTTACACGTAATGCGTCTCAGAGGAGCAAACGTGGATGGATGCAGTGGAGGATTCTTACCTCCATTATAAAAATGGCTGAGGCGTTTGTGACGCTTTATAATCAGAGATCTAGATTTTATTAGCTCTAGCGATCAAGAGTGGGTAGGGAATACTAAAAGCTCATTAGTTTGAAATTCTTCGAACTGATGGATGCAAGGCAGCCACAGCACTAAGAATGAGGATTCTAGGTTCTTGTGGAAAGCCAAAATCACAATGGAAAGATGAGCACAAAATTACAATTTTTATGATCCACATATCCTTAACATGCTAGAACACACATCTATAAAAAAAAAATATGTGGTAAATCAACAGAACTAGCTGTATCACTCTCCACTTTTAGTATTTTATTCTTGAAAAGCATTTAAAATCCCAGATTAGCACCCACAAAACTTATATTCTATAATAATACTAATAATTAAAGTTGTAGAACACTTTACAAAACATATTTGCTGAATTTATCCCACACGATTACTGCACCAACTCTTTGAGGGAGATAAGGTAATCACTACTATCCACATTTTACCAATGAGAGAAAAAAGTTGAACTGACTAGCTGTTGGTCAGCTAGAACGTAGAAGACGTCCGAACTTAAACTCAGAGATTCTGACTCCAGGCCACCTGTAGGTCTTTCTGCCTCCCACAAACAACACTAAAGCTCTTACAGAAGAAAGCTAGCTTCTGGTAAAAATCGTTTTTGAGACACGGCATCTACTCAACTATCTGCTCTCTTCCTACTCAGAGTTCCTGCGTTCTCTCTCAGTGAGGTTTCTCTCTCTCTGAAGGAAGAAGCTCATCACATGAACGTGTTAAGAAGATACTGACTAGGCCCTCAAGTTTGCCTTTGCCGTGGGAACGCTAGCAGGGAGTGTACTTAAAAACAATGAAATGAACTAATGGTGGAATTTCAATAACTGCTAAAAGCAGAAGACGAAAAAAAAAAACCCAATACTTGGAGGCCTTCAAATCATACAATCAAAGGATCATTTATCCTACTTACTTTTGAGGCTGATCCTGCTCAGCATTCTCATCAATTTGGGACGGCAGCTGAGATACAGCACAAAGAGGGGGAAAAAAAGGTTCGGTTCTACCACATAGAAAGTGTACAACCTAGAATAAGCAAAATTAAACGACTCCAAGCCTCCATTTCCTCATCTGAAAAATGGAAGGCTTTATTTACAATGTTGGAGTGAAGAGAAAATGAGATAAAACTTCATTTCAGCAAGGGGGTGGTCGTTATTCTTAGTATTTTCAGCTGCTTGTTTTTAGAGGCTTTCATCCCCCCAAATCAAGTTACTTCTTCTACCAATGTTGTTATTCTAGAAGCAGCCTCATAAATTTTACAATTTACTGTTAGCATTACAAAGAATGAGCAACTCATCTCTAATATAATGAATGTGCTATAAAATCCATTTTTATAACTTTGAGAATTAGCTAGGCAGCTTGGGAATTAGTATGACTTCAAAGTATTCAAAACTTTTTTTTAATCACGAAGAAGGCACCTACCATATTTAAAATAATATACACCACCACTGATTTAGATGGGTACATATAGATATTATGTGTGTGTATCATACATCCATTCTAAAACATAAACCAATCAAATTTAGTAACTCTCCTCCATCTCCTCCAATAATTATCATGTGTCAACAGTCCCTAGGGCACACATCTTGCAATTTGTCTCACAATGTTAACATTCTCCAAGGTTGATAGTATGTAGTCAGCTGCCTATGGTCTACAGTGTGGATCTGAGAAGCCCCAGAAGGTTCTTCCTATCATGTAACTTCTTCCTTCTTCTGGCCAACACGAGTCTTGTCACTTGGGCTAAACAAACATTAAATGTCTAACTACCATCTACATAAAATACAAATATTCCTTGAAGATATTATAATCTTAAAATATCATATCTTGTCCTTAACTCACATGATTTTCTCAGCTCTTACCTTAACGAGATCCCTGTGAAATGAGACACAGGTATATACACTCGAAATTTGGGAGATCAGAGCATTAGGTCTAGAACGTAGAACACTTGCAAGAGTAGGCGCATGTAGGTGTTGCAGTGAGATAGCAGGGAGATAAGAGGGAGTATCATTGAAGTTTGTAGTGCACACTGTTGCTTTCCTATTCAGCATCTATTCTCTGTATCACCTTCCAAACAGCACCCCATTTGGTCTCTTTCCCCCATACAGAGCAGTGTGGCTCAGGGGAAGCTTGATTCTATCCCCAAGCCCTGAGGGAGGCCTGATGAGACTGAGAGTAATCTAGCTCTGTGACTGGTTCAGAAATGGGCACAGGATTCATTGAAGGCCAATGAGATTTCCAATGAAAGGTCTTTGGAGGACTCCGAGCCAATCATTCTTCATTCTTCTGTGAGGGATTTCAGAGGAACTCTTCCTTTTTTTTCTTTTTGGTGCTGTCTTGCACAAATGTGAGGCCCCGTCAGAGGAAGAAGGCAACAGAGAAGGAAGGAGAACAAAGAGAATCAAAGGGAAATGGAGCCAGAGCCATTGGATAAAACCATCCTTGAAACCTACCCCACATCTAGACTTTGCCACATGTGAGCCAGTACATTTCTTCACTGAATAGATGAGGTGGAGTTGGATTTTCTATGACTTGTTGCCCATGCAGTGCAAAAGACACAAAGACAAAAACAAAATGTTGTATTGCATGTGTCTCACAGCCATCATGCTCTGAACAGACTTTTTTTTTAAATCACAGGCTCTACCCCATCTGTCACTTGGTATAAGTAAAACCTACAGAGAGAAAAGACACATGACTGTCCAAGACATTGCTGTGCAATCTGACAAAATCTAGGCTGAAATATTCCTGGCTCTCCTATCGTGACAGTTTCCTTCCCTGGATTACATTCTCTCACCATTAAGATCATCTATAAACTGGGGAAATGTTCTACAAAAATGTCACCTTCATTTTGTAATAATTTGAATACATAATTATTCATCCATCTAAGAAAAACAATCCATTTTAGAAAATTAATTATTGAGTGTATGAAGTAGCTTCATTCTTAGAATCCATAATGTGAATTGGCTGGATCATAATTAATGCTCTTTTTAGCATGATTCTTATAAAGGTGTCTCTCCAGTGGGATCTGATAGCTTACTTGCCCAACTTGGCTCTTATGTATTCAAGATCTTAATAAAACAGAAATGAACTAGAAAGTTGTTCCAAATACGGAAGTCAAAATTAAATATAGTGCTCCTATTTAAGATCTAATATTTTATTTACCTAACAAATATTGCTAATGTCATAACAGGAAAAAAAATTTTAAGTTTTTTTTGCCCACAAAGCTAACTACTAATCCATTCCTAAAAGAACAGTTGAGTCGTGAATGAAGGGAACCTTAACACAACTGTATTTTACAATTTCTGCCCTACGCCTTTTTAATCTACTATATATGTACGGATTTACTTTTCATGGTAAAACAACATATATAATAGTTGTATTAAGTAACACTTTGAAGTCAAAATATATAGTATAATGAATTACTAATAGTATAATAAATAGGTCCCTGAATGGTACAAATGGTTTGTGTTTGACTACCAACCTAAAGGTTGGCAGTTCGAACCTACTCAGCAGCACCAGAAAGAAAAGGCCTGGTGATCTGCTTCTATAAAGACTAAAAAAAAAAACAAACAAAAAAGAGACTACAGCCAAGAAAACTCTATGGAGCAGTTCTACCATGTAACACGTGTGATTGCCACAAGACAGAATCTACTCAACGGCAACAGGTTTCTCAGTATAATAAACATGCAGGAAACTATCTTGGCCTATATCCAAGGAATTTTAATCATTAAGCTACTTTAACTATCCTTAAAACAGGATTTCTGAGTAGATGGCACTCCCCAGTCAGTATGAACACTTTGGAAAAGGACCATAGCAACGTCTAAGTGTGTACTTACTGTTCGCAAAAGTTATCAGACTTTGTATCCTTATGTAAATTCTTGCTATTAAAATATTACGATCCACTCTCAACATTACATTTCAAGCCTCCTGGAGGAAATTCTTTCTGATAACATTGTTTTCACCTCTGTAGTAAAACCTTTGGCTGACATTGTCCATGTGGGTTCATGTCAAGGTTCTGGTAACCCAGTCTGCCACCTGGCCCAATAAGGATATTTTCAGTCTATTGCTGCAGGTTGTATTTGTCTGGTTGCCTGTTGCAAGTAGGGACATTATCTTCCATCAGTTTAAGAGACAGACGTTGGTGCCCATAAAGGACAGCTGGAAAGTGTAAACTCATAAGGATATCCCTAACTAGGTGCTATATATCTTTAAAACACAGGAACCCAACAACAAATAGGACACACCTATGGGCAGTTATCAATGCCAGCCATATTGGCCCTAAGCAATGTTTTACAGTAAAAGGAATGGGGGTTCAGTCATCCTTTGGTTGTTAAGATTTCTCACATTTGCACCACTTTGCATGCATGCTCAGACACAGTGACTCAACTACAGGATTGATTTGGCTAGAGGATGAGGCTGACTGATAAAATTCTAAGAGAACACAGGATTTAATATATTTGGTCTCCACATCCTAAAGCCCTAAATGAGTGTCCTCAGACAAAGGTCACACTACTCATGATTTCAAAGTTTTAAATAAAATGTTCAAGGAAGAATACCTCGATGTTATTTAAAATTTGCACTTTGGGCATACAGATAAGGGTTTTTCCTCAAGACACATACAGCATTAATTGCTACACTGCAGTGGTTTCTCTGCACCCTAAACACCAGTCATCTGTCAGTCTGTCGTAGCATGGTGGCTTGCATTCTGCTGCGATGCTGGAAGATATGACCACTGGTATTTCAAATACCAGTAGGGTTACCCATGGTGGACAGGTTTCAGTGGAGCTTCCAGACTAAGACTAGGAAGAAGGACCTGGCAGTCTGCTTCCAAAAAAGATTGGTCAGTGAAAATCTTATGAAGAGTGGCAGAACACTGAAATGGTGACAGAAGATGAGCTCCTTGGGTTGGAACGCACTCAAAATATGACTCGGAAAGAGCTGCCTCATCAAACTAAAGTCAACATTAATGACATAAATGGAGTCAAGCTTTCAGGACCTTCATTTGTTGATGTGGCATGACTCAAAATGAAAAGAAACAGCTGCAAACATTCATTAATGTTTGGAACATGGAATGTACAAAGTATGAATTTAGGAAAATTGGAAGTCATCAAAAATGAAACGGAATGCACAAAGATCAGTACTCTAGGCATCAGTGAGGTAAAATGCACTGGTATTGGCCATTTGAATCAGATAATCACATGGTCTACCTTGTCAGGAATGATGAATTGAAGGGAAATGGTGTCCTATTCATCATCAGAAAGAACATTTCAAGATCTACCTGGAAGTACGCACTGGCAGGGACAGGATACCAATCATACACTTACAAGGAAGACCAGTTAATATGACTATTATTCAAATTTACACACAAACTGCTAAGGCCAAAGATGAAGAAATTGAAGATTTTCACCAATTTTTGCAATCTGAAATTGATCAAACATGCAATCAAGATGCACTAATAAATACTGGTAATTGGGATGCAAAAACTGGAAACAAACAAGAAAGATTAGTAGTTGGAAAATATGGCCATGGTGACAGAAGCAATGCTGGAGATCGCGTGATAGAATTTTGCAAGACTAACGACATCCTCATTGAAAAATACCTTTTTTCAATATAAGCGGCAGCTATATGCAAGAACTATGCCGGGTAGAATACACAGGAATCAAATCAACTACATCTATGGAAAGAGACTACGGAAAAGCTCAATATCATCAGTCAGAACAAGGCCAGGGGTTGACTGCAGAACAGACCATCAATTGCTCATATGCAAGTTCAAGTTAAAACTGAAAAAAAGCAGAACAAGTCAATGAGAGCCCAAACACAACCTTGAGTATATCCCACCTGAATTTAGAGCCCATCTCATGAAAAGATTTGACACATTCAACACTTATGACCAAAGACACGTTGTGGAATGACATCAAGGACGTCATACATGAAGAAAGTAAAAGTCATTAAAAAGACTGGAAAGAGAGGCGGGGCCAAGATGGCGGACTAGGTAGACGTTACCTCGGATCCCTCTTGCAACAAAGACTCGGAAAAACAAGTGAATCGATCACATACATAACAATCTACGAACCCTGAACAACAAACACAGATTTAGAGACAGAGAACAAACAAATACGGGGAAGCAGCAACTGTTTTCGGAGCCTGGAGCCAGCGTCCCAGTCAGGTAACCTTGGCGCCGGGCTTAGGTCTGGGCCCAGGGGAGCTGAACTCAAATTCTTGTGATGGCGCAAACAAGGGGCGCAGCCCTACCCCCCTGAACTGACCCCGGGAGGGGGCTCAGCCGGTCCACGCAGGCAGCGTGGCGACGCAGCTGGTGGGAGAAGTCCCCGGGAGACAGTGACTGGTTTTGGAGCCAGGAGTGCAGCGTCCCAGCCGAGGAACCTTGGCGCCGGGCTTTTGACTGGGCGCTGTCATGGCACAAGCACGGGGCACAGCCTTACTCCCCTGAACTAACCCCGGGATGGGGCCCAGCCGGTCCGCGGGGGCAGTGCGGTGACATGGCTGGTGGGACGAGAAGTCCCCAGGAGGCAGCGACTGATTTTGGAGCCGGGAGTGCAGCGTCCCCGCAGGGGAACCTTGACGCTGGGTTTTGGACTGGCAGCGGAGGATCTGACCGTGGCTTCAGCGGGCCAGACCCTCGGGGGCAATCTCCACACAGTCAGCACCCATAGGCGACATGCCCCTCGGGAATCTCAGATAAAATAGTCATTCCAAGCAAGATAAGCAACTTTGGCTATATTCAGGGGTGATACTCTCCTGTTTCTCTGAACCCTCCCCCACCCTTCCCAGGCAGCTTCATTAACATTGGAATTTCCTGACCCAGAGGGAGAATGGCTCTGGCTCCGCGGAGGCTTTGCTTTTCCCTTTTTTTTTTTTCTTTGTCTTTTCCTAACCCATTCTTCTGGCCTGAGAGAAGGAACCACAAAAAACCCAGGGACCAAAAATCCATCCCTAATTGGAATAAAAACAAAGAACTAGCTACAGCCAAGAATATATGATCCAAATCTCGGACTTTCATCCTTACAGGGAACAAGGTGGTGGTTAGAATCCAAAGGCAGTTCTGATAGGGATCTGACTGCATTTTTTTTTAGCGGATTCTCTGGAAAAACAAGTTTCCCAGGTCTGATATCTCTGCTTAATCAACGGAGCCCTAACTGACCCACAACAGGGAACTGAGGGCTGAAGCTCCCCCCAGACCACCTAGCCTCTTGCCTTAGGGGTCTAAGGAGGGTGACACCTACCAATCAGTAGAGGTACTTGCATTGGGGGCCTAAGGTACAACTGCAGTGCCCTCCCACCAAGATGCTACAGGAATAGAGACACACCTACCTCACTAACACTTGGGGGAAGCCTGTCAGCATCCTGCCCCCACTGGAGGGTAAACCCCAGCTGTTAATAGAATCTGGCGCACACACTATCACCACTACTTCTCGAGGTGGATAGGTGTTAGGGTGCAGCACACACTTGATGACCCAAAATCAGATTCTACTCAAGAATAGTGAATAGACTCAGGCATATATATCTGGCAACAGCCCAAACCAGCTGGTAATAGGTCATAAGTAAGTCAACGGCTACAACAATCAAGACAGCACAATCTAGTAGCCCATCCACGTATATTGAAAGAAAACAAAACAAGATAAGACTCAGTGAGCAATTACAGAATAAACCACTACTATATCTTTTTTTTTTTTATCTTAGTGATATCTCGGAGACAGCAGTCGATATCAAACCACATAAAGAAGCAGACCATGACAGCTTCTACAACCCCCCAAACAAAAGAATCAAAATCTTTCCCTAATGAAGATACAATCCTGGAATTATCCGATACAGAGTATAAAAAACTAATTTACAGAATGCTTCAAGACATCAGGGATGACCTCAGAAACGAAATAAGGCAAACTGCAGAAAAAGCCAAGGAACACACTGATAAAACAGTTGAAGAACTCAAAAAGATTATTCAAGAACATAGTGGAAAAATTAATAAGTTGCAAGAATCCATAGAGAGACACCATGGAGAAATCCAAAAGATTAACAATAAAATTACAGAATTAGACAACGCAATAGGAAGTCAGAGGAGCAGACTCGAGCAATTAGAATGCAGACTGGGAAATCTGGAAGACCAGGGAATTAACACCAACATAGCTGAAAAAAAAATCAGATAAAAGAATTTTAAAAAATGAAGAAACCCTAAGAATCATGTGGGACTCTATCAAGAAGGATAACTTGCGAGTGATTGGAGTCCCAGAACAGGGAGGGAGGACAGAAAACACAGAGAAAATAGTTGAAGATCTGCTGACAGAAAACTTCCCTGACATCATGAAAGACGAAAGGATATCTATCCAAGATGCTCATCGAACCCCATTTAAGATTGATCCAAAAAGAAAAACACCAAGACATATTATCATCAAACTTGCCAAAACCAAAGATAAAGAGAAAATTTTAAAAGCAGCCAGGGAGAAAAGAAAGGTTTCCTTCAAGGGAGAATCAATAAGAATGAGTTCAGACTACTCAGCAGAAACCATGCAGGCAAGAAGGCAATGGGATGACATATACAGAGCACTGAAGGAGAAAAACTGCCAGCCAAGGATCATATATCCAGCAAAACTCTCTCTGAAATATGAAGGCGAAATTAAGATATTTACAGATAAACACAAGCTTCGAGAATTTGCAAAAACCAAACCAAAGCTACAAGAAATACTAAAGGAAATTGTTTGGTCAGAAAACCAATAATATCAGATACCAGCACAACACAAGGTCACAAAACAGAACACCCTGATATCAACTCAAATAGGGAAATCACAAACACAAATTAGGATTAATTAAAAAAAAATGCTCATCACAGGGAATCATTGAAGTCAATACGAAAAAGATCACAATAATCAAAAAGAGGGACTAAATACAGGTGGCATAGAACTGCCATATGGAGAGGGATACAAGGCGATATAGGACAATACAAGTTAGGTTTTTACTTAGAAAAATAGGGGTAAATATTAAGGTAAACACAAAGAGGTATAACAACTCCATAATTCAAGATAAAAGCCAAGAAAAACGTTTAACGACTCAACAAACATAAAGTCAAACACCACGAAAATGAGGATCTCACAATTTACTAAGAAAAACGTCTCAGCACAAAAAAGTACGTGGAAAAATGAAATTGTCAACAACACACATAAAAAGGTATCAAAATGACAACACTAAACACTTATTTATCTATAATTACGCTGAATGTAAATGGACTAAATGCACCAATTAAGAGAGAGTCTCGGACTGGATAAAGAAACACGATCCGTCTATATGCTGCCTACAAGAGACACACCTTAGACTTAGAGACACAAACAAACTAAAACTCAAAGGATGGAAAAAAATATATCAAGCAAACAATAAGCAAACAAGAAGAGGAGTAGCAATATTAATTTCTGACAAAATAGACTTTAGACTTAAATCCACCACAAAGGATAAAGAAGGACACTATATAATGATAAAAGGGACAATTGATCAGGAAGACATAACCATATTAAATATTTATGCACCCAATGACAGGGCTGCAAGACACATAAATCAAATTTTAACAGAACTGAAAAGCGAGATAGACACCTCCACAACTATAGTAGGAGACTTCAACACACCACTTTTGGAGAAGGACAGGACATCCAGTAAGAAGCTCAATAGAGACACGGAAGACTCAATTACAACAATCAACCAACTTGACCTCATTGACTTATACAGAACTCTCCACCCAACTGCTGCAAGGTATACTTTTTTTCTAGCGCACATGGAACATTCTCTAGAATAGACCACATATTAGGTCATAAAACAAACCTTTGCAGAGTCCAAAACATCGAAATATTACAAAGCATCTTCTCAGACCACAAGGCAATGAAACTAGAAATCAATAACAGAAAAACTAGGGAAAAGAAATCAAATACTTGGAAAATGAACAATACCCTCCTGAAAAAAGACTGGGTTATAGAAGACATCAAGGAGGGAATAAGGAAATTCATAGAATGCAATGAGAATGAAAACACTTCCTATCAAAACCTCTGGGACACAGCAAAAGCAGTGCTCAGAGGCCAATTTATATCGATAAATGCACACATACAAAAAGAAGAGCCAAAATCAGAGAACTGTCCCTACAACTTGAACAAATAGAAAGTGAGCAACAAAAGAATCCATCAGGCCCCAGAAGAAAACAAAGAATAAAAATCAGAGCTGAACTAAATGAATTAGAGAACAGAAAAACAATTGAAAGAATTAACAAAGCCAAAAGCTGGTTCTTTGAAAAAATTAACAAAATTGATAAACCATTGGCTAGACTGACTAAAGAAATATAGGAAAGGAAACAAATAACGCGAATAAGAAACGAGAAGGGCCACATCACAACAGACTCAACTGAAATTAAAAGAATCATATCAGATTATTACGAAAAATTGTACTCTAACAAATTTGCAAACCTAGAAGAAATGGATGAATTCCTGGAAAAACACAACCTACCTAAACTAACACATTCAGAAGTAGAACAACTAAAGAGACCCATAACAAAAAAGAGATTGAAACAGTAATCAAAAAACTCCCAACAAAAAAAAGCCCTGGCCCAGACGGCTTCACTGCAGAGTTCTACCAAACTTTCAGAGAAGAGTTAACACCACTACTACTAAAGGTACTTCAAAGCATAGAAAATGAACGAATACTACCCAACTCATTCTATGAAGCCACCATCTCCCTGATACCAAAACCAGGTAAAGACATTACAAAAAAAGAAAATTACAGACCTATATCCCTCATGAACATAGATGCAAAAATCCTCAACAAAATTCTAGCCAATAGAATTCAAAAACATATCAAAAAATAATTCACCACGACCAAGTGGGATTTATACCAGGTATGCAAGGCTGGTTTAATATTAGAAAAACCATTAATGTAATCCACCACATAAATAAAACAAAAGACAAAAACCACATGATCTTATCAAATGATGCAGAAAAGGCATTTGACAAAGTCCAACACCCTTTTATGATAAAAACTCTCACCAAAATAGGAATTGAAGGAAAATTCCTCAACATAATCAACGGCATGTATGCAAAGCCAACAGCCAACATCACTCTAAATGGAGAGAACCTGAAAGCATTTCCCTTGAGAACGGGAACCAGAAGGATGCCCTTTATCACCGCTCTTATTCAACATTGTGCTAGAAGTCCTAGCCAGAGCAATTAGGCTAGACAAAGAAATAAAGGGCACCCAGATTGGCAAAGAGGAAGTGAAATTATCTCTATTTGCAGATGACATGATCTTATACACAGAAAACCCTAAGGAATCCTCCAGAAAACTACTGAAACTAATAGAAGAGTTTGGCAGAGTCTCAGGTTATAAGATAAACATACAAAAATCACTTGGATTCTTCTACATCAACAAAAAGAACATCGAAGAGGAAATAACCAAATCAATACCATTCACAGTAGCCCCCAAGAAGATAAAATACTTAGGAATAAATCTAACCAAGGATGTAAAAGACCTATATGAAGAAAACTACAAAGCTCTACTACAAGAAATTCAAAAGGACATACTTAAGTGCAAAAACATACCTTGCTCATGGATAGGAAGACTTAACATAGTCAAAATGTCTATTCTACCAAAAGCCATCTATACATACAATGCACTTCCGATCCAAATTCCAATGTCATTTTTTAAGGTGATAGAGAAACAAATCACCAACTTCATATGGAAGGGAAAGAAGCCTCGGATAAGCAAAGCATTACTGAAAAAGAAGAAGAAAGTGGGAGGCCTCACTCTACCTGATTTCAGAACCTATTATACAGCCGCAGTAGTCAAAACAGCCTGGTATTGGTACAACAACAGGCACATAGACCAATGGAACAGAATTGAGAACCCAGATATAAATCCATCCACGTATGAGCAGCTGATATTTGACAAAGGCTCAGAGTCAGTTAATTGGGGAAAAGATAGTCTTTTTAACAAATGGTGCTGGCATAACTGCATATCCATTTGCAAAAAAATGAAACAGGACCCGTATCTCACACCAAGCACAAAAACTAACTCCAAGTGGATCAAAGACCTAAACATAAAGACTAAAACGATAAAGATCATGGAAGAAAAAATAGGGACAACCTTAGGAGCCCTAATACAAGCCATAAACAGAATACAAAACATTACCAAAAATGATGAAGAGAAACCAGATAACTGGGAGCTCCTAAAAATCAAACACCTATGCTCATCTAAAGACTTCACTAAAAGAGTAAAAAGACCACCTACAGACTGGGAAAGAATTCTCAGCTATGACATCTCTGACCAGCGCCTGATCTCTAAAATCTATATGATTCTATCAAAACTCAACCACAAAAAGACAAACAACCCAATCAAGAAGTGGGCAAAGGATATGAACACACACTTCACTAAAGAAGATATTCAGGCAGCCAACAGATACATGAGAAAATGCTCTCGATCATTAGCCATTAGAGAAATGCAAATTAAAACTACGATGAGATTCCATCTCACACCAACAAGGCTGGCATTAATCCAAAAAACACAAAATAATAAATGTTGGAGAGGCTGCGGAGAGATTGGAACTCTTATACACTGCTGGTGGGAATGTAAAATGGTACAACCACTTTGGAAATCCATCTGGCGTTATCTTAAACAGTTAGAAATAGAACTACCATACAACCCAGAAATCCCACTCCTCGGAATATACCCTAGAGATACAAGAGCCTTCACACAAACAAATATATGCACACCCATGTTTATTGCAGCTCTGTTTACAATAGCAAAAAGCTGGAAGCAACCAAGGTGTCCATCAACGGATGAATGGTTAAATAAATTGTGGTATATTCACACAATGGAATACTATGCATCGATAAAGAACAGTGAGGAATCTGTGAAACATTTCATAACATGGAGGAACCTGGAAGGCATTATGCTGAGCGAAATTAGTCAGAGGCAAAAGGACAAATATTGTATAAGACCACTATTATAAGATCTTGAGAAATAGTAAAAACTGAGAAGAACACATACTTTTGTGGTTACGAAGGGGGGAGGGAGGGAGGGTGGGAGAGGGTTTTTTACCGATTAATTAGTAGATAAGAACTGCTTTAGGTGAAGGGAAGGACAACACTCAATACATGGAAGGTCAGCTCAACTGGACTGGACCAAAAGCAAAGAAGTTTCCGGGATAAAATGAATGCTTCAAAGGTCAGTGGAGCAAGGGCGGGGGTTTGGGGACCATGGTTTAAGGGGACTTCTAAGTCAATTGGCAAAATAATTCTGTTATGAAAACATTCTGCATCCCACTTTGAAATGTGGCGTCTGGGTTTTAAATGCTAACAAGCGGCCGTCTAAGATGCATCAGTTGGTCTCAACCCACCTGGAGCAAAGAAGAATGAAGAACACCAAGGTCACACGACAACTAAGAGCCCAAGAGACAGAAAGGGCCACAGGAACCAGAGACCTACATCATCCTGAGACCAGAAGAACTAGTTGGTGCCTGGCCACAATTGATGACTGCCCTGACAGGGAGCACAACAGAGAACCCCTGAGTGAGCAGGAGATCAGCGGGATGCAGACCCCAAATTCTCATAAAAAGACCATACTTAATGGTCTGACTGAGACTAGAGGAATCCCGGCGGGCATGGTCCCCAAACCTTCTGTTGGTACAGGACAGGAACCATCCCTGAAGACAACTCATCAGACATGAAAGGGACTGGACAGTGGGTGGGAGAGAGATGCTGATGAAGAGTGAGCTAATTATATCAGGTGGACACTTGAGACTGTGTTGGCATCTCCTGTCTGGAGGGGAGATGGGAGGATAGAGAGAGTTGGAAGCTGGGAAAATTGTCACGAAAGGAGAGACTGGAAGGGCTGACTCATTAGGGGGAGAGCAAGTGGGAGTACGGAGTAAGGTGTATATAAACTTATATGTGACAGTCTAACTTGATTTGTAAACGTTCACTTGAAGCTCAATAAAAGTTAATAAAAAAAAGACTGGAAAGAAAGAAAGGGCTAAAATGGACATCAGAAGAGCCTCTGAAAGTTGCTCTTAAACATAGAGTAGCTAAAGGGAAAAGAAAAAATGAAGCAAAAGAGCTGAATAGAAGATTTCAAAGGGTAGCTCGAGAAGACAAAGTAAAGTATTACAATGACGTGTGCAAAGACCAGGAGGCAGAAACCAAAGGGGAAGAACACTTTCAGCATTTCTCAAGCTAAAAGAACTAAGAAAAAATTCAAGCCTCCAGTTGCAATAGTAAAGGATTCTATGGGCAAAATACTGAAGGAATACTGAGTCACTGTACCAAAAATAATTGGTCGACATTCAATCATTTCAGAAAGTAGCATATGATCAAGAACCGATGGTACCAAAGGAAGATGTCCAAGCTGCACCGAAGGCATTAGCAAAAAACAAGGCTCCAGGAATTGACAGAATACCAACTGAGATGTTTCAACAAACAGATGCAGCGCTGGAAGTGATCACTCATCTATGCCAAGAAATATCGAAGACAGCTACCTGGCCAACCGACCAGAAGAGATCCATATTTATGCCTATTTCAAAGAAAGGTGATCTAACTGAGTGCAGTAATTATCAAACAATATCATTAATATCACATGCAAGCAAAATTTTGCTGAAGATCTTTCAAAAGCAGCTGCACCAGTATACTGACAGGGAACTGCCGGAAGCTCAAGTCAGATTCAAAAGAGGGTTTGAAATGAAGGATACATTGCTGATGTCAGTTGGGTCCTGGCTGAAATCAGAGAATACCAGAAAGAAGTTTACCTGTGTTTTATTGACTATGCAGAGGCATTTGACTGTGAGGATCATAATAAATTATCGATTTAACATTGTGAAGAATAGGAATTCCAGAACACTTAATTGTGCTCATGTGTAACCTGTACATAGACAAAGAGGCAGTCATTCAGACAGAGCAAAGGGATACTGCATGGTTTAAAGTCAGGGAAGGCATGCATCAGGGTTCTATCCTTTCAGGATACTTATTCAATCTGTATGCTGGTCAAATAATCCGAGAAGCTGGGTTCTAGGAAGAAGAACAGGGCACCAGAATTGGAGGAAGACTCATTAACAACCTGCATTATGCAGATGACACAACCTTGCTTGCTGAAAGTGAAGAGGACTTAAAGCACTTCCTAATGAAGATTTAAGGACTATAGCCTTCAGTATGGATTATACCTCAAAACAAAAATCCTCACAACTGGACCAATGAGCAACATCATGATAAATGGAGAAAATACTAAAGTTGTCAAGGATTTCATTTTACTTGGATCTACAACCAATACCCATGGAAGCGGCAGTCAAGAAATCAAACAAGGCATTGCATTGGGAAAATCTGCTTACTTAGTAGCATTTTAAACACCAAAGGTATTTCCAAGGGAGCTATAAAATTATCAATCCTCTAAGACCTGAGTCAACTACCAATATAAGAAATATAAAATGAAGTAAGAGTTGAGAGGGGTCCTAAGATACTGCTTGTCAAAACAAAACAAAACAAAAACACTTCTTCCACTTCTACAATGCCCCAGAGAATGCTGCTTGGTATAAAGTAGAACATTATAAGCACCATAAGATAAAATTATGGGAATTGGGGAAAAAAATGCCATCTGCCCTTTAAATAAGGGGGAAGGGACAAAAAGATCGAGATAAGTTGCTGAACATATAACATTTATATTTTTATTAGAAGACATAACTTCACAAAATCCATTAGCATCTAATGTAGAAACTGAAGACCAAGTGTTTTCAGTCATGTGACCAATAAAATTATGTTCTTTGAACAAGTAGTTATCTAGGGTTTAGGAGGAAGTATCTTGTGAAATATGTCAGGAATTTTGAAAAAAAATCCTTATTTCCGTTTAAAATATAGCCACATAACACATGGTTTAGAGACAAATGCTGGAGGCCTGCAACCTATATGATACAGATGAATCCCCAAATACTGTCCAGGTGTTTTATTTTTAAAGGAATCCAACAGTAACGGAGCATGTCAAAATATTAGAGTCTATACCATATGCCCATTCTCCTAAAACTGTAAAGTCAAAGTCCTTTCCAGCCGCCTCAAGTCTAGCCTGAAATTAGCCCATGGGGATAGAAGTAAGAGAGGAGTTATAAATCCCTGTTCTGTCAAGTCGAAAGAAAAGCAAGCATGTAAATGGCTCTGAGGCTAAAAAAGATTCCTCCCTAAGGCAGAAGTAAGAATGTTTGCTTACATCTTTATAAATAAAGTTCTGTCAAGCTGTGAGGGAAATATACTCATATCTATAGGGGTAGCCAGGGAGTCAGCCTGTGAGTCTTCAATGTAATCTATTTCCACACAAAGGACATTCTCCCCAGCTTCCTCCTGGGACAGTAAATAATCACTAATCATCCCAGACGGTGTGAATCTAAACTTATCAGGGACAGATAATAAATCAGAGCATTCTGATGTGTGCCATGCTATTACAGTTCCAATGATTTCACACCGATGGGACATTCAAACTGCTAAGTAGCATAATTAGTTACAGATAATTCCAAGACATTAATCATGCTTAGAATAAATCCTTGGAACAAATATTGAAAATATTCTTTATCATATATATTACCACATGCCTGAAAGGGACTAATTCCGTACTGGCTCATAGCATGCTGGAAGTCCAAATGAAGAGAACTTTTTAATAGCCAGAAGTGATATTCCATTAGACATTTTATAAGATGAAACACCCTCCCACTGCCACCTTTGGTAATTTCTCAAATTTTGCTGAAACCAGACATATAATTTTATATTCAAGAGAATTTTAATTTAAATTTTATTCAACTATTTCCTGAAAAAATGCAACTGTCCTTTCATCAATGAATGCAATATCTGTCCCAGACATAATTGTGAAGCAAGTGAATTTCATTTTGAGATGCATGCTCATTCTTTTCTTAGGGTTTATTTCAACATTTCAACTCATTCTCAGAAGGCATGTCTTGTAAAGTTCCCCATTCAGGCCTGCTTTCTCCTCTGATTATTTTTCCTCAGTCTCCCTTCAAAGCTTACTCCTCCTATGTCCCATTTTCTTAGAATCAAGAACTTTACCAGCTACTCTCATTAAGTAAGCCATACCTAAGTATTATCAACGGAGAACAATTTAACAAAAGCTTGTCTTCCCCAATACCATAGCTTCATTATGAACTGTAAGGCTTGAAAATGAGTAAGTTTAGGATGAAATGATGAAAAATTATTTTGTGTTTTATTGGTCTATGGTATATGAGCAACTATCTTAAGTCTAGAGTTGGTCAAGAGGTAATAGGTGAACCCAGGGCATGTGGGTTACCAACATGAGTTGTTGCAAGCATTTAAAAGTACTATATGCTGAGAAGGCTGTACAGAACTTGCACATGTTTCCTCTAGATGTTCAGTAAAATGTCCATCTAAAATTCTAAATTCACTCTCCAATTTCTAGCCATTTAATTTTAGATTATGCAATCAGCTTACTCTATTTTGTAAACAGCACATTAATTCCAATTGCCACATCCCTATTTCGTGGAATTCTCCACGGAATGTCCTCTTCCAATTAGCCACTCTATCAATCAAATAATAAACATAGGTTGCACACATACAAGGTATGAGATATGCACGCTGGAAAACTGCCCACATTGTCATTACTTTCATCAGGATAAACTCAACTTCCAATTAGATGGTGTCTATCTCATTCCCTGACAACCCCAGTTCTTCTGAACTGACCAAGAATATATTGAGCTGGAAACTAAAGAAGTGTTACAGCCACACACTACTTTAGTAAACTTTGGAAATTTCTTCAAAAGAAAGAGTGGATGAGATTAAAGGAGTATCTGGCTTGCCCATCACTCAACTCAAGTGAAAGAACAATTTTCATAAAAAATAAACAGCAGAACCCTATAATGAGACCCAAGATGAAAATTCATGATAAACAGCAGTAAGATCGCCAGGGGGCATACCTCTGGGAATCAACCAGGCATTGGATGACATATCAAATGAGGACACCACCATGTTGCCTACAGTGGGCTGATATCTGGCAAAGAAGGAAAGGTAGCACAGCAGGACTTGGTAAGGCTTGAGGGAAAGGAGAATTCAAAGATAAGCCTTGACTACTAGTATGTCAGTTAAAAAACCAAAAACCAAACCCAGTGCCGTTGAGTCGGTTCCGACTCATAGCGACCCTATACCGTTCTCAAAAACAGAGAATTCAGAAGACAGAGTTAATTTTTAAGGAGAAGGTAATGAAATTTTTTTTTTTTGAGCTGGTGGCCATGTGGAAACGTCTTGCAAGAAGTTTGGGGTATAATACTGAAAATGAAGAAGAAAAGGGAAGTTCTTTTCTCCTTTCCCCTTTCCCAACCCAGACCCAGTGCCCTCAAATCGATTAGAAAGGCATATTGTTGGCAGAGAAAAAAATTGATGACCTACTTACAGATCACCCCAAATCAACATAACCAAGTTCCAAAAAGGGGATGTCTTAATAATTCATTTGGAAGAAATAAAGCATTGTTGTGTGCCATCAAGTCAGTCCAGACTCACAGTGAAGTGAGCCTATAAACTCATTGCCGTTGAGTCTATCGCAATCCTTAGCAATAGCAACCCTACAGGACAGAGTAAAACTGCCCCATAGGGTTTCCAAGGCCGTGAATCTTTACAGAGGCAAACTGCCACATCTTTCCCCTGCAGAGCGCCTGGTGGGTTTAAATAATTGCCGACCTTTCAGTTAGCAGTCCAGTGCTTTAACCACTGCGCCACCAGGGCTGCTTGTAGACTATAACCAAAACCCAAACCAAACCTATTGCCATAGAGTCAATTCTGACTAATGGTAACCCTCTAGAACAGAGTAGAACTATCCCATAGGAAACTCAATAATAATCACAGACCACTCCCGCCCTTGCTTGTAATAGCACATGCTGGTTATAGTTCCAGCGTAGACAGCATTTTGAAGCTATCTTGGGAACAAAGGTTTCTTGTGGAAGCCTTGAGATCTCCCGTAGCTTCATAAGAATTGGTAGATCCATACGTCTGAACGATCTACAGGTCTTACATTAGCCAGCTGTAACATGTTTGCTACCAATTATCATGAAGTAGAGATTGCAGTTCTCCTCCCACTGTAGATTGACTCCACTGGGGAGGGGGCAGTAAAGACATCATCAATTCCCCAGCAGTCTCCTCAATTATATCACCTGTGATGGTTAATTTTAAGTGTCACCTTGGCTAGGCTATGGTGACCAGTTTTTTTTTTGTTAATCAGTAGCCTTCTATAATGTAGGTGGGCCTTATCCAATCAGTTGAAGGCCTTAAGAGCAAAAGCTGAGGTTTCAGAAGGAGAAGGTTTTGCCTCAAGACTGTAAACAGATATCCTGCTTGAATTTCCAGCCCACCACCCAGCCTACTGATTTTGGACACAGACTGCTGGAGTTTCCAGTCTACTACCTCACCTACAGATTTTGGACTTGTCAGCCCCCACACCTACATAAACCAATCTCTTTCTCTCTCCCTATATATAAATGTGTGTGTATATATATATGTGTATATACATATGTATATATGCATATACATATGCACGTACATACACATACATACATAAAGAGAGAGAGAGAGAGCCCTGGTGATGCATTGGTTAAGAGCTACAGCTGCTAACCAAAAGGTTGGGAGATGAAATCCACTAGCCACCTCTTGGAAGCCCTATGGTGCAGTTCTACTCTGTCCTATAGGATCACTATGAGTCGGAATTGACTCAATGGCAACACGTTTGGTGTATAAAACCCCAAACCAAACCCAGTGCCATCGAGTTGATTCTGACTCCTAGCGACCCTACAGTACAGAATAGAACTGCCCCATAGAGTTTCCAAGGAGCGCCTGGTGGATTCGAACTGCCGGCCTTTTGGTTAGCAACCGTAGCACTTAACCACTATGCCACCAGGGTTTCCTTGGGGGGGTGTGTGTGTGTGTGTGTGTGTATAAATGATCATATATTTTATTGGTTCTGTTTCTCTAGAGAACCCCAAGACACCAAGTGACTGCTGTACTCCGGTAGAATAAGAGGTATGAATCTCGATGTTCTCCAAACCATCTAGTGCCCTCAGGCAGGTTTTGAGCAGCCCGAGTCATTCACTAAGTTATTTCATTCACCCTGGGCTCATTCCTAGGGCTAAATTCTCTACTTCAACGTGGGCATGGAGGAATAGGTATTTAAAGGAGCCACAGCTTGGGCTGAAGGCACCAAATGTATGTGGAGGCTTATATAAACCTCACCAGAGGTAATTCTGAAAAAGATTGGAGTCATATCTCAACAACTCACATCGGGCAAATGTTTCACCCTTCTACAGATTAGCTCAGTTGCACTGAACATCACCACTATTTCACACCATCTGCGGCAGACTGCTAGACACACACACACACACACACACACACACAGTGATACTCAGTTCTTCTTAACCTTTACTATACAAATTGCAAATAAAGACGGAATACTTTATAGTTTTTAAAATTCACATTACTTAAAAGTTTAGCTTGCATTTCTTTTAATCGAACTGATGCTTTAGCTCCATTTTAAGTCTATAATTTACAGAAAACCTTGTCTGGAAAAATCCACCCATATTTAAGCCATATATGTGCATGGTACAATTCAAAATGCTTCCACATTGCTTGTTTGCGCTTCAGAGCTGTCCTGTGAGTGGATAAGGCTGGGATAATCATCTCCATTATACAAATGAGATAAAATGGTACCTAGAAAAGAGATCTGGTTTGCCTAATGCCTACGTTGTAAGTTAGTAATGGAATCAGGATTAGAATTCAGGTCTTCTAATTCCAAATCCAGTATTTTTTTTCATGGAACATCATACACTTTCTGCTATACTGAAATATTTTGTTTCATATTGGCCTTTAAAAATGTTACATATTCTTACTTGTCATAAAAAGTCAGTCAGTGGGTTCCTTGTTTTTTTTTTATTAAATTTTGTTTACTTGCCCCAAACAGAACAAGGTTATGACCTTTATGAAAGCTTGAGATATAGTCCATAATGCTCTCAAGAAAGATTTATGATCTCACACAACATCTTACTGCTGTCATTAAAAACAAGTGGTGAGATAAAAGTGGTTTCAATTACACAAGGAAAGGGTTGCCCTATTTCAAAGGCAGACTGAATACAGAATGCTGGAAAATAACTGAGTTACTGTTTTCTCTCCTGTTTCAGAATCTAAGACAATGAGCATGAATGTATCTTCTTTCCTTCTATCATTTATAGTCAACAAAAACTGCATATGCTGGGAAAATAATAGTTCACCCCCAAAGCATATTTGTTCTTTTCACCATTACACCATTGCTTTCTCTGTGGCAAAGTTGTACTTTGGGGAACATCCAAGGGCTACTGAATTTTCTAAAGGTTTTTAAGTGGTGTGCTTTCCTCATATCATAGAAGAAAGTTTATTAGAATCTCTTTGCTTTACCTGACAGGATGTGACCCAGGGTGAAGGACAGAAAAGTTGATTGCAATTACACCCTTTTGAGACCTCCAGAAGATTGACACCTATTTTCAGATTTGTTTACAGTCGGCTCGCTGAGAAATAACGTTTCCATTTTACACTGGGGGTACAAAAAAAAGTCACCTGCAAGGGCAAAGACCATTTTATGATCTGTAGCTCCTAATACAATCTTAAACACTGACTACTATGTAAAAATTTATTTAACTGACTTCCATAAAAATAATATATGAGGATTTTCAGGGTAGAAACATACTCCACTAAGTATGAATGAAGCTGTTTGGGTGTGGCAAACTGCTTACAGAAATGGTCCCAATTCTCTGCTCCTTCCTGTAGTCACACCCTTTGCAACATGACTTGACAGCTCCTCCGATCCAAAGGTACAGTTTATTTTCCTACCCCCTTAAGCTGGGCTGTGCTGTCCCTGTGACTTGCTTTGGCAAACAGAATATGGAAAAAGTAACAGTATGCCAGTTCTGGGCCTGGGCCTCACTCTCTTGGAATAAACTACCATTTGGGCAAGTCCAGGCTAGCCTGGGGGGCAGGGGGAAAAGAGACATGTAGAACAATGGCAAGCTATCCCAGCTAAGGCCATCCCAGAGCAGCCAGCACCCAGCTGACCCAAGAGCTAACCACAGACACACAAGCAAACTCAGTTGAGATCAGCCCAAACTGCTGACCCAATAAAATCATGAGCTACCTAAATGGTTGTTGTTTTAAGCGCTTAAATTTTGGGGTGGTCTGTTGCACAGCAAAAGATAATTAGCACATAGCGGAAAAGCTAGCAGAGGAAGAATCCCATAATCCTATTCAGAAAAGAGCTTCTGCCAAGAGCTTCACATTTCAGGGAAGTCCCTAGGAAGGAAACTCTACCTCTCTTTTTACCCTTTACCCATTTCTTCCCAAGGGAACAGGACCAGTAGCCTGATTGGTGAAACCCTGACATTTGTTGGGATTAAGGAGGTTAAAGATGGCCGGCCTGCTTTCTTTCTCTCATCAATTTGCTTTCAAATGGAACAAGCCCTCTTCCTCCTCTGCTTCCTAGTTCTTTATGGCAAATCTTTCTATGTTTGTAGGTAGGAGAGGGGGTCCACCAACATCATGTACTGTCCTACTCGTTATGGTGTGTTGAGCAGGCCTGTGATCCTTCCTGATGGCCTCTAAAAATGCCCTGCAGATCCAGGTCTCTTCACAGCTAAGTCCAGATTCAGGATGGAAGTAAGAGTAACCATTAAATTTCAGGCCCAAACTACACTTCCAAGACAGATCTGCAGTTGGATACTTTCATGTCCATTCTTACTAACAGAACCCCAAGGGAAGAAGGGATGGGTCTTAGTACTTTCTCCTCAACAAAAGAGGAGAATCTTGACCTGAACCTTTAAACATATAATTAAATGGAATTTATCATGTAGATTTTCTAGATTATAATGCCACTGCCTTTTCCCCCAAGTTCTATGGGATTATTATGACTAGAATATAGCCCTAATCCTTTTGTATTTAACTTTTCTATAAAATATCTAGATAAGAACCACACATAAACTTCCATCCACTCTCTTTTGGTCCCTTTATATGCAGAGATAAGAAGCTACTTCGATCATACAACAGCTGGTCTTTCTTTCCAACTGTCAGGTTTTCTGCTCTATTTTAAAACTCAGTACTTGATAGAAGAATTGAATATTTTTTCAGAAAGAGAATAGGATATAAAATTAGATAACGGATAGCAACTCAATTAAGCATGTTAAAGATGTCTGAGTTACACACATACACACTTAGTTCTTTTGGAAGCTGTATTAGGGAACAACACAAATATGAAATTTTATATATTTTTGTTTAACCTGCCAAAAATTTTACAGATCATATGATGTAAGGAAATGTGAAAAAAAATTATGTGGGATGACCAAGACCAATACCAGGAGAAAAATAGCATAGATTCTCACCTAATCTTCAATTTAAAACTATATTTTCTATATCTCAGGAGACCCTATTCTTGGTCTTTGGCACCTCTACACATACGGAATTCAGAGCTATTCACAACTTCCTTTTAAGAAAATATCTGCATTTGCAAAATCAGCCTGAACATGTCTATTTCTATCTACTGATTCAGTGTTTTTAATGTTAACAAGTCTATTCAAGTTTCTATTTCTTCCTCAGTCAGTTTTTGTAAACATTTTTCAAAAAAAAGTTCATTTTGTCTAAGTATACAAAGTTACTGAAATGAAGTAATATTCCTTAATTTATTCTCAGTTTTATCTGTAATTATATCCTTTTTTCATTCCTACTATATATATTTTTTTATATATAGTATGACAGTAAGTTTATATTTCTCTTTTATTATATCTATTTTTTATCAATTTAGTTGAAGTTTAATTTATTAATTTTTTCAAAAAATTAACTTTGGGCTTTTTGTTCATCCTTAATGCATGTTTCTTCTCTCTTTCACTGATTATAAAATTATATATTATTTACTTCATTCTACTTTCTATAAAATTATTCTCTTTTGTCTGATAGTAATATATGTTTATAGAATTATTTTGGTTTATGCTTGTCTTATGATATGTTAGGTGGTAAAAAGTGCTATGGAAATAAAGCAGGGTAAGGCTTAAAGAGTTATGGAGTGGTGCTCTGGGAAGGCTTCCCACTATGGTGAGTTTGAAGCAGAGACCTGAATGAGGTGAGGATAGAAGCCATGTGAGTATCTGGGAGAGAAGGGTTTCAGGTAGAGAAAAAAGCATAGGTAACTGCTAAATATGATTAGTGTGTTTGCAACCAGCAGAGGGGCCAAGCATGGCTCCAGAGAAATAAGAAAGGTAAAGAGTCTTAGAGATGAGATCAGAAAGGACAAGGGGCTAGATCAAGTAAGAATTCATAGGTTATGGGAGAATTTATTCTGAGTAAGAAGGAGAGCTATTGGAGGGTTCTGAGCAGCACAGGGACATGGCTGGACTTACACTTTAACAGTATCAACGTGACTGCCATGTTGAGAAAAGATTATGGGGTCCGGGTGGGGCACAGGTCAAGGGCAGAAGCAGAAAAACCAGTTGGAAGGCTTTTGAAATAATTCAGATGTGAGGTAATGGTGGCTTGGGCGAGCATAGCAGTAGTAGAGAAGGTGAGAAATAGTCTGATTTGGGATCTATTTTAAAAGTTTGAACTGGTTGGACTTGCTGATGGATAGATAGGCAGTCTGAGAGAAAGAAGAATCAAGAATGAGTCCTCCTAAACCAAAAGCAAAGAAGTTTCCTGAATACAACTAAATGCTTTGAAGACTAGAGCAGCAGGGACAGTGGTATGGGGACCATGGTTTCAGGGGACACCTAGGTCAACTGGCATAACAAAATGTATTAAGAAAATGTTCTGCACCCCACTTTGGTGAGCGGTGTCTGGAATCTTCAAAGTTAGCATGCAGCCATCTAAGATGCATCAATAGTCTCAACCCTCCTGGAGCAAAGGAGAATGAAGAACACCAAAGACATAAGGTAAACATGAGCCCAAGAGACAGAAAGGGCCACACAGACCAGAGACTGCATCAGCCCGAGACTAGAAGAACTAGATGGTACCTGGCTACCACACATGACTTCCCTGACAGGGAACACAACAGAGAATCCCTGATGGAGCAAGAGAACAGTGGGATGCAGGCCTCAAATTCTCATAAAAAGACCAGAGTTAATGGTCTGACTGAAACTGGAAGGACCCCAGAGGTCATGGCCCCTGGACCCTCTGTTAGCCCAAGGACTAGAACCATTCCCAAAGCCAACTCTTCAGATAGGGATTAGACTGGACTGTAAGACAGAAAATGATACTGATGAGGAGTGAGCTTCTTGGCTCAAGTAGACACATGAGACTATGTGGGCAGCTCCTGTCTGGAGGCAAGATGAGAAGCCAGAGGGGAACAGGAGCTGGCTGAATGGACACGGGGAATACAGGGTGGAGAAGAGGAGTGTGCTGTCACATTAGGGGGAGAGCAGCTAGGGTTACATAGCAGGGTATGTATAAGTTTTTGTATGAGAGACTGACTTGATTCGTAAACTTTCACTGAAAGCACAGTAAATAAAAATGGAGATAATAGCAAAAAAGAAAAAAGAATGAGACCTATATGCTTGATATGAACAATGAACACATGAAGTTGGCATATACTGAAATGAGGGTGACTGTAAGAGGAGCTCGTTTGCAGAGGAAATCAAGACTTTGTTTTTTAACCTGTTAAATTTGAGATGCTTATTAATTATCCAAGCGGAGATATCTGATTGGCACTGGAGTTTAATCCAGAGATGCAGGCTAAAGATATAAATTTGGAAGTCATCACTTATAGAGATGGTCTTTAAAACCATGGAATGATGACAGCACTAGGGAGTGAGTGAAGACGGAGAAAAGATCTAATGACCGAGCCCTAGGGCACTCCAATGTTTAAAAGCAGGAAGATGAAAAGAACACAAAGGCAAATAAAAGGAAGCAGCCAGTGAGGCAGGGAGAAAATCAAGAGAGAGCAATGTCCTGAAGGCTGAGGGGAGGAAGTGATTTAAGAAAGAGAAACTCCACTGCATCAGAATGGAGATGATAGATAGGTCAAGTAAGATGAGAACTGAGAATATTTAATTCTCAGGATGGCAATGTGAAAGTCACTCTGGGAACTTGAACGAAGTAGTTTCAAAAGAGTGGTTAGGGATAAATGCCACATTGGAGTATATTCAAATGAAAGGAGAGATAGTAAGATGAGAAAACTTAAGTTCTGCTGTAAACCCCACTGCCGTGGAGTCGATTCTGACTCGCAGCAACCCTACAGGACAGAGTAGAACTGCCCCATAGGGTTTTCAAGGCTGTAAATTTTTACTGACGCAGACTGTCACATCTGTCTCCTGAGGAACGGCTGGTGGGTTCAAACTGCCAATCTTCTGGTTGGCAGCCGAGTACATTAACCACTGCACTACCACAGCTCCTTTTGCTGTAAAGGGGAATAGAAAAATGGGAGGGGTTATAGCTGAAAGAGGAGGGATCAAAATAAGTGGTTCTTTTTTAAGACGGAAGATGCTATAGCATGTGTTTACGCTATTGGGAATGATGGGAAAAATTCATCATGCAGAAAGAAAAATGACAATTTCAAGAGTAAAATCCTTCTATTCCAGGGACTGACAAACTTCTTCTGTAAAAGGCCAGATAGTAAATATTTTAGGCTTTGTGGGTCACACCACGCAACTCTGCTGTTGTAGCATGTGAAAGCAGCCATAGACAATACATAAACGAATGAATGTGGCTGTGTTCCAATAAAACTTTATTTCCAAAAACAGGCAGCTGGCTGGATTTGGCAGTAGTTCGTCCACCCCTGTTCAATAATATTTTCTGAATTGGAATAAAATTCTTTTCAACAAAATGTAACACTGTGTACTACATAATAATATAGTTAGATGGAACTGAATCTGTTTTATAGTAATATTTTAGAATAACGCATCATTGTCACCCTGCAGGGAGATTCCTAGCTCTGGGACCACATCACTCTCTCCTTAGCCTCATCCTATGTAATTCTCATCAGTACTTAGTATAAAGATAAGAAAAAGATGCTTATCAAATCTTAAGGGTTACGTAAAGCTGAAAGGGAATTTTTTTTAAATAACAGAATGATAAAGATGTCAGCTAAGCAGGATACCAGAGCTGAAACAAGCATTGTAGAATAAAACTTACAATAAAAAAAAATTACACAACTTAACAGATCTAGCATAAAAATTTATACACAAAACATCAAAAAGTCTCAGCTGACTGTAAGCTCCATATTATTAAAAAGAATGGCCTAATTGCTAAAAAAGCTAACACTCAAAATTAGCTGACACTGATAAATCTAGCATGCAGAACAAGGGAGAGAATCCTCCCATATGTGGAGACTTATACAATATTCCAGGAACTACATTTTGAGGGCGGATCTGTCCAGTTAGAGTCCATTTAGAGGTGAGTGGGCCAGGATGGGTAAGAAGTCAGAAAACCATTTTATATAAGGAATAGTTACAGCATCGAAGGACATTTAATATGGAAAAGAGAACACTTAGTATAGGCAGGAAAGCAGTCTTCAAACACTTGAAGGGCTAGCACATGAAAGGAAGAATGGGAAGCCACTGGTTATATGATGGTTCTTTTCTAAACATTACAAGGCCGACTTTTCCAACGGTTATTTAGAGCTGTCCATAAATGCTGCCCAGTGAGTTAGTGAGCTTTCTAAAAGTAATCAAGCAGAGGATAGATGTCATAAAGGAGATGCTTTTACTCTCAATATTTATTCCTTGATTTTCTCAAGTAAAGTACGAATAATTCTCTTAAAGGGAATTTGCTAATAACTTTTCAATTTTTTAAAGGACTCCAGGAAGGTTAAGATGGATTTAGGCAGCCCCTAGGAATCAACCGAACCATGGAAAATAAAGCATCACTCAATTTTTTTTGTCATGAAAGAAGCCCTTCCATCATGACTCTGTTCTGCCCATTTTACACATCTTTCTGGAACACTCCACCGGCTAGGGCTCTGCCTGGGCTGTGAGCCGTAGGGTTCAGCAATGCAACCACCAAGCCATCATTTTTCCGACTCATTAGACCATATTATTAGAGTTGTCACCACTACAGCCCCTACAGCTTGGGGCCTAAATATGTGTGAGCCCAAGTTTGGGAACTCAGAGCTTATCTTTCATTTTTTTAGTTTTATTTTATTTAACAACATAGTTAAGGAGAATATTCTCTCAAGGCTCAGGATATGAGTCTTTTGCCTTAACATGTTTTGCTTACCAGGCTATTTCTGAGAGAGAGAGAAGTAGCATCGAGAGAGAGAAGTAGCATCGAGAGAGAGAAGTAGCATCTTGGTGTTTCTCCATCATCACAGCAAAGGTCAGGTCATGCATTGCTGGTACCCTAGGGTGGCTCCGAAATGATCTGTCAAGCATGTGGAACGCCAGGCTGGGACTGTTTCAACATCACAGAAAAGCAAAGCTCCAGCGCACCCTGTCTGGCATTTTCCTGTTCCAGATTCTTTTCTGACCACTTTCCTGATCAAATTTATAACAAGGTGCAACTGTAATGGGATGACTGTTTAAGAGGCCTTTCTTAGATGTTCATTTCTCAGTTATTTACTTTACCCCTGGAATCACACAGGTTAAAAATTCTAATTACACTTGTTAACGTTCCTCTAGCCACTTATTTTCCAGGTGTACAATCATAAAACTAGACTAATAACTCAATTATAACCAACAATCATATAGCACTTTACCAAGGATAAAGTGCTTTCATGGACATATATCATCTCATGGAAGATCCACAGGATAGGAATTTATTCAATAAATGGTATCATCAAAAACATTTGTTAGAAGTCCCCACAATTTAGAGGGTTTGGGGTATATCAGGAGCAAGTTAATGAGCTAGAATCTGTACTGCCCATCACAACAATTTACATTAAAAAATACATAGCTAGACAGGTTCTGAGTAAATGCAGGGGTTTTGTTTGTTTAATTTTATGTCTGTCAGACATATGTCCCAACCTTACCAAGTGATGACAAAGTCATATATCTTTTTATACTCCAAGTGTTATAATCCCGGCTTGCCACAGAGTTTGCCTCAAGAGTCCCTGCAATCTTTTGCATTCTGAAACACAGAATACTCCAGAAAGAGTGGCCCGCTTACTTCTGCTCTGGCCTTCCTTCTCATCCTGTTACCATACACTCTGGGTACTGATAATCTTTGTGAGAACACCACTCTGCCTCACACAGCTGCATATGCTGGTGACTGCTATGAGCTCCCATTTTTGCCTCAGGTTTGGGGATACTGCTAGTGGGACTGGAGATCAGATGCACCCACCTGAGTCTAGAGGCTGCAAAACTGCTGCCTGGCCAAATCCTTATGGGTTTGGGGCTGCTACTGGTGACAAATGGAAGCTGAGGCTTGACCAGCCTAGGTCTCCCTATGCATAAGGGCAACGGATTTACAGCACCGAAATTGCTCCAGTCCTCTTTATGCCTTAAAAGAGTTTAGGCCAATTTAAGGCCTTTCCTACACTGGGACAATAGTCTACCTCCTTTTCTGCCCTAGGATAAACCTCTTTCCAGGGGGACAGATACTGTGAACATCAATTGCCCTCAAGGAAGAAGTCACCACCACTCATCAGGATGAGATCTCTTCCCATGGTCTGAACAATCAGAAATGAATCTGCTATTTTGTAATTGAGACTGTTAGCTGACTATCCAATAGAATTCTTCCCCCTTTTTTTTGGTAACAGGACAATTATTTTGTTGAGTGTGGCATTGGGCCGAGCAATAAAATACTTGTCCAAGCTTCCATTACAGATAAGGGTGGCCAATGAGGTGTAGGCAGAAGTCTTTCAGCAGGGCTTTTGAGAAATTTCTATACAGGGGCCTGAGTCAGCTCCTTTTTCTTGCCTGGAACACTATGGCTAGAGCTGCAACAGCCACATTGCCACCATGAGGCGACCTTGAGGATAAAAGCAGCACCTTAAGGATGGCTGAGTAAAAAAATAGGAGCCTGGAATATCAGTGATATCGTAGAACCACCAAGGCACCTCTGAACTTCTTTTACACTGCCCCCCGGGGAATACTTGGCAATGTCTGGAGACATTTTTGGTTTTCACAACTGGGGAGCGATGCTATCCCATGTGGTAGATAGGGTCTCAGGATACTGCTAAACATTCCACAATGCACAGGACAGCCCCCCACCACAAAGAGTCATCCAGCCCAAAATGTTAAGTAGCTCTGAGGTTTAGTAGCCTTGCATTAGAGAATAAAAACATTTGTTATTTCAGGCCTATGTTGTTTCTGTGAGATATAACTCCTGGTACACACTGGAAACATTCTCAAAATCAAGGTCGTTTCATCTTACTTAACTGTCACGTTGTCACATTTATAAGAACTAGAGTGAATGTTAAACAAAATGTTTGTATTGTGTAACTCAGGCTCCCTTTATTTAAATTTAATATTTCCACTGCCAGGAAAAAAAAAAAAAGAGAGAACAACAATTATGAACACTTTAAGGTTGCTGCCAGGCAACACATTGTTAACAAAGTTATTGCATCACTGTTCTGTGAGTTAAAAGCAATAGGCTTGGTTCCTAAAAAAGTTAAACACAGAATTATCATATGACCCAGCGATTCCACTCTTAGGTATATACCCAAAAAACTGACAACAGTATTCAAATAAATACTTGCACATGAATATTCACAGCAACACTGTTCACTATTACCAAAAGACAGAAACAATCCATATGTCCACCAATGGATGAATACATAAATAAAATGTGGTATATTCATATATTATTCAGTCAAAAAAAAAAAGGATGAAGTTCTGAGACATGCTACAAAGTAGATGAACCTCGAAAACATTATGCTAAGTGAAGGGTGCTGGTCATTTAAAAATAAAAGACCACGTACTAGATGAGAACAGGCAAATTCATAGAGACAGAAAGCAGATTAGTGGTTGCCAGGGTTTGGGGGAAGGGAAGATTAGATAGGGACTGCTTAATGGGTACAAGGTTTCCTTTTAGGGTGATGGATATGTTCTGGAACTGGACAGAGATGATGGTTGCACAACACTGTCAATGTACTAAATGCCACTGAATTGTACACTTTAAAATGGTTAATTTTATGTTATGTGAATTTCACCCCAATCAACAACAAAATTAAAAAAAATAATAGGCTAATGCTGATTGTCTCTGTGTTTTAGAAATAGTTATTTAGTACCCATTAAATTTTCTGAAGGACCAGACTATTTGTCTAAAAATTAGACCTACTGAGGGAAAATTCAGAATCATAGCATTTCAAGTTGACAAAAGTGAAAAGTCTTGATACCAGTTATCTGTAAGGCTTGGGAACTGGTTCTTCTCTGAAGGGCTGACACGAATGGTATAGTGAAAAATGTGGGCCTGAAAAATACTAGCAGTAGAACTCTGGGAACTGGGCAAGTGCTCTAAGCGAGGACTCAGCCTTTTCTTCTGTAAGGGTCTTCCAAAAGCTGGCAGAGTCATGCTGATAAATGGGTAGGTGTTAGGGTCACCTCAGTCTACAATGTTTTGCATCACTCTGGTGAAATTCTTCATATTATTAAAAAACCTCTATTTAAAAGTTCTCTTGAGCACATTTCAGAATTTGTGAGTAAGCTAGGTTTGCATGTCAATCTATTTGAAACTAGAATCAAACTTACTTTTCAAAGAGTTTTTTGGTTTTTTCTTTTCTTTTCTTTTCTTTTTCCTCCCAACTAGGTTGTTGACATAATTCTTCATTTGAACTGAAGTCGGAAAAACAAATAAGCCTTCTAAATACTTTTAGTTATTTATGGATAAGGTATCGTGGTAGAAATGTTCATTTCCTCCCATTCTACAAAAGATAAAAACAAAGAAAAGAAAAACATATAATTTATTCATATTTTTCTTGTTTCAGTGTGTGAGTTCAAACTGCATGGAACACCTGCATTTCGACCCCTTTTCTGCCTCCATGCAATGATTGTTTACAGTTACATTCACACTGGAGCAATTAAGAAGAAGGCAGTGTTCATGTGAAATTATATATAATGACAAATTTTAGTTTTCAAACTCGCCCACGCTATGTAATCGAGCAAGTATCACTATTACCTATGGTTCTTAGAATTTAAGGATCAACTGGTCATTCCAAAAAACACATTTATATGTATTTCTAAGCTTAAGACAGCTGTAGCTTTACCAAACGTTTTTATGAGCTGAAGCTAAATGAGTCAGCAATTAGCTATTTAAAAGAAGCAACAGGACAAATGTTAAAACTAAAACCAAGATAGTTTTTACCAACCAATTCTTTGAAAATTCTTCCTAACTAACTCATAATTAAATAAGTCAGCATGTAACCTACACCAGTAATTTCTCTTATAAGGATCAGCACAAAGCTGGTTCCTATGAGGTGGAGGTTAAAGATGTCCCAAATGTCCAACTTTTCCAAGCTGCTGTACCGCTCCATCATCTCTAACATCAACTCCTCCCTCCCCCCTCAGCACTCTCCCTCCTGTCTTTGGGTTCCCTAATTTCTTGCAACACCTCACAGAACTCACGGACCATATAAGGAAAATGGCTCACGAGGTTTTGTAGGTTGGCAAGTCCCTTTCACGGGTCAGGGGTACACTTCTCCCTGGCCCTCCGTCTCTGCCCAAAGGCACTCAGCTTTCTCGATCCCTGGGCCAGGAAGCCCACTGCACCATCTCCTGCGGGTCTCTGCTGCCAGTTTCTGCTGCAAGTCTCTCCTTCATTGGTGGTGGTGGGCTCTCCCCTTTGCTCTGGAATTGGCTCTCTTTTAAGGCAAAACTGACCAATCCCCTTGGTAGACCACAATTACCCTATCACACAACCACTTGGGTAGGAGTTACAAGGCCGTGGCTATAAAGGTCACTCACAAAAGCAATCCACTACAGACCACTCACCCCCAATTATTTTGCACCCATCACCATTTAAGTTATGTGAAGCATATGAACCCAGGGCCAAGAGTTTTTATGACTCTGGGTTGTTTGAGGCAGAATCTATGTGTTTCTTCAGCGTTTAATATTTAAGGTTTGGCACAGAGGTAGAAGTTGAGAAATCAATGGTATGCCAATAACCTGGGAAGAAAAACGCTGTAGCAGATGCTGTCATTGTCTCACCCATAACTCCCCACCCTTATCATTTCTGGAAAGCCAACATTCAATTTCCAAAGTCTACATTTTTTTTGCACGAGGGCGTTCTCTGGTCATCAGAGCCCATTCTTCCCATGCAGACAGATGATCAGAGTGCCAAGGAATTAGTGCCCACCAGGAACAGACCTCAGCCAATGACTCTCAGGAGTTGGTATATAAAACCCCCAGCTTTCTTGCTCCTCAAGTGGAATAACTTGGAGGTGTGTTCTACACTGTATCCCAAAGTTCCCCAGTGATATTAATATTCAATTGTCCACAGCTGTCACTGGCTTAATAATGCACACTTTATTGGATCTTTCTCTTCTCTGTCTCACTTCCCCAATTCCATACTGTTATTTCCTGAAATCACCTCCAAAAATACAACTTTCATTTGATCTTTGTCTCAGAGTTTGATTTTGGGGGGAAACAACCTAAAACAATGGCTCACTGTCTATGTTAATCAAGTCAACCCTGTGTCACCATTTCTGCTTCCTATCCTCTCCAATGGTATCTTTCAAGGCTACTCACTGAAGTGCCACAAAACATATTTGTGGGCTATAACCAAAAAAACCCAAACCGACTGCCATCACATCAGAGTAGAACTGCCCCATAGGGCTTCCAAGGTTGTAATCTTTACAGAATAAAACTGCCTTATCTTTCTCCGGTAGAGGTGCTGGTGGGTTTGAATGGCTGACCTTTCACTTAGCAGCCCAGTGCTTTAACTACTGGGCCACCAGGGCTGCTTGTAGACTATAGGAAACTCAAAATAATCACAGACCACTCCCACCCTTGCTTGTAAAAGCACTTGCAGATTATAACGCCTGTGCAGACAGCATTTTGAAGCTATCCTGGGAACAAAGGTTTCTTGTGGAAGCCTTGAGATCACCTGTGGCTTTATAAGAATTGGCAGATTCATATATCTGAACAGTCTATAAGTCTTGCTTTAGCCAGCTATAGCAAGTTTGTTAGGATCGTCATGAAGTAGAGATTGTAATTCTCCTCCCACTTTAGACTGATTCTATGGTGGAGGGAAGGTAGTAAGGACATCACCAATTCCCCAGCAGTTTCTTCAATTACACCATTTGTGATGGTTAATTTTAAGTGTCAACTTGGTTAGGCTATGGTCCCCAGCTTTTTGGTTAATCAGTAGCCTAGATTTGGCTATTTACTTCAATCAGTTGACCTTAAGTAAAATAAATTACCTTCTGTAATGTAGGTGGGCCTCATCCAATCAGTTGAAGTCCTTAAGAGCAAAAACTAAGGTTTCAGAAGGAGAAGGATTTTGCCTCAAGACTGTAAATAGACATTCTACTTGAATTTCCAGCCCACCACCTGGCCTACTGATTTTGGACAAAGACTGCTGGAGTTTCCAGTCTATTACCTCACCTACTAATTTTGGCCTTAACAGCCCCCACAACTGCATAACCAATTTCTTTTATCAACCTCTCTCTCTTTCTACCCCTGATGTTGTTCCGACTCATAGCAACCCTCTGTACAACAGAACGAAACACTCCCCTGTCTCACATCATCGTCACAAACGTTATGTTTGAGCTCACTGTTGCAGCCATTGTGTCAATCCATCTCATTGAGGGTCTTCCTCTGTTTCTCTAACCCTCTACCTTATCAAGCATGATATCCTTCTCCAGGGACTGGTCCCTCATGATAACATGTCCAAAGTATGTGAGAGGAAGTCTTGCCACCCTTGCTTCTAATGAGCATTCTGGCTGTACTTCTTCCAAGACAGATTTGTTTGTTCTTCTGGCAGTCCATGGTATACTCACTATTCTTCACCAAAACCATAATTCAAAGGCATCAATTCTTCTTCTGTCTTCCTTATTCATTATCCAGCTTTCACATGCATATGAGGTGACTGAAAATGCCATGGCTTGGGTCAGGTGCACCTCAGTCCTTAAAGTAACATCTTTGCTTTTTAACACGTTAAAGAGATCTTTTGAAGGAGATTTGCCCAATGAAATGCGTCTTTTGATTTCCTGACTGCTGCTTCCATGGGTGTTGACTGTGTGTCCAAGTAAAATGAAATCCTTGACAACTTCAATCTTTTCTCCATTTATCCTGATGTTGCTTAATGGTCCAGTTGTGAGGGTTTTTGTTTTCTTTATGTTGAGATGTAATCCGTACTGAAGGCTGTGGTCTTTGATCTTCATCAATAAGTGCTTCAAGTCCTTTTCACTTTTCAGCAAGTAAGGTTGTGTTATCTGCATATCACAGCTTGTTAATGAGTCTTCCTCCAATCCCCATAGATCTTCATACAGTCCAGCTTCTTGGATTGTTTGCTCAGCATACACACTGAATAAGAATGGTGAAAGGATACAACCCTGATGCACACGCCTCTCCTGACTTTAAACCACAGAGTAGAGTTTGTTCTGTTGGAACAACTGTTTCTTCATCTATGCACAGGTTTCTCATAAGCAAAATGAAGTGTTCTGGAATCCCCATTCTTCGCAATGTTAACCATAATTGGTTATGATATACACAATTGAATGCCTCTGCATAGTCAACAAAACACAGGTAAACATCTTTCTGGTATTCTCTGCTTTCAGCTATGATCCATCTGACATCAGCAATGATATCCTTCGTTCCAAGCCCTTTTCTGAATCTGGCTTGAATTTCTGGAAGTTCCTTGTCGATGTATTGCTGCAACCACTTTTGAATGATCTTCAGCAAAATTTTACTTGATATTTATGATATTGTTCCATAATTTCTGCGTTTTTGTTGGATCACCTTTCTTTGGAATGGGTACAAATATGGACCTCTTCTAGTCAGTTAGCCAGGTAGCTGCCCACCAAATTTCTTGGCATAGAGAAGTGAGCACTTCCAGTGCGGCATCCCTTTCTTGAAACATCTCAATTGGTATTCTGTCAATTGCCAGAGCCTTGTTTTTTGCCAATGCTTTCAGTGCAGCCTGGACCTCTTCCTTCAGTACCATCAGTTCTGGATCATATGCTACCTCCTGAAATGGCTGAATGTCGACCAATTCTTTTTGGTAGAGTGACTGTGTATTCCTTCCATCTTGTTTTGATGCTTCCTGCATCGTTCAGTATTTTCCGTGTAGAATCCTCCAATATTGCAACTCAAGGCTTGAATTTTTTCTCCAGTTCCTTCAATTTGAGAAAGGCCGAGCATGTTCTTCCCTTTTGGTTTTCTAACTACAGGTCTTTGCACATGTCATTATAATACTTTACTTTGTCTTCTCGAGCCACCCTTTGAAATCGTCTGTTCAGCTCTTTTACTTCATCGTTTCTTCCATTTGCTTTAGCTACTCTACATTCAAGGGCAACTTTTAGAATCTCTTCTGATGTACATTTTGGTCTTTTCTTTCTTTCTTGTCTTTTTAATGACCTCTTGCTTTCTTCAGGAAACCCTGGTGGCGTAGTGCTTAAGTGCTATGGCTGCTAACCAAAGGGTCGGCAGCTCAAATCTGCCAGGCCCTCCCTGGAAACTCTATGGGGTAGTTCTACTCTGTCCTATAGGGTCGCTATAAATCGGAATCGACTCAATGGCACTGGGTTTTTGTTTGGGTTGCTTTCTTCATGTTTGATGTCCTTGGTATCATTCCATAATTTCCTCTTGTCTTCAGTCATTAGTGTTTAATGCATCAAATCTATTCTTGAGATGGTCTCTAAATTCAGGTGGGATATACTCAAGGCTGTACTTTGGCTCTCTTAGACTTGTTCTAATTTTCTTGAACTTCAGCTTGAACTTGCATATGAGCTACTGATGGTCTGTTCTGCAGTCAGCTCCTGGTCTTGTTCTGACTGATATTGAGCTTTTCCATTGTCTCCTTCCACAGATTTAGTCAATTTGATTGTGTGTAGTCGCCGTTTATGTTGTTGAAAAAAAGGTATTTGCAACGAAAAAGTTGTCGGACTTGCAAACTTCTATCATGCAATCTCCAGCATCGTTTCTATCACCAAGGCCATATTTTCCAACTACCAATTCTTCTTCTTTGTTTCCAAGTTTCACGTTCCAATTGCTACTAATTGTCAATGCTTCTTGATTGCACGTTTGATCAATTTCAGATTGCCAAAGTTGGTAAAAATCTTCAATTTCTTCATCTTTGGCATTAGTGGTTGGTGTGTAAATTTGAATAATAGTCATATTAACTGGTCTTCCTTGTAGGCGTATGGTTATTATCCTATCAGTGACAGCATGTACTTCAGAATAGATCGTGAAATGTTCTTTTTGACGATGAATGCAACACCATTCCTCTTTAATTCATCATTCCTGGCAAAGAAGGCCACATGATTGTCTGATTCAAAATGGCCAATATCAATCCATTTTAGCTCACTGATGCCTAGGATATCGATCTTTATGCATTCTGTTTTATTTTTGATGACTTCGAATTTTCCTAGATTCATACTTTGTACGTTCCATGTTCCAATTATTAATGACTGTTAGCAGCTATTTCTTCTCATTTTGAGTCATGTCACATCAGCAAATAAAGGTCCCAAAAGCTTGACTCCATTCACATCATTAAGGTCAACTCTACTTTGAGGAGGCAGTTCTTCCCCAGTGGGGCTCATCTTCTAGCACTGTATCAGACAATGTTCCACTTCTATTCATATAGCTTTCCCCAGCTAGCTTTTTTCAGAAGTAGACCGTCAAGTTCTTCTTCCTAGTCTCTGTTAGTCTGGAAGCTCAGCTGAAACCTGTCCACCATGAGTGACTGTACTGGTATTTGAATACCGATGGCATAGCTTCCAGCATCACAGCAACACACAAGCCCCCACAATATGACAAACTGACATATATTTTATTGGTTCTGTTTCTCTGGAGACCCTGAAGACACCACATGTCTGCTGTACACTAGTAAAGTAAGAGGTATGAATCGAGATGTTCTCCAAACCATCTAGTGCCCTCAGACAGGTTTTGAGCAGCCCAAGTCTTTCATTGGTTATTTTATTCATCTCTGGGCTCATTCCTAGGACTGAACTCTTTGTTACAACATGGGCATGGGGGAATAGATTTATAAGAGCCACAGCTTGGGCTGAAGTCATCAATGCATGTGGAGGCTGACATAAACCTCAGCAAAGGTAATTCTGAAAAGGACTGAAGTCATATATTGACAACCCGCATCTGGCAAATGCTTCACACTTCTACAGATTAGCTCAGCTGCACAGAACATCATGACTCTCTCATACCATCTGTGGCAGACTGCTAGACACAAACACACACACACACACCACAACTTCTCCAATAAAGTCCACATTTCCCCTCCTCCCTTGTAGATAAGTGTGACCATTCAATAAGCTCTCACCAAGGAAACGTGAGCACAGGGATATACGCAACTTCTACCTCACTTGCTTTTAAGAAATGGTTTACCCTTGAGTTTTTTTCTTTCCTCCCTTCTGCAAGCAAATGGATGTTTTAGAGACCCAGCTTCAACCATGCAGATGAGAATCACATTTTAAGATATGGAAGATCAATGAGATGAAAGGAACACAGGTCCCTGGATGACATGGTAGAACAGGAAAGTTCTGCCACTGTATTTTGTTCTTTGTTATAGCACCTTTAGTTTTACTCTAACTAATATAGCATTCAAGAAAGAGTAAAAAAAAAAAAAAAGCCTTCACCCAGAAGGTAGCATGGCAGAATATTACATCAGTATAGGGTGAACCTTTAAACAAATTCCATGTCTACACAATGACGATGTCATCAGCTCTGAGACCTAAATCTCCCACTGTCTGTAAATTACCACTCTTCAATAGTCTCCTCAATGTCGTGTTCAACTCTCATGAACTTTTAGATCTTGGTGGAAGCAGGGAGCCCTTTGCATAAAGTTTAGCCACTGAGTATGGATCTCAGGCTTGCTTAAAATCCCCTAAGGAGCTAAGAATGAGTAAGAGGACAATATGGAAATGTATCTGCAACTTGATCAAGCATGTTTCTAACATGCTCATAATGTCAGTTTAGCCAAATTAGCCACATGCCACATTGACATCATCTGAAATGACGTAATTCTCCCCACTGAAAGCCTGCACCTCAGTGAAAAGTTTATACTCAAGATGGATTGACAGAGAAGGGAAGAACCCAAACCAAACCCAGTGCCGTCGAGTCGATTCCGACTCACAGCAACGCTATAGGACAGAGTAGAACTGCCCCACAGAGTTTCCAAGGAGCACCTGGCGGATTTGAACTGCCGACCCTTTGGTTAGCAGCTGTAGCACTTAACCACTACACCACCAGGGTTTCCAGAGAAGGGAAGAGAGATATTTATAAACAAAACTGTTTTCTAACCTAGACCAGAGGACTTTTGGTTGCCCAGAAGAGGAGAGCTGCAAAAGGCCACAAGAAAAGACACGCGAAATATATCCATCAGGTGTAGTATGCAACACCATGATAAATGCAGAAAATATTGAAGTTGTCAAGGATTTCATTTTACTTGGATCCACAATCAACGCCCATGGAAACAGCAGTCAAGAAATCAAACGACACACTGCATTGGGCAAATTTGCTGCAAAAGACCTCTTTAAAGTATTAAAGAGCAAAAATGTCATTTTGAGGACTAATGTGCACCTGACCCAAGCCATGGTATTTTCAATCACCTCATATGCATGGGAAAGCTGGACAATGAATAAGGAAGATCGTAGAAGAATTGACACCTTTGAATTGTGGTGTTGGTGAAGAATATTGAAGGTACTGTGTACCGTCAAAAGAACTAACAAATCTGTCTTGGAAGAAGTACAACAAGAATGCTCCTTAGAAGCAAGGATACCAAAACTACATACTACATCTCACATATTTTAGACATGTTAGCAGGAAGGACCAGTCTCTGGAGAAGGACATCATGCTCGGTAAGGTAGAGGGTCAGTGAAAAAGAGGAAGGCCCTCAACGAGATGAATTGACACAGTGGCTGCAACAATGGGCTCAAGCACCACAACGATTGTGAGGATGGCACGGTTTCGTTCTGTTGTACACAGGGTTGCTTGCTATCAGTCAGAACCAACTCAAGGGCACCTAACAACAACAACAGTTTAGAACTGCTTTATTTATGAGTAATATTTTTTTAATAGCTTTAAAATAGATAAATTTTGTCTTGATTCCCCTTCCAACAGAGAGCAATACTCAAACCAGCTATATGAAAACATAAAAATACTTTTAATGTTTTTTTTTTAACCAGAAGTTTTAAAAGTTAGTTTCTCCTAACTCATTAGCATGAGTTCTGATTCAGTAGGTCTCGAGTGGAGCCTGAGACTCTGCATTTCTAATAAGCTCCCAGGTGATACTGATGTTGCTGGTTCTAGAACCCCACTTAGACTAGCATGAAGAATTGTAATGTAAAGTGATGAATATTATGAAATTTTCAGGGTGCTTTGATATGTCTAAGAATGAACAAAATCTACAATTCTATGAAATGCTAGCCTCCTGCAGTTTCCATCTTTATCCCTTCATTACAGAAGTTTTAAACTTTTTTTTTAAATCCATATTCTGTCCCAGGTCATCTTTATAGAAAGCTCTAAGACTTTTATGATTTGTTCAACAATAAGCCCATGAAAAGTTGTGCAAGGAATACTTTAGGAAATAATGTGAGAAAATAAGATTTGCCAAACCCACTGTTTATGAAATTCAAAAGGGAAAGACAGGCAGGCAGGCAAGATTCTGAAAGAGGAAATGCGTGTCAGAGAAACACAGAGCTGGAAGGCAGCTGGGAGGTCAACCTGCCCACTCCCTTGTCCTCTTGGTGAGTCTATAACTCATGTCCTCTTTGTCTAAGGAAAATGAAAGGTCATTTGCACTTGAAAAAAGAAATGTGCCTTCAAAATCCTCAACACCTAGACTTTTTGCCATAAATAACTTTAAAGCAATTTAAACTTTTTTCAAGAGTTCAGACTATAACATTTCAATTAAAGTGAGAATTTTTAACAAAGATTCACTTATTTATATTGATTCTTTAACATAACTTGAAGAGACAAAACTATATTCTTCTTTGGAATCTTTTTCTTTCTTCCTTCTTTATGGTAAAATAAAATATACAGTAAATTCTTGAAGGGTCTCAATGGTCCTTTCATCCCATTAGATTCTATTGTGACCAAATATCAAAGTCATTTTTAAGTTCTTCCAGGAAGAATGGAAGTAGAGTAACATGACGGCATAAGTGGAACTAGGATGCCTCTGCAAAGTAATTAAATGCTTAAGAGAATTGGATCCTGAACACCAAAAACCAAAAGAGGTGGAAGAGGAGAAGGAGTAAGCGGGAGAAGAGGAGGAAGGGGAGGAGAAAGGGTCTGTGATCATTAAGGTTGTTTGTCAAGTTGGCTAGGCCATGACTCTCAGTGGTTCAGCAGTTATTATGTGGTTAGGCAGTCGTATAATGATGTAATCTCCTCCCTGATGAGATCTGATATAATGTGATCACCTCCATGATGAGATCTGCTGTGAGTAGCCAATCATTTGAAAGGAAGTTTCCTTCGGGGTGTGGCTGCATCTAATATAAGTGGACTTTCTGGCAAGGCTCATGGGCTTTTGCTCGCACTGGATCCTGCAGCCGACTCCTGTTCGTCTAACCTCCGGTTCTTGGGACTTAAGCTAGGAGCTTACCTGCCATCCAGCCTGCCAATCTTGGGATGTATCAGTCTTCACAGCCTGTGAGCCAGAAGCCCTGCTGTCTGACTTGCTGATCTTGGGTTCACCAGCTCCTACGGCTACATGAATCAAGAGAGGCCTCCAGCCTGACCCACATTCCGACCTCTACAACCAAGTGAGTTATTTCCTTAATATAAATCTTTCTCTCTATATATTTATAAGCTTTACTGGTTTTGCTTCTCTAAAGAGCCCAGCCTAAGACAGGGTCCAACAAGATAAAGGCCTCCACGGGAATGAAGAGCTCTCCAAGGAAAAAGATTCTCATGAAGTTTGTGCTTGAAGAGTTCTCTTCTGACACATGTAAATCTTCTTGGTATAAGTTAATATCAAATTCTTCTAACTTGTCATCAATGAAAGGAGTAGTTCCTCCCTAACCTGTATTTATCATGCACTAGATTGAGTTCCAGTGTCACGGGCAATGTGAGATGGTGGAAAGTACTCGGTCTCTAGTCCTAACTCCAGCTCTGTGACTTCCCTAGATTTGGTGTACACTTGGGCAAATTATTTAAATTATCTGAGCTTCAGTTTCCTTCTCTATAAACTGGGGATAAAAATACAAATATGGCTGAGTTGTTATAGGAACTAACAGTTCTGTACTTAAAGTGCCTGATACTTAACGTTCTTTAAAATGGTTATTACTATTTTCTAATAAAGATCACATGCTTGTTAAAAGTAAATATTGTTTTACTTTGTAATTCCCTTTGCATCAGATGTGCTTAAGGAATTAATGAAGTTAATGACCTAAACATTTGTCAAAATTAGATCTTATCCTCTGATCTCTCTACCCTCACTAATTATGAAACATTTAGGTGCTAAAGCAGGAGTGGCCAAGAGGAGGCCTGTGGACTCATACAGCAAATAGATACTGTTTGTTTGCTTTGCACCCAAACCAAAACCAAAACCAAACCCATTGCCGTCAAGTTGATCAGACACACAGCGACCCTATAGGACAGAGGAGAACTGCCCCCATAGGGTTCCCAAGGCTGTAATCTTTACAGAAGCAGATTGCCACCTCTTTCTCCCACATCTGCTTTGCACAATGCTCATTAAAAATGTTAAATCAGTCAACAGCATTTGAAAATCTGAATATTCAATATAAGTCTGGATTTCTAGCTTCTTTTGAAAAAGAAAATCTGGCAACACTGCCCCAGCAATCATTCTTGGCAACCATTAGCTGGAGCTGAAAAGCAACTACTACCGGCCCCTTTAGACAGGACACGCAATTTGCCACTGTCTCTACCTGATCCTTTTCATTCATTTAAGTTAGATAAGTGGCCCCTAAAAAAAAAATTTTTTTTATGGACATTTAAGTTTGATACTACTCTAGGAGTAAAACATGTATTTGGAGAAACTCTAAGAGATGATTAGACAACAAAATTGCTTCTTTGAAACTCTAACCAAGTTTCAACTTGAGTTTGGACACACAGGGGGAATATGGGGGGGAAATCCAACCAGGGGTATGCTTTAAGAGGAACTAAAGCATCCCAAAGCAATCCAAAACAATAGGTAAAGGGGCATGCATACTGTTTATCAATTCATAATCCTCCCTGGCCCTGCAATCTGAGACACACGTCCCATCTTAAGGTAAGGGTTGTTTATAAAGAGAAAGAAATACTAAAAGAGCTGCAGGAAAGGCTGTCAACTGCTTTGATGCCACTCGTCTCAGTAGCAACCAGAGCCAATGTCCTCAGTAAAGATGGCAACACCTTGACAACTGTCATGGCCACCCTTGGAGCAGGCACAACCCAGAACCCGGAGGGAATGCCCTCTATGTGGGCACCAGAAGGTGTGGAGTCTATAGTGAGCCTTATCAGCAATAGCTTCAGACATCTTCAGGGGCCAACATAAACCAGAAAAGAAGAAAAAAAATGCCAAATAGGACAGACAAGTTGATGAGTTTGCACTTGGTGCATATATAAAACACACCCACAATCCTTTCAGAATTCTCTAAGTTGAATCTGAGAGCTAGATTCCCACTTGCATGGGGCGTGGGGGTGCTGGAGCTGCTTGATGATTATGATGGAGACAGTAGGTTTACCCACAGGATAGGGCACGAAATTAACAGAGAGTTCAGTAAATGTTATCAGTTGTTTTGCAAACTTGTCAGCTGATAATTGCCAACCTGCTTTGTTTAAAAAAAAAAAAAGGGTCACTCCTCATTAAATTTATTTATGTGTATTAAGCAGAGAATTCAGATTTTCAATGCTTAATGGTCCAACCTAAATAGTCAACACACAGAAATGTTTTCCCTTGTTCATCACTGGCCAAGGACATAACTTGGATTTTGGTCAGGTTCAACAGTAAACACCGTTGCCTTTTCTTAGTTTTTTCCATAGTTTATTGCGGGGAGGGAGAGGAAACGGTTTGAGACCCACTGCTTTGTGGGAAATATGTTACATTTGTCTTAGGCTGGATTCTCTAGAAGAGCAGAACCAGTGAAATGTGTATATATAAGTATGTAGAAAGAGATTTAATTCAAGGAAATGGCTCACACAGTTGTGGAGGCTGGCACGTCCCAACTCCATGTGTCAGGCATGAAGCTTCTCCTGACTCACACGGTTGCAGGAGCTGATGAACCCAAAATATGCAGGTCAGGCCCCAGGCTGCTGGCTTACTCCCAAGAACCAGAGGTCAGGTGATGATGAGTTGGATACACGATCCACAGTGAGAGTGAGTCTTGCTGGAACATCCATTTATATACTGGAGGCAGGCCACACCCCCAAGGAAACTCCCCTTTCGACTGGCTGCTCAGAGCAGATCTCATCATGGAGGCGATTACATTATATCAGATCCCATCATGGAGGTGAATACATTATACTACATTACGGAAGAGCAATCAGTCCAATGTCTGCCAAACCACCGAGAATCACAGCCTAGTCAAGGTGACACATAACACTAACCATCACAGCATTCTTGAAAGTTTCCTCTAAGAAGTCTCTGTGGCACAGGTATGCCTAATTTATTGTGATCAGCACCCAGGAAAATTCTAGGAATTACTTAAGGGAAAAAAAAGTTCACGAGCTGGGTGAATAGTATGGGGGACTCTCTGGGCTATCTTTGCAACTCTTCTGTAAATCTAAAATTATTTTTTTAAACCTCACTATTACTTCCTGTTTATTTAAGCAAGGATAAGATTTTTAGCAATAGAGAAACTAAAGAAGTTGGTCAGAAATTAAGAAGTGTTTCCCAAATCAATATTTAGACGGTATCTTCATTATCTTACAACATGGGAATTTATCTGTGATTATCACTCTCAATATTATATTATAAATAGTATTACAAATAAATCTTTGAAACACTATTATAAAGCCAACTCCCCACGGTTGATGATTTTAACAATAACTCAACCCTCAGCTGAATCCACCTGGATTGGGACACTTTCTTAGCAGTGCCGGAAATCAAAAGTTAGGTTTATTTTTGTTCGTTTGTTTGTTTTGGGGGGCGGGGCTAATGAAGACATTAGAACACAAAGAACAGGTTTAGCTATCTTTGGAAGAGGAGCATAGAGCAATATCTTTCTTTCATAGGGAGCGTACAGAAGGGAGAAAAAGGAATCCAGTTAACTTCTCAATCAGGCTATCCTAACACCAGCTTAAAGCAATTTACCTAATATAGAGACTGATGGAGCCTGGATTCAGACCCAAATCTGTCTGATGCCAAAGCCCGTTGCTCTTACTCGCTGCCTGGTAGTAACCTCCATTACAGTCCCCAGAGTCTCGTGAACACCTAGACTACTCAAAGCTTCCTGAACCAGTGCTCCACTAGCATCAAGCTTCCCCAGGGAATCCTCCATGACCCTGTCCTCTCTCTTCCTCCCCAAACTCCATAAAGATGCTTCTGCCACACACGCCTTTCCCTCTAGCCTGAAGCTCCCAGACTGTTACAACATGACCTGGTAAAGTAATGTATGCTCAGAAGAAATAGCTGGTAACATGTTTACTAATCTAAGGAGCCCTGGTGGAGCAAACAATGAAGCACTCAGCTGCTAACTGAAAAGCTGGCAATTTGAACCCATCCAACGGCTCCACAGGAGAAAGACCTGGCAATCTGCTTCCATAAAGATTACACCCTAGAAAACCCTATGGAGTCGGAATCGACTCGACAGCACTGGGTTTTTTTCTAAGCCACCCAGTTTGTGGTAATTTGTTATGGCACCCCCAAGAGTTTAATATACTGGTCATTTCAAGTATTATCCATCTTTGTTATGCCATTCCAGATCCTAGAAGGAAGTTCCCAACGAAATTCTGGCAAGTAGATCAGAAAGCAACAGATGGAACAGCTAAGAAATCCAGCTATTAAAGTTTATCTCATTTCTTTCTTAGCCTTCCTTCTCTCCTCAGTCGTGGTGTGATCTGACTGAAGTCTATTATTTACTGTTGATTACAAAACCTTTGTTAAAATTATTAATGAGGAGGAAAAAAAGAAAGAAAGCAATGGAAGGAACTGGAAAAACACTTGGGCAATTTATATACCATAAATCTTCCCCCATCTTTATCTCTAAGCAGAAGCCCTTCTCACACCTTCTGAACCAAATTTCTAAACTGTTGATCCTCATTCTTTGTGACAATCAAATAAAACCTAGAAGGGCATCTCAGTTAATCATTTTCATGTACAGTCTCATAATTCATTGATTTATAATTTGACCATAATCAGTCATGTCATGATCATTTAGTATAATAGAAGAATTAAAATCTGAACTATTAATCTCTGTATTTATTGACTTAAAATCTATGAGGGAAAAAAAAGTCTAGGTATTATATTAAACGTTTAATATTTGGAAATTAATCATGATTATTGTCACTATTTTCAAACCAACCAAAATCAAGCCGACTAGTTTCTTTAAAAAAATAAGTATGTTTCCAACTAATGGCAGCCTGGGAAAACAAACTTAACAACTCTGTCATAATGTGCCAAATACCTAGGTGGGAAATAGTTTTTCAAAAGCCCTGGAACACTTTCTTGAAAAGAATTTACACAAGAGACCAAAATATAAAGTAAATAAAAGCATGCCCCTGCAACTGAAGCAGGGAAGTGGAGCAGACACTGGAGGCCACCCTTGCCGTATCCCCTCAGCCTCCCTGGAGTTTCCTCAGGCAGTTCCCATTCATACCAGTAGCTTCCTGTGTCTTCTCTGCCTGACAGCATTTTCCAGCCTCAGCAGCATGCTTGGTTCAAGCATAGCAGCATGTTGATGACTAACGCCCCCAGGAGCCACCCTCAACCGATGAGGGATGGGAGATGGGGGGAAAATACTCCAGCTTCCTCACCCCACAGTGGGACAAATCTGAGGTATGGTCCACAGAGTTTCTCAAAGACTTCCTGGTAGAACTGAGTCCAAGTTTCTTATAGCAGTATCCTGCTCATTAATGTACCTTTTATTGGACTTCCTCCTCTCCCTTATTTTCCATTGCTTCACAGTGTGTCCTGAGATAACCTTCCAAACAAAGGGTGGGAACAGACAGAGCCATAGTCATTTCCCCTATCCCATCCCAAGTGGCCCCTGGAAGTCCGCCATACAGGACGCTTTGAAGACCAAAGCTCTAAGTTCCCTTCTTCATGCTACACATGGGTCAGGCCTGCTGCAGCCAACACTTTTCCATCTTCACAGCATAGACCAAGCATGGTATGCAACCTTGGTCTCGCTGGGCAGGTGCACCCTCTTCAAATCCCACCACTTCTTCCAGTTGAAGAGTACCCTACGTACTTCAACTATCTCCAGAAACAAGATCAAATAGGCTTAGGAGTCAAATAGAAACTTTCTGACCTTAAAGGGATACAGACACCTACTGCTTGACATCAGCAATCCATTTCTCAGTTTTCCATTATCCACTCTAGGGGTTTCCATTATTTTAAATGAGAAAACATGTAAGATGTTACACTTCAACCCTAAAACGTCCAACCAGTTTCTTTAAACATGTATATACATATCATTATAGTTAGGATGCATGATGCTGCTCACTGCTTTATGATCAGCAATTAAGGTAGTTTTCAATGCATAACTGCTTTATGTGCAGTAACGCTAATATTCCTCTTAGCATATGCAACAAGCAAATACATCTGTTTTCCTGACACTCCAGTGCACTCATCCAAACTTCTACGTACGATTCTTACGTTATACCAATTCTTTGGTACCCAATTTTTGTTTGGGCTACAAATTAGAAATCATCTGGGAGTTTGGAAAAATTCCGATTGCCAGGCTCTACCCAGAGTCTCTGGGGATAGGGTCTCGGGCATCAGTATTAAGTGACGCCAATGTGCAGCCAAGGTTGAGCACCACCATGCCAGATGAATGCAACTGAAAATTTTTTTCCTGCATGTCATTTGATTTGTGTGCAGCATGAGACAGACATTTGACTATAGGAAATACTGACCAAAAAATATCTAACTTCATAGATATTAAAAAGCAGGAAGTATTCCACCGGGAAAACAATTACCAGGAGGCATTCTGTGGAGTGTGCCTATAATGTTTATATGGAGCTTTAAGTGTGTACACATAACTGGAGTAAGGGATTTTGCCTGTTTTTTAATTAAATTACTGATAAACAATCTTTTTGCTCCAAACTCCTGGTGTTTGGCTTAACTCTCTATTTTCTCCTTTTTAAAATAAGTTTCCCCTGTCTGAATACTTGAAATCTTCCAAATGGGCTATGCTGTCTCTCACCTCCAGGCTTTATCCTTGCTCTCCCCTTAAAATACCCCTTCCCACATATATTCCTATCACCTTCTCCTAGATCACTTCTGTTTATCCTTTGGGACTCTGCCTATAAGGTACCTCTTATGAGAAAGCTTCATTTAACCCCCAAGACCAGATTAAACGCCCATTCCCATGGACTTGTGCAGCAACCTGGGCTCACACCGCTGTACTGCAACTGCCTCATCACTTTAAGCTCCCTTAGGCTAGGGACTCATAATTGCCTGGCACATAGTTGTTGTCAGTAAGTGTTTGTTAAATGCATGATTGAAGCAGAGAGCTATCATCACCACTAACCCCCACTCACACCAACATCTCAAATATTGTCCCTTGAGCCATACATCTTGGCTGCTGTTAAATCACACATTATAACATAACAAAAAAAAAAAAAACACAGTGCCGTCGAGTCGATTCCGACTCATAGTGGTCCTATAGGACAGAGTAGAACTGCCCCATAGAGTTTCCAAGGAGCACCTCGCGGATTTGAACTGCCGACCTTTTGGTTAGCAGCTGTAGCACTTAATCACTACGCCACCAGGGTGTACATTATAACATACAAACCCTTAATTACTGGTCTGGGTGCTGTTGCTGATGTTGGGATGTGTCAAGAGGCAATGATTTGAAATGCTACTTCTATAAATCACCAAAGCATTTCTTCTGCTCCCTGATTTGTGGAAATCCCCTCCACAGGACTCTCCCTAATCAGTATCTTACCGCTGTCTTTGACTCAGTTGTCCTGGCCCTGAGTATGGATAGCAGGAGTTCTTCAAGGATGGTGGACAGGAGGATCTTATTCTAGGATATCATGCCTGGTGATCCTATCCCCGCACACAGTCTAGTTTATAGAGCCCTTCTGACCCTTTGTCAGTTCCTCACATGGTCATGAAGGACACAGAACACAAATGCTAATTCATTTTTCCTTTGATACCATCAAACTTCACCTGCCTTTCTTAGGCTACATGGGCTTTCATCCTGAAATTCTGGACGTCTCTGGTAATTAGCATTGTTATTTCAGGCAAAGGCAACATCAGGCTATTTTTGCCTAAAGCTACTAACAACCCTGAGTTGTGCCCCACATTCCAATTCTTAACAGTTTGATGATGAGGAAGAAAAAGTGAGGAAAAAAAGCAAAAGGAGGACAGGAACGAATGAGGAGTATAAGAATATGTTTTCGCAAGTTGAGGATGAGTTGCAACTCTGTAATATTTAAGTTTACAATCCAAATAAAATATTTAGTGTTCAATTTTGTTTCTTGCTGACAAATTTGGCCTCTTCAACCTGATGATAAAAGCTGAAAAAGCTTTTTACCATGCCAACTGCCTATACAAAACAACATTCTGATGAGTCGTAAAATAGATATTGATTAGAAACAAATGGGAATTAATTTCCCTCAAAATAATTATAGTTATGAAACTTGAGACTAAAGGAGAAGTGTCTGGCGAAACATTCTTGAGTTCTGCCAAATATACAAAATTTCTTAAGGGAGACAGATTTATTCAAGCTTAAAATATGGCTATATTTTCTTGTTTCTAGCAACTGAACCAACTCAGCAATACAGTCCTCATCAGTAAAAATATCACTTTAATTGATTTACATGTATATATTTTTTATTTGACTCATAGTTTCCTTTAAAAAACATCAAGAAGGAATGGAAGGTGGCCCTAAGACACCCTCTGACTTGGAACCACAACCATTCCTGGATATCACCTTCCAGCCAAGCAAAAGATGGCCGTATAAACAATAACACTCAAAAAGAAGGTGCTCTGTAGAACAAACAATTATATGTAACTAAAGGGGCAACATTTGCTTAAAAGTAGAGATGAGAAGGCAGTAAGGCATAGGAAAACCAGAAGAAAGGAAAGGGGCCCTCAGGGTGGAAATGGAGAGAGCACTGACACAGTGTGGAAATTGCAACCAATGTCATGGAACAACAACAAAAAAAAGACGAATGGAAGGGAAAGGGTTGGAGGATAAGAATTTACCTGTATCTGCAATGTTTTACTTCTTTAAAAAAAAAGAGATTTGAAAAAAGATGGCAAAATAATATCTGTCTGGTGGATAAGTGGGTGTCTAATCTATTATTTTCCGTATGTTTGAACAAATTCACAATTTTTAAACAAAAGTATGCAAGCAGTATGTCATGGTAGATAAGAACATGGGGTTTGGCTTGAGACATCTGTTTCTGTGACAACCTTGGCAATCTTCTAAGTCGTAGTTTCCCAATCTATAAAATGAGGATAGTTATGAACTAGGTCTCATCTGAAGAGTTAGTGTTGTTATTTGAAGAAAAACATATGTGTATATATCTTAGGTCAGGTTCCCACAGAAACAGACTTTGAGACAGATTCATACATGACTTTCATTGGGAAGTGCTTTCAGGAATACCAACAGTGCAGGAGTACTCACGCATCCACCACTCATTGGGTAAAGGCTGCCCCCAGGGAAAGGATATAACCTCGGGTGGTGGCAGCAAACGTCAGCCAAGGGCAATGCCCGGAGAGGAAGTAATCTGAGAATTATCGGCAACCAACACTCAACCAGCTGGGAAATGAGGGCCTCAATCCTGAAGGGAGGATCTATGTTAAGCACCACAGCATCCACTACAGTCATTATCTGGTATCTATCATCATTAAAGGAAGAAATGTGGCACAAAGGTGGAAGGCCAAAGAGTCAAGAGATTAAGGAGAAATCAGTCTTTCCAGGGCTTGGTCCCTGGGCCCTATGATGTGGGATGGGATGGAGTTTGAAAGCCTGAGAGAGAAGGCTGATGGGGCAGGATCAGAGCTCTGCCTTCTATAAGTCAGACTCTTCACATTCCTTTTATTCTTGTGTTATGTCCCTACTGTTCTCCTGTAAGAAGCCCTGGTTAGCAGTTCAAAACTACCGGCGGCTCTGCAGGAGAAAGATGCAGCAGTCTGCTTCCGTAGAGATTTACAGCCTCGGAAACCCTATGGGGTCACTATGGGTCAGAATCTACTGGAGGCAGTGGGATGGGTAGGTTCTCCTGCAGAAAATGTATCTGCATGTTCCAGCCAATTGCTGCTTGGGCCAGAGAGTTTGAGAGGGCAAAACATCCACGCCTATTGTCAGCGCAATGATGTAAACAGGAAGCCAGATCAAAGAACCCAGGAGTAAGTTAAAATTCAGGAGAACAAATCAGGTTGCTGAATTAGGGATCCCCTCTCCCCCACCACACCCACACGAGGGAGATTCACATTCCACAGCTAAACCTTGGAGTCCTGGATTCTGTTTTGACAAGGAGGGGGCTATTCCTTATTGCACACCCACACCCCCACCCCTCCCATCATCATTCAAAATGATGTGGGCAAACTGGGGCAACCATTTCACATCTCAGGAGAAATGGAGTATCTTTATTTTTTTTACTACTTGGAAACATTCACCCTCTACAGAAAAAAAAAGAAATTTAAAATTTAAAGTTAGATTATATTTAGCACAAAGCTCGTCTCTAAAGTTAAAAGCAGCCTTCCCAAGCAGGCTGTGGGTATCAAAGTCAGATAGCATGGCTTCCTTGAGGGAATAATTTTCATATAACTTCAGAGGCCATATTTAATTAGATTTTTAAACACCATATTTGAACCTACTAGTTTTACTGTATCAACCATTGCCAGTCATTTATTTACAGACAAATGTCCTGTCATAAGCTCATTTTATTGCCCCTCATTACTCAATCTGAATTAAATATGCTTCATGTAGTTGTAAGGACTGAGAACTCTGGAGCTAAAATATAAAAAAATCTGAAAGAATGAGTGCTGTGTACTTAGTACTACCACGGGAAGGCTTCTTCTATTGTGGCTTTTTCCACTGACATTGCTTCTGTGATTAATCGCTCAGCCTATTTGCATTAAAGTGTTTGCATCTGAGCACTAGCACAAGCACACATTACACTCAGTCTTACAGGTACATAATAAAAACAAAAGATAATCACCACTGACTGTAGCTAGCTTGCATTTTTACTTCTAAAATTTTTAAAAGCAGTGACATAAATAAGAACGGTGCCACGGATTAAATGAAAGGTACTAGATCAGTCTACTAGGATGCAATGGTTTTCTGTAGTTTTGAAACAATAAGACAATCCTCTCGGTCCACAATACTGACAGAGTAGGCTTCAATTTATTTCATTGCTGATAACACTGTTGCTAGCCCCTGTCATCCAGCCTGGGTGACTTCATTCCCTGGACAGCTCAACGCCAAATGCATTGTGTGCCTGTTCCTGTAATTCATTCACACAAATGAGACGAAATAATATAAACTACCATACATTTAACTTCCTAAAGACTGCCTCTCTACTCCTCCCTCCTACCTCTACCACAACTGGAAGAAGTTAGAAAAATCCACATTAAAGCTTTCGTCATGGAGAACTATATTTTCCAACTCCACTGAAAACTAAACCACACATGCACACGCAACACTACCTAAAAGGAAAAAAAAATCCACTGGCAAATTCCTTCCTCTTTGTTAGTTTTACAAAATCATTTTTCTTATCATATTCATTTACGTATTTGTCTTTGCTAAGAAAAAGTGTAACTGTAGACCAAACACATGTGGCTGGGTTGTTTTTACTAATCTTTCAACACTAAATGTCTGACCTGATACTCTCATACACAATCAAATGTAGTGACCATACAATTCAGCCAACACACTGTCCTTATCACCAGAAGCTACAATCTTGTAGGGCCACTGATTATGAAGAGTTATCATGAAATAGTATCTTCTCTGGAATTTCTAATGTGCAGACAAGTTTGGAAAACACTGGTCCAGAACATCACCTGCCTGTTTTTGTACAGCCTGCAAGCTAAGAATAGTTTTTACATTTCTAAACGGATGAAGAAAAAATGAGGATCTTTCGGAGCCCTGGTGGCACTGTGGTTAAAAGCTATGGTTGCTAACCAAAAGGTCAGTGGTTTGAATCCACCAGTAGCTCACTGGAAACCCTATGGGGCAGTTCTACCCTGTCACATTGGATCACTACGAGTCAAAACCAATTCGGTGGCACCCAACAACAACCTGCCTTTCAAGACTCACAGGAACTACCACTTCCTAATTATCTTTTCTTTCTGCTGCTTCCTGTTTGGTTATTTTCTCTCCATTTAACCCCCAACATTCTTTGAACAAACGTTCAGAATTTTATCATTTTATTTCAATTATTGTGTAAATATGAGTGCTGTATTACATTATTTTTGGACTATGTCTTCTTACCACTCCCAATCTCCCACCTTTATTTTAATGGATTACCATTTCTGTGAGGGTAGGACCTCTCTTACCCAACTCTGTCTTTCCCACACTCAGTGGCTTATCTAGGGTACTGCACTGGCCCTGGGCACATGGAGCCACTGAGTAGTTTCTATTAGCCCGATCAGCCCAATGTCCTTCCTCAAGCTCAGTAATGTGTTAATTAAAAGATTAATGAGCTTGAGTTGTAATTTTGAGCTGATATTATGGTAGAATTATCTAAGAGAGGGGTGGGTATCAGATGTTTGGACAGGGGCACAATTTCAGGGCTTGCCACAGGTATCATTTTCTGCAGATACACCGCTGGACATGCTGGATTAATAGAAACTGCTCAGTGGTACCACATGCCCAGGTACTGTGCAATACCTGCCATACCCTAGTTATACCTCTGCCACAGTACCTATTGTGATGTCTTGCTCATAGAAGAACATCCATAAATGCTTATTAAATGAATCTTAAAATTGTCTCAGCTGTAAGCCATGCACCACCAGTTCTGGTACTTGTTAACTATACCCAGCCAAATATTAACACCCTGAGGGATAGTATATGCATGCCCTTGTAGATATGAAAAGCCACAGGGTTTCCAATATCACAGTATGCCTTGGATGCCATTAGGAGGAAGAATTCAAAGCAATACTGCCTGCACCTCTCTTAACAAATGAACAATTTCACTAAGCATTAAAACATAGACATGAAACTGTACTCTTGACAGATCTCAAATAAGCAAGAAAACTAGGCCAGACTACTTTCTTCTTCCATCCTCCAATCTCTTGCTGGCACCTCTCTTTGGCAGAAGCCAGACAGCAAGGGAAGCTGGGTGGTACAGCTCAAAGAGGTCAGTCTTCCAGGGCACAGAACAGGGCAGAGAAGTGCAGACATTGTTGCTGGGAGAGGGGAATGCAAAGAGAATAAGAGCGTAGTTGACAATGGGCTCCATGGCTTCCAAGGCTGTCTATTAATCTGTAGCTTCTCATCTCCACAAGATGTCTACTGTAATTAGGCACTAGTACTAAACACACAAGATCAGTGTAATTTACCTGTTCATACTGTCCCGCTCAAGTCCTAGGAAAGATATGGCCACGATGCTTTAGGTTGGGTTGACTCAGCACACAGGATATGTTCCAACACACCCACAGTAATTTTTAATGTTAGAACCATGTGAACCCTGAACTCAGAGCAAAATCATGACACATCCTCTCTATCCTGATTGTTCATAACCTGTCAGATAAGGAAGGACACATGAGCATTCCTTTGAGCCAAAGGGATGTCCTTATTTTGAAGTGCAGTAACTTGCTGTATCACAAGTTCAACATGCCAGTTAGCTATTCATGGTTTTGTTGTGGTTCTTGCCTCAACAAGAGGTTTGTTCTAATAATTCATCCCTAGGTTTTCCAGGCCTCAGCCATTCTACCAAACCCATTGTGATAGCCTAGATATCTGCAGATCATGATGTTATGATTTCCTTCTTGACTGGCTTCTTCACAGAATGGGTTTATAACATATTTATCTCTCTCCACTGAGCTGATTTCCTTGTCTTCTCATCTGTCGAAACACATCAAATTCTTTGGTGAGTGGCCACTGCCTTCCAATAGTATGCATTCTGAACACATCTGACTGCCCCTTCCACAAACCATGCCTGCTCTTGCTCTTCCAAAACCCATGTCATTTTGGGGGGGGGTGGTGGATGAGACTTGGAAGGCTCCAATGGTCTTCTATTTTACATGGTATTTGGCAGTTTTCTGGAGGGCACAAACTTCTGTGGGGACTGACTTAGCCAAATCCTGTGTGTACCATTTCTTCTTGGCTGTGGAAGTCATTTGAGCCTGGTTAACCTCATGTGAGGACAAGTCTTGCATTGCCTAACCCAGAATGAAAATATCCAACTGAAAGGTTTGGCCATACCTTTAGTATTCCTTCCCATAGATACTCATGACCAACAATAGGATAACAGCTATTTCTCAAAATGTGAGCTTCCAAGAAAGCATCAGATTCAGAACTCTAGGGGACACTTATTTGGTTTTCCCACTGTTTTTGCCACAAGCTCAGGTAGGCCTGGTTGGTATACACTGAGAATTCTAAAGTCATGAACTCAAGGGCAGTGTCTGTACACTGTGCTTTAATGTTTTCTAGAGCAGTCATCTCTTCCTCTACACACTCAAATTTGTATCTTTTCGACACAGCTCAGTGATGGCAGCCTGAAGTGCCCCAAATTGGCTTTATGTGCCCTCCAGTACTCAGAATCACACATATTTTTAACATGGGTATGTTAAAGTTTGTCCTATCCAGTGAATTCCATGGAATGTAACAGAGCTTGTCAACCTTTGATTTCTTTTACATTTGATTTTTCATTCTTGTCACTGTATGTGGTTCACCACCAGGATTAGGGTACATAGCACCATTGTTTCCGACTCTCTGTTAATTAGAAATCCATTGATGTGGTGGTGGACTTACCTAAAGGAGAGCAGTTTTGTGCCAAGTCTCAAATACTGATGTCATGGAACTAGCAGGGAAGTTTCCATGATCCTGTGCAATACCAGAAATGCTGATGGTGTAGTAGTAAAGAGCTATGGCTGCTAATCAAAATGTCAGCAGTTCAAATACACCAGGTACTCCTTGGAAACCATATGGGGCAGTTCTACGCTGTCCTAGAGAGTCACTATGAGTAGGAATCAACTCGACAGCAAGAGGTTTTTTTGGTTTTTGTGCAATACCAAAAAGGTATATTGCAAACTTTCCCAATTAAAGGAGAACTAAGACATGCTGCTCTCTATCACTGGAATGGAGAAAATGACATTTACCAAATCAATTTCTTCACGCCATGTTCCCAGGCCTCAATGACCTGGTCCTCTACTATGATCATATTTCTGCAACTGAATTCCAGAGCAGATATGATCAGCAATGCATTCTGTTTGTTCAACTTGAAGATCTGTTTACTAAAATCCAGCCAGTTTCTCTCACTTAAATTTCAGGCTAATGAATGTTAAACCAGTAACTCCAGGGCAGAGAGAAGAATATGTACTTGCAGAGTTTTCTGTTAATACTGGAGTCTTCACAATATGAACCACATGAAATTGCTAGTTTTGTAACTTAAAGAAAAAAAGAATGGGTGAATGCTGACAATTATATATGGCTCAGCTATGCTCCCAGCACAGGAGACTGATTATTCCACCCAACATGCAGGGAGGTATTTTAAGACTGGATTAGTCCCTGAGAAAAAGGATTAAGATGGCAGGGCTTGTTCCTGGACCCATGTTTTAAACGCTTTAAATGTTTACCTCAAAAAAATTAAATATTGGAAAAGGGGGACCATTTTTAAAGAAGGAAATATAGCCACCACAAACAAAGTCATTAACTCATTAACAAACTGTGTTATGCAGATGACACAACCTTGCTTGCTGAAAGTGAAGAGGAGTTGATGCACTTACTAATGAAAATCAAAGACCACAGCCTTTAGTATGGATTGCACCTCAACATAAAGAAAACAAAAATCCTCACAACTGGACCAATGAGCAACATCATGATAAATGGAGAAAAGATTGAAGTTGTCAAGGATTTCATTTTACTTGGATCCACAGTCAACAGCCATGGAAGCAGCCGTCAAGAAATCAAAAGACGTGTTGCATTGGGCAAATCTGCTGCAAAGGACCTCTTCAAAGTGTTGAAGAGCAAAGATGTCACCCTGAAGACTAAGGTGTGCCTGACCCAAGCCATGGTATTTTCAATTGCATCATATGCATGTGAAAGCTGGACAATGAATAAGGAAGACCGAAGAAGAATTGATGCTTTTGAATTTCAGTGTTGGCAAAGGATATAGAATATACCATGAACTGCCAAAAGAACGAACAAATCTGTCTTGAAAGAAGTACAACCAGAATGCTCCTTAGAGGCAAGGATGGTGAGACTGCGTCTTACATACTTTGGACATTTCATCAGGAGGGATCTGTCCCTGGAGAAGGACATCATGCTTGGCAAAATATAGGGTCAGTGGAAAAGAAGAAGACCCTCAACGAGGTGGATTGACACAGTGGCTGCAACAATGAGCTCAAGCATAACAATTGTAAGGGTGATGCAGGACAGGGCAGTGTTTCGTTCTGTTGTGCACAGGGTCGCTATGAGTCGGAACTGACTCAACAGCACCTAACAACAACAAAGCTAAGTCAGCCCTCCTTATCCGCGAGTTCTGGATCTGCGTATTCAACCAACCGCGGACTGAAAATATTTGAGAAAAGAAAAAAGAGCTCAAGGCACTGGGGGCAAGGCAGAGGGCAGCACAAGACAAGGCAGCATTGTGCCTGAGGAACGGTTGTGTGGCTGTGAATGAAGAAGCTCCCAGGAGGATGGAGGCAACCACCCCCTGACACAATTTGGACGAATAGAAGACAGTAGGAAAGGAGTCACGAACTTATGCTCAGGTGCTTCTTGGCCTGACCGAAGATCTGGAGGGGCAAGATTGCAGCAGAGGTCTAGGTCCAGAAAAAGAGAACAAAATTGGCAGGCCTAGAACCTAGCACACACTACATCATGTATGTGCGGCGACCAAGTCACACAGGACACTTGGCACAGAGGGGACCCTTGCGTCGGGAGGCCGGGATGCGGCTGTCTTTCAACGTGCCTGCTTTGATACGGCGCCTCGGCGTCTGCTCTAATCATGCCTATGATCACTATTCCACTTCAAAACCAAACACTCTTCATTCCTGTACTATGTTTAAAAAAAAAAGAGAGAGAGAAAGAAAAACTACTCCATTTTATATAAGAACTTGAGCACGTGCAGATTTTGGTATCTGCAAAGGTCCTGGAACTGATCCTCCACGGATACCAAGGGACGACTGTAATTATAAAATGGAGTAAAACCAGTAACAAGAGGGTTTTTGTTTTTTTTTAACAATCACTTGATCATTCTGTTGGAACTTTCGGTAATCTGTGTCTTATCAAACACGTTTTGGTCTTAGGAAATGGATAGAAATTTCCCCCTACCACATTACATGTAAGTAAGTGTACTGCCTCAGTTCAGCCCGTATGTATTTTTTTCTCTTTCCCAGAACAGTGTTTTTAATAATGTTGACTCTGTACACCTTTAGTATCCATAGTCCCTACCACTCCCGAGTGCTTTACATGTAGCCACTTTACATATTTGTTAACCTCCTTGGCCCATGAAGACATTTGATTTTGAAATCCACCTTAGTGGTAAAGTGGTTAAAAAATGGACTCCTAACCCAGAGGTCGGCAGTTCAAAACTACTAGCAGCTCCGAGGAAGAAAGATATGGCTGTCCGCTTCCATAGAGATTTACAGCCTTGGAAACCCTATGGGGTAGCTATGAGTCAGAATCATTACATGGCAGTGGGTGGGTTTATTATACATTAAAAAAAGTTGCCATCAAGTCAAGCCTAACTCATGGAGACCCCATGTGTGTTAGAGTAGAACTGTGCTCCATACAGTTTTCAATGGCTGATTTTTTTAGAAGTAGTCAGGCCTTTCTTCTGGAACACATCTGGGTAAACTCAAACCTTCAACCTTTCAGTTAGCAGCCTAGTGTGTCATCTGTTTGTACCACCCAGGGACTACTATACATAAAAAAAAAGACATACAAATTATATATGAACTATTCACTTAAATAAAGTGTTAGTGCCATTTACGGGGCAGAGGAAAGTATAAAGAAGAGGAGCTTTTCTTTAAACAGAAAGCTCCTGCACTAAAGTAAAAGTTGATTTGACTTGAAAATAATGTTTTATGCTTAACTTTTTAGAAACATATCAACTGCACAAAGTGAAATACTTGGGAAATTCATCGAGAGAAGAAATAAATGTGAAAGTGAGAACTGATATGATGTCCAAAAGGACTGAAAGACAAAATTATTTGAAAATAAGTTTACACGCAATAAAATAAAAGGGAGTCAAGACTTCAGAAATAATGGTTTGAAAAATGTGTGTGTGTGCACACGGTGTGTGCCTGTGTGTGCCCGTGTGTGTGTGTGTGTGTGTGTGTTGTATTTAGAAGTGGGGGAAGGCCAGATTTCCATTAGTCTGTTTACAGTAGAAGAATAGCAACTTTCTCATGTGACTATCAAATCCACAAAGGTTGTGCCATTTCTTTAGACGTAGCATTGCAAAAGTCAAGGATAAAATTATTTTGACTAGATGAGACCAAGCTTACAGGAAATGTGCTAGATGTCATTCATTGTGACATCAGAACTAGACAGGGTGACCTTATTATTTTTGGTTTATTGTAGGGTACAAAATGGTTTTTCTCCCCTAACTACAGCACATCATAAGGGAGGCAGGACAAAATACCAGTTTTGCTTCCACAATGAAAAGGGCTTTGAAGTTAGATAGATGTGAGTTTGGGTCCTTGCTCTTTATTCTTCCTGAACATCACATCTGCCCTACATTCCCCAGCCTCCCTTGGAGTTCGGTGGGACCCTATGGCTGAGTTCTAGAGTAGGAGAAATAATGTGTGCCATTTCTAGGCTTTGCTCATCAAAATCTCCCATGTGTCACTCTCCATGATCTTTCCCCATCTGTCACCTAAATGGAGAGGCCTCTGAGGACCCAGAGGAATGTATTAGTTTCCTAGGGTTGCTGTAACAAATTATCACAAACTTGGTGGCTTAAAATGATAGAAATTTATTCTCTCACTCTTTTGGAGGCTAGAAGTCCAAAATCAAAGTGTCAGCAGGGCCATAGTCCCTCTAAAGGTTCTAGGGAAGAATCCTTCCTTGCCTCTTCCTAGCTTCTGATGGCTTCCAGTAATCTTTGGCATTCCTTGGCTTGTAGCTGCCTTACTCCAATCTCTGCCTCCATCTTCACATGACCTTCTTCTCTGTGTCTCTCTATACTTTTCTTTTAAGGACACCAGCCATTGGATTTAGCAGCTACCCTAAATCCAAGTTGATTTCATCTTGAGATCCTTAACTAATTAGAGTTGAAAAGGCCCTATTTCCAAAGAAGGTCACCTTCTGAGGTTCTGGATGGACATGAACTTTGTGGGGGACAACATTCAACCCAGCTCACTACAAGGAGGGTAGAGCCACAAAAGGGAAAGAACCACCGAGAAGAACCGTATGGAGAAATCCTCATTTCCCCACACTCCCCCATCCCCACTAACTTGCATGGTTCTAGATGCCTGTTAGCTATTACAGTGTTAGATGAATTGCAAAAAAGAAAATGACACCATTTCTTCTGCTTTGTAATCTCTCTCTATATTTAGTCACATGCAGAATCTAGACCTTACATTTGGCCAGCACTAATACCATGTACGGAGTCCTGAGGGCACAGTGGTTAAGAGCTCGGCTGCTAACCAAAAGGTTGCAGTTCGAATCCACCAGCTGCTCCTTGAAAACCCTCTGGGGCAGTTCTATTCTGTCCTATAGGGTCGCTGTGAGTCAGAACTGACTTGACAGCAACAGGTTTTGGTTTGAATACCATATACACTGATTAAGTACTCATTTGATGATCTGGAGTCCCACAGGGCTTACAACAGCTGCTTGAACCACCAGAGTGTACCCAATAACTCTCCAAATTGAAAACTCTGAGAAACCACTATTAGGCATTACATCCCCAAGCACAAAACTCCCATAAGCTTCAGACCATCATGGAGCCAACAATGTCAGCCTACCCAGAGACCCTGTACCAATTGAAAAGGCTGCAGCCTCTGCTGTCATCATCAATTACAGTGCATTAAGGGCCCACAGGGTGCAGTACTTAATAAATGGCCTTGCTTAATAGATGTTAACTAATTATATCTAGAATAATTCCCATCCACTCAGGGCAAGTAATCCAATATGCCAGGTGGGGAAGTCTGGATTTCTCACTTAGATCCTTTGAATGCCTGTGCGTCCCCTTTAGGTGGAGTAAAGAGGCAAAGGAAGATCTTCCCTTCTTTGAAGGTTGCCCTATCCTAATTCCTAAGTCAGGCACCTGCTCGCCTTGACTCTGCTAGATCCTATTTTGTCACCAGACTGTAAAGTCAATTTTCAGAGAATGGAAATCAGGTTAAATTCCTAAAACAGAAGCCAAGAAAGTCAGACCCCAACCCGAGCTGGTTCTCAGCTTCATTTCATCTGACCACTCAGGTAATGTTGGGCTGGTCACTGCAGCTAAAAGACTCAAAACAAAACAATAAATTTTACTTTGACACAAGGCCCTGGTCATCATAGTGTGGAAAAAACAATGGATTGTTTTCGACTTTGCGGGGGACAGCAGGGTCACAGATTTTTTTTTTTTTTGAGAATTTGATGAAAGCTAGGGATGCCCCAGGGGAAAGGAAAAAAAAAAAGCCGCATAGAAAAAATTGCATAACATTTCAAAGAGTTTATAAGCACTCCCATTCCCACCCAAACTCTACAACAGTGGTTCTCACACTTCAGTGTGCATCAGAGTCCCCTGAAACTTTCTTAAAACAGAGGACTGGGCCCCACACCCAGGGTTTCCAATTCTATAGGTCTGGGTGGGTGGGGGCCAAGAATCTGCATCTCTAATAAGTTCTCAGTGATGCTGTTGCTGCTACTCTTGGAACAGGGCTTTGAACTGGTTCCATCCCTGATATACTGAATCAGAATGTACAGTTTAACAAGATCCCCAGCTGATTCTTATGTATAACTTCCTGAGAACTTGTTAGAAACGCAAATTCTTAGCAGGAAACCTGTTAGAAATGCAAATTCTCAGCAGGGGTTGGAGCCAGACCAAACCAGTTCAAAGCCCTGACTGGAAACCACACTGGGAACCACCACCCTAGGACTCCAGAGACAAGATTGAAAACATTTGCTCCAAGGAGCCATTTCAGATGCTGAAGCAGAGATTAAGGGGCCCATCAACAAGTCCTCTCTGTCCTTTCCTCTGTCCTCCCCTTCCCCAGCTCCAAAGCCCTTCCTCCACCTTTCTTTATCCCTTTTTGTTTCCGAGCCTCCGTGTTTATGTATCTTTTTCTTCCCCTTCTGTCTCTGTGTGTGCATGCGTGTGTGTATCTGGATGACTGAGTTTGCCTCTCTCCCTCTCTTACTGCCCCTCATTTCTCTCCTTATGCCCACTATTAAAATAGAAACTGTATTCAGGTTTTACTATTTGTTGTAGCTATTCAATAAAGTTTTATGACTCATATTCTTAATTTTGAAGCAGGTAAATGGAATATTTTATATTTCTCTCTAAGGATATAAAATACTAAAGTCTCTTGATTTTTTGCTAGGATAACTCACATCTAGTTTAATGGGGAAAAATACCCCATCTTTCTCTATACCGGCAATATCCTATAGAAGTTTCTGTGGTGGCAGAAATGTTTTCATTCTGCACTATCCAATTTGGAAGCAACTGGTCTCATGTGGCCACTGAGCACTTAAAATATGGTCACTGCAACAGAGGGAGAAGTGAATTTTTTATTTTAAGTGATTTTAAATTTAAATAGCCAAATACTGGTGAGGAGTGTACTTCTTAAGCTCAAGTAGACACCTGAGACTATATGGGCAGCTCCTGTCTGAAGGTGAGATGAGAAGGCAGAGGGGGACAGGAGCTGGTTGAATGAACACGGGAAACACAGCGTGGAGAGAAGGAGTGTGCTGTCACATTGTAGGGTGACTAACTAGAGTAACATAACAATGTGTGGATAAGTTCTTGTATGAGAAACTGACTTGAATTGTAAACTTTCACTTAAAGAACAATAAAAAATACCAAACAAAATAAAAATAAATAGAAACATACATAAAAATAACTAAATAAATTTAAATAGCCACATGTGGCTAGTGGCCACCACATTAAACAGTGCAGCTTTGTATCACCCTACCGTGAACACATTACATAAAGTATATATACGGGGTGCAGATATCTTTTAAAATCTCTCAAGCTATGCTAGATCACCTTGACAGCAAAATAGAAATGCATGTACTTCTGTAAACTTCTCATGAATCTCATGTCACAACTGCACATGGAGCTATTTTTTTATTTAACATACAAAGATCATAATTTAATTGCAAATAAAGCCATGTCAATCAGTGAAGAGATTCTTCTACCAGCCACGTTACTACTGGAATCCTTTTCTCCAGGGAGTAGCATTACCATCTGTGCACATCAGCTGGACCAGAGCTGTTTACTTCATCTGAACAGGGACTAGGGAGCAGGCAGCACCAACATTCCAGTCCTTCATCAGTAGACACAGCCACTGGTTACTAACCCAGCATCAAGTCTTTTGGCAGACTTCGGACAAATGATATCAACTCTTGTTTTGGTGACGACTTGGGCTGTCTCAAGAGATGTCAAAAATTCTAAGACCTTCTCAAACTAAAATTATTTTAAACTCTAATTTCAAGGTAAATACATGCCACGCAGCCCCGTTTTCAAGCTGATGTGAGAAATTAAGTATTATAATTTCAAAACGATAGTGAAATCACTACTCTAGTCCCTCATTTTAAAACCCCTCAGATGGTACAGCCTCGGACTTTTAGTAAAGCATCTTCAATTCTTCCTGTCCTAGAGTTTTGAATTGGCATAGAAATTTTGAAAATTAAGTCTTGTTAGAGGATACATGTACCTGTGAAGGCTTTGAAATTCATGCCATGGAAATGGAACACAAATCAGACCTCACTCTGTCACTGCTGTCCAATAATTCTGCCCTCGCCAAGGATTCGTACTATCGACCAACATTCCTTAGGGGAAATCTGAGTTTTCTCAATGTTTATCCGAACATTTGTGTTCCTGATAATACCTTATATTTATGTGCCACTTAAGAGCTTACCAATTATTTTCATCTACACCATCCTTTAGTCTTCACAACAACACTGTGAGGTGACTATCATGGCCTCACTTTTACAGATGAGGAATTTGAGGCTTAGAGAGTCTAATTGATAGGGAAAGGATGTATTAAAACACTTAGATAGGTAGAAAAGAAATCTAAGTCTAATTTGCAGAGAGGCAGGCTTGGGTCAGAAGGCTGGGAATCCTATCAAACTCCCCACTGTCTTAAACATAATACATTTTGAGAAGCACAATTGCCATTTCACATTGAATTAACCACATGGAACCCAGTCCAGGCTGTCCCAAGGCAGATTAATGGAAGCAAAATTTGAGAAAATACTTTTGAGCTTTCTTGAAGTATATGTTATTTTATGTGAAGGTTTTATAAATGCATTTTTTTTTTCTGAACCAAGGACTGGCCCATTGCATAAGCTTTACAAGATAGCTCTTTTCCCTGAAACCAGCCAGAAGCCTGAAACTTCATTAAATGTTCACCCATGATAAATCACCTTAATATATCTCACTTTCTGGGTTGTTATCCAATTAGTAAAATGTAAGCCAAGTCTATGGGAGGAGCTAGCTGAACTCAGTTTAAACCTGTTTAAGAAATTTACTTACCCCCAACTGACCGTTTTTGAACACTGAGACATATTTTCAGGGATAGATTAAGAAACAGATTCCAGCCTGAATATAGCAGGATTTTTCCCTTAAACTAAATCTATATGAGACGCACAGAACTTTTACAGCCTTTAGCTGAAGTTCCAACATGAAGTGATATTCTGTTGAACACTTTTCGGGTAGCTATGGCAACAATGATTATCACCACATACTACCAACCAAAATACCACCTGCATCCACGTCTATTCTAAACCCTTAATTAAAAAGAAGAGCCCAGCTGAAATTTCCAGTTGGTAAATTTGGGAGAAAACTTCAAAAAAAATGTTGGGAAATCTATTTTGGTTTTGCTTCTGTGTTTGGTTTATGATTTTTTTTTTCCTTTCAGGACAACTTAAGTCTGACTCTATCTCTTCCTGCCCACACCAGAACCACCCACACTGTTAAGTTTCTAGAGAAATAGAGGTTTCAGCATTTCCTTTTCTAAGGAGTTAATCAGTAATGAGAGCTCCAGGGACCAAGAAAAAAAAAGTACTCCTTTCAAACAATTACCTGTGTGTATGAGAATTTTAGGCTTGTTTTTAATTTCTCTGTAGGAAGGTGGGAGAAAAAGTAGAGGGAAGAAAAACAAAGGAGGTAAAGACTGATAAGAAAGAAAGCTAGGAAAAGGAAAAGAGAAATAAGGAAATTGGGTAAGGAAAGTGAGAAGAATGAGGCCGGGATTAAGAAAGGGAGCAAACTAGGTCTGTAAAAGGGAAGGCACGGGTAAAACATGCAGATCCCTGGAAAGTAGAAACGGGTTTCACACAGGCTTAGAATGAACTCTTTGGTAGTAGTTTGATTACAAGAAATAAAAAAAAAAAAAAAATAGCTCCGGTTATTCACCTTTCCCTATATCCATGCCCTTTGACATGTAACTTTGCAGTGCCCTCCCACTCTAAAGAGGGGCTCAGTCATGCGACTTGCTTTGGCCAAAGGGATATTAACAAACGTGATGCAAGCAGAGGCTGGAAAAGCTCTCAGAAAGCTTTCTTGCTCCTGCCCTCTGTCACTTTCATGGGAACAATCCTGATCTAGCCTGCTAGAGAATTTCTGAAAGACACATGGAGCAGAGCTGAGTCGCTCCTGTCTGCTCAGCCAAGGCCATCTTAGATCAGCTGACAGCTAGAACACAAGAGAGATATATGAGCAAGCCCAGCCAATATGAATAAAGCTGCTTGGTCTACTGGCAGCTGACTGCAGACATAGTGGTGAGGCCCGCCCAGATCAGCTAAATAAACGTATATTGTTGTATGCCACTGAGGAGGTTTGTTAATAACGAATTGTTATGTAACATTACTGTGGCAATAGATAACAGATACAGGTGCATGCCCCGCTAATCCGGGATCCTTCATTCTATCCCCATCACAGTAATGCTTTCTACCATATAGTCTTTTAAGTAGATATCACAAGTCCATAGAAAAAAATTAATGTGGAATGATGCTAAAATAAATACCGTAAACGCAATTTTTTAAAACATGATAGGTGTTGCTAACCATCAAAAAAAAAAAAAAAAAACGCAGGCTATTCTCCAAGGTAAGGTCATTGGGATTCCAGAACTACAAAAGGCTGTCTACAGAAAACTTGAAAAGAATCCAGCCAACCCTGTTGGAGGATAAATTGAATTTAAGTAATTAAAAGGATACAAACAACCTTATTCATAGTCACTAATGCTGCGCCAACTAATGGACTGAAGAGTTTGCAAATTCTCAGGTGCCCTCTTAATTGAAGCTGAATAGCTGTAATAAAAACAGTTTCCTCCAACTGTGGGCTTGAGGGTAAACAGGGTAGATGATCCCTGGTGAATCTGTGCTGCCAACTGCAAGAACAGAGGGTAACAGCTGCGATCAACATCACACTCCCTACCTGAGCATAAAAATAACAAATGAATTGTCATTTGAACCAAAAAAAAAAAAAACCTTGAAAATTTATGTAGAAAAGCGCTGCATTCACCTTCCGGAAGCCGTACAATATTAAAAAAATCAAAACTGGAAAATGGACAATACAAGCAATTAGGATGGAAACGTGTCTTTTTTTAAAATGCTGGTTTACATTTTCTTTGAAGCAAGGAGTGCTTCTTGGAGGTGGGGAAAACTTAGGGGGTCATTTGCTAAGGAGAGATCTGTGTACTAAATGAATGAGATAATAATCTCTGAATCCCAGACCCTGTGTCTAATCAAAGACCCTGTTAGGTATGCAACTGAGTAAACCGAGTAACATCATGTTGAAATAACATAAAATGGATTTTTGACTCACTGCAGTAATTTTTTTTTTTTTGCAGTAATTAGGGAATAGTGGCACGAGCAATCCCTGATTCATTTTATTATGACCTTGGAAGACATCTTTTGCTTGACAATAACTTGAAAGGAGACTGAAAAAGAAGAAGAAAGAAAAGAAAAAAACGCCTTGGGAGAATCTGAATGATTTCTAGTTTTTCATTCTGATCCTTGTCCAACTCACACATGGCCCTCATGGCAAGAGCAAAATCACCAGTATTTCTCCTCAGCAGCTGGAACCCCACTCTCTCACATTTTCCTTGGGTGGACAGTAGAATAAGGAGATTATAACTGTTAGGTTTACAAGTCTTTCCCTAATGTCATGACGGATGGGAAGGCGGCTGACTCTGGCTCTTTGAACCTTTTCCTTCTTCCCCAGTTTTTAGTGGTTTCCAGATCAGGAGCCAGGAGGATAGTTCAGAGAAGGTAAGGAAATCAGAGGAATCCAATGGAAAGCAAAGAAGCTTCAAATCCCCTTTCATCCATCCATTCATTCATCGAACTCAATTCAAATACTGAATGTCTACTATATGCCTGCCATGTGTTAAGTGCTGTGGAAACACTGATGAACACAGCCCGTGACCTCTCTGGAAGAGATGCTAGTCTAATGACAGAGAGAAAGAGACATTCAAACAAGTACTGACAATACAGCACTGGGGGTGCCACAATGCAGAAAATGGAAGTGCTATGGGTCAGGGAAGGAGTGACCAAATCCACATAAGGACTGCAGTTGGGGAGGCTCCAACGTGGAGAAGAGGGTGGTGCCCTTCTCAAAGAATCTGTAACAAAATCCAGCAGACAATGGAAAGTTGACTTCAAAATAGTACATTAAATAGGTCTTGTCTTACAAACCCAACCAACTAACCCGTGTTGCCCTTGAACCTCCATTAATAAGATCTAAAATCTCAAATTTTACAGTTCAGAACTATGAACGTATGTGAATTAATTACAAAAATCTGAAAGCCTCAGCATGACCTGCAATATTTGTTAAGCATCTTAGATTCCAGAAAGCTATGCTAGGTATTGTGTCCTATTTGTTTAAAAAAGGGGGACAGAGGCATGGTTATATTTCTTTCAATTCATGTGAAATCTCTGAGATTTATAATGATAGATTTGGCAGTTTTCCATATCTACTTGAATAATGAAATATACTTTTATTAAGGTTTTGATCTCTAAAAATAGATATTGCTTTAATGTGGAAAAAAGTATATATTAGTAAAGAAACAAAGCGAGGTTTGCTCTTTCCACTGAAAGTGTGACTTCAAGGATGTTATATTACACTGAGAGATATAATCAGGCAGACTTTTTTAAGTCAAATCGTTTTGTTTTTCCCATACAAATAAATTTTATTTTGTTTTATTTTATTGTCCTCGAGAAGAAAAACCAAGGAAGCTTGCCAGTGGCTAAGGAGAGGGGACTCTAATACAGTGCATTTTCTTAAAGCAGCTCCTTGGATTTATGGGTTGATTGCATTATGTGCATTTTGTCACTATCATCTGACTTTCATGTTTCTTCAGTTTGTAGGGACTAAATGCAAAGCTGACTACTGAAAAGAAGCCAATGCAACATTTAAAAAAATATTTCCAAAACATACTGTGGACTCTAAACAAAAATAAGACTAGGAGAAATTAAGAAAAAAAGAGGATCCATATATTACAGACTGGAGGCTAATTTACACTGTGTGTGCAATTTCTCTGCTTCAAAGTTCAAAATGAAGGTTTGTCTTTTGGTTGTTAGGTTTGTACTTTAATTTATGGATCTCATTCAATTCTTCAACCAACATCATAAAGTAGGAATTATCCCTATTTTACAAGTGAGAGAATTGAGGCTCAGAAAGGTTCAGGAGAAGGTTGTAAGTGAAACATCCAAGATTAAACTCCAGGACTGGTACACTTCAAATGCCTTTCCTCTTCCACCACAACACACTGCCTGTGATTAAACCATTTTCTGCTTGACTTGGTTATTAAAATACTAGATTCTGTTGATGCTGCTGAACTAGCTAAAAGACTGATGACTCTAGAGATTGATAAATCTAACAAAAAACAAATTTAATAAATAACCTCACTACTCTTTGAAGCAGGGGATAATAATACCCAACATGGAAAGAGAAAACGTTACGGCAAGCTCATCTTCTTGCAATCAAGTATCAGGGCAGAACCCAGTGCCGTCGAGTCGATTCTGACTCATAGCGACCCTATAGGACAGAGTAGAACTGCCCCATAGAGTTTCCAAGGAGCGCCTGGCGGATTTGAACTGCCAACCCTTTGGCTAGCAGACGTAGCACTTAACCACTACACCACCAGGGTTTCCATCAGGGCAGGGGAGGATAAAAAATTAAGCCAAAATGGAAAGACAGGACAAAAGAGACAGAAAGAAAGAGAGAGAAAGATGTGTGGCTCTTTTAGACAAGTCGCCAGTTAAATCTTTTTTTTTTTTTTTTCCTTCTCATAGAAAGAATGGGCCAGAAATATAATTTTTTGGCAGTTTTAAAGCACTTTACACTGTGCTTTCACGTACGTTATTTCACATGATCTTCATAACTTCTCTATGAAGTGGAATTTATTCATGTCCCCATTTGATAGATGGGGAAAGAGTTTAGAGCAGATAAGCAACCTGTTGAAGCACATAAACTATGATTGACATATCACTCAATACCAAGTCTTCTGATCTCAAGTCTTTGCTTGGGAAAACGCACTGTTTCACCCTCCTGCTTTGAGACAAATGGAAACAACTTCAACAGTAGCTTGGAAAAAAGGCATATCATAGAACCTAAAAGATGAATTATCCTTAAGCTGAGGTCAGCTCATGCCCAAAAACATTTGGCATCAAATTCGTATTCAAACTGATTTCAGAAAGGTAAATCTTTTATCAGAACCTTCGTATTTTTGAGTTAATAATCAAGTGGGAAAGACACTTTAATGTATCTCAGAATACATTTTATACTTTTACCTAAAACCCATTATCTGCTTCCACACTGTTTCATGTTAGTTTCAATAAAGTACTAGAAATATAGAATATGCCCAATAAGTATGTCCATTGAGAGTTCTTAAAATAAAAAGGCATGCATAAGAATTTTATTAGTATATTTAGGTAAGCTTGGGTCTGCCATCTAGACTATTAGGTAAAACTCCTGTCATTTAAAATTATATACCATGACCAAATGGCCATGTAACTAACTAGGGTATATAAGACAGCTATTGAATAATGCTGGGGAAAAAAAACTCAATTACAGTAGCTTACAATAACAAAATTTATTTTTCTTGCCCATGGGTCTATAGGTAGGTTGCATTTCAGCTGATCTTGACTCGGCTTGGCTGAGCCAGGCTGGGCTCCAGGTTTCACGTCTAGTTCATGTGCATAATGCGTGTCTTCAACATTCTTGGGCCAGAAGCTACATGTAGAATGTTCTTCTTGTGGTAGATGGCAGAATTACAAAACCAAGCCAAACCATTTGTGCCCTCCATTAATAGAGTGGAGAAATAAACCCTGTCTCCTCTAGCGGGAGGTACCGCAAAATAAGTGCATGAGTATATAATTCTACTACAAGGAGGGAGCGAAGAGTTGGGAAAAATTAATTCCATCTACAGTATGGAGAATTTTCTTAGGTCAAGGTGCATTAGCTAAAATGATGAATAACTTGGCTTCAAAAGAAAGATATTTCGAAGTTTGTTGTTGGGGTGTTGGTGTACTGCAGTGTGAGAGAACTACCCAGAAGCGAGGTTAGAAATTAGGATCAGATAGTGAAAGACCTTGAGAAGTTTAGCCTTGACCCAAGAATAATGGGGAGCCACTGAAAGTCCCTTTGACTTTGTATTCAGAGACCCCAATACCACCTACGCTCTATACTTCACTACAATGTTATCTCAGGGAGTCATTCCAACCAAGTTTGTTTCATCCTCCTTGCTCATACATGGTGAGGCTTTCAGCACACTGGGTGCAGAGTAAAACCAAAACCAAACCAAATCCATTGCCATACAGTGGATTCCAACTCATAGCAACCGTATAGGACAGAGTAGAACTGCCCCATACAGTTTCCAAGCAGCACCTGGTGGATTCAAACTGCCGACCTTTTGGTTAGCAGCCATAGCTCTTCACTGCTACACCACCAGGGTTTATAAGTAGTCACACAAAAGTTTTGCTGATTTATTTTTAAAAGATGGAATTAAGGAAAATGATGTTGGGGATATTGTCTGCCCTATTTCTATTGAGGTTCAACTTCAGATAAAAGGATTATGACTTTGTCTTTTTTCCCTCCTTTTATTTCTGCCCCAACCTTGCCTATCTTCATTCTCTTTCTCATCCCACTATTGTCTATTTATGAACAGTCCCTTGTACAAGATTCAGAGACCTCCGAGGCCCAATTGCCAAACATCTCATTGTTCATGTCTACCTGTGTGCTATAGTGATAAGCAGGATATAAATGATAACAGATAGTACACCAAGCACACACATGTAGCACTCTATGCTAATGAGATTCTGTATTTTCTAATAGTCTAACAAATACTACCTCTTTGCTTCCCAAAAGCTGTGATGAGGGCACGTATATGAGCAAGACTGCTGAGGTTTAACCCTGATGAAATGGGATGGATTTTGACTGGCAGAGAGAAACTTGGAAGAATACGACAAGGGAAGTGTCTATTCATTTAAAAGATTACAGAAGCTTTTAGCCTCTAACTATGGATAGATTTCTTTAGTGTTTATTCATTCATTCATTCAGCCATGAATTACATGCCTGTAATGTTCCACACACTGTGTTAGGACCTAAAAAATACAATTATGAACCAAAACAGACCTTGGTGCTGTGTTATCAGAATAATTGGTATAGTAGAAAAGATAACAGACTTTGAGCCAAAAATAGCATTGGTCTTCCAAATACTGGCCAAGTGAGGTAAAGCAAATAATTTTACCTCTCTGATACTCTATTTTCTATTCTGGAAAATAAAGGGAATGATGTACTCTACCTTCCTATCAGGGAAAACTATATCAATTGTTGTCATATATGCGCAAGCACAGTACAAATGACTTGTGTCAATATTGAGTTTTGAATAATACCAGTATGCCTTGGGTAGATCATTTTAAAGTAAGGAATACTCTTTCAGCCACTATTACTGTGTAACAACCAACCACAAAATCTCAGCAGCTAGGACAATAACCATATATTTTCCTTCTTGTGGGTCTGCAGGGCAGGTGGGTTAGCTGTACTTCAAGCTGCAGGTCTGTGAGTCACCTGGGATGGGTTACCTGTAACATGCATCTCTTACTCCACTAAGACCAGTGGGATACTAGGGGGCATGTTGTTTTCAGGACAGTGGCAGAAACACAATAAAGAGAAGCAGAAGAATGAGACACTTCTTAAGTCCTATGCTCAGAACCAGCATACTGTCATTTTCACCCATATACCACTGGTCAAAGAAAATCATGTGGCAAGTCCAACATCAGCGAGGCAGAGAAATAAATGCCCACAGTGGCAGGGAGAAGGGAGGGAATATTTGCTGAACAATAATCTAAATGATTCCAACTCTCCTTTTCTCTAATTAAAATTTTTCTAAGAGCAATCTTGGGGATTTAAATGTTCAGCTTGAAAGCTTGCATGGAAAAGTGTAGGATGTAGCTTTCAACATATCATATTCCTTCTCAAGATCCAAAGTGGCTCTGTAGCACATGTTTATTAACTAACCCAACAGGCATTCCAATCCCCTTTCTCCCTAGACGCCTCCATCAGAGAGGCTGGGAAGTTCAATACTTTCTCTCTGAGCCTCCTTTGCCCCTTGTTGTTGTTGTTGTTGCAGTTAGATACCTTTGAGTCAGCTCCAACTTATAGCAAACTTACATATAACAGAACAAAACGTTGCCTGGTCCTGCGCCATTCTCACAATCATTGCTACGTCTGAGCCCATTGTTGTAGTCACTGTGTCAAGCCATTTTGTTGAGGGTCTCCCTCTTTTTCACTGACCCTCTACTTTACCAAGCATGCTGTGTTTCTCCAGCAGTTGGTCTCTCCTGACAACCCCGGTAGTGTAGTAGTTAAGAGCTACGGCTGCTAACCAAAAGGTAGGCAGTCTGAATCCACCAGGCACTCCTTGGAGACCATATGGGGCAGTTCCACCCTGTCCTATAGGGTCACTATGAGTTGGAATCAACTTGATGGCAATGGGTTTGTTTTGGTTTTTTGGGGGGGGCGGGGGGAGGTTGATGACATGTTTAAAATAAGTGAGATGGAGTCTTGCCATTCTCACTTCTAAGGAGCTTTCTGGCTGTACTTCCTCCAAGACAGATCTGTTCGTTCTTCTGGCAGTTCATGGTATATTCAATATTCTTCTTCAATACCACAATTTGAATGCCTCAATTCTTCTTGGGTCTTCCTTATTCATTGTCCAGCTTTCACATGCATACATGGCAATTGAAAACACCATGGCTTGGGTCAGGTGTACCTTAGTCATCAGAGTGACATCCATAGGGGTAAGCATGTGGCCCAGTTCTGTCCAATAAATCATAACCAGAAGTCAGCCAGAGGCTTTTGGTAAAGCATTTGTTTCGTTTAGAAAGGAAATGGTGTGAGCAGAGAGCCACCTGGCATCAACATTTTCCCATTCTTCCTGGGTGAATGTAGAAGTGATGCCTGGAGCTGTAGCAGCCATCTTATGATGGCTGAGGTGACAGCATGAGGTCAGAAAACCAACACGCTCAGCACTACTTCCCTGATGGTATCATTAGGCATCTTATCATGTAAGTAAAGTAAACCCTTATGTATTAAAATCACTTTTGTGTTACTTGCAGCTGATTGCATCCTTTACAGGCTCTCAATTGTCTATTGAATAAAATCTAAACTATTCTGCCTGGCTTTTTACGTCCTCCCTAATTTGGCCCTCATTTCACTACCCACCCTTGCCAACAGGCACCCTCAACTCAAGCCAGATTATTCGCCTCACGTGTCTGTGCTCCTAGAATGTCCCCTCTATTCTCATTTGTCAATCCAATTACAGTCCATCCTTCAACACCCAGCTCATATTCAACTTTTTCCATGAAGTTCAACAACCCCCCAACCCCCTGCTGAACTCTTCCCTTCTCTGAAACCACGTTGAGAGTTAATTATTCTTCTTGCAATAACCCAGCTTAGCTTTTGTGTTCTCAACATTGCTTAGGTGACTGACTGTTAGCGCTTAAGATACGCTCCTTCTTTTTATGGATGGGATCATGTGGTGCCAAGCAGTTTAGGGTTTGAAACATAGCATAAAACAATAAAAGTTTACTGATTATTACAGATGTGGCAGAGTCTCTACTTTACAAATAAGCTGGTACCGAAGTGAGTTTTGGTGAGTCAGTTGTCTGGAGGTTAGAAAATATTTTCCATAGAAAATCTAGCTAATCTACTTTTTTCTAGAGATTCAAAGAAAAGGGCATATCCTCATCTTTCCTTTGCCCTAGGCTAGACTTAGGTAATATTCATCTGTTCATCCAGGTATTTATCAGGTACCTATTGTATGCTATGTAACACTTATTTTGATGAGTTATCTTTACCATACCTCCATCTCCCTCTCTACTACCTTCCCGAACACCAGTGTTCTTCTGCCATCCTAACCTCCACCCCAGACTTCCTCTCTTCCCTGAATGCTCCAAATGTTAAAGTCATCTACACCCCCTTACCCTATCATAGGGTCTGGTTTTTTCAGGCAGTGATCTCAATTACAAGGAGAAAAGTGATCTGACTGTGCTGATTCACATCAGGTATGAATCACTGAGAGCTCCTTATGGGTCCCATGTGCTTCTGCTTTTTTAGTTCATGTAAACTAATCTTTCAACTCAGAATTTCACTCCAGGTACAAGCTGAGAAAGCTCAAGCAAAATGGATGAAGCCATCAGGTGGCGGATAAGCTACTTCTTCTCTGAACCCAGAGGCAGGCAAGTCAAGCATCTTTTCTTCTTCCACTTCTGAATATAAAGAATCTTTTCTAAATAGCTTTAGTAAGGTACAGTTGACAGTAAACTACACATATTTAAAGTATGCAATTTGATAAACTCTGGCATGTGTATATGCTCATGAAGCCATCAGTCAAGACAATGAACACTTCCATTACCTCTAAAAGTTCCCTCATGCCCATTTGTAATCCACTGATCTGTCAGTATAGATTAGTTTGCATTTCCTAGAATTTTATGTAAATGGAATCATATTGAGGGTGTGTGTAAGTGCGTGCGTATAGGCTTCTTTCAGTCAGCATAGTCATTTTGATATTCATTCATCATGTTTTTGCATGTATCAATAGTTCCTCCCTTTTTATTGCTGAGGAGTATTCTATTGTAAGGATATACCATAATTTTTCTTATCCATTCACCTGTTGGTGAACATTTGAGTTGTTTCCAGTTTGGGGTATTATAAATGAAGTTGTTACGAATGTTCAAGTCCAAGTTTTTGTGTGGACATATGCTTTCTTGTCTCATGGGTAAATATCTAGCAGTGGAACAGCTGGATGATATTGGAACCTAAAATACCTTTGAAAATACCAAGCATTTTCTCAGTAATTTCCAAAGCATTAGTATCATAGGCCCTGTTAATAGATGTAAGGATGAGAGACATTAAACATCATATATTTATAAATAGGGAATTGCCTATGGTTGGGAGACAATTCTCCATGGGTATCTCACATTCCAAGGAGCCCTGGTGGCACAGTGGTTAAGTGCTCGGCTGCTAACTGAAAGGTCAGCAGCCCTAACCCACCAGTTGCTCTGTGGGAGAAAGATGTGGTAGTCTGCTTCTGTAAAGATTACAGCCTTGGAAACCCTATGGGGCAGTTCTACTCTGTTCTATAGGGTCTCTATGAGTCGGAATCAAGTTGATGGCCAACAGGCATCTCACATTCCCGCGTATCTTCTGAGCAAAGGCATTAGCAGCTGTCATTCCAGGCTATCTTTTCAAAGATTTTGTATAGCACAGAGCCAGGACTAACCAAACAAAACCAAACCCATTGCCGTTGAGTCGATTCCGACTCATAGCGATCCTACAGGACAAAGCAGAACTGCGCCATAGAGTTTCCAAGGAGCGCCTGGTGGATTCGAACTGCCAACCTCTTGGATAGCAGCTGTAGCACTTCTCCACTACACCATCAAGGTTTCCAAGCCAGGACTAGAGTGAGGCAAACAGGGTACATAGGGTGCAAAATTTAAAGAGACACTCTCAGGTCATACAAGTGCAAGGTCAGCACCAGAGTAGAGGGCAGATATGTTTGCTCTTCAGGAAAATAAAGATATCTCCTTCCAAGGCAAAAGTTGGCAGGTTTGCTAGCAGCCCCCCTTGTAAAAAAAAAAAAAAAAAAGCCCCCCTTACAAGACTGAAATTCTCTGTGTTCAGGATTCCTAAGCTGTGATGCAAACTCACTGTGTGTACAGCATCTACCCAGGCCCACCTCTGTGTCACCCTCATGGCATTTGGGGAAACTGATGCAAACATGAAGCTCATGCTGACAGCAGTACCATGAGTAATAAAGTCCTTTGTCTCTGACCCAGGAAACTCACTTCTTCTGCTCCATAAACCAAAAACCCATTAACGTAGAGTCGATTCCAACTCATAGTGACTCTATAAGACAGAGTAGAACTGCCCCCATAGAGTTTCCAAGGTTGTAAATCTTTACAGAAGCAGACTGCCACAGCTTTCTCCCACAGAGTGGCTGGTGGGTTTGCACCATCGACCTTTTAGTTAGGAGCCAAGTGCTTAACCACTGCACCAAGAGGGCTCACTGTGGAAAGAACAGGCATGAACAAAGACATATGAAAAAGAAAATTAAGTGCAGGGAATGGTGAGAGAATTATTGTGGTTAAAGCAGGGTTTGTACGTTGGGGGGAGGGGGGAGAAAAGGACAAGCCATGGGAGTAAGAGTGGGATACTGGGGGAGAAATGAAAAGGGTCTAGAATACCAAGCTAAGGAATTAGGGCTTTAAGTAAAATGAATGTTTCAAAGTTATTTTTGCTTGTAGATTTATGTTTATCACATTGAATTATTCATCATGTAATTACAACAATTTTCTCTGCTAGGTCTGAGCTCCTGTGGGACTGTTAAGACTATCTTTTTCACCTTTGCACTCTAATTCCACCCCAGGAACACAGCTGCTACTTAATAAACATTAACCGAATTAATATATACTTCTTAACAAACGAGTTACTCAGGAAAAATCACCTTCCCCTCTCAGATAATCCATATGTATTATGTACCACAAAGTGTCCACTATTTGTGAATAATTACGACAAACAAATGAAAAATTGGAATGTTTCTGATTTTCTTTGAACAAATTCATTCAAGGTTATGCCTTACAATTTTTTCTCTCACTTTCCATTACTTTATTCATGAGATGGCATGTTTTAATCACTTTGTGTGGGATACTAATATAGTACTTATCTCCAAAATAAATTTTATATTCTTTTTATTAAATATATTTCTTTTAAATTTATAAGGTCCCATGTATTATTCATTGGCAAGTCTTGGATCATGCCACAGATTATATATCATTTTTTCATGTGTCATAAGTGGTCATTTAAATTGAAATAAAGATCATATTTATCTGAACCCATAGCTGGTGAACTATTTTCTGGCCATTTCCCACTGCCAAATATTAGAGATGAAAAATCTTTTATTAGCACACATAATAAGAAGTTCATATAGCAGTGGGTTATACCAATATTTATTTTATCTTAAAATACTTTCTTGGGGTTTAAAATTTTTATATGTTAATAGAGAGCAGAAAACCCTTGAGTGAAAACATATCCATTATTCACAGAGTAGTCAGAATATAATATATATAGGTATATGGTCCATTGAAAGTTTGCCAGACTCTAAATACACTTAATTTTGCCCTTTTTCTTTCAGTTCAAAGGTCTTTGTTAAAAGAATGTGCAATTAAAAAGAACTTCTTATTAGTCAAAATTATTTCTATTTTAAATACAATATAGTATTTCCTAAAATTCATATGAATATGTATATGTATCATAGCTTCCAATGATATCTACTGTAATCAGTACAGAACCTTTCTTGAGATACTTCCTTTATTGAGAAAAACTTACATGCACCTCCTACTGAGGGTGATCAGGTTCAAAAGTGGGTAAGAAATACATAACTCTAGAGTTGTTCATGGTAACCAACTAGCTCTAGCTTCTCTTTTCCTAAGTTGTTTTTGCCATCTAGAAATAATAAGCTTCAGCTTTTCCTCTCTTGCCTCTTTCCCCTAAGCAATTGTAATCGCTTCTTAAAAAATACCACTAATAAGTTGTATCAACTTTCACCAATGTTATTATTACCATACTTTTTTCTACATTTTGAAATCTGGCAAAATAAGGTATGAATGGAAGAGCAACCAGGCATGTTTCTTTTATCAACCACTGTTTCTTAAGAACCGTTTTGTTTGCTGAAACTGGTTAGATGAGAAAAGGGTGTTGGAAGTTTAGTCCCTATGTTGACTGCTCAAACTTTGTTCCCATCTTTAAGTTCAACCCTACCCAGGTACCCAATTGTCATCATGGAAATGAAGTGACAGTGCATACGAACCCCGACCGCACAGCTGGCAACAACTCAACTTCAGGGGAATGAGCCCTGGGCTAAAAAGAAAGCCTGGCATCTTCTCTGTACCAATGCCTTCTAGCCACACCATGTGGCACCCTAAGCTTCTATTTTCTCATCTAGAACATGGAAATAATGCCTTCTCTCAAGGCAGCATGGAGCTCAAACGACACAATGCAAGGAAAAGCAGCTTGTAAATTAAATCTAATTTTAATTTTGCATTCTCTTTTTTTCCCTATGCATATGTATTTTAACTAGGTCAAATTTATATGTATACATTCCGTCTAAACACACACACACACACAGAGATACAAAAATTCCTTGGACCTCTAGCCCCAGACACATTCACCATCTCCCCTTCCACAGAGCAACCATCACCACCAGTCCATTGTAAAGTGTTTTTGGGGGGAGTTTCTGTCCACATTGATTATACATAGGGATCTACTTCTTTCCCTTTAACTGCAGTTTGATATTACATTTTGTGAATCGGCCATATTTTACTATGTATTCCTTTCTTGATAGACATTTAAATTGTTTCCAATTTTTTATTATTGTAAATAAGGCTGAGGTTAAGCATCCTTGTTCTCTCCTTATGCAATGGTCTGAGTACATAGGGCATGTACCTAGAAGCGGAAATTCTAAGTCATCGTTGTGGGTTTCCCTCGTTTTCATGGACCCTCTGCTTTACCAGACATGATGTCCTTTTCTAGAGATTGGTCTTTCCTGATGATGTGTCCAAAGTAAGCAATACGAAGTCTCCCCATCCTCACTTCTAAGGAGCATTCTGGTTGTATTTCTTCTAAGACTGATTTGTTTGTTTTTCTGGCAGTCCAAGGTATATTCAATATTCTTTGCCAACAACACAATTCAAATGCATCAATTCTTGTTGTCTTCTTTTTTCATTGTCCGGCTTTCACATGTGTATAAGGCAATTGAAAAGATCGTGGCTGGGTCAGGCGCACCATAGTTATCGAAGTGACATTTTTGCTTTTTAGAACTTTGAAGAAGTCTTTTGCAGCAGGTTTACCCGATGCAACACGTCCTTTGATTTCTTGACTGCTGCTTCCATCCATGTTGTTGGTCGAAGCAGAATGAAATCCTTAACAACTTCAATTTTTTCTCCATTTATCATGATGATGTTTATCAGTCCAGTCGTGAGGATTTTCATTTTCTTTACAGCCAAGTGTAATCCATACTGAAGGCTGTAGTCTTTGACCTTCATCAGTAAGTGCTTCAAGTTGTCTTCATTTTTGGCAAACAAGATTGCATCACTCACACATCACAGGTTGTTAATGAGTCTTTCTCCAATCCTGATGCATGTTCTTATTCACATAGTCCAGCTTCTCGGATCATTCGTTCACCATACAGATTGAGTAAGTAAGGTGAAAGGATACAGCCCTGTCACACATCTTTTCCAATTTTGAACCACATAGTACCCCCTTGCTCTGTTCAAACGGCTGCCTCTTGGATCCATGTACAGATTCCACATGAGCACAATTAAATGTTCTGGAATTCCCATTCTTCATAATGTTATTCAGAATTTATTATGATCTTAAAAAAATTTTTTTTTTTTTTTACACAGTCAAATGCTTTCATGTAGTTGATAAAACACAGGTAAACATCTTTCTGGTATTCTGTGCTTTCATCCAAGATCCATTCAACATCAGCAATGATATCTCTTGTTGCACATCCTCTTCTGAATCCAGCTTGAACTTATGGCAGTTCCCTGTTGGTGTACAGCTGCAGTCATTTTTTAATTTATCAAAATTTTGCTGGCATGTGATATAAATGGTATTGTTAGATAATTTCCACATTCTGTTTGAACACCTTTCTTTGAAATGGGCATAAATATGGCTTTCTTCCAGTCAGTTGGCCAGATAGCTATCTTCCAAATTTCCTGACATAGACAGTGCTTCCAGTGTTGCATTTATTTGTTTAAACATCTCAATTAAGCTACAGGTGTTTCACACTCAGAACACATGCTGCCAAAATCCGTTCCAAACTGGCTCTACCAATTCACACTCCCACTAGCGGTATACTTGAGAGGATCTATTTCCTCATAAACTCAATATTTTCAGACTTAAAACCTTGGTCATCCTGAATGAAGAAATGGCATTTTGCTGGTTAACAGTGACGATGAGCTTCTTTTCACACACTGTATTAAATATTTGGATTTCTTCTCTGGATTGCCTGTGCGTGGTCTTTATTTTTCTATTAGAGTCTCTTTTTCTTATTGAGGTATAGGGGTGCTTTATGCATATCGGGTACTAATATGCATTTTGGCCACTAATCCTTTGTTTGTTACATACGTTAAAAATATCTTCTCTCTATTACTTTTCTTTCTATTTTGATTTTGTGTATAATAATGTCCTTTGAATTGCAAAACTCTCTAAGTTGATGTAGTCAAATGTATTACGTTTTTCCTTTATGCTTTGTGCTTTTTGTGATTTGTATTTTAATTATTTCTTATGGTAATAAAGATATTATCCTATAAGTTTTTTCTGAATATTTTAAAGGTGCTTTCAAATGTAAACATTTCAATCATTTGGAAGTATTTTTCATGAACTACTTGCTTTTTAAAGTATCCTACATGTGCTTGAAAAGAATGCATATTCTTTGTTATGTATAAAAATCTGTATATGTTATTCAGATCTTCTATCCCCCCCTTTTTTAATCTGCTTGATTAATCAGTTTCTCAAAGAAATTTGCTGAACTCTCCCACCAAGATTGTGGTTTTACTTATTTCTTCTAGAAATTTGTCAGAGTCTTAGTTTCTTAGTGCTGCTATAACAGAAATATAAGTGGATGGCTTTAAACAAACAGAAATTTATTTTCTCACAGTTTAGGAGGCTAGAAGTTTGAATTCAGGGTGTTGGCTCTAGGGAAAGGCTTTCTCTCTCTGTCAACTCTGCAAGGAGGTCCTTGTTTGTCTCTTTTCAGCTTCTGTTCCTTGGTTACTTGGAGATCTTCATGTGACATGTATCTTCCCCTTCTTCTCTGCTTCCTTCTGTGCCAAACTTTTATAACCCAAAAGTGATTGGCTTCAGACACGCCCTACACTGGTATAGCTTCATTAACATAACAAAAAACCCTATTCCCAGGTAGGATTACATCCTCATATATAGGGGTTAGGATTTACAACACATATTTTGGGGGGACACAATTCAATCCGTAATAGTCACTTTCTATATCATGTAAACCTTACATTAAAGCCTCAAAATATGTAAGTTTATGGTCGCTGCGTTTAGTGAATTAGTCCTTTTATCAATTTGAAATGTCCCCCTTTGTGCATTTTAGTGTTTTTATTCCTATAATTCTATTTTGTCTGATATTACTAAATTTTTTTTTTCTTTAAGCCAGTTTTATTTTGGTTAATATTTTCCTGATATATCATTTAAAAATCCCTTTATTTTCAACTTTGCTATATTTTAGATGTTCTCTTGCAAATTCCATATAAATAAATTTTATTTTCCAATCTGGGACTCAACTGAGGGTCATAGTCTAATTTCATTTTTTGTGATTACTATATTTGAACTTAATTATCTATTATTTCTTTTCTATTTACCATGTTTGCCTATTAACTCTTTATTTTTAATTTCCTGCCTTCAGTTGAATAGAGGGTATTTTTTGTTCCTGTTTTTCTAACCCCTTACCAGTTAAAAGCCATAGTATATTTCTTTACTTGTAGGGATTATCGTTAGAAATTTAACTTTCATATTTGAATGCATGTTTTCCTACCAACTATTTCGTCCTCCACACAAGACAAGATTTACTATTCTTTAATTTTTTTTCCAAATTCCACTGGATTAGAACAGTTATTGTCTGCTGTCAATTCTTTCTTTATAGATAATGTCTCCATCCCCCACCCCTCCCCTTTTCTGGTAGCTTCTATGCTTGTCTTTTCACCTGCGATGTTCTGAAGTTTTATTCCCAATGGGTCTAGATATAGTTAGGAATTTTGTGTGTGTGTGTGTGTGCGTGTGTGCGTGTGTATGCGTGTGTGTGTGCTTTAAGTGAAAGTTTACAGTTCAAGTCAGTTTCTCATACAAAAATTTATACACACATTGTTATGTGACCCTAGTGGCTCTCCCTATAATGTGACAGCACACTCCTCCTTTCCACCCTGTATTTCCCGTGCCCATTTAACCAGCTTCTGTCCCTCTCTGTCTTCTCATCTCACCTCCAGACAGAATCTGCCCATTTAGGCTCATTTTTTTTTTTATCTGCTTGGGCTAAAAAGCACTCTTCACAAAAAAAAAAAATTTTTTTTTTTTCCTTCACAAGCATCCTTTTATGTCTTATATTCCAGTCTAATCTTCGTCTGAAGGGTTGGCTTGGGAATGGCTTTAGTTTTAGGCTAAGAGAGTCCAGGGGCCATGTCTTCTGGGGTCCCTCCAGTCTCAGTCAAACCATTAAATTTGGTCTTTTTAGTAGAATTTGACTTCTGCACCCCACTTTACTCCTGCTTCACCAAGGACTCTCTGTTTTATTCCTTGACAGGAGGTCATTGCTGGTAACTGGGCACAATCTAGTTCTGATCTCAGGCTGATGGAATCTCTGGTTTATGTGGCCCTTTCTGACTCTTGGGCTCATACTTTCCTTGTGTCTTTGTTCTTCATTCTCCTTTGCTCCAGGCGGGTTGTGACCAATTGATACATCTTAGATGGCCACTTGATAGCTTTTAAGACACCACACACCACTAACCAAAGTGGGATGCAGAACATTTTCTTAATAAACTTTGTTATGCCAAATGACCTAGATGTCCCCTGAAACCATGGTCTCCAGACCCGCACCCCTGCTACTCTGTCCTGTGAAGTCTTTGGTTGTATTCAGGAAACTTCTTAGCTTTTGGTTTAGTCCAGTTGTGCTGTCTTTCCTTGTATTGTGTGTTGTCCTTCCCTTCAGTAAAGATAATTCTTCTCTACCATCTAGTTAGTGAATACTCCTTTCCCTCCCTCCCTACCCTCATAGCTATCAAAGAATGTTTTCTTCTGTGCTTAAGCCTTTACATGAGTTCTTATAATATATAATATGTATTATATATTTTTATAATAATTTTAATATAATAATAATTTTTTATTTATAATAGTGGTCTCATACAATATTTGTCCTTTTGTGACTAATTTCACTTAGCATAATGCCTTCCAGATTCATTCCTGTTATGAGATGTTTCATGGATTCATCTTTGTTCTTTATCACTGGGTAGTATTCAATTGTGTGAATATACCATAATTTGTTTATCTACTCATCCGCTGATGGGCACCTAGGTTGTTTCCATCTTTTTGATTTTGTGAACGGTGCTGCAATGAACATGGGTGTGCATGTATCTATTGATGAGACAGCTCTTATTACTCTAGGATATATTCCAAGGAGTGGGATTGCTGGATCATATGGTAGTTCTATTTCTAGCTTTTTAAGGAAGCGCCAAATTGATTTCCAAAGTGGTTGTACCATTTTTACACTCCCACAAGCAGTATATAAGTGTTCCAGTCTCTCTACAACCTTTCCAACATTTATTATTTTGTGATTTTGGATTAATGCTAGGCTTGTTGGGGTGAGATGGCATCTCATTGTAATTTCGATTTGCATTTCTCTAATGGCTAATGATCGTGGGCATTTCCTCATGTATCTGTGAGCTACCTGAATGTCTTCTTTGGTGAAGTACCTGTTCATATCCTTTACCCATTTTTTAATTGGGTTATTTGTGTTTTTGTTGTTGAGGTTTTGCAGTATCTTGTAGATTTTAGAGATTAGACCCTGATTTGCTATGTAGTAGCCAAAATTTTTTTCCCAGTCTGTAGGTTGTCTTTTTACTCTTTTGGTGAAGTCTTTGGATGAGCATAGGTATTTGATTTTTAGAAGCTCCCAGTTATCTAGTTTCTCTTCTGGTGTTTGCGCATTGTTAATAATGTTTTGTATTCTGTTTATGCCATGTATTAGAGCTCCTAGCATTGTCCCTATTTTTTCTTCCGTGATCTTTATCGTTTTAGAGTTTACTTTTAGGTCTTTGATGCATTTTGACCTAGTTTCTGTATATGGTGTGAGGTATGAGTCTTGTTTCATTTTTTCACTGATGGATATCCAGTTGTGCCAGCACCATTTGTTAAAGAGACTGTCTCTTCCCCATTTAACGGACTTTGGGCCTTTGTCAAATATCAGCTGCTCACAGGTGGATGAATTTACTTCTGGATTCTCAATTCTGTTCCACTGGTCTATGTATCTGTTGTTGTACCAGTACTAGGCTGTTCTGGATACTGTACCAGTAAAATAGGTTCTAAAATCCCACAGCATGAGGCCTCCCACTTTGTTTTTCTTCTTCAGTAATGCTTTACTTATCCAGGGCCTCTTCCCTTTCCATATGAAGTTGGTGATTTGTTTCTCCATCTCATTAAAAAATGCCATTGGAATTTGGGTCAGGATTATATTGTATCTGTAGATCGCTTTGGGTAGAACAGACATTTTCACGATGTTGAGTTTTCCTATCCATGAGCAAGGTATATTTTTTCCACTTGTGTTGGTCTGTTTTGATTTCTTGCAGTAGTGTCTTGTAGTTTTCTTTGTATAGGTCTTTAACTTCTCTGGTTAGATTTATTCGTAAGTATTTTATCTTCTTGGGGGCTACTGTAAATGGTACTGATTTGGTGATTGATTTCCTCTTCAAAGTTCTCCTTGTTGGTGTATAGGAATCCAACTGATTTTTGTATGTTTATCTTCTATCCTGATAGTTTGCTGGAATCTTCTGTTAGTTCCAAAAGTTTTCTTGTGGATTCTTTGGGGTTTTCTGTGTATAAGATCATACCAAAACCAAAAACTAAACCCAGTGCCATCGAGTCAATCCTGACTCATAGCGACCCTATAGGACAGAGTAAAACTGCCCTATAAAGCTTCCAAGGAGCGCCTGGTGGATTCAAACTGCTGGCCATTTGGTTAGCAGCCATAGCACTTAACAACTACACCACCAGGGTTTCCACATATCATCTGCAAATAGAGATACTTTTACTTCTTCCTTACCAATCTGGATGCCCTTTTTTTTTCTAATTTTTATTGTACTTTGGAAGTTTACAAACCAAGTCAGTCTCTCATACAAAAACATATATACACCTTGTGGTCTGGGGCATACTCCTAGTTGCTCTCCCTCTAATGAGACAGCACACTCCTTCCCTTCACTCTCTCTGGATGTCCTTTATTTCTTTTTCTAGCCTAATTGTCCTGGCTAGGACCTCCAGCACAACGTTGAATAAGAGTGGTGATAAAGAGCATCCTTGTCTGGTTCCCATTCTCAAGGGGAATGCTTTCAGACTCTCGCCATTTAGGATGATGTTGGCTGTTGGCTTTGTATAAATGCCCTTTATTATGTTGAGGAATTTTCCTGCTATTCCTATTTTGCTGAGAGTTTTTTTAATCATGAATGGATGTTGAACTTTGTCAAATGCTTTTTCTGCATCAATTGATAAGATCATGTGGTTCTTGTCTTTTGTTTTATATGATGGATTACACTGATTCTCTTTCCAATGTTAAACCATTCCTGTATACCTGGTATGAATCTCACCTGGTCATGGTGAATTATTTTTTTTGATATGTTGTTGAATTCTCTTGGCTAGAATTTTGTTGAGGATTTTTGTGTCTATGTTCATGAGGGAAATTGGTCTGTAAATTTCCTTCTTTGTGATGTCTTTATCTGGTTTTGGTATCAGGGCTATGCTGGCTTCATAGAATGAGTTTGGGAGTATTCCATCCTTTTCTATGCTCTGAAATACCTTTAGTAGGAGTGGTGTTAACTCTTCTCTGAAAGTTGGGTAGAACTCTCCAGTGAACTGTCCGGGGCAGGGCTTTTTTGTTGTTGGAAGTTTTCTGATTACCTTTTCAATCTCTTCTTTTGTTATAGGTTTATTTAGTTGTTCTACCTCTGTTTGTGTAGTTTAGGTATGCAGTGTGTTTCTAGAAATTTGTCCATTTCCTTTAGGTTTTCAAATTTATTGGAGTATAATTTTTCATAGTATTATGATTCTTTTAATTTTAGTTGGATCTGTTGTGATAATGCCCATCTTGTTTCTTATTTGGGTTATTTGCTCCCTCTCCTGTTTTTCTTTTGTCAGTTTGGCTAATGGTTTATCAATTTTGTTGATCTTTTGGTCTTGTTAATTCTTTCAATTGTTTTTCTGTTTTCTATTTCATTTAGTTCAGCTCTATTTTTTATTATTTGTTTTCTTCTCGTGCCTCTGGGTTTCTATTGGAGCTCTCTTTCTATTTGTTCAAGTTGTAGGGATAATTCTTTGATTTTGGCCCTTTCTTCTTTTTGGATGTGTACATTTATTGATATAAATTGACCTCTGAGCACCGCTTTTGCTGTGTCCCAAAGGTTCTGATAGGAAGTGTTTTCATTCTCATTGGATTCTCTGAATTTCTTTATTCCATCCAGTTTTTTTTTTTTGAGCAGGGTATTGTTCAGTTTCCAAGTGTTTGATGTCTTTTCCCTGCTTTTCCTATTATTGATTTCCACTTTTATGGCCTTATGGTCAGAGAAGATGCTTTGTAATATTTCAATGTTTTGGATTCTGCTAAGGCTTGCTTTATGACCTAATATGTGGTCTAGTCTAGACAATGTTCCATGTGCACTAGAAAAGAAAGTATACTTGCTTACTGTTGGGTGGAGTGTTCTGTATATGTCTACAAGGTCAAGTTGGCTAATTGTGGCATTTAGATCTTCCGTGTCTTTATTGAGCTTCTTTCTGGATGTTCTGTCCTTCACCAAAAGTGGTGTGTTGAAGTCTCCTACTATTACTGTTGAGCTGTCTATCTCTCTTTTCAATGCTGTTAGAGTTTGTTTTATCTATTTTGGAGGTCTCTCATTGGGTATATAAATATTATGGTTCTGTCCTCCTGGTGTATTGACCCTTTACTCAGTATACAGTGTGCTCCCTTATCCTTTGTGGTGAATTTTACTTTAAAGTCTATTTTGTCAGAAATTAATATTGCCACTCCTGCTCTTTTTTGATTGTTGTTTGCTTGATATATATTTTTTCCCATCCTTTGCGTTTAGTTTTTTTGTGTTTTTAAGACTAAGGTGTGTCTCCTGTAGGCAGCATATAGGCGAATTGTGTTTTTTTTTATCCATTCTGCCATTCTCTCTCTCTTTATTGGTGCATTTAGTCCATTTACATTCAGCATAATTATTGATAGGTGTGAGTTTAGTGCTGTCATTTTGATGTCTGTCTTTTTGTGTTATTGACAGTTTCTTTGTTCCTGTGCTGAGTTGTTTTTCTTTATACATTTTCTTTATTGTTTTAGTGTTGTCTTCTATTACATAATGACATCGCTGTTTCCCTGTTTTGAGCGTTTTTTTAATCTTGATCTTTTTTATGATTTGCCTACCTGGGTTGATATCTGATTGCTCTGTCCAGTGTTCTAGTCTTGGGTTGATATCTGATATTATTGATTTTCTAACCAGAGAATTCCCTTTAGTATTTCTTATAGTTTTGGTTTGGTTTTTACAAATTCCCTAAACTTCTGTTTATCTGGAAATCTCCTAGTTTCTCCTTCATGTTTGAGGACAGTTTTGTTGGATATGTGATTCTTGGCTGGCAATTTTTTTCTTTCAAAGCTTTATATATGTCATCCCATTGCCTTCTTGTGTGCATGGTTTCTGCTGAGTAGTTCGAGCTTAGTCTTACTGACTCTCCTTTGTAGATGACTTTTTGCTTATCCCTGATAATGATGACTAGTCAGTCATTAGCTGCTCTTAAAGCTCTCTATCTTTGGTTTTGGCAAGTTTGATTATGTCTTGGTGACTCTTTTGGGATCTACCTTGTTCAGGGTTCGGTGAGCATATTGGACAGATATCTTCTTATCTTTCATGATAGCAGGGACGTTTTCTGCCAAGAAATCTTCAACAATTCTCTCTGTATTTTCTCTTATCCAGTCCCTCCCCCGCCCCATTTTGGTACTCCAATCACTCGTAGGTTATCCCTCTTGATAGAGTCCCACATAATTCTTAGGGTATCGTTTTTTAAAATTCTTTTATCTGATTTTTCCTTTAAAAAGTTAGTGTCAAGTGCTTTATCTTCAATCTCACTAATTCTGATTCTCATTGCCTTAATTCTGCCTCTATGACTTTCTACTGAGTTGTCTAATTCTGAAATTTCATTGTTAATCTTCTGGATTTCTGTTTGCTGTCTCTCTATGGATTCTTTCAGCCAGTTAAATTTGTCATTATGCTCTTGTATAACCTTTTTAAGTTCCTCTATTGCTTTGTCTGTGTGTTCCTTGGCTTGTTCTACATTTTGCCTGATCTCCTTCCTGATCTCTTGAAGAGTTCTGTATGTTAATCTTTTGTATTCTATCTCCAGTAATTCTAGGATTTTCTCTTCCTCCAGAAGATTTCTTGTTTAGTTGTTTTGGGAGCTTGCTGAAGTCATCATGGTCTGCCTGTTTATGTGATTTGATATTGACTGTTGTCTCTGAGCCATCAATAAGTTATCATATTTATTTTATGTTTGTTTACTGCGTCCTAGCTTCTTGTTTTGTTTTGACATGCCCAAATAGTCTGCACATGTGAGCTAGTTTGATTATTGGTGCTCTTGAAGCTCTAACGTCCTGTCGCCAGGTGGTTAGATCTGTTACTAGGTATGTGAGCCCAGGAGTCCATTTACTTTTCTTGTGTGGATTCAGCTTAGGTGTCCAGGTAGTTGTTCCACCAAGTGTGTGGTGAAGGTTTTCACCTACAGTCCTGGACCAGCAAGGGTGATTGGTGTAGGCACAGGTATCTGGCTGCAGTAGGGGGTCACACACTGAGCAAGGCAGGGGGCTGACAGCTGCCCCTGAGTGTCTGGGAGGAAAGCGTGTCCCTGTCCCCTAGAGCGCATAGGTGGGTGGGTGTTTTAGCTAGACTATGGGCACCCAATGCTGTTGGTTGTAAGGCCTTGAAGTCACCACTTATTCTTGCACCCCTGGCATGAGTGGCTACGTGGTGTGGGTGGAACCACCAGTCCGTCCTCAGGCCCCCGATGCAGATAGGTGAAAAAAATTTTTTCACCTATCTGCAAGGACCCTGCTTAGTAGGCAGAGTGGTATCAAATGTAATGAACCTGCCACCCCACCATATAGCTGATTCAACTTAAGTTAGGCTTCAGGTATATGCCCTGTTATACTGTGCTAATGAGGGCCTATGCTGTTGAAATTGGCCCACACAGAAGTGAAAGGCATTCAAAGCCCATGGATCCCTTATGCCTGTGCCTAGGCAAAGGAGCTGTGCCTGCCTGAGTTCCTGCCTTAGAGGAGCTGGGAGATTATTTTTTTCCTGTTTGTTAATTTGTTCCCTCTCCAAGAGCAGGAGAATGGCTCAGGGCATGTGACAGGTCCTATTTCCAGCCCAGGGGATGCAGCAATCTCTGAAGCCAGCCCAGGGTATGCAGCAATCTCTGAAGCCAGCCCAGAGTATGCAGCAATCTCTGAAGCCAGCCCATGAACCAGTGCAGAGCGGAGAGAGGACAGGTAAATGGGAAAGAGGTTTTTCCCAAAGGGGTGTTTCTTGATTCACACGGTGGTTCAACGCATATACTTATCTTTTGCCAATTGAGCACCACTTTTCACTGGTTCTAGAGACTTGAGTAGACTCTCTGCCACTTGTTCTCTCCTGATGTGGATAATGCCTCCCAAGCACCACTGCTTGCCTCACCGCTTGTGCAAACCAATCTAGCCTGCAGGGTGCCGATTCCTGTCAGGTAAGGTCTGGCAACTCCTCGCTGCTTCTGAACTGTCTCTCCCGTCTCCTGATACTCAGTCTAAGTCCTCAACTTTTCCTTTGATGTTCAGGGCTCCTAGACTGTCACATATAATCGATTTACTTGTTTTTTTTTCTGATCTTTATTATAAGAGGGACCACAGGAAGCATCTGACTACTGTGCCATCTTAGCCCTATCCCAGATTTTTTTTTTTATTAATCCTTCTCAACACTTGGGATTTTTCTTAGAATCATGTCCTTCAGTTTTCTCCTCAAGTATTACTCTTTATACCACTTTCTGCTCTTGAAACACCTATTAAAAGTTAGAATTTCTTGATATATCTACTTTTCTTTATTTTCCATCTCTATGCTGTATTTCATCCATGGCTACCTCCATGCCAGTTATATAAGTTATCCAAGATACACAGTCCCCACAATGGCCTTCTCTGGGTGGCTCAGTTTGGGGTTTGCATTTGGCCTAATTCCAGATTTTATGGTTCATACATAAAATTAGTTTCAGATTTAAAAAAAAAATCATGTTTAAAATGCACTTTGAATACTTTCAGGGTAAGAGAAGGCATGAGTTAACCAACTAGCACACAGGAAACAGTCTTAAGTGTGGGACGGCTTCTAAAAGTTTCTCTCTGGAGGTGCCTAACCAATTGTCAAACAGAATGCTAAATTTTAACTATGCTTCTTCTTGTTATAGAAAAATAAATTATAAAATCTCACGACATCTGTCTCTGTCAATCATAGAAAATTAATCTATAAACTTCAAAGATATAAAAATTAGTCATTATATGAATGCAAATTATTTCTATGAAAGCTTAATTTTGCAAATTCTTAGCCCTTGCTTTGGCCCCGAATGCCCTTCAAATCTATCATCATGTATATCCTTATCATTAAGGTAATTTCCTTGAACACAAGACTTAAGATTTGCCAGATGTCAATGAAATCATATCCTGAAAACACCCATCTCCAAAAACAACTAGTTTTAAGTGCTTTGTTATGTATGTGTGCCTGATTTTCTTTGTTTGTCTCACACATCCTTTAAAGGAGTAGCAAGGCTTAAAACAATCGTAGTCATTTGAATATAGCCAAAGGCTTTAAATCAAGTAACTTATTTTCCTGAGCAAAACACGAAAGTTGTCTTAGAGGGATTAGCTTTCTTTAAAACGTGAGAGTTCTAGTTGTTAAGACAGCTCATATTTTTATTCAAATTTAATTCTTTTTAATAAATCAGAAGGTTCTAACTACAGTAGGATTTTGGCCATATTATCATAACTCACTCTTGAATAATTTTTAAACTTTACAGGGTGCTTTCACATACATTAGAATCATTTACACACATACAACCTGTGAGTATTATTTTACTGATGAGGAAACTGAGGCTAAGGGAGGTTAAGTGAGCTGTGCAGTCACACAGCCAGCCAGTAGCTGAAGTCATTTCAATGAAAATCACTGTAGCAAGCAAGACTTGCAAAATTCACTTAAAATTCTTTTAGTTTAAAATTTGCTATAAGATTTCACTACCACAATACAGCCATCATTGTTGTTGTGAGGTGCCATTGAGTCAGTGGCCCTATTACAACAGAATGAAACACTGCCTGGTCCTGTGGCCATCGTTGCAGCCGCTGTGTTAGTCCATCTTGTTGAGGGTCTTCCTCTCTTTCGTCGACCGTCTACTTTACCAAGCATGATGTCCTTCTCCAAGGACTGGTCCTTGCTGATAACATGTCCAAAGAATGTGAGACAAAGTCTCACTATCCTCGCTTCTCCTAAGGAGCATTCTGGCTGTACTTCTTCCAAGGCAGATTTGTTCATTCTTTTCTCAGTCCACAGTATATTCAATATAACTAGGCACATTTCAGTACAACTAGACACATTTTATGGTAAGTAGATATAACCTGTATTTAAAAAGCCAAGCTTTTTGGTACATGATTTCCTTAGGAGGTATTCTGCCCAGTGGGATAACTTTGAGATCTCAGCAACTGTCACCACAATCCAGTTTTACAACATTTCCATCCCCCCTAATAAGATCCCTCATGCCTATATACATTTAATCTCATTCTCACACTGAGCCCCATTCAACCACTAATTTACTTTGTTTGTCTATAGATTTGCCTTTTCTAGATATTTCATACAAATGAAATCATAGGATATGTGGTCTCTTGTGTTTAGCTATTGTCATTTAACATAATGTTTATGAGGTTCACCAATGATGTTGCATGTGTCAGTAGTTCATTCCTTGTTATTGCTGAGTAGTGTCCCATTTTATGAATAATACCACATACCAAAACCAAAGCCACTGCTGGCAAGTTGATTCCAACTCATAGCGACCTGATAGGACAGAGTAGAACTGCCCGAGAGAGTTTCCAAGGAGCGCCTGGCGGATTCAAACTGCCAACCTCTTGGTTAGCACCCGTAGCACTTAACCTCTACGCCACCAGGGTTTCCTAATACCACATAAAAAAATACTGTTTATTAATTCACCAGCTGCTGAACACTTGGGTTGTATCCATTTTTTCCCAATCCACTTTTACTGCAGTCTGGTAGCTTATGGTTCATGTTCTGTGTCTGCCTCCACAGAACTCCATTTCCGTAAATGGCTATGTGCACCTATAGAGGATCAGATCTGATGCCTCAGCTCCCTCTACCAACTCTGATGCTCCTCAGCCCATAGTCCAATGGATTACAGCAAAACTAGTTTTTAAAGGCTGTTAAGACCGTAATATGACGTTATCCCTCTCAGTTTTTCATAGTCAGCTATGTGCAGGGTCATTTATTAAGGCATTTTTCCAGCCTCTGAGGCTGTGAATATGAATGCACAATTCAGTAATTGTACTAAAAGTCACTGAATTTTATGCTTAAAATGGGTGAATTTTATGGTATGTACTGTATTTTTTTTAATGTATATCTCAAAGCTGTTAAAAAAAAGAAGGGTGGGAAGGACAAATAACAAAATGAGATTACAGAAACCTACACAATAAGGCTTAAGCTGTCAACCTGAGCCTTCCTACCAGACACCACATCCAAGACTCACAGAAGATACTCAATGAGTCAGCGGGGAGGTCGTTAGGTTTGTGTTAATCTTGCTAGCATAAACCCAGTACCTGCTCTGAGCTCTAGACACACATGTGCTAAGACTTAGCTTCTCTTTGACCTCTATCACATTGACCAAATCCATACAAGTAGAAAAAAAAAAAAGGTGCACAAGGTTAAAAGTACAAGTTTCAGACTATCAGAACTACCTTCAAGTCCTGCGTCTGCCACTTTCTAGCAAAATAAGTTACTCAAAGTTTAAGGCTGCCATATTTAACAAATAAAAATATAAGTACAAGACACCCAGTTAAATCTGAATTTCAGATATACAATAAATAATTTGCCAGTATATGTATGTCTCATGCAATATTTGGGACACACTTATACTTTAAAAAAAATATTCGGGACATGCTTACACTAAAGAAATATTTGGGACAGCTTACACTAAAAAAATATTTAGGACATGCTTACACTAAAAAAAATTGGGACACGCTTGTATTAAAATATTATTCACTGTTTACCTGAAATACAAATTTAACCAGGTGTCTTGTATTTTATTTAGCAACCCCACCAAATTTACATACCCTTTTGGTAATTTTTTTTTGTAATATGGGGCATATTAATAAAACTGACTTATAGGATTGTGAGTTTAAATAGGCTATTTAAATACATTAGCAAGTGATCTCTAAGATTTCGCTTGTCATATAATTCTGTCTCTGCCTTAATTACCTCTTTAGATGCTGAGCCATTCTCAATGTGGAGGCCCATCACTAACCATAATGGGCTTGGATGGGATGCTAAATAATTCAGGTCTTGCTAACCTCATCTCCTAGTGAATAAAGTCATATAACCCAATCCTAAACCACTGACTTCCAACAGCTGATCATTTACTATGTGCTAAGTCCAAGGCATTTTGCAAAAGGTAGAGTCCCTGCCTAGAGAGAAGGTCCAGTCTGGTATAGGAAACAAAGACACTCAGAAATTTGAATTCAAGGACATGGGTAAGCACAAGGATAGCAGCGTAGGGACATGAAGGAAAGTAGTGAGCACAGTTCTAGAACCAGAAGTCACCCCTTGGACTCTCTGAATGCCACCTCCTATTTGTACTCCCTCTGTTCTGTCCTATGAGGACTTCCCTTTATGGTAACACCAGGTTAAGTCAAACCCACATTTGCCAGATTCCGTTTTCTACCATAACTGAACCAGTGTTCCCAGGCACTGGAGCAACAACAATGCAAGGCTATGCTCACCTACTCTGATGGTAGCAGCTTCAGGCAAGGCAGCAGGCCATTTAAGTAACTTACTTGTTTCACTTTCTGATTCTAAAAGCAATACAAAAGAAAAGTAGAAAACAAAGAAGGAAGATCCAATTCTATAACTCAGTGATAAACTGTGAGATAAAAATTAAAAATTATTTTTAAAACGTGAAAAATACATTTTACTTTCATATCTTCCTTCTTTGCAATAACATGATTATTTTCTCCAAATATTTTCCAAATACATGATTTTTAACAAATAACTAAAACTCCATGGGGTAATACTATAAAGTAACCATTCTATTTGGTTGTTGCCTAATTCTCACTATTATCGATACTGATAAAATCAATTGCCTTGTTCACATGACCTCATTTACATTAACAGTTTACCTTATGACAAATTCCTAGAAAGGGAATTACTTGATAGGAAAATTGCCAAATTTCTTTCCAGATAGGTTACTAATTTACACTCCCAATAGTATTGAGAATACACAGAAGGCTTATTTTTCATAAGCCCCACATCTCACAACCAAAGACTTAATTTTAAGGAAAAAAAAGCAATTTATGGTTATTTTGAGAGAAGAAGATAACCTGTTGACTTCTCCTTCACCCCTACCTCCAGAACGGTCGTGGTCTTCAGAACGAGCAGAGAGGAGGGACCGCCATGAATTCACAGGTAGGCAAATGACTGTTGCTCATCCTCTGGCTGTATACAGAGTTCTGTGGAAATCAAATATAGCTTTTATGTAACACTTACTGGGGTTGGAAATAGGCACCTAATAAACAGTGTGAGAGTATGGATAGCGAGACAGTAGGAGAGAAAAGAGAAGGGAGTACTGAGCAGCCATGCTATGTATGAAGGTATAAGAGCCCCAAGAATACATTACCAGGCGGCACATTTATATTAGGCTTTGTCCATTGGAGAATGATGTCTTAGTTATCTACTGCAACTATAACAGAAATACTACAAATACCACAAAAGAGGGTTGCTTTAACAAACAGAAATTTATTTTCTCACAGTTTAGGAGGCTGGAAGTCTGATTTCAGGGTGTCAGCTTTAGGGGAAGGCTTTCTCTCTTTGTTAGCTTTGGAGGAAGACCCTTGTCTCTTTTCAGCTTCCGTTTCTTTCTTGGTTTCTTGGCGGTCTCATGTGGCCTGGTTTATACCTTCCCGTCTTTTTTTTTTTTTTTTGCTGCTTGCTTAATCTACCATTTATATCTCAAAAGAGATTGATTTAAGACACACCCTGCACTAATATTGCCTCATTAATATAACAAAGAAAACCCTATTCTCAAATGGGATTACAACCAAAGGTATAGTAGGATTTACAACACATATTTTTGAGGGACACAATTCAATCCGTAACAGATGGGTTATAGATAAACATGAGGAGTGTAGAGCTCAGAGAGGTAAAAGCATAAGGACACTGACGAAGACAGGCACTAGTGAATGATAGCAGTCAAGACCCATACTTTGGGAATAGAAGAAAGTCCAGTTATTTTTTTGAGTAGCAAAGCAGCAGGCATATTTTAGGTACCAACTGGACTGTTATATCTGACCAGCCAGTTGCAAGGAGACACATATGGATTTATTTGAAGGCCAGGACATAAATCTTCTAGAATAAGAAGGGACTGGTGATCTTTAGAAAAGACTCTGTTTAAAATCCTTTAGAGCCATTATAATCTGAAGACAAGAATCCTGGGTCATGACAATATTAACGGCTTTGGTACAGGATAAAGTATGCCATCTTGGAGAAAGTATTAGCAACTACTTAGCTAATTTTCCATTTTGGGAATAAACGTAATCCATTACCAAAATGCAAGAATATAGTAGTTCAGAAGTCTAAGGAAAATGGTAAATGCTGCAAACAGCCTTCTGGTTGGTTCATTGGAAAGGGTGCAGCTGTTACCTGTAGTTACATAGTGTTCTATTACAAGACAGGGTCAAGGCCACCAGAAGTCTTGCAAGATCAGATAGACAATTCTGTAGATACCCTAACAACCAGGTGACATGGCATAAAGACAGAGCCAGAACATATGGATCTAGGTGGCCCCAGTCTGGCTGAGAACAGCTTGAAGCTAAAGAGTCCCATCCTCTCCCAGTGAACTATTTAGTTCAATTTTTTTTAATTGGGGGTTTTCTTTGAGAAACTTTTCTAGATTTTGTAAATTGGGTATATCAAACACACACACACAAACAAGAGATTCAGACCAATTAGAATGGATTCTTATAGTTAAAAACTATAAACAGCTATACAGGAGGCAGAGCCAAGATAGCGGAATACACAGATGCTTCCGGCAAGCCCTTTTTACAACAAAGACCCAAAAAAAACAAGTGAAACGAGTATATTTGTGGCAAGCTGGGAGCCCTGAGCATCAAAGGCAAGCTTAGACAATGAACTGAGGGGTGGAGGAGGAAGAGGCCGTTCAGAAGTGGAGAGGAGTTACTGGACCTGAATTGTCGGGAGCCCTCAGGCACCATTCCCGAAGCGGCAGCGGTGGCGGGCTGGTACTAGCGTTCAGCCATAGTTTCCTCAGGGAGAAGCAGCAGCCACACAGCCCACTCACACCTCCGGAACCTGAGAAGAAGGGCGCTCTTGGCAAAAGCTAAGTACTTCCGTATGTTTTACCGCATCCCCCCACCACCACCACCAAGCCGGCTTGAGCGGCTGAATCCCTGGGCCTGAGATAGACACTGGTGAGCACCTAGAGCCATCCTCCCAGCCTTGGGGAAGGAAAAAATTTCCAATTGGGGGGAAAAGATAATTTGCTCTCTCCATTAACTGGGGGAGCTCAGGACAGAAGCGGCCCCTATCCAGGCATAAACCATCCGTGGACCTTGAGCATCTTTCCCTTCCGCATGGACCTGTGTGGGCCTATTTCGGGAGAATAGGCCCTTGTTGGCAAACTCCAACCATTTCAGCGGTGCAGTGGAGAGGTGGGTGTTTGACTTTTGACATTGCTTTGCCTATTAAACAAGGTCCTCACCTACCCACATCAGGGACATAAGGACTGGCAGCTCCACTCAGGTCACATAGCCACCCACGACAGGGGTTCAAAGATAACTAGGACCTCCCAGTCCTTACAACCAAAAGCTTTGGATGCCCATGGTCCCTCTGCAGAATCCACCCACCAGCACAGTCTAGGGAACAGAGACGTGTTTTCCTCACAGACACATGTGGGTCAGTTCTCAGCCCCCTGCTTGCTCAGAGTGTGACCCCCTGCTGCAATCAGACACCAGTATATACACCAATCACCCCTTCCCCTCTAAGACTGTAGCATAGAGCCTGTACCACACACTTGATGATCAGCTACCTGAAAATGTGAACTGAATTTATACAAGAAAATTGAATGGACTCCTAGACTGATATACCTGATAACAGCTCTAGCCAGCTGCAGATGGGACACCAGAGCTCCAAAAGCAAAAATAATTAAGCTAGTTGACTCAAGCAACCCACAGGGGTATACCAAAACAAAACAAACAAAGCAGCTATGACACAGTAAGCAAGTATAAACTAATACAATAACTTATAGATGGCTCGGAGGCAACAGTCATTATCATGTCACATAAAGAAACAGACCATGATCACCTCAACAGGCTCTCAAAACAAAGAATCCAGGGGTCTTCTAGATGAAAGTGCATTCCTGGAACTACCAGATGCAGAATACAAAAGTTTAATATACAGAACCCTTCAAGACATCAGGAAGGAAACGAGGCAATACGCAGAACAAGCCAAGGATCACACAGATAAAGCACTAGAAGAAATTAGAAAGATTATTCAGGAACATAATGAAAAGTTTAATAAGCTGGAAAAATCCATAGACAGATAGCAATCAGAAATTCAGAAGATTAACAATAAAATTACAGAATTAGACAACTCAGTAGGAAGTCAAAAGAGCAGAACTGAGCAAATAGAAGCTAGAACTTCTGAACTCGAAGATAAATCACTTGGCACTAATATATTTGAAGAAAAATCAGATAAAAGAATTTTAAAAAATGAAGAAACCTAAAGAATCATGTGGAACTCTATCAAGAGAAATAACCTACAAGTGATTGGAGTACCAGAACAGGGAGGGATAACAGAAAATACAGAGAGAATTGTTGAAGATTTGTTGGCAAAAAACTTCCCTGATATTGTGAAAGATGAGAAGATATCTATCCAAGATGCTCACCAAACTCCACGTAAGGTAGATCTGAAAAGAAAGTCACCAAGACATATTATAATCACACTTGCCAAAACTAAAGATAGAGAATTATAAGAGCAGTGAGGGATAAACGAAAAGTCACCTACAAAGGAGAGCCAATAAGGATAAACTCGGACTACTCAGCAGAAACCATGCAGGCAAGAGGGCAATGGGATGACATGTTTAAAAAATTGAAGGAAAAAAACTGACTGCCAAGAATCATATATCCAGCACAACTGTCTCTTAAATATGAAGGTGAAATTAAGACATTTCCAGATAAACAAAATTTGAGGGAGTTCATAAAAACCAAACCAAAACTACAAGAAATACTAAAGGGAGTTCTTTGGTTAGAAAATCAATAATATCAGGTATCAACCCAAGGCTAGAACACTGGGCAGAGCAACCAGAAGTCAACCCAGATAGGGAAATCCAAAAAAACAAAGCAAGATTATTAAAAAAAAAAAGCCCCAACCAGCGTAACAGCAGTGTTATTACATAAAAGAAGACAACATTAAAATAATAAAGAGGGACTAAGAAATGTAATCATACGCCTTCCACATGGACAGGAAGATATGGCGATACAAAGAAATAAAACTTAGTTTTAAATTTAGAAAAATAGGGGTAAATAATAAGGTAACCACAAAGAAGACAAACTATCCTACTCATCAAAATAAAATACAAGGGAAAAATACAGACTCGGCAGTAACAAAATCAACAATAACAAATATGAGGAAAGGACAATATACAAAGAAAATCTCAGCACATAAAATCAAGTGGGAAAAAGAAACTGTCAACACACAAAAAAAGACATCAAAATGATAGCACTAAATTCATACCTATCCATAATTACCCTGAATGTAAATGGACTGAACCAATAAAGAGACAGAGAGTAGCAGAATGGATTAAAAAACAAGATCCGTCCACATGTTGCCTACAAGAGACACACCTTACACTTAGAGACACAAACAAACTAAAACTCAAAAAAAAAAAAAACTCAAAGGATGGAAAAAAATATATCAAGCAAACAACAATCAAAAAAGAGCAGGAGTGGCAATATTAATTTCTGACAAAATAGACTTTAAAGTAAAATTCACCACAAAGGATAAGGGAGCACACTATATAATGAGTAAAGGGTCAATACACCAGGAGGACAGAACCATAATAAATATTTACATACCCAGTGAGAGACCTCCAAAATAGATAAAACAAACTCTAACAGCATTGAAAAGAGAGATAGACAGCTCAACAGTAATAGTAGGAGACTTCAACACACCACTTTCAGTGAAGGACAGGACATCGAGAAAGAAGCTCAATAAAGACAGGGAAGATCTGAATGCCACAATCAGCCAACTTGACCTTATAAACATATACAGAACACTCCACCCAACAGCAAGCAAGTATACTTTCTTTTCTAGTGCACATGGAACATTCTCTAGAGTAGACCACATATTAGGTCATAAAGCAAGCCTTAACAGAATCCATAATATTGAAATATTACAAAGCATCTTCTCTGACCATAAGGCCATAAAAGTGGAAATCAATAACAGGAAAAGCAGGGAAAAGACATCAAACACTTGGAAACTGAACAATACCCTGCTCTGAAACGACTGGATTATAGAAGACATTAAGGATGGAAAAAAGAAACTCAGAGAATGCAATGAGAATGAAAACACTTCCTATCAGAACCTTTGGGACACAGCAAAAGTGGTGCTCAGAGGCCAATTTATATCAATAAATGCACACATCCAAAAAGAAGAAAGGGCCAAAATCAAAGAACTATCCCTACAACTTGAAAAAATAGAAAGAGAGCAACAAAAGAAACCCACAGGCACCAGAAGAAAACAAATAATAAAAATTAGAGCTGAACTAAATGAAATAGAAAACAGAAAAACAATTGAAAGAATTAACAAGACCGAAAGATGGTTTTTTGAAAAAATCCACAAAATTGATAAACCACTGGCCAAACTGAAAAAGAAAAACAAGAGAGGAAGCAAATAACCTGAATAAGAAGTGAGGAGGGCGATACTACAACAGACCCAACTGAAATTAAAAGAATCATATCAGATTACTATGAAAAACTATACTCAAATTTGAAAACCTAGAAGAAATGGATGAATTCCCAGAAACACACTACCTACCTAAACTAACACAAACAGAGGAAGAACAACTAAATAGACCCATAACAAAAGAAGAGATTGAAAAGGTAATCAAAAAGCTCCTGACAAAAAAAACCTTGGTCCGGACGGCTTCACTGCAGAGTTCTACCAAACTTTCAGAGAAGAGTTAACACCACTACTACTAAAGGTATTTCAGAGCATAGAAAAGGATGGAATACTACCAAACTCATTCTATGAAGCCAGCATATCCCTGATACCACAAGCAGATAAACACACCAGAAGAAAAGAAAATTATAGACTTACATCCCACATGAATGTAGATGCAAAAATCCTCAACAAAATTCTAGCCAATAGAATTCAACAACATATCAAAAAAATAATTCACCATGACCAAGTGGGATTCGTACCAGGTATGCAGGGATGGTTCAACATTAGAAAAACAATTAATGTAATCCATCACATAAAACAAAAGACGAGAATCACATGATTTTATCAATTGATGCAGAAAAGGCATTTGACAAAGTTCAACACTTATTCATGATAAAAACTCTCAGCAAAATAGGAATAGAAGGAAAATTTCTCAACATAATAAAGGGCATTTATACAAAGCCAACAGCCAACATCACCCTAAATGGAGAGAGCCTGAAAACATTCCCCTTGAGATTAGAAACCAGACAAGGATGCCCTTTATCACCACTCTTATTCAACATTGTGCTGGAAGTCCTAGCCAGAGCAATTAGGCTAGATAAAGAAATAAAGGGCATCCAGATTGGCAAGCAAGAAGTAAAAGTATCTCTATTTGCAGATGACATGATCTTATACACAGAAAACCCTAAGGAATCCTCCAGAAAACTACTGAAACTAATAGAAGAGTTCAGCAGAGTATCGGGATACAAGATAAACATACAAAAATCAGTTGGATTCCTCTACACCAACAAAAAGAACGTCAAAGAGGAAATCACCAAATCAATGCCATTTACAGTAGCCCCCAAAAAGATAAAATACTTAGGAATAAATCTTACCAGAGATGTAAAAGACTTATACAAAGAATACTACAGTACACTTCTGCAAGAAACCAAAAGAGACTTACATAAGTGGAAGAACATACCTTGCTCATGGATAGGAAGACTTAACATTATAAAAATGTCTTTTCTACCAAAAGCGGTCTATACATTTAATGCAATTCTGATCGAAATTCCAATGACATTCTTTAATGAGATGGAGAAACAAATCAACAACTTCACATGGAAGGGAAAGAGGCCCCGGATAAATAAGGCATTACTGAAAAAGAAGAACAAAGTGGGAGGCCTTACTTTACCTGATTTTAGAACCTATTATACTGCCACTATCAAGAGAAAAAACCTATTGCCAGAGTAGTCAAAACAGCCTGGTACTGGTACGACAACAGATACATGGACCAGTGGAACAGAATTGAGAATCCAAACATAAATCCATCCACATATGAGCAGTTGATATTTGACAAAGGCTCCAAAACTGTTAAAGGGGGAAAAGACAGCCTTTTTAACAAATGGTGCTGGCATAACTGGATATCCATCTGCAAAAAAAATGAAACAAGACCCATACCTCACTCCATGCACAAAAAAATACTAACTCAAAATGGATCAAAGACCTAAATATAAAATCTAAAACGATAAAAATCATGGAAGAAAAAATAGGGACATCGTTAGGAGCCCTAACACATGGCATAAACAGTATAAAAACATTATAAAGAATGTAGAAGAAAAACTAGATAACTGGGAGCTCCTAAAATCTAAACACCTATTTTTTTGAGTGCTCATCCAAAGACTTCACCAAAAGAGTAAAAAGACTACCTACAGACTAGGAAGAAGTTTTTAGCTATGACCTTTCTGATCAGCGCCTGATCTCTAAAATCTACATGATACCGCGGGAACTCAACTGCAAAAAGACAAATCACCCAATTAAAAAATGTGCAAAAGATACTAATAGACATTTCACTAAAGAAGACATTCAGGTAGCTAACAGATATATGAGGAAATGTTCACGATCATTAGCCATTAGAGAAATGCAGATCAAAACTAAAATGCGATTCCATCTCACTCCAACAAGGCTGGCATTAATCCAAAAAACACAAAAGAATAAATGTTGGAGAGGTTGTAGAGAGATTGGAACACTTACACACTGCTGGTGGGAATGTCAAATGGTGTAACCACTTTGGAAATCGATTTGATGCTTCCTTGAAAAGCTAGAAATAGAACTACCATACAATCCAGCAATCTCACTCCTTGGAATATATCCTAGAGAAATAAGAGCCTTTACACAAACAGATATATGCATACCAATGTATATTGCAGCACTGTTTACAACAGCAAAAAGATGGAAGCAACCAAGGTGCCCATCAACGGATGAATGGATAAATAAATCATGGTATATTCACACAGTGGAATACTATGCATCGATAAAGAACAGTGAGGATTCTGTGAAACATTTCATAACATGGAGGAACCTGGAAGGCATTATACTGAGTGAAATTAGTCAGTTACAAAAGGACAAATATTGTATAAAACCACTATTATAAGAACTTGAGAAACAGTTTAAACTGAGAAGAAAACATTCTTTTATGGTTATGAAAGCGGGGAGGGAGGGTGGGAGGGTGGGAAAGGGACATTCACTAATTAGATAGTAGCTAAGAACTACATTAGGTGAAGGGAAAGACAGCACACAATACAGGGGAGGACAGCACAATTGGACTAAACCAAAAGCAAAGAAGTTTCCTGAATAAACTGAATGCTTCGAAGGCCAGCATAGCAGGGCCGGGGTCTGGGGACCATGGTTTCAGGGGACATCTAAGTCAACTGGCATAATAAAATCTATTAAGAAAACATTCTGCATCCCACTTTGAAGAGTGGCGTCTGGAGTCTTAAACGCTAGCAAGCAGCTATCTAAGATGCATCAATTGGTCTCAACCCACCTGGATCAAAGGAGAATGAAGAACACCAAGGACACAAGGTAATTATGAGCCCAAGAGACAGAAAGGGACACATGAACCAGAGACTACATCATCCTGAGAGCAGAAGAACTAGATGGTGCGCAGCTACAACCAATGACTTCCCTGACAGGGAACACAACAGAGAACCCCTGAAGGAGCAGGAGACCAGTGGGATGCAGACCCCAAATTCTCATAAGAGCAGACTTAATGGTCTGACTGAGACTGGAAGGACCCCGGTGGTCATGGCCCCCAGACCTTCTGTTGCCCCGGGACAGGAATCATTCCCAAAGCCAACTCTTCAGACATGGATTGGACTGGACAATGGGTTGGAGAGGGATGCTGGTGAGGAGTGAGCTTCTTGGATCAGGTGGACACTTGAGACTATGTTGGCATCTCCTGCCTGGAGGGGAGATGAGAGGGTGGAAGGGGTGAGAAGCTGGCGAAATGGACACGAAAAGAGAGAGTGGAGGGAGAGAGCGGGCTGTCTCATTAAAAAAAAAAATTTTTTTTTTAGGGGGAGAGTAATTGGGAGTGTGTAGCAAGGTGTATATGGGTTTTTGTGTGAGACAGTGACTTCATTTGTAAACTTTCACTTAAAGCACAATAAAAATTATAAAAAGAAAAACTATAAACATTTTAAAGTTGGCCCCTGATTTAGGAAAAATTTATAATATGACCCATTTATGCTGACATTTGTGGGTTTTGGTGTTAGAGTCCTTAAGAACAAGCAAGGAAGTTGTCAAACCTTGAGCTAATAATTTATGAGCAGTTCTTTGGCTTTACATGACTTTGCTATATAATCTGAAGATTTCCATATTATTTAAGTATTTTCACATCTGTGTGTATCTACTTGTTCATCTTCTTCCTGCTTCAGACTACAGAGTCCCACAGCAGCACAGGCAATGGGTAGTGGTGGAGAGGGTAACATTTGCTTTTTAATATTTTTTTCATCCAGTTCAAGTTTGTCTTCTGCCTTGTTCTTACCCTTTTCTTCGCTGTAAGCATTTTAGAGGAATGATTCAACATTACCTCTGGAGAAAATAGCAGTGTCTAAAATTTAGAATCACGGCAGTTCATCAGATGTACTCATTGTCGTTCAACCAGTAGTGTTCACTCCCCATTTTCTTAAACTCAAATTAGAAATGTCGTAAAAAAAAAAAAAAAAAAAAAAACACCAAACCAAACCTGTTGCCATCGAGTCAATTCTGACTCATAGTGACCCTATAGAGATGACCCTACATGGAAATGTTATAGATTTGCATTAGTATCATAGACCATTAACATCCTTTGGTTAAATTCTTTAATTTTAAGGTCATTGCTAGAGAAAAAAATAAAAAAGGAGAAAAGGACAAAATTCAATCTAGAATGTACATATCTAGATCCATTTCTGCACCGAGCTTGGAACAGAACCCTACATTCTATTTTAGTAGGAGCATTAAAATATCTGTTGTTGAATCATTATCTGTTACTTAAGATACAAGTAAACCCAAGCTGGGGAGCTGACTTAAAAGCCTCTGAAACAAGCCAGACCTATATTGATAAATGGTTATCAAGAGCCAATAAACTGAACTGTTAATTCCCTGTTCAATTGGCTATATTCTAAAGGTCACAACGGGGGCTTGCAGGCCAAATTCGGCCTAGAGAGTTATTTAAACCATTTGGCAACTTTTCAAAGTATTTTTTATTTTACATAATGTGGAGGGGGCCCTAAAATTCTGGCTTCTCCCAAAAAGTCAAAAGATCTCAGCTCTACGTTACATTCTTACATGGCACCAGTGTGCTGGGTCTCATTAGCTGCTATGCTCTTCAGACAGGGCACATGCTTTCCCATTCATCCCAATCCTCACTTTTTCCCTATCATCACTCCTGGCACACTTCCCTTATTTACATAACTTGCTTGGCCACTATCCTAGACACGGAGCCCTGGTGCTGCAGTGGTTAAGAGCTTGGCACTAACCAAAAGGTCAGCATTTCAAATCCACCAGGTGCTCTTTGGAAACCCCATAGGGTAGTTCTACTCTGCTCCATAGGGTCACTATGAGTCCGCTTGATGAGAAGGGGTTTATTTGGTCACAGATAGACAGGGCCTCAGCCTTTCTGCTTCTCCCTTATCCTTTAACAGTCTCTGCTTTTATTTCTCCCCATAATGATGAGGCTAGACCACACCTTAAGCCCAGGATTTACAATACATCCAGTAAACAGATCATCTGGCACCCTACTTCCTTCCTGTTTGGTTGGGAAAAAGAAGTCCTAAATGCTAGGCTCAGGATTAGACCCAGTTTGTACATAGAAAAAGAACTGGGACCAGAAAGGTGAAGAAAGTACTACAAGGTCTCACAGATATTCAAAGTTGTACCAGGTCTTGGGCCCATAATTTCTGCTTTGGAAATCTACTCATGAGAAAACCAGCAAGCAGTGAGGAGTCTTTCCAGTATATCTAGCTATAAGCACCAGTGTCTTGAGCAAGCCTGCTTTGCTCTGCCCAGATCCAGGTCAACAAAGAGGTATCTTAGCTGCCCATACTTCCAACAAGCCAGCTCTGGAATTAGCTTTGCTGTTCTAAGCTTGGAAATTCAAGGAACCTGGAACAGCCCCTGGGCCTCATATGCCCACGGAGGAATAGGCTTGCCTCAAATTGTAACAATGTAGTTGTTAGTTGCCTTCAAGTCAATTCCGATTCTAACTCATGGCAACCCCATGTGTGTAGAGTAGAACTGCTCCATAGGGTTTTCAAGGCTGTGGCCATTTGGAAGCAAATTGCCAGGCCTTTCTTCTGAGACACCTCTGAAACAATAAATAATCATAAATAAGCAAACAGCAAAGTGCTCAACTACAAACCAAACGTTAGCTTATTTGTGCTTATTGTTATTTTGTGGCGCCCCAGTGGTGTTTGGCTGCTAAACTAAGAGGTCGACAGTTCAAATCCATCAGCTGCCCCCGGAAACCCTAAGGGGGAGTTTTACTCTGTCCTATAGGATCACTATGAGTTGGAATCGACTCAACGGAAATGGGTTTGGTTTTTGTTCTTGCTGTTATTTTCTAACAAATAAGGATAATATCAACTACCATTTAACGGAGGATCCACTATTTGAGGCCCTCTATAGGTTGACATTCAACCATTTTAGCAGGTAAGCATATGATCAAGAACCAATGGTACTGAAGGAAGAAATCTAAGCTACACTGAAGGCACTGGTGAAAAACAAGGCTCCAGGAATTGACAGAATACCAATTGAGCTGTTTCAACAAATGGATGCAATGCTGGAAGTCCTCACTCATCCACGCCAAGAAACTTGGAAGACAGCTACCTGGCCAACCAACTGGAAGAGATCCATCTGTACCTGTGCCTATTCCAAAGAAAGGTGATCCAACAGAATGCAGAAATTATCAAACAATTTCTTTATCATTAATATCACATGCAAGTAAAATTTTGCTTAAGATCATTCAAAAATAGTTGAGCAGTACATTGACAGGGAACTGCCAGAAATTCAAGCCAGATTCAGAAGAGGACTTCAAACGAAGGATGTCATTGCTGATGTCAGATGGATCCTGGCTGAAAGCAAAGAATACCAGAAAGATGTTTACCTGTGTTTTATTGACTATGCAAAGGCATTTGACTGTGTGGATCATAAGAAATTATGGATAACACTGAAAAGAATGAGAATTCCAGAACACTTAATTGTGTTCATGAGGAACCTATACATAGACAAAGATGCAGTCACTCGAACACAACAAGGGGATACCGCGTGGTTTAAAATCAGGAAAGGTGTGTGTCAGTGTTGTATCTTTTCACCATTTTTATTCAATGTGTATGCTCAGTAAATAATCTAAGAAGCTGGACAACATGAAGAAGAGCATGGCATCAGAATTGGAGGAAGACTCCTTAACAACCTGCAGTATGCAGATGACACAACCTTGCTTGCTGAAAGTGAAAAAGGCTTGAAGCACTTACTGACGAAGATCAAAGACTGCCTTCAGTATGGATTATACTTCAACATAAAACAAAAATACGTGAGAAAACGCTCACGATCATTAGCTATTAGAGAAATGCAGATCAAAACTACAATGAGATTCCATCTCACTCCAACAAGGCTGGCATTAATCCAAAAAACACAAAAGAATAAATGTTGGAGAGGTTGTGGGGAGACTGAAACACTTACACACTGCTGATGGGAATGTAAAATGGTACAACCACTTTGGAAATCGATTTCGTGCTTCCTCAAAAAGCTAGAAATAGAACTACCATACGATCCAGCAATCCCACTCCTTGGAATATACCCTAGAAACATAAGAGCCTTTACATGAACAGATATATGCGCACCCATGTTCACTGCAGCACTGTTCACAATAGCAAAAAGTTGGAAGCAACCAAGGTGCCCATCAATGGATGAATGGATAAATAAATTATGGTATATTCACACAATGGAATATTACACATCGATAAAGAACAATGATGAATCTGTGGAACATTTTGTAACATGGAGAAATCTGGAAGGCATTATGCTGACTGAAATTAGTCAGTTGCAAAAGGACAAATATTGTACAAGATCACTATTATAAGAACTCGAGAAATAGTTTAAACAGAGAATATTCTTTGATGGTTATGAGAGTGAGGAGGGAGGCAGGGAGAGGGGTTTTCACTAATTAGATAGTAGATAAGAACTATTTTAGGTGAAGGGAAAGACAACACGTAGTACAGGAGAGGGGAGCACAACTGGACTAAACCAAAAGCAAAGTTTCCTGAATAAACTGAACGCTTTGGAGGCCAGCATAGCAGTGGCGGGGGTTTGGGGGCCATGGTTTCAGGGGATATCTAAGTCAACTGGCAATTATAAAGTCTATTAAGAAAACATTCTGCTTCCCACTTTCAAGAGTGGCATCTGGGGTCTTAAACACTAGCAAGCAGCCATCTAAGATGCATCTGTTGGTCTCAACCCACCTGGATCAAAGGAGAATGAAGAACACCAAGGACACAAGGTAATTATGAGCCCAAGAGACAGAAAGGGCCACATAAACCAGAGACTACATCAGCCTGAGACCAGAATAACTAGATGGTGCCCAGCTACAACCGATGACTGCCCTGACAGGGAACACAACAAAGAACACCTGAGGGAGCAGGAGAGCAGTGGGATGCAGACCCCAAATTCTTGTAAAAAGACCAGACTTAATGGTCTGACTGAGACTAGAATGATCCCAGAGGTCATGGTCCCCAGACCTTCTGTTAGCCCAAGACAGGAACCATTCCTAAAGCTAAGTCTTCAGACAGGGAATGGACTAGACTTATGGGATCGACAATGATACTGGTGAAGAATGAGCTTCTTGGATCAAGTAGACACATGAGACTATGTTAGCATCTCCTGTCAGAAGGGGAGATGAGAGGGTAGAGAGGGTCAGAAGCTGGCTGAATGGACTTGAGAAGAAATAGAGGAGGGAAGGAGTGTGCTGTCTCATTAGGGGGAGAGCAATTAGGAGTATAAAGCAAGGTGTTTATAAATTTTTGTATGAGAGTCCGACTTGCTTTGTAAACTTTCACTTAAAGCACAATAAAAATAAAATCCTCACAGCTGTACTAATAAACAATATCATGATAAATGGAGAAAAGTTTGAAGCTGTCAAGAATTTAATTTTACTTGGATCTACAAACAACACCCATGGAAGCAGCAGTCAAGAAATCAAAAGAGGCATTGCATTAGGCAAATCTGCTGCAAAAGACCTCTTTGAAGTGTTAAAAAGCAAAGATGTCACTTTAAGGACTAAGGTGTGCCTGACCCAAGCCATGGTGTTTCCAATCACCTCCTATGCGTGTGAAAGCTGGACAATGAATAAGGAAGTCCGAAGAAGAATTGATGCCTTTGAATTATGTGCTGGTGAAGCATATTGAATATAACATGGACTGCCAGAAGAACGAACAAATCCGTTTTGGAAGAAGTACAGCCAGAATGCTCCTTATAGAAGGAAGGATGGTGAGAGTTGGTCTCACTTACTTTGGACATGTTTTGAGGATGGATTAGTCCCTGGAGAAGGACATCGTGCTTGGTAGGGGGTCAATGAAAAAGAGGAAGACCCTCAATGAGATGGATTGACACAGTGGCTGCAACAATGGGCTCAAGCATAACAACGATTGTGAGGATGGCACAGGAAGAGGCAGTTTTTTGTTCTGTTGTAGATAGGGTCGCTATGAGTTGGAACCACCTTGATGGCACCTAACAACAACAACATTTTATTATGTGTTGTAACACATACGTAGAACACATATGTAAAATAGTTGTTGTAAATCCTAACCCCTATATATGTGGTTATAAACCCTTTTGGGAATGGATTTTCCTTGTTACATTAATGAGCCAGTATTAGTGTAGGATGTGTCTTAAATCAGTCTCTTCTGAGATACAAAAAAGCATATTAAGGAAGCAAGGAAATACAGAGCGGAAGATATGCCACATAATCACCGAGGAACCTAGGAATAGAAGTTGAAAAGAGACAAGGACCTTCCCCCAGTCCGAATAAAGAGCCTTCCCCTAGAGCCGGCATCCTAAATTCGGGCTTCCAGCCTCCTAAAAGGTCGCTGTGAGTCAGAACCGACTTGTCAGCAACCGGGATAGGATAGCAAAAGGTGACATACTTGTGGTATCTCTGTTACACCAGCGCTAAAACACTGGGCAAAAGCCCAGGTCTGTGACCCATGTTGAATTCAGCAATAAAGTTATATGGTACTGAACCAACCCAACCCACTGCCATCAAGTCAATTCCAACTACTAGCGACCCCACAGGACAGAGCAGAACTGCCCCATAGGGTTTCCAAAGCTATAAATCTTTGCAAAAGCAGACTGCCACCTCTCTCTCGTGTAGAGTGGCTGATGGGTTCAAACTGCCGACCTTTCACCGACTTTTCAGTTGGCAGCTGAGCACTTAACCACTGCACCACCAGGGCTCCTCCGAGCCAACCCTAGGCCTTATATTCCTTCCCAATCCCAGCCTGGTCCCGGAGCTTGGGTGGGCCAGAAGCAACAGGTGTGAGTTAAGTGGCTACAGCTGTGAATATTAGCAAGCAGGGCAGGCAGGCAGGCTAGTAGACCAACCCACTGCTGTCAAGTTGATTCTGACTCATAGCGACCCTATAAGACAGAGTAGAACTGCCCCATAAGAGTTTCCAGGCAGCAGCTGGTGGATTCAAACTTCTGACCTTCAGGTTAGCAGCCACAGCTCTTAACCACTGCACTCCCAGGGCTCCTGTTAGTAGACCAGTGGGTCTCAGTGTGGTACTGGAACACTAGTATCAGGATCACCTGGGAACTTGTTAAGAAATGTAAATTCTTGGGCCCTACGCTAAACCTATTAAACAGAAACACAGGGAGTGGGGCTCAGCAATCTGTTTGAACAAGCCCTCCAGGTGATTCTGATACATGCTCAAGTTTGGGAAGTACTAAAGTACATTCAAAGTATAAGTGGAGAGACAAGGTCAGGTGTGGCAAAGAAAATACATTATGAGTACCCGTGTTTTCTAGGAACCGGTGAAGACTGAAGCCAGCTATTTACAGGGGAAGAAAAACCAGAGGAGATACAGTAAAAGAATAATGAATAAAACATGCTCAGGGATTAACAAAAATGAGCAACAATATTCAGTGGTAGAGTTTTACCAATGTTGAAGAATCATCCAACCATGTGTATGGCATTCATATTTTGATTCTGATAATAAGTGTGTCAAGAGGGGTCAATTTATGCGCTTGAAAATCTTCTCATGCTGTATTTTTAAGATATTCACCTAAAAGTAGCGATGTTTTGTGCCAATGTTTGTGAAGATATTCTCTCAGAGAGAGGGAAAAAATCTTGGAAAAAACAAGCGTGGTAGCCTAGTGTGATACCTTTGGCAAAAATATTGAAAGAATTTTTTTTAAATGTCAGCACAGGTATAGGGCAAAAAAAATGCATGTGTAGGTTTTTAATTATACCTATTAATTCAGCAAATATGTGTTGAACATCTACTCTATTTGGACACTAAGGATGCAAGACCAAATAAAACATAAACTCCTTCAAAATATTTACAGGAGTTGGGTGGAGAAGACAGTAAGTCAACTGTTGGCACAACTGTATTAGAGGTTTTCCCAGGGAGCTGTGGGGGCATAGTGTTCTCCAGAAGGCATCAGAGAACTCTAGACTAAAGGGGGTCTTGTTTAGGTTGACTCCAAGTAACAATAGATAGATAGAACATCCTAGCAGAGAGAACAAAGTATGTGAAGGTATGGAAGTAGGAGATGCATTCTGGGAAATGCTGGAGGCTTGGGTTGACAGGAGAGAGGATATGAGGCTAGAGGACTGTCATCAGAGACCAGCTCGCGGTGGCCTAGGGTCTCATCCTGGGAATACTGGTGACCCAGGGAGGATCAGGATCAGATGCCCTTCAAAAAGATGACTGTCTCAGCCATGTGGTGAATGGATTGAACAAAGGGTCAGACAGGAAGCAGGTAAGGTCAATGAGGAAAAGAAGGTGATGGACTGTGACATTAGAGCTCAGAAATGCAGAAATTATACAGTTCTAAGGGATGGCAAGGCCTATGGTGTGACAAAACAGACACACTGATACAGCAAGATCAATTGGGGGATGGGCCCTAGCAAAGTGTTATTAATATTAGTGACAAGCTGGTGATTGGTTTCATTATTTTTATAAACTAGAGACAATCTAAGACTATCCCTGCAATAATGTCATTTCAATCTGCTTTCTGGAGTGGGAGAAGAAGGGCTCGGTGAGCCCACACTAATTGCTGAGCATCTTCTCCGAGCAAGGCATTGAGCAAACAGTACAGCGGTGACAGGATGGGAATGGTGTCCTCCCATCCTGGAGTTCACTGGATGCTGAACAGGGGACAGTTACATACCTCGCTGGACGGGAATGAAGCCCACATCACCTACAAGCCATCTTACCTGTGCTACAGCACATCGCTGAGAGTAAGGAAAGGCAGACAGGCGACAGCCCTCTTCTCCCTCCCCTAACATCAAGGAGGAGAGCTCTAGCCAGCTTTGAGGAAGGTCATATTGAGGACTCAATAGGCAGTGCCCTGGGAGTACAGGCTTTCATGAGAGGAACAACATAAGAGACCTTTCTCCATTTCCTACTGCTGGATCCCTTCCCTTTGATGGGATTAGTATGGAGAGATGGAAACTGTGGGTGCCTTCTGCTTGGGAGGGGGTACTCTAAACATTGGAAGGACAAGCAGGATCAGAGAGGGGTTCTCAGAAAAGATGTGGACTTAGGGCTATGGAGGAATGGGGGAGGCTATAAAAGGAGTTCTTGAGGTTTCTGCAAAGTCTGGGTCAGCTCACCAGCTAGGAACGAAGATGGGCATTTGCTCAATACAGAGGCCTGGACCATAAAAATGAGTGAGCATATGGCTGGGGTTCCCTTGGTTATATCTCAGTACCTCAAGTACAGGGTGCGAACACTATACTTCTGCTCCCAGAGATATAACTAATACCAAGTAGGGCCAATAAGGATAGTTTAATATCGAGGAATAGAGAGTTTAAGTGTTCTAAAGGCTCTGGAAGGATTTACAATAAAATGTTAGGCAGCCGTTTTTGCTGAATGGTAGGATTTCAGGTGTTTTTTTTTTATTTTCTTCTCTTTCATCATCTGAAATTTCTATAACTAATATGATTTCCATTGGTAATAATGGAAATTAAAATTATTTAAAATATTATTAACATGTTGGACAAATCAAGAACCCAACATTAAGAAAACTTGTATCATCCTACATTGATAAGATATGTAAAACTAATACAGTGTAAGGGTAACTACAATACTAAATTTACCACTTAAAAATGCTCCTTAAAAACTGGTACATGAGAATGAAGATGGAAATATTCACCCATGGTAGAAATGGCTAAATACAAGCAAAGCCAAGAAAACTGTATTTTAAAAAAACCTATATAGTACGCCAATCTTTCCCATTTCCCAAATTTTCCATACATAAAATCATTATAGTTGTGGTTTTGTTTCTATATACTGAAACAAAGTGTATATGCCACTCTTCCTGGGACAGGGTGAGTAGTGATGAATATACTTTTCTCATGAGGAGTCTTGAAGTTGTAAAAAGAGCAAGGAATTAATGGCGATGGCAGAGCAAGAACAGAGAGCTTTGCAGTAAAGCTGAGGGAGAGAGAGGGAAGGGAGAGCTGGTCCCCATAAATGCCCTCTGGTGGCATGTAGGAAGGAGGGAGCAGAGACTTGTTTAGATGCCTGCCCAAAAGCAAGTCCTCAGGATTGTGTCTGTGAGACCAGAATGGGATGTTGAAGGCCAAACAGTGAGCATTTGAATGGAGAACCTGCATACTGCCTGTAATAATGCAAAATGGAATCACAAACATCTTGCTGAATTTCAAGTTTCACCACAGAAGTGGCCCTCTGCCCCAACTCTACGCACAGCCTGCATGTGTTTCTGACCTTGGCTAGTCTGCCACATCCAGGGAAGGGGAAGAGAGCTAGGTCAGGGCATGGTAGAAAGGCATATCTCATAAGAGATTGCTGGGGTTCCTCTGTGGGAGCTCTGAGGTGGGGCCCTGAAATCTGCCCAGGAGAATCAATACAGGTGGTCTTTGGCCCATTTCAGAAGCCCTTGGTTGACAACAGGTTCAGTCCCTAAACTTCAATCCCCAACTTCTAAACATCACATGTTTATAAAGTATTGATAGTAACCATAAGAAAAAAAAAACCATAAGTCTAGTTCAATTTGATTTTAGCCCTTTATGAGGCTAATTTTGATAGGACTCATTGGTCCTTAGCCTAAACACAATCCAGAAAAGAAACAATAGACTCATGAAGAGGAATGGGGCATTTAAAAGATAAAAATGAACTGTACATATGAAAAATATTGAACTGGCAAATGTTGCATTATCTATGTTTTTAAAATAATAAAAAAGACAATGACATTGAGTAAAAGTACACCAATGTTGGTTTAAAAAATCTAAAAAAAAAGGTAATAATAAAAATAATAATAGCAGAAACACTTAGTAGATGCCCAATTCTCAGTGCTTTCATCTGTTAGTTAATTGTCACAACTACCCTGTGAGGTAGGTATTATTATTACCAACATTCCCATTTTACAGATGGGAAAACTGAAGAACAGGAAGGTTAAGTAACTTCCTTGAAGTCACACAGGAGTGAGTGGAAAGTTTTGGCTTAAAGCCTGCCTCAATTCAATGGAATTAGAAAAGGAATAAAAGAAATAGTAAATGGGGATTCTCCCCAAAGGACCATTGCCTTCAATGAAGTATTTCTCTCTGTTTTGGTGCTGGTATTTCCTATTTAATCCCACATCTTAAATTCATAAAAATACTTTTCAATAAAATGTTTTCTGCTCAGAAAACTACTTCAAAGAAAATGAGTGCAATAAAGCAAAGATATAGGTCAGGGGCAAGGTAACCACATGAAAAAAGATATAAAATTGTATTTTCCCACTCTGAGTAATTCAGCTTCAAACAAGCCAAGGTCTCTTGAAATAAGATACCCTATTAACAGGTTATATTCCACATTCCAGAAAGAAACATATAGAAAATAACTTAATTGCCACAAGTGTCATATGATATCCAGTGAAATGGTGCAGAGTTGGTCTACAACAACAACAACAACCAAATCTGTTGCTGTCAAGCCGATTTCGACTATAGCAACCCTCTAGGACAAAGTAGAACTGCCCCATAGAGTTTCCAAGGAGCAGCTGGTGGATTCAAACTGCCGACCTTTTGGTGAGCAGCCGAGTTCTTAACCACTGTACCACCAGGGCTCTAACAGTGGTTCTTAAAGTTTGGCATATGTATCCTCTAGATACCTAATTAAGAACACAGAGGCCCAGTCTTGTTAGTGGGACAAGGCTTAGGCCTTGGTATTTTTACCACCAAAGTTTGAAAACCACTGGTCTACAGAGCTCTGGGTTCATATTCCTTCAATTCTTGAGACATTCTGAAGAGAGGAAACTGATAACATAGGGAAGAGTCTGGGGATAGAAGGAATGCTCTCCTCAGTAGATACAAGCTTAATGCACCACGGCTACATCCCACCTCTCCTATGTGTATGTCCATCATGACTCTCAACATCCCTATGTAATTGCGGTGGTTTACTTGCTTGCACCTCCCACCATAAGCTGTCTTGTTCAGTGTTATGTTTCCAGAATATAGCCCAATGTCTACACATGATACTTACAAAACAAATACCTGTTGGATGACTGAACCAATGGAAATCTAGTAGCATTAAAATTATGGAGTGGGAGCGTTCAGGATAGCATTGAATTGTCTCTAATTCTAACCCCAAAAGGCATGCAGTTCAAGTGTTGAAATGGTTTTGTAACATATGCTGTCACTCCAGGGGTTACTTCCTTTCAGTACCATAACTAACCCGTAAACCCGTTGCTGTCAAAGTACCATAACTAGTGGGATGCAAATACACTAATTAGTAATGCTGAATTCTGAGCCCACATTCTCTCTTTCAGTAGGCGACTTGGGTATGTGTTAACCTCCTAGGGTCTCCTTAACTTCTCCCTAAAACACAGATTATTCTATCACTCACCTAACACATAACACATAAGGGGTATTTGAACTAGACAAAATAATGATCTGGCCACCTTAAAAAATACCAAGTGCTTTTCAGATGTTTATTATATGGTCCCAGATCTCATAATGCTCCTACAGGGTTTCTTTCATTGAATTATATGTTGTTTAAATGTAAAAGAATAACCTTTTAATCAGAAAACAAATGGCTTGCTATCAACTGAACAAGAGTAATTTTATCACAACGTGAAATAATCCAGTCTAAATCACCAAATACAAAAAGTGTATACAAAAGTGGTGCCACATGCACTCTGAACATAACTTCTAAAGAACAACAGAGCGGTTCCCAGCTTGTGCACCACACTGGCATTGTCATTCTCCAATGGTGAGGCTATGCAGGGGTGCTTAAGGGCATGGGCTTAGAGACAATGTGATCTGAGCTTGCTTCCAGCTTGGGAAAGCCACTAAACTAAATGAAGCTTCATTTTTTTTTTCTCGAAAGTAGAGGAAATAATTCATTGGTTATCAAAAGATTAAAGGAGATCATGTATAAGAAGTGTTGAGCTCAATGCCTTACACAAAATAAATGCTTAATAAATGTTGCACTGTTGCTACCATGAATCTGTCCATGTCAGTTGGTGTCTAGGGCTTGGATAGAATAACCAGTCCATCCCTCTGCCCCTTAGCTCCTTCCCATCATATCACTAACCCTATCTAAGTCAGTGCTATCCTAACGCCCTGAACTGCTGGGGAAAGTGTTGCACCTAAATTTATGCTGAACCTATTTTTTTTTTATAAGGCAGCCTCAGAACCACCAAGATGGAAATGCTTGAACTAAGTCTTAAAAGGTGAGCAAGAGAGACTGCGGAGGCCAGGGCTTTTGTGTTTGCCCATGGTTCATTCAGCTGTGGCTAAGGATGACTAAGGTCACATGGAATAGAATATGGTCACCTAGGTGAGTTCCCTTTGAGTGCGGACAGTGTCTCTCAAGGGATACTTCAAGTTATAATACTGACCTATCCAAAAGTCTGATATTCTTAGTCTCGAAACTCTGCTGAAACCCACTCAGCATCAGAGCAACATGCAAGCTTCCACAGGTGGTGGCTGTGCTTGAGGTGCACTGGCCAAGAATCAAAACGAGGTCTCTCACATGGAAGGTGGGAATTCTACCACTGACACCCTGACATTCTCACCAGTCTTCAAGCATAGTTAGCTTTCCACACCTCCTTGGCACTGGAGCCCTGGTGGCGCAGTGGTTAAGTGTTCAGCTGCTAACCGAAAGGTTGGCAGTTCGAACTCACCAGCCACTCCACAGGAGAAAGATGTGTGAAGATTACAGCCTTGGAAACCCTATGGGGCAGTTCTACTCTGTCCTATAGGGTCACTATAAGTCTGAATCAACTCGATGGCACATAACAACAACAGATGGCACATCTGTGTGTGTGTAACGAACTAATAGAAAATCCTGACAGTCAATTGCTTTATATTCTACACAGACTCAAAGACCTTCTTTGGCTCCGTAGCAACAGGAAACACCTCTGTTTTCAATATGGGCCTGCTACCTTTCCAAAGACTAGCTTCTAGACCACCACCTTTTTTCCACTGCTATTTTCTACCACATGGTGTGTCTGTCTTCTCAACGAACTCTCTCACAGCATCCTACACAATAATAATTGCCTTTTATTGGATGCCTTTTATTGTGAGCCAACCAGGCATTTTATATACAATCCCTTGAGATATGTACAATTATCCCACTTTACAGATGAAGAAATTAAGGCTCTGAGAGATTAGGTAACTTGCCCAAGGTCAGACAGCCAGTAAAGCAGGGCTGGGGTTCGAACTGAGATCTGTTTGACACCATACCTGTAACTGTTGCCATCAACTCAATTCCAACTCAGAGCAACCCTATAAAACAGTAAAAGTGCCCCATAGGGTTTCCAAGGAGCAGCTGGTGGACGCAAACTGCTGACTTTTTGGTCAGCAGCCATTAACCATTGTGCCACCAGGGTCCATAGCAAGTCTCTTTTCTCGCCCTGGTGCTTGCAGCGGTGCAGTGAAAGGACACTTTGCTTCAGGGTATGTTTAAAGCATTTTTTCAGCCCACCACGTTATGCTCACGTCACTCCATTTCACCATAGCCATATAAGCAGAAATTGCTTAGGAACCTGCTGTCCCTGAACTGGGCTTACATCCAACTCTGAGCTGTACTGGGGGGAGCAGTGCTATTAAATTAATGTGCTCCTACATGAGTGCATCATTCCAGTCACCTGAGAATAGGAAAAGCCTTATCAAGAACTTGCTATTCATTTTAAGCCACTTTAATCCCCTCTGGTTTGATGCAAATTCATTTCATTAATAATTAATAGTACTTGGCAATGCTTTCCCTCAGTCCCAGTTCTCGGTCGGCATTCCACTTTGCTGAACCTGAGAGAAATCAGGGTCGAACCAAGGGAGAAATGAAAATGAGAGAGCCAGGATCTGGCATTAACCCACCCACCCTGACCCCCTGTGGAAAAGGCAAGCTAACTACTAAAGCACCAGATATTGGCATTATCTGTGAGGCATTATGGATGATCCTTGTAGTTCTTCTTCTTAATATTACATCTATAAGGAGCTCATCCAAGCTTTGATAGTGCGGCTTTAAACCTTCCTTTTGGGTAGATATTACAGATCAGTGGTTCTCAGCCTTGGCCAGGAATCAGAATCACCTCTAGGGCCTAAAATAACACATAAAATCTACTAAAGCTGAACATCCACATACCTTATGACCCAGAAATTCTACTCTTAGGCATATGCCCAAAAGAAATACACACATACATGCACAAAAAATTTATTAGGATGTCCATAGTAGCACATAATAACCCCAAATTGGAAGCCACCCAAATGCTCATCAACAACTCAATGGAAAAACATCAGCATGTGAATGAATGATCTACAGTTATGTACAATAAGGAGGAAGCTCAGAAACGTAATATTGAGGATAAAAACCAGACACAAAGGAGTATATACAGTATGGTTCTATCTAAACAAAGAACAAGAATAGGTAAAACTTATCTACGGTCCAGGATAGTGATTAGTGTTAGGTGGTTGGTGACTGCTCTGAGCCGCTGGTTACGTTCTGTTTCTTGATCTGGGTACTGGTTACATGGGTATGTTAACTCATGAAAGTTCAAGCTGTACACTTATGATATGTGTGAACTATTCTGTGAGTATATTATCCTCCAAAAAAACACTTAAAATATATACATGTAAACCTATTGCCCCTTGCCCAGTAGCCGCCCCACATCCTGTACACACACCCACTCACTTCTCCTTGGGAACCTAATAATTCCTGGCCCTCCCACCCTTTTTTAAGCTTCTCACATTATTTGATGCTATCAGTGTTGTCTCGATACCCATAGTTTTTTGTTAGCCTTCCTTCTGGTGACTGCAGTAAACACTGATGGGAAAACAATCTAATTCCATTACCACTCACATGATATTATAATGTGGGAACTAAAAAAAAAAATCAACTTATTGAGCAAAATTATAAGCTGAGAATACTGTAGAGTGCTTCATTTTCAACTTACAAAAAAAGGAGGAATTTGAGTATGTTTGCTACGTGAGTTTTAATGCATATGGCATAGTCTGCCTTTTTTATAATAACAATTACAAAATAATAATAGCTAACACTTAAGCGAGGAGCCCTGGTGAAGCAGTGTTTAAGCACTGGACTGCTAACCAAAAGGTGTCAGTTCAAATCCACCATCCGCTCTTTGGCAGAAACACATGGCAGTCTGCTTTGGAAAAGATTCACAGCCTTGAAAATCTTATGGGCAGTTCTACTCTGTTCTATAGGATCACTATGAGTCGGCAATGGGAATATTTATGCCAGGCATTGCTCTAAGTGACTTACATAAATTAACTTATTTAGTCTTCATAACAATTATTTGAGCCAGGTATTATTATTATCCCCATTTTACAGATGAGGAAATTGAGGCAGACAGAGGTTAAATAACCTGCAGCTAGTAAACTCCAGAACCTTAATTTTAATCCTAATAATTTGGTTTCAGAGTCTTTACACTTAACCACTTCATAATGCTCCTGTATTTTTTATGCTGTTGAGTATATTATTCTTATTTTAAGTTGAATATGTTTAATATATTGGTAGTAAGTTGAAAGCTATATCCATTTGAATGTTGGCATCTCTATTGAAAATTCCCTGTGAGAAAACTGAAATCAGTAATACAGGTTTTATATCAATTCTTCAAGTGTTGAGAGAAATGGGCAGATCAAATATGAAAAAAGCCCTGAGCTTGAGGACATTTCTGTAAGAGTAGTTACTCATTCATTCAGCAAATACTGACTGAATGCCTCCTCTTTGGCAGGCCCTCAGCTGGTTCAGTGGCTCTGACAGTGAGTACAATCAAAGACAAGGTCAAAGCCCTCAGAGACCTCCCCATCCAGGGCGCCCAAGCTGGCCAAACATCAGAGGAGTAAGTGTAAATTGCACATGTGATCATGGCACCATGAAAGCCTAGAAGGAGGGGAATTGTCCTTGTCAGGGAGATCAGGGAAGGCTTTCCTAAAGAAGTGATAATGATGAGAAAGCTGAAGGATGAGTAGGAGGCAAAAGGTGGGTGGGGATGTAGAAAGAGCTTTGTGTGTGTGCAAATAACTGTAATATAAGTCAGAATGAACAAGTACTATAATAGACGTACCAGAAAGCACAATGGAATCTCAAGATCTTTTTCGTTTTTCATTATGTAATCACCCAAAATTATCATATTTCAAGCATGAACTCAGAAACCCTTGCATTAGATTTGTAGTTGGTCTCACAAGCCTACTGCACAAAAAGACAAAGACACTGCAGGACAGGAATTTGAAATAGTACTTTCAAGTCAGCTAAAGACTTCAAAGTGAAAAGGAAAATAACGGTGTTTACCTTTTTCTGGAGAAAACTAGCAACAAAGACAAGACCCTAAGATGCTAAAATTACCAATCACAGAAGGTATTCCTCCAACACTGTAGGTTAGAAGCCTCTCCACTCACCCCACCACCATTGCTGAGCTTAGCTGTACCAGAAAACCAAGGGCACCCTATTAGGCCCAAATACTACACGCAGTAGATGCGATTAAGACTCTGATTAAGTACAAGTTCTGAGGCTGCCTTATAGGTTCAGGATAAATTCAGGTCCAAAGAACGAATGATCTTTGCAAATCTAAGCAAGCTCCTCACCACCTCCTGGTATGGCCACTTTCCAAATTGTTCTCCAGCCTCCATGATCAACCAATGTGATCTTTGGAAAATGTAAATCTGTCATGGGCCACCCCTCACCCCCAGAACCCTTCAATGACACCCATTGCTCATAAGGCAAAGATACAACTCCTTACAGTGGTCTGCAGATGCTGCTTCGACTAGCTTCTGCTTACCTCTCCAACCCTATCTTGTACCGCACTCACCTTCTCTCTGTTCCCTCAACAATAGCCTTCTTTCAGTCCCTCATATTCACCAAGCTCCATGTTACCTCAGGGGCTTTTCGCATGCTGCTCCTTTTTCCCATCCTGCCCTTCAACTATTTGACGTCTTTTCATCCTTTAACTCACGGTCTTTACTTCAGACAAGCCACTCCTGATCTCTCTGACTACATCAACTCTCTGTATTACAACTTTCATAGCCCCCAGGTACCTCGTTTCCACGGTACCTACCATAGCTGCAATTTTATGTATATTGTCTTGATTATTTGATTAATGTCTGTCAGCTCCTTAAAAATAAGGGCTGGGATCATGTCTGGTTTTGCTGACTTTGAAATCCATAGTCCCAGGTATACTTCTTGACTTATAGTAGGGTCTTCACAAATATCCATGGTATGAATAAAGAAGTTTCATGGAGCTCCCCAAATTCTATAAATCTTTGGTAGGTAGCATATTGCTATGCTTCCAGGTCACTCTCATAAGGAACATATATAAAGAAATACATTTTTAAAAGATACTATATTATATCCCTGCAAGAGGCATGGAGAAAGGCAAACATAAAAGTTGAGGATAATTTGCTACCCTAGTCAAGTAGCACATTTCTAATTATCTTGGTTACCCAGGAGGTACAGGACAGTCCAAAGTCTTATGGTAGGATGAAAAGGAAATAAACATTTAGCTATTTTAACCTAATGTCAATCAAACAATATACTATCTACAACTAGATGTGGTGGTCCTTTCATTGAATTCCAATATATTTCATGAATTTTTTTACCCTGACTTGAGAAAACACCAAGTTCCTGCTATAAAGGACAAAGAAAGCCAAAGAAGACAAAGAGGTGATTTGAGACCTGTCTCCGCTAATAATTTACATTTTAGACTAGTGTTTGTTTTCCTCTTTTATAAAATTAAACATAATTATCTGCGCTCCCTACCTGTCCCGTTGGGAGTTTGGAGGAATTAATGAGATGATGTTTGTGGAGTCTTGGGCCCCTTGGAAACACTATTATTAGAACTGATAAGTAAAACGTTGCTTCCAGACAATCAAGGCTGACACTGCCACCAGAAAAAAAAAATAATAAAGTGAAACATTAGGGCAAAATTGCTATTTGGTGATTTTGCAGTAATGAAATTATCCTCTCTTCCTGAACTTCTAACTGCATTGTTTAATCCAGCAGCCACTAGCCACTTGTGCTATTTAAATTTTAATAGATTAAAATTTAATTGAATCTAATTTAAAATTCGGTTCCTCAGTCTGCACTAACCACATGTGGTCAGTGGCTTCCACATTGGATAAGGCAGTAATGGAACATCTCCATCACCACAGAAACATCTATTAAACAGCGCTGTGAACGAACACTTTTAAATCCTCACCTGGAGTAGGGATCTGAAACTTTATCAGCTAAACATAGAACAAAAGAAAAATTATCCTTAAAAAAAAAAATGCTTTCCTTTCAAAATGGTTTGTTTTGCTTTTTGTATGTTGCCTCAGCCTTGTTAGCACTAAAAACATATGCAGTGTGGAATGAGTTAAATGTTTCTCATTTTCCCTGTCTCATATTTCTTAGAGTCCTATCTATATATAAGCACCAAAGTCTGGCTGAGCAGAGAGCAAACCATCTGAGTGACCATGAAAACAGATTCCTACCTAAAAAATGCCATATCTGGGTGTCCATAGGATAACAGACAGGTCATTAATCTATTCCCATAAGGAGCAAATCCCCTCCTGTATTAAATGCTGCTGCATCTCATTTTTCCCTTTACACTATTTTAATCTTGTTTGATGGGGGGGGGTGGGAACAGAAATGAGCCCAATGCATTCTAACTTTGTGTGGGTGTCTCCCTGGCTTGGTTACCAAAGAAACCATTATGTTCCATACTATTCAAATAATGGCTCTACTAGTGCTCTAAATACTTTCTTCTTTTCTAACCTGACTGTACTGCAGATTTAGAGTCACTATCTGTTGGCCAGCAAAAGAGAAGGGTTTCTGGAAATGCCACCACCCCTCCCACACTGTATTAAGCCTCTGTCTCAAGGTTCCAACCTAAGAAGTCAGTGCTTCCAAGGCTAATATTTCCCAACCAAACCCAGGGTGCTGTCTCCATGCACCACTGTACTGCCAAACTACTAAAGGGAAAGGTATCTGCAGACATTCCGTGAGGCTTCGAAGCCTCCTGCCACCCGTGTATGAAGCTCCTCTCTCACTGCAGTCACGAGGGCATTGCTGCCCCAGCTCTGAAGCATGTTGGGGTATCTGGTTCGGACGATTGTCTGCCTGTTGCCCCCAGGCCATGGAGTTAGTCATGTCACCCTCCCATGGATGCCCACCACTGATCTCAGGAGCAATGAATTGAGAAGCTGAGACCACCTGTTTCTCTGGCTGCAGGGTTGGGCTGTGCCCTCCAGAGCCTTCCACTCCAAAGCAGAACCCATGAGCCTAGGATGGTAATTCCCCTAGGAAATATTTTTCTGGAAAAGGATCCAATTTTCACTCCTTATTGATATTTGCCTTTCCCCACCCACTCTTTAGGTATAGGGATGCAGAAAACAGCACTTGACAGATTCCCTATGAGTCTGAGGCAGCCAGGAAATAAGGAAAAGAAGTCTTCTTGTAAACCTCCAGGTGCTTGCAACAAAGGGTTCTAAGCTGCTCTCCCAAACGATGAGGCTACCCCTTCCAAGGCTTTACATAGGAAGCTGAAGGGCTTCCAAATTTCTCCCATCTGGGCAACTTAGTACAAATCTGGCAAAATTTTGCAATCTGTTCAACCGTAAGAGTGTTACTGATTGCAACTTTTGGACAAGCAGTTATTCTTAAGGCCAGTAGTTACTTCCACTAAGACAAACCCATCCCCTCCTTTTCTAAAACAGCACTGTAAGCCATGGATCTCCAAACTTTTTGAATCAAGCACCCTACCCAATACAAAAAATTTCTGCACATTCCATAAAATGTGTACCTTTAGTCATAAATTATATACATGTGCTATTACACTAATGCATTATCATAGTGCAAAACATGCTTCCAAAATTGAAATCTTAAAAGCATTAAAGATGAAAAAGCAGTATTTTAAAATTATGTTTAATTATATTTCATCTATAAAAGGTACAGAAGTCATGTTTTCCTCTCACTGGAAAAATATGGCATTTTCAATCAGAACAATGTGATCAAACATGCTCTTTTTTTTTTTAGTTTAGTTCAAAGGTCTTGTACTAAGTTCAATTTTTTTAATGCATGGTTTTAAAAGCTGTTAACAGCTTAAAAGTAAAAAGGATATCCCACAAAGACACATAGATTCAAATGGAAATGAGGGTTATTTTAAAACTTGATACCACCTGCTGTAAAAAATTTAGTAGCTATATAATTAAATATATGCAATAATAATATGTGTAAAAACAGATAATATCTGTAAGCCTCTTAGCCAGGTACATGTGAACTTCATGGGACCACTATCAACTCCTCTTTCCCCTAGAATATATGATGGGTCACTGAGTGGCATATAAGATAAATGCGGGCATCTGTGCCAATCTGGATCTTCGATACTAGTAGAGTTGTCATATTTTGCAAACAAAAATACAGTATGCCTAGTTCAATTTGAATTTCAGATAATAACAAATACTACTTCAGTACAGGGGCGACCTACTCCGAAGAGGTTGAGGTCTCCTGCGCTGCTCCAATATGTAATTTCAAAACGGCAAATGTCCTCAGGACATTCTTGTGGGCAAGGTCACCCTTTGCATTATAAGGACTAACACTTATTGAGTGCCAACCCTGTACCCCAGCACTGTGTCTGGGAATACATATACACTATCTCATTTCATCCTCAAAAAGCCATTAGAAATTAAAAAAAAAAAGTTTTGTTTTAAGCCACTAAATTTTGGAATAGTTTATTAAGCAGCAATATACACTTGAAAGAGGCTGATTCAAGTTTTTTTTTGTTGTTGTTGTTTTATTCATTTTCCCAAACTACTGAGAAGCAGGCAGAGCACAGACCTTTTCATCTCCTCTTTACAACTTCAGAAATAAGTCCCCAGAAGGAATGGGAGGGTGATTGGCAAGAGCAGGTAATGGATTTCCCCTGAGTTGGTGTGGAGACTGCAGAACTAGAACCAAAAGCCTTGCCTTCTGACCCTCTTGCCTCATTAACAACAAGCAGAGGCATTTCTGAAACAACCTGACTGCCCAGGGCTATGTAAACCCTCAAACACACCATGGACAGACCAGGAAAAAATGCCTTCCTTTCCCCGGAGTCAGAGATGTACTGCCCGGTCTGGTCATCTGTGATCTCCATAATGAACCTTCATTCTGTTTGTTTAATTCATGTCAGTCAGTGGAAAGGGAGTGATGGAGAGAGTGAGTCTGGGCACTGCAAATGCATCAAGGCCAGCTAAAGCCGGGGGTCAGGAGCAGATAGCATGAATAGCAACTTCTTTGTAAGACTCTCCATTCGCTTCAGCCCAAGGTCTCAGCACCACTTTGCTGCCAGCTCCCTTCAGACAGAGAATGAGGGACACAGCCTTTCTCCCCTTCATCACTTGACCTCTACGGAGGCAATCCACGAAAATCATTAGTGCCTGATGCAGGAAGACAGGGAACATTTCCCGACAAGTTCACATCACACAAAATGCTCTAGCTTGACAAGAGACAAGGGAACATAAGGAACTTTGTCCTCTCTCTTCCTTGCCAATTAGTCCTTGCCCTTTATTTCTAAGTTGTTGTTAATCCAGTAAGAAATGGGCCAAAGTGAACAGAAGGCAACTTTTAGCAATGTGCAGTGTGTGTGAGAGAAAGAGAGAGAATGGACCAAAAGAGGAGTTGAAATGTCATTGTCACTGTTGATCTTGGTCAGTCAGTCTCCCTGCTCATTTCTCTGCAAATCTGAACAGTTTGCAGGAGGTGGGGGGGGGGGGGGCAGAAAATCAGAGGATATAGTAGTGAACAAAACAAAACAAAACAAAAATATCCTCATGGAGCTTACTTTGGAATGGGGGGGGCAAGAGACAGGCAATAAACAAAATACATAAACCATATGTTATGTTAGATAATGATAAGTGACATGGCGAAAAATGAAGCAGGAAACGGGGATAAAGAATACAGGTTATAGAGGGAAACCCATTTTTCATAGAGCAGCTCAAAAAAGTTAGGAAATGCTGTTTTAGAAGATAGTTTGAGCTGAGGAGGAGAAGCATATCAATTAGGAATTGTATTTGGCAGTTAGTGATTTTTTTTTTAATGGAAACATAAGCGGCTTAAACAAGATAGAAGTTTATTTTTCTTTTGCATAAAGGGCAGGTGGAAAGAGGTGGTCCAGGGATGAGGGATGCCTCCATGTTGTCATCAGGGACTCAAGCTCCTTCAATCTTTCCGCTCTACCCTCCTGAGTTCAGGACTCCCGTCCTCAAGCTTGCTTCAGGCCAGGAAGGTTGCTTTATCTGCAGCCATCAGGCCTGTGCTGCCAGCAGAGCTCTTCCTCTTAAGGAATCTTCCCTAGGTCCCACACAACATGTTTTGCCTTCATCTCATTCGCCACCTTTAAGCGTATGAGAGGCTGGGAATGTATTTTAGCCAGAATTTGGCTTTTCATAATAAGATTAACATTGTTTGGGGTTTTTTGTTTGTGTTTTGCTTTTCTGGTTTTGTTTTGTTTTAACTAAGGAAGAAGGGGAGAATGGCAATTAGTTGTCTTTGCCTCAGGGAAGAAGGAGGGCAAGGTGGAAAGAAAGTCCCAGAATGGGAAAGAGCAGCCTTCTATTCTACCGCAGTGGATGATGCAGCCTCCCACAGAGCAGTACTGCAGCTGCAGGGTCTGTGTCATCTAGCAGAGCCTGTGGGTTAAAACTTCATGGGCTAGAACCTCCAGTAGCAAGAGCACCACCCTCCCATCATTTGGGTCAATGCCACACCCAGCTCCTGTTGTCTTTCATCAAATCCTTGGTTTTTAAGGAACCCTAAAGGTCGTCTGGATCAACTTCCATCCAACATTGAATCCCCCTTAGCATCTCCAAATATTTCCACACAGTAGCTCAGGCCAAAAACCCAGGAATAATACTGGATTCCTCTTTCCCTAACAATACCCCTGTTATGGATTTAATTGTGTCCCCCTAAAATATGTGTTGTAAATTCTAACTCCTATACCTGTAGTTATAATCCCATTTGGGAATGGGTTTTCTTTGTTATGTTAATGAGGAAATATTAGCGTAGGGTGTGTCTTCAGTCAATCTCTTTTGAGATATAAAAGGAGCAGATTAAGGAAGCAGAGATAGGGGAAGGTAGATGCCATGCCACATGAAGATCACCAAGGAGCCAAGGAATAGAAGCTGAAGAGACAAAGACCTTCCTCCAGAGCCAACAGAGAGAAAAAGCCTTCCCCTAGAGCTGGTGCCCTGATTTCGGACTTCTAGCCTAGACTTTGAGAGAACAAATTTATGTTCGTAAAAGCCATCCACTTGTGGTATTTTGGTTATAGCAGCATTAGATCACTAAGACACTCTCCTACCCCATCCAGCCTCACAAAAAGATCCATCATCTTCTCTTCATTTTTATTGCTACCAGTTTCTATAAGCTCCATCATCTCTCACCTGTTAGCTAATAGCCCATAACTGATTTCTCAGGTTCCATCCTTGTAGCCCTACATTCCATTCACCACACCGCAGACAGAATGATATTTTAACAATGTAAATCCAGTCATCTTATTTTCCTATTTAAAAGCCTCTGGTGGCTTCTCATCGCACTTACACTAAAATCCAAACACCTTGCCATGGTCCACAGGGTTCTGCGTGATCCAGACACTACCCATCTCATTGACCCTTGGTACCATTCCTCCCCTTTACTCATGCACTGCAGCCACACTGTTCTTTTTGTTACTTAAACATACCAAGGTCATTCCCACCTTAGGACTTTTATCTGGAATTCTCTTCCCCACATGGTTGAATGGTCCTTCTTACCATTCAGATCTCCACCAAAATGTCCCCCTCCTCACAGAAACCTTCCCTAACTTACCCAGTCTAATGCAGTCCAGCCCCTTATTAGGCACTCCTTAGCACAGCACTCTATTTCCGTCATGCATGTATAACTAGTTAAGTTTAGTTACTCATTTATTTGTTTCCTCATCCATTATCCCCATTATTAAGTTCTGTGAAAGCAGAAACACTGCTTCTTTTCGTTTCGCCATATCTCCAGCACCACAGTGACTGGCACATGGTTGACAGTAAATACAGTAAATAGTTGTTGAATAAATGATGTGGTTTGAGGTGCCCTCGCTATTTTAGTCACTGTTTGTGAACACCCATCTGTCTGGCATAAGCCCTCTTAAACAGGTTCCAAGAAACACAATTCTTAGAAGTGTATCATCAGCAAAGAACACCATGGTGCTGCTGGGCATTATGACCCCTGCCCTAGCTCAATGGCTGATTTAGAAAATGTATTTATGCATACGGACTCAGGAATTCTTTTGAGAATGTTCAGGAGTGGGGAGCTCCAGGTCAGAAATCATTGCCCTAATCATGCCATGATGTGATGATGTATGATTATGATTCAAGACCCTTCCAAGTCTCCCTAAAACCAACCTCAGATGCATAGGTCTATATTAGGGGCATCTTAAAGAAAAAATGTTTACTATATAACCATTCTTCTGACTATACTGGTGACTTTCTAATTAAGAAACAATCTAGAAGATTTCAGACTTTTTATTGTGTAGTATTCCAAGTTTGTTGGGTGATACAGATTGCTATATGTTCACAAAACCTCATTTTTTCCCCTCCTGGGCATATAGCTGGATTGTAGTTAGGAGGGGCCGTGTCACTGAGTTCTGGCCAATGAAATATGGGTAAACATGATCTACACCACAGGATGGAAGGGGACTGGATCTCCAAATGACTGAGTGGAGTAGAGTTACCTATACCACCTACCTGAGTTGAACTGTGCCATGAGCAAGAAATAAAGTCTCATTGTATTAACCCACTGAGATTTTTAGAATGGTTTGTTATGACACTTACCTACCCTGACTTACACAGAGGAATAAAATAAAGACCTTGTGATAATAATGTTAAATTTTCAAAGAGAATACAATTCAAATATCTGCAATCTCAGCCATATTGGGCTGTTAGAAATTATGTAGTTTTAACATCAGTGAGTGACTAGCAAAAAGCCAGCGGCTTCTTAGATGACATAAACATACTGTATTTGCTTTTCAAGTGCTGGAAATGTTTCTAAGTGAAACATGAAAGAAATATTTTAACAGGCTGACTTGGGGAAAATGCTCAACATGAAGAGACCGAAATGTTGTTCAAAAAGGGAAACAACTCAATATGCTCCCAAAGCCTTGCCCAGGCTTTAATAGAGGAACATCCAGAGTGAAGAAAAATTGCTGGACTTATTCTGAAACTTAAGGGAAATTTTCCTGAGAGGGTAAGATGCTATTTAGTTATCATTTAATTTTTCTAAAGGAATTTTTCCTATTGTCCTTTAAGTAAAAGTTAGAATTTTTTTTAATTAAGGAGATTAAGGAAACTGTCCAAAGCCTTTATTCTGACCTCCTTGGGATTCATAGTATCAAACCGAATCACACCCTTACATGACCACGCTTGTGTATTCGGCTCATTTGATCTTCCAAGAGAATCAGGAGACACTTTTCTGTGGAATCTGTTTTTCCTACACTGACTTTTTCTCTATATATTTAACAATAATAATAATACAGCATCTCTAGCACACATTAAAAAAAAAAACAGAGCTGACAAAAAAGCTTTTACTTGCATTACGAAGAGTTACAATATTTGTTAATACTCCAAACAACCCATTTTTTCCTGTATTCCACGTGTGGCATTTGTAAAATTATAATTTCCCAACTTCCTAATGTTTCCTGGATTACCACAGCCCTAAACACTAAATTATATACAGCAGTTAGTATGCATTAGAAAGTATTTTATTTGTAAAATGCGGATATATTTTACCAGAAGAACGAAAGTATCAATTATCTCCGACAAAGAATTAACCTGCAATATTTATATAAAAAAAAAAATACACTCACCACATTTCTATTGTTTCCTTTTCAAAATCCCTTGTTTAACCTCTCATCATCAATATGTACCATTCTCTTCTCCGGTGGTATCAAGTTTTTTGGTTTCCAGCCTCTGGTTTGCAATCCATGGCCTACAAATGTTTTAAATAAAGCAAAAAGTATAGAAAAAAGTATTCAATGAACACAGACGTGAAGGTTATATTTGGGCAGTGTGACTGCTTTCTGATTCGTGTTCGCTTGGGTTTTCTAACTTTTCTGCATTGAGCAGATAATTAATTTTGTAAGTAGAGAACAGGTAAAAAAAAACAAATAATGAAAAATAAAGCACTACTTTTAGCCTCTTAGCTTCTGGTACATAATTATATCTAAAGATTAGTTTTATTTTATTTTGGTTAGAGTAGTCTCTTATCCTCAACTTCAAATTGAAAAGGAGTGAGAGAGGAAAATGCACTGTGTAGAGCAGAATTATTCCTCTTCCTCCCCCAGAAGGCTGTTTAGAAATGAATATCTTTTTGAGGCACCTGTTTCCTTTCAACAGGGATGACAGATAAAGTTTGATTGAGAGAAATGTCAATCATGTTATGAGGCAGATGGATTAACTTTCTAATGTTTCTTTCCTGACAGTAAATCTCAAGTTTTACTCTTATGCTTAGCAAAATATTTTTAGAAATATTGTTTGTTCAATAGAAATGATGCATTTTACTACTTCTTAGAGCAAATCATTGATCCCTATCACCATGGTGTTAGGTAGGCCTCACAAATCATCCAGGCATCTGCCCTCATCCACAAATAAATCACTGACAGAGCAGTAAAGAAAAGGGAAATGCCAATCAGAACTAGGTCGTCAAGAAGAAAATATTTTGCAGTATCTCTATGACATTTCCTCTTGTTTTGAGACACTGGTTAGTCTAATTTCTCTTGCAATTTCCTCTTAAGAACTTCTCTCATGAAATGTATTTTAGCATAGTACAAATTTTCCCATAAGGTAATTTTGAGTTCTTGATAAATTCTCTATAGCCTGATATCATCCAGAGTAAATTTTAAGATGATAGCTCAAGTAATGATAAACAAAATATAAGAACCTTACATACATAAGGTTCAAATACTGGTGTGTGTGTGTGTATGTGTGTATACACATATATATGTGAGTATGCATGTGTGTGTGTGTATAACCAAAAAAAAAAAAACCCCATTGCTGTCAAGTCGATTCTGACTCATAGCAACCTTGTAGGACAGAGTAGAACTGCCCCATAGTGTTTCCAAGGCTGTAATTTTTACAGAAGTGAACTGCCATATCTTTCTCCTGCAGAGCAGCTGGTGGGCTAGAACCACTGACCTTTCAGATAGCAGCTAAGCACTTAACCACTGAGCCACCAGGGCTCCACATACAGTAAACTCAAAACCAAACCCACTATTGTCCAGTCAATTCTAACTCATAATGACCATATATATATATATATGTATTTAAATACATATATGGAATCTCGCTGGTGGTGTAGTGGTTAAGAGCTACGGCTGCTAACCAAAAGCTCGGCAGTCGAAATATACCAGGAGCTCCTTGGAAGCCCTATGGAGCAGTTCTACTCTGTCCTATAGGGTTGCTGTGAGTCGGAATTGACTCGACACCGATGGGTTTGGTTTCTTGGTCTGTATATGTATATATATATATATATATATATATATATATATATACACATATCAATATTAGTTTAATTTTAAAGTTTCTATCTTAAAAAAACCATCAACTCTCCAACGTAAAAGTTTTCATACAGTTTGTTTACATTCATTTTATTATCAGGGAGGCCTGAATGACATTATTTAAATATACGTAGATAGAATTTTTTTAGATAGAACTGCCTTTAAGCTCCTTAGGTTTATCTCACAATTGCTAGAGACTTCCTTCCTGGGAGAACAAATTTCCCTCCTTTTCTCCTACTTTATTCCACAATATTTTCCTCTCAAAGCCAGGGGACACTTCTGGGCCTTTCTTAGGACCAGGGGAAAGAATACAAAAGGCTGCTGGCCCCCAAACCCGAGACCTATAATTCAGTAAAAAAAAAAAAAAAATTCAGTAGCCATGTCCTAATCATGGAGATTTTTGGCTACCATTCACTGCCATGCTGCCTTAAAAAGGAATGACTTTAGTAAAAAGGATTAATGATATTTTCAGAATCTAAGTAATTTCACTTAAACACGATCTTTTTTTGTTATAATATCTCTAGACCCTCATAATCACCCTATTCCCAGCTACAAAAAGAAAGGAGAAAAAGAGAAAAGGCAGTCAAAACAGGTAAATGTTATTCACAAAAGAACCAACATTGTGGTTAGTAAGAGGAGAATTCCTATCGCAGTAGTAAGTTTAACTAGGGTAGGCCAGACTGTTAGAGTAAATGAATAAATAAATGAATAAATATACCCCGCTGCCGTCGAGTCGATTCTGACTCATAGCGACCCTATTGGACAGAGTAGAACTGCCCCCTAGGGTTTCCGAGGAACCGCTGGTGGATTCGAGCTGCTGACCAGCTTAACCGCTGCACCACCAGGGCTCCACTATAATAAATAGGCCTCAAAATATATAACAGCTCAAACACAACAGATGTTTATTTCTTGCTCACCTAATAGTCCAAGGTGATCCCCTGGTCATTGGGCAGCTCTTCTCCCACACGGCAATTCAGGGATTCAGGTTCCTTGCATCTGTGGCTCCAACATCCCCTGCGCCTCATAGCTGTCTGCATTCAGCTGAGGAGGAAAGAGGGGGTGATGGGAATGCCTCTGGGAGGAAGTGACGTGCATCTTCCACTCACATTCAGTTGGTAAGAACTAGTCACATGACCACACTCAAAGGAGGTTGGGAAATGTAATCTAGCTGGGTGCCCCAGGAGAAAAGGAAAAAGAAATCCGTGAATTGTCAACAATCTTTGCTGTAAATTGTCTGCATCTACTTGTTTTATTCATTCTTGAATCCCTAATATTTTTGCCCAATACCTAACCTGGTAAACATTTGATAAAATGCTGAATTAATGTTGCAAGTCAGAAAGTGAATCACTGTGATATTTCATTATATTGTTTATATAATATACATTGTTATATATTTATATTTTATATAATTTTATGTGTTTAACTTTTTAGGTTCCCTCGGTAGTGCAAATATTTAAGCACTTGATTACTAACCAAAAGGTTGGCAGTTTGAACCCACCCAGAGGTGCCTCAGAAGAAAGGCCTGGCAATCTGCTTTCAAAAGATCACAGCCTTGAAAACCCTGTGGAGTGGTTCTACTCTGCACACATGGGGTAACCGTGAGTCAGAATCAACTCAATGGCAAAACAACAACAATTACTTGATACTCAATTAATTTAAGATAGTCTAAAACTTAGTCTTCCCTATTTTAAAATTCCAATCTCATGTTTGGTTCAAATTCCTTATCCCACCCAGGCTGACTAGTGGCTCCAGAAGCCTGGAATGGGGGTCAGACCAAAGTAAGGGAGGGGCTGCTCTCTCACCTACTACCCTCCTCTCTGCCCAGATTCCTCTGGGTTAAGGTGGAGGAGAGGAAGGAGATGAGAAAGAATTTTTATTTTTTCATACCTGTCCTCTACTTTGTTAGTTATAACTGCAGTTCCCTTTTTTGATGGCAGTGATAATGGTGACGTCATTATCCCTTTTCTATTGGTGTCACTTGTTCTGTCCTACCCTGACTGCCCTGGGTTGCCTCTGTGAGGCAAGCATTAAAATGCTGGCTCTCTGAGAGGAGAGAATATATTGATTTTTCACAGGGCCCCATGGGAAGCTTCCCCTGAACAGTACCCTAGAGTAGAAGATCCAGCTTAAAGTTGGCCTCTTTTTCACCTCTCCTGAGCACCCCTATGGTGACTTGCTGATAGGGTTCCCTCACAGAGCTGGAAGCCCTCTTGGGGGATACAAACAAGAGAGCTTAAGCTCTAGCCACCTTCCATGGTGCCCATTCAGGCACCAGAAACTCCCAAACCCTTGCCATGCCAAAGGGTGAGAATGCTGACTACATCTGGCACTCTGCTTCTCAATTCTGGCTTCTCACTCCTGCCCTTACTCTGTACCCCAGAATCATCAGGCCCAGAGCATCACGCACCTGATGGCTGGCTCGGTGGCTCAGTAACCTTCATACAAGTTATAATCTCATTCCCTGATTGGTGGTAGAGTGGAGGTAGGGGAGGTTGGCAGTCCTGCCACCCTCAATCTTGTAGAAAGGAGACAAGATGAGTACCTCCATAGGGAGGGGAGGAGAAAGGGATGGTTGCCACTTCACCAAAAATGGTCTCACAACTCATCCCCCTCCATTAGCCCCATTTGAGGGAGAAGGAAGCATGGAAACAAGGAAAGGGTATTGGTGCCAGCTCTGCTAATTTGGGGCCTCTCAGCAGGCAAGCCTTGTAGGGAAGTGGCCATTCCTGTACACTGGCAGTCTCTGAACTTAAAACCCAGGGGACCTGGTACCTTTTGTTCTCAGATGTGAGTTCTAGTCAGAATTCCAGGAAAAAGCCTACTTAGCACCACGACTCTAAAATGATTCTTTTGTCAATTGAAGCTTTGACATTTTTGTGCATCGAACTTGATTTCTGGCTGCGCAATCTGTGGGGCATCTCCAAGAAAGAGATAGCAGTCCCTTATCAAAAATCATAGCTATCCTGTACAGATAATTTCTGCCATCTCATCCAGGAAAACTGCTGACCTTTGGACATACAGCCCTGCAAAAAACAGAAGCTGGAGCATTTTTACGCTTGATGTTTCACCAAGGATAAACGCAGGAACAGCTATGTGTAATCCATGTAGCATGCACTTAGAAAATATTGTTGAATTGAGCCAAACTATTGGCAAGAAGAGGGCTTTGGTTGATTGAAATAATTTGATCATGAAAAAAAAAAAACCTCCCCTTTGTCATAAGGTCTTGTGGCTTACATAATTTTCTGCCTTGACATCCATTAATTTCTTCTAGTTGCCTTTTCACCTAGTTTCTGACATGGCCAGTCCTATCTTTCCACCCAGTTTCTCAACAGTTATGGGCTCTAACTAGCCCTCCTGGTCATGCCCTATGGAGTTTCCCATGATAGAGACCCCATTGCTATGGTGTAACCCAGTCTCTTAACAGCCCTAGTTATTCCTTATGCCTCCCAGCCACGCCCCATATGGGTGCCTGTCATTAAAATTTCTCTCTTTTCCCATGCTAACGTACTAGAAACTTTTCCACAGACCAATATGACTTCAGCACATGCTAACCCTCAAGATCCCACCTTGCTTGCCATACATAAACCCCCTCCAGCAGTTCCTGCTTGTAGTTGCCTTGCCCTGTGTGCAACCCCCTGCACAGCTCTGCACTGAAGCGTGCTATAGTTTCCTCTCCGGGACCTGTGAGAACTTAAACAAATATGTTCTATTTGTTTTATGGACTTCCTGTGTGAGTCTCAGAAACCCTGGTGGCATAGTGGTTAAGTGCTACGGCTGCTAACCAAAGGGCTGGCAGTTTGAATCCGCCAGGCGCTCCTTGGAAACTCTATGAGGCAGTTCTACTCTGTCCTATAGGGTCACTATGAGTCAAAATCGACTCCATGGCACTGGGTTGGGTTTGGTTTTGGTGTGAGTCTCACTCCCTTGTGCCACACTTGCAGACTATCCATGATACCCACAGACCCCCTTTGGGTCAAACTTAACACACCCTCCTAGCACCTTTCAGGGAAATACTTGCTGAAAAATGTATTTTAACACTTTGCTCCAGAAGCAGCTCTGAGAAACCAGAGAAGAGGTCCAAAATTTGGGTCTTAATCAGAGTTGCTTTGGGAAATGTCCAATTGCTGGAATAAACTGAATGGGCGAGACACACACATACAGACATACACACACACACACACACACACACAAAGATGTCTGTGTATTAAAAACAGCTCTCTGTGTGCTGGAATTCTATGATTTTTAATTTGATCTTTCTACTTGTATTAGTTTCCCAGGGCTGTTGTAACAAAGTACCATAAACTGGGAGGATTCAAAAAAAAATAGAAATGTATTCCCTTACAGTCTGGAGGCTAGAAGTCCAAATTCAGATGTCAGTAGAGCCATGCTCTCTCTGGAGGCTCTAGGTAAAGGTCTATCCTTGTCTCTTCCACCTTCTGGCAGCCCCAGGTGCTCCTTGGCTTGTGGCAACGTAACTCCAATCTCTGCCTCTGTCTTCATGTGTGTCATTTACGCTTTTTATAATGACACTAGTCATATCGGATTAGGTCCCATCCTACTCCAGTATGACCTCATGCTACCTTAACTAATTACATGAGCAATGACTCCATTTTCAAAGGTCACATTCATATGTACCAGTGGTTAGGACTTCAACATGGCTTTTGGGAGGACACAATTCAGCTCAGAACAGTCCACTCTGTGGTCCCTCAAAATTCATGTCCTTCCCATGGGCAAACCACATTCGCCCCATCCCAGCACGCCCAAAGTCTTAACCCATTCTAGCATCAACTCAAAGTCTAAAATCTCATCTTGTAAATCATCTAAATCAGCTATGGGTGAGACTTTAAGTATGGCCCACCCTGAGGCAAAATTCATCTCCAACTGTGGACCTGTGAAACCTAGGAAACAATTTACTTACTTCCAAAATTCAATGGTGGGACAGGCACAGGATACACATTCCCATTACAAAGGAGAGAAATTGGAAGGAAAAAGGAGTCATCAGTCCCAAAGAAATTCAAAACCCAGAAGGGCAAATTCCATTAGATTTCAAGTCTTGAGAATAACCCACTGTGGCTTGATTCACCCACGGAGGCCCTGTTGGTCTCTGGGGCCTCAGACTGACGTTGCCCTGATCTCTCCATCCAGGGTAACTTCCCCGCCCTCTGGAACCAAGATGTGGATGGCCCCATACTATGGAACAGACAATGGCCCCATGCTGTGAAACCAAGGAGGTAGTGGCCCCACCCCTCAGGCCTGCACCCCCAGAGTCATTCCTTCCTTTTCCTGAAGGATAAAGCATGTACACAGCCAAGTAGCTGTATCAGTCGATTTCCTGCCTGTAGAATCCCAAAAGTTTGACAGCCTCCCTTCACTTCATCCCATCTCTGTCCCCTTTAGTCTAAGCCGGCAGTGTTTCTGCTGAGATGTTGATTGGATGAATAAGTCACACATCTAATCTCTTTAACAAATGGTTGTCCCACCATACCCTTGGTGTTCTCTCTCTCTTTTTTTTTTTTTTTTTTGCATGCTTTCTCATTTTTTTGCAATATGGATAGGCTGAGAATTTTTCAAATCTTCAAGTTCTGGTTTGTTTTTGCTTAATAGTTCCTCCCTCAGTTTACCTCTTTTCTTTCACATTTTACTATAAGCAACAAGAAGAAAACAGGCCATGCCTTTAACATTTTGCTTGGAAATCTCAACGAAATATTCAAGTTCATTTCTTACAAGTTCTACTTTCCACAAAACAGTAAAACGTAATTCACCCAAGTCTCTTCCACTTTATAAGAAGGATTGCCGTTCATCCAATATCCAATAACTTGTTCCTTTTTTCTGTGCTCACCAAAAGCACTTTAACATTCATATTTCTATCAACATTCTGTACATGGTGCTATGTCTATTTTCTAGGATAACAGAAGTTTTCTCTACAGCTCTCCTTACTTCTTTTTGAGCCCTCACAAGAATTGTCTTTAATGTCCATAATTCTACCAACAATCTCTTCAAGGCAATCTAGACTTTTATTATCAACCAAAACCAAAATCAAATCCATTGCCGTCAACTCATAACAACCCTATAGAGTAGATCTGCCCCATAGGATTTCTAAGGAGCAGCTTGTCCAGCTTCCAACCATTATCCAATTCCTAATGCTACTTCCAAATTTTAGGTATTTGTTACAACAGCATCCCCCTTCTTGGCACCAAAATCTGTATCAGTCAGGGTTCTCCAGAGAAACAGAACCAATAGGCAGATAGATAGATAGACAGAAAGACAGACAGATAGATAGATTTTAAGAAATTGGCTCACAAAATTGTGGGGGCTGGCAAATCTAAAATTTGTAGGGCAGGTGTCTTAGTCATCTAGGGCTACTATAAAAGAAATGCCACAAGTGGATGGCTTTAACAAAGAGAAATTTATTCTCTCATAGTCCAGGAGGCTGTAAGTCCGAATTCAGGGTGCCAGCTCCAGGGGAAGGCTTTCTCTCTCTGTCAGCTCTGGAGGAAGGTTCTTGTCATCAATCTTCTCCAGTCAAGGAGCTTCTTAGCACAAGGACCCTGGGTCCAAAGGATGTGCTATTCCCTTGACTCTTGCTTCTTGGTGGTATGAGGTCCCCATGTCTTTCGGTTCACTTCTGTCTTTTATATCTCAAAAGAGATTGGCTCAAGATACAATCCAATTCTGTAGATTGAGTCCTGCCTCATTAACGTAACTGCCACTAATCCCATCTCATCAACATCATAGAAATAGAATTTATAACACATAGGCAAATCACATCAGATGATAAAACGGTAAACCATCACACAGTACTGGGAATCATGGCCTAGCCAAATTGATACACAGATTTTTGGGGGACACAATTTAATCCATGACAGCAGGCAAGCAGGACGGAAATGCAGCAAGAGTTGATGTGATAGTCCTGTAGTCTGAAATCCATGGTGCAGGCCAGCAGGCCAGAAACTCAGGCAGGATTTCTGTTACAGTGGAATCCATTATTCTCTGAGAAACCTCAGTTTTTTTGCTCTTCAGGCCTTTAATTGATTGGATGAGGCCCGTTCATTTTATTGAGGTAATGTTCTTTACTTATAGTCAACTGATTGTAAATGTTAATCACGTCTACAAAATACCCTCACAGCAACATCTAGACTAGTGTTTGACCAAACTGGGCACCATAGCCTAAGCAAGTTGACACATAAAATTAACTTTCATAGTACTGTTCTGTATTTTACAAATTTCTACAATGAATGTATATTAATAATAAGATGAATGATGAAAAATATTTATTAAATTCTTATATTTGCTAAGCACTGTGATAAAATTCTTTACATATACCTCATTTAAACCTCAAAACATGTAGGAACTATGATTAACCTCACCTTATAGATGAGTAAACTACAACTTAGAGAGTTTTAGTTGCAGAACTAGAAAGATCAAACAGCTAACACATGGCTGGCAAAGCCAGTATTTGAGTCCATGTCTACTGAATCTGCATTTACATTCTTTCTACTACACTGTGTGACATGCTGATTTGGAAGATCCTTAGTTGGACCACAGATCAGAAATGACTCAATTATGATCAACATGTCTAGAAGGTTTGGCCTCATAAGGTGGGATATAAAATGGTGCTCTCCACCTGAAGACAGACTAGGACATAGGTAGAAGGGACACAGACTAGGTGCCTGAGAAGTTGGCTTTGTTTCCCATACACAGGATATAAAGAAATGTGGAGTGAAGGGATATGAACAATTTGGGTACAGACTCATGAATATACTGAAGTACTGTTGTGGGTGGAAGGCCAACAATTCAGGAAAACCTTACCTACCCAGAGGCCAACGTGCAGCAATCTCAGTCAGCTGTAACCCAAGGGACCTCAACATTAGCTCAAAGGACTTTTGAGCAGCACAAATGCCAAAAAAAAAAACTATGAACTTTATGATATTAGAAATATGTAGAGATAACACTGGTATTATGATTATATGTGTAAAAAAATAGTAGTGCATTAGAAATGGCAACACTGACAGCAAAAAAAATTATCAGGGGAGAGCAACAAGAGAGCAACAGAACAGGCAAAAGAATTGTTCAAGAAGGGTAGTTGGGTTGGGGGGAAGGCATTCAGGAAAAGAGCCATCTGAGCCCTTTATGTTTCAATAGCCCTTAAAGACATCACTGGGTAGCAGCACAAGAATAGAGAACAAGAAAAGACACTGGAAGTCAATGGAAGTCACCTGGATCCCTCCTTATTTTACTTTGAGTTGATAATGTGACAAAACTATTGCTGCTCATAATTGCAATCCTGAGTCATTAAGAAGTAATGACTATCCAAAATATTCTGTTTAAGAAGGCAAGGAAGTCTACAAAAAAGTAAAAATAAACATGATGGCATTTGCACACACAAACTTCTATTTTCTGGAAAATGTACTTTTGTGAAATATCTCATTCTCTAATGAGGTCAGATATATGAATCATTACTGTAAGACCTAATAATAATATTAGCATAGGACATTAAGCTTTTTCAAAGTCTACTATCTCTTTTCATTTTCGTACCTTTCCTATGAAATTGCCAGGACGTATATTTATATTTGGTACAACCATCCTGAGTTTATACATTTGTCTTAAGTGAAGCCATTGAAGGTTTGAAGAGCCATTGTTAGAACCTGGGTCTCCTAACTCACAACCCTTCAGCACTTTCCTCTATGCTTTATTCCTTCCTGAAGGAGGGATGTCATAGAAGAAACAGATATCTAAGAAAAGCTGGCCATGTAATACTATTTCTGCCTTTACTCATTAAATACATATTTATTAAGCATCTGAATCAGTCAGCTATTGCCACTAAAATGCTACATAAAAACCACCCCAAATAAAGTGGCTTTAAACAACTGTCATTATACTCTCACATATCTATCTGTTGGCAGAGGGTCAGCTGATTTAGGCTTGGCTCATCTGGGCAGCTCTGCTGATTTTGGCTAGGAGTTAGCCAATCTGGCCCAGGCTTGGCTGGGGAGGTTCAGCTTTATTCTGCATGTCTCTCATTCTCCTCCTGGTACCAGAGAGCCAGCCCAGGCATGTACACCTCATGGCACTGGCAGAGGCACAAAAGGACAAGTCTCAATTTTAAGTACTTTCCAAGCCTGTGGTCTGCCTGGCAAGCTTTTGGCCTGTCAAAATTCCATTGACCAAGAAAAGCCACATAGCCAAACTCAAAGCCAAAGGTGGGGAAACAGATTCTGCCTCTTTAATGGGACAAACTGCAAAGTCAGATGTCGAAGGATGTGAATCCAGGGAGTGGGAAAGAATTAGGGTGACTAATGCAGTCTACAATTGCTGATGTTGTTAGGTGCTGTCCAGTTGGTTCCAACTTATAGCGGCCCTATGTACAAATGAACAAAACACTGCCCGGTCCTAGCATCTGCCATATTCCAGGCACTGTGCCAAGTGTTGAGGAAACAGGGCTGATAAGGACAGAAGCTGGCCTATTGAAGCTTACAGTCAAAAACAGATAATTAAACATCCATCCACATGAACTCCACTGCAGCCCACTATAATTGTAATCAAAATCTAACAATGAAGGTAAATCTGCTACTCCCATTATATTTCTCATTCCAGGGAGGAATACATGCTGTGAACGTTCTTCACCACTGTTCTCATTCTATTGTCACAGATTATCAAGACTATCTCATGTGATGTATTCATTCAAGTGAATAATCGTACTTATTTAGAGAACCAATGAAGGAACACTTCTCTGCTCTTTTGGCTACAATGGTTCTCTATATGAGAATCACTGAGTAGAATGGAAGAAGATTCACATTAAGAATCTAAAAGTCTGCATTCCAGGCTCCCACTTAAAAGCATCATGATAACAATATCTGTTGCGACTTAATCCAAAAACATTTACTAAGAGCCTGTCTATGTACCAGGCTCAGTGATCTGGGTATTTGCATCAAACAACCTACCTAATCTTCATAACCTTGTGAGTAAAACTAGTACAAGATTTATCCCAACAAAGAGTTATTAGGGCACTAATATGCCAGGCCCTGGGCCTGCTTGTACCATGATGGGAAATGTGTATTTCTGGCCCTCCAGAAACTCACATTCTATTAAGAGAGACAGACCTGTAAGCAATACAATTAAAATATAATAAGGTAAGTGCCTTTATAGGAGACAATGTACTTCAAAACAGTATGCAAATATAAGGTATTATAATTAAGCATAGCTGTAGGTCTCAAAGACCTCATCCTGTTTTCAGAAGTATCTAATTTATCTACAAGGAAATCGGTGGTACTGAGACAATTTGAAGCGGATGGAGGAATACCCTGATTCCATAACCATCTGCTACCGCTGTTTCCATTTTTCCGAGAAAAGCTGATTAAAGGATGGGGGGGAAGCAGGATGCTTGCCAGCTCAACAGAGAAGTGATGATTATTGGGGATGCAAGAGCAGACTGAAGAAATAATGTGCCGAGGACGGGGAATAAGAGAAGAAGAGTAAAAATTTTAAAAATTCCGTAGATCATTTGAAGGAACTCAGGGCATAAACCTACAAAGTGAAAATGGAGCAAGGAGTGACCTTATCTAGATATTGGTTCTAATTCCCTCGATATGAAATCAACGTCCATGAATTCCAAATACAAAAGAGTTTGTCGTCCCAGCATTTTATAAATATTTGTTTACACAAATAACCAACCTAAACACTCATCCTTTTCCCTACTAATCTCTCTCTTCCTCTACTTCTTTCCTTCCTTCCCCAAATATTTCCTAAAGCATGCTAACTGCCAGAAGGTACACGATGACATCAGCCACTGAATAAACTTATCAAAAATGTTCACTGACAAATATATAATTTTTTTAATAATGCTTAACGATAAAGGGAGATATTTATCACAAATTTAAAACCCTTATAAAGCCAAATCATTGATGATTAGAGATGTTACTTAGAATATCAGTGCCACAATCTCAGTACTGCTTTCATTAAATGACTTTGCCGAAGTTACGAAAGCTTCGCAATTCCATGAAAAATGGGTATCTCTAACACCATGTATAATTAAGCATATATTGCTGTGCAGCTGGAAAATTCCATTGTCACCTGCATCGCCCTCAAAGATCAATTTGCATACATGGATCAAAGGGAATCTCACAGCTTGCTGGTTCATTTAAAAGTGAACCAGGATGATCTCAAGACCTTATTAAATCCCTCAATTTAACCAGAATAAGAATGCTGTGACTTGTAAACAGCAAATTATTTTATAAAGGATTATGAGGGAGATTCATTCATCTGTTGCTTGACTTTGACTTTTCTGATGTGCTCCTTGTCATTCCTTGCTCCAGTCAGGCCTCAATATCCTTGAACCTTGTTCAAATTAATGATATATTTTAAAGTCTAATAAAAATTATATTATTCCATTCAATTTAATATGCAAGGTTTAAGCAGGCCCTCTGGAAGGGCAAGAGTGCAGAAAATATTGCTGACATGAAGTAGCAACTAAAGCTCTCTCATCTTCATTTTGTGCAACACCCTTCTCCCATGGAGGAGGAGGCAATCAAGGGACAGGCCAGGCTGAGCAATTCTTATCAAGCAGGAGAGAGTGAAGGGATGGAAAGTAGAAACCAGGGTAAAGGATAAAGACACGATTCCATTGGTGATGGAGGATCACTGTGAGAGTCTTTACCTAGTCTCTCTGGGTTCCTAGTCCACCTTTCTATAATCAGCTCTGTGATCTTGGGGCTGAGATTCTGCAAACCACATTTCCCTGACTCTATCATTAGCTGGCTTCTTGTCTGGTTCTGCCAGTGGGAGGCTCTAGTGGGAGCCTGCAACATGGGAGGAGGGAAGAAGAGACTTCCTTCTTCTTTCCCAGTTTTGGTAACCACCACTCCAACAGCAGCCTCACCTGACACCCTCAGAGGTGCCAACAGCAGCTGGAGGACCACCCAGTGCTCCCTAACACACTGGGCCATACCAGCTAGGCCATCAGAGTACCCCCCTGGGCTACCGGCCCCCCACTGTTGGTCCAAGCATCAGCAGCATGGCACCTGCTCCACAGAGGTCCAGCACCAGCCCCAACAGGCCCCTTCTCTAAGTTCTAATAACATCACTTCTTCCCTCTTTTCTCTCAGCCTGAGGAGTGAAGCTGCTGCTTCTAGTAATTATTAATCCCTGCTTTCCCCAGTTTTCCATTTTGCTCTTTAGTCTTCTAACACCTGTGTAACCAATTCCTGTATTAAATCCCTTCTGTTAAAATTCCTAGTGTTTCTATTAACCAGATCCTAACTGATACACTCAGCAGGGAGTGATTGCCAATGAAGGAAGAGAATGGATTTTTCCATTGCTGGTGAGGGATTGGGGAAAGAATCAATATGTTATTTTTAGAAGCTGTAAAGGTGATTCTGATAATGTTTCGATTCCCTGTCATTATTCTTTCTTCCTCCTTCAACTGTAATATGGTTCCCCAGTCACCTTAAAAGGACATATTGTGCGCATTTAAAGGTGGTGCCAACAGACAACTGTAAGGGCCCCATTATATATTAACCCCACATGTGTCAAGAGTGATGATTTATAATGATGCGTGACCGGATACAACCTGCATGCTTCCCTCCCCATTCCTTTCAAAGGCTGCTCCTGATAGCACACAGGTGCTATCCCCTCACAAGAATTAGAAGCCACACATGAAATTGTGCCTATACTCTGGCATGAGGAAACAGTCAATCCCACAACCTTAGGAAAAGGTTCCCAAGCCTTGATAGTTAACAACTCCATCAATAACTGCACTTAGAAAACTGGACTGAGTATCTTCTACCTAGGCATAGATCTTGGCCTAGAAATGAATTCAAGCTAAAAGAGTCATTTAGAAAACTGGGAACTCTTTAGTATTGGTTTTTACACATGAATATCATAATTATGCTACTATATCTGTAGGGTATCTTTATTTCTCTAGTGTGTTGGTTGTGTTGTATTTTGATTAAATATTAACCAACGAATATTTCAAGAAGTGTAGCAAGATGATTCCCTAAGTATATAACTTTAGTTTTAGAAAAGATCACTTCTAAAAATTATTAATGTAATGAATCGAGGTAAGCACTTGAAAACTAAGCTCTGGCAGATGTTGAATGCAACCTTTAGCTCCCCTTTCTAAGCATCACTGAGCCTCTTATCCCCAGAGCTAATATGACCTCAAGAAAATGAAGCCAGTCTTTGGCTCAGTGATTTAGAGGCAGTGGGAGGAGTTGAGAATAAATGCCAATGGTTTTCAGTCAAACCCAAAGCAAAATATACAGGCCAGCCAAAGTAAATATTTTTTTTCTTTTGCTTCCAATTGACGTTTGTGTGGCAGGATAAGGCCTTACCCTGATAAATAATTTCTTGAGTTAACAGCTTCTGCTTTAGTTTACCTTTTAGTGGGGAGAAAAACATATGAAATCATCTAAAGGAAACAGCATAAGACAAATGTTTCACAATGGTTCTATTTTATTTACCAGTTCCTTAGGCTAGCTACTGGCTCATCTTAAATTCTAATCTTTACCACCCCACCCCGCCCCACCTAGCCTCCAACACACAAGGGACATATCCCCTTCTAAGGCTCTGCACATCCATACTGTCTTCATTATTTACCACTGTTCTTCTCAACTCTTCTTCATTAGATTCCTTTCAAGTAGGGCTGGTATCATAAACCCTAATTTATAGGGCAACTTACATTCAATGTAACAGCTTTTTAAAGTTGTACTAACCAGGCAGAATAAAAATTTTTGAAAACTTATCAGTTTAGATCAGTTCATATTTTCCCTGTCAACCGTGAGAAAGCTGTATGTAAAATACACAAATGTAATGATGCACATTTTTAGACAATTCTTTCGTGATGTCTTTGATATTTCTTAAATACACCAAAAAAAAAAAAAAAGAGAGAGAGAGAGAGATAGAGAGAAAATGGTGCAAGTTTATCTGTAGAATGGGAAAGAGGGTTAGCCTTGACTGGTATAACAAGCCAGACTGCATGCAGGGTACATTCCCTCTTAATTTGTCTACTTGTTTGTATTTGCTGAAGATACGCATATGTCTTAAACATTTAGTCTATGTGGCTGAGCACTCAGCTGCTAACCAAAAGTCAGTGGTTCAAACTCACCAGCTGCTCAGCGGAAGAAAGATGTGGCAGTCTGCTTCTTTAAAGATGTACAGCCTTGGAAAATCTATGGGGGCAGTTCGACTCTGTCCCATAGGGTCACTATGAGTCAGAATTGACTCGCTGGCAATGGGTATATGTTCTCTACAAGGCTAAGTCAAAAAGTATTGCTACAAAATCACAGAAACTTTTATTAAATAAAAATATTAGAAGGCCTTACTTTACCTGATTTTAGAACCTATTATACTGCCACAGTAGTCAAAACAGCCTGGTACTGGTACAACAACAGATACATGGACCAAGGGAACAGAATTGAGAATCCAGAAATAAATCCATCCACATATGAGCAGTTGATATTTGACAAAGGCCCCAAAACAGTTAAATGGGGGAAAAGACAGTCTTTTTAACAAATGGTGCTGGCATAACTGGATATCCATCTGCAAAAAAAATGAAACAAGACCCTTACCTTACTCCATGCACAAAAACTAACTCAAAATGGATCAAAGACCTAAATATAATATCTAAAATGATAAAGATCATGGAAGAAAAAATAGGGACAATGTTAGGAGCCCTAATACATGGCATAAACAGTATACAAAACATAAAGAATGTAGAAGAAAAACTAGATAACTGGGAGCTCCTAAAAATCAAACGCCTATGCTCATCCAAAGACTTCACCAAAAGAGTAAAAAGACTACCTACAGACTGGGAAAAAGTTTCTGGCTATGACATTTCTGATCAGCGTCTGATCTCTAAAATCTACATGATACTGCAAAAACTCAACTACAAAAAGACAAATAACCCAATTAAAAAATGGGCAAAAGATATGAACAGACACTTCACTAAAGAAAACATTCAGGTAGCTAACAGATATATGAGGAAATGTGCACAATCATTAGCCATTAGAGAAATGCAGGTCAAAACTACAATGAGATTTCATCTCACTCCAACAAGGCTGGCATTAATCCAAAAAACACAAAAGAATAAATGTTGGAGAGGCTATGGAGAGATTGGAACACTTCTACACTGCTGGTGGGAATGTCAAACGGTACAACCACTTTGGAAATCGATTTGGCGCTTCCTTCAAAAGCTAGAAATAGAACTACCATGTGATCAGCAATCCCACTCCTTGGAATATATCCTAGAGAAATAAGAGCCTTTACATGCGAACAGATACATGCACACCCATGTTTACTGCAGCACTGTTTACAATAGCAAAAACATGGAAACAACCAAGGTGCCCATCAACGGATGAATGGATAAATAAATTATGGTATATTCACACAATGGAATACTATGCATCGATAAAGAACAATGATGAATCTGTGAAACATTTCATAACATGGAGGAACCTGGAAGGCATTATGCTGAGTGAAATTAGTCAATTGCAAAAGGACAAATATTGTATAAGACCACTATTATAAGAACTTGAGAAACAGTTTAAACTGAGAAGAAAACATTCTTTTGTGGTTATGGGGGGGGAGGGAGGGCGGGAGGGGGCATTCACTAATTGGATAGGTGAAGGGAAAGACAGCACACAATACAGGGGAGGTCAGCACAACTGGACTAAACCAAAAGCAAAGAAGTTTCCTGAATAAACTGAATGCTTCAAAGGCCAGTGTAGCAGGGCCAGGCGTCTGAGGACCACGGTTTAAGGGGACATCTAAGTAAATTGGCATAATAAAATCTATTAAGAAAACATTCTGCATCCCACTTTGAAGAGTGGCGTCTGGGGTCTTAAACGCTAGCAAGCAGCCATCTAAGACGCATCAATTGGTCTCAACTCACCTGGATCAAAGGAGAATGAAGAACACCAAGGACACAAGGTGATTACGAGCCCAAAAGACAGAAAGGGCCACATGAACCAGCAACTACATCATCCTGAGATCAGAAGAACTAGATGGTGCCCGGCTACAACCAATGACTGCCCTGACAGCGAACACAACAGAGGACCTCTGAGGGAGCAGGAGAGCAGTGGGATGCGGACCCCAAATTCTCATAAGACTAGACTTAATGCTCTGACTGAGACTGGAAGGATCCCAGTGGTCATGGCTCCCAGACCTTCTGTTGCCCCAGGACAGGAACCATTCCCGAAGTGAACTCTTCAGACATGGATTGGACTGGACAATGAGTTGGAGAGGGATGCTGTTGAGGAGTGAGCTTCTTGGATCAGGTGGACACTTGAGACTATGTTGGCATCTCCTGCCTGGAGGGGAGATGAGAGGTTGGAGGGGGTTAGAAGCTGGCGAAAAGGACACAAAAAGAGAGAGTGGAGGGAGAGAGCAGGCTGTCTCATTAGGGGGAGAGTAATTGGGAGTGTGTAGCAAGGTGTATATGGGTTTTTGTGTGAGAGACTGACTTGGTTTGTAAACTTTCACTTAAAGCACAATAAAAATTATTTAAAAAAAATCAAAAGGTGAAGCTACTGCTTCTCGACATATCCTCCATCTAGGTCTATACACTTCTGAAGGCGGTGTTTCCATCTCTCTAACCCTTCCCTGAAGAATTCCACACTCTTCAATTTACACCACATCAAAATGGCAGTTTTGGCATCCTCGAGGGACTCAAGTCGTGCTCTTTTTAAATGTTCTTTGAGTTTGTGGAACAAAAATAAGTCTGAAGGGGTCAGATCAGGGCTGCAGGGTGAATGGGGTAAGGTTTCACAAAGAAATTCTCATATGACAGCCCTTGATACCCTTGACGTGTGCGCAGGTGCATTGTCGTGATGGAAAACAATTCCTCAGTGCAACTTTCCTGGCCTTTTTCTCACCAATGCAGTTTTCAATTTTCTTAAGCCTTTTTCATAATAAGCCCCTGTGATCATTCTGTGTCCTTTGAGAAAATCCATCAAGATTACCCCTATGGAATCCAAAAAACAGTCGCCGTTATCTTCTGAGCGCTCCTCCCTCTCTTGGCTCATTTTTGAAGTCTTCCTGACCTTTCTTAAAATGTCTGATCCATCTAAAAACTGTTGTTTTTGCAGCACAGCATTCCCATAAATTTGTTGCAAATCTTCAATGATTTAGGAAGATGTCTACTTAAGCTTTATTAAAAATTTGATAACCCTGACGTCAAAATCATTTTTTCCATGGCATAAAAAGTATCCTTTTTATTTTATTTTATTTTATTTTATTTTATTTTATTTTATTTTATTTGAAGGAACCCTAATGATACTGAGACAAGTGTGTTACTGAGGTAACTTGTATGTAGCCATCCACTGATCGCAGAGACATGTTTAAACACACTTTGTTTGGAATAAACCCATGCATGTATGAACTGGAACCCTAGTTGCAATACTTTTTGACTTACCCTCATACATCTGCCTGAATTATCATCAATTTGAACTGTAAGTCTCCAGCAAAATATTTAACTTCTGCTGCCATTCCTAGCATTGTGGCCCACACACAGAGGTCCTAGGATGCTGTTGGTACCCCACCCCCAACCTCTCGCCACTCATTATTCTCTTATACACCTATGGCTTTCTGGGCAAGTCCTTGTGGCTCTCTTCCTGTGGCTCTCTATGGTTCTCTCCAGCCAGAGGAGCATGCCTTGCCCACACATTGGCTGACTGAAAGGGTCAGGAGTTAACAGCTGCAGCCTCCAGTGGCTCTCAACAAATGGTGAATATCAGTGGCTAAATACATAGTCAATCTTCCTCACCCCTTGCGTGTGACAACTCTGAGGAGTGTTGTACACGATCTCCCAGAGATCCACAGCAGGACTGAGGCTCAGTCACCCACAGCAGTAACTCTATCATTAATGTGCTGTGTTAACTTCCTTCTCTTCCTTCTCCCCTACTAGTGCTTCTGGGATTACCTTCCCAATAAACTATTTGCATCCATGTCTTGTCTGAAGGCCAGTTTATGGACAACTCCATCCTAAAAACACTCAATGTTTTCAATGATGTTTCTGCCCTGCAAACTTGAAGAAGGAAAGACCTCACTGTTGGGAATGCCCCCAGGGAATCAAAATGATCATGAGAGCTTTGTCTTCAAAATACACCACCCATTCCCCCATTAGGAAGTGTAGGCAGGCACCAAAATCATAACATATACTATTTTCAATAAATTCTCACATTTGATCCACAAGCTAGTAAGGCATTTTAAATATAAGAAGCTTTAACTAACTTGGCGCCTAGGCCAGCGGAGTTGAGTCACCCTCCCCTGACACAGACATTGGAAATGCTGCCTGGACAAATGGTCCTGTCTCCTCAGCCCATGTATCTATTCATAGGTAGGAATTTACATGGAAGCAGAAGAGTCTCTTAGAAGGAACATGCCAAGATTCCGACCCTCTCTGAGGGGTTCAACATTATTAAAACCACTGAGTGGTCCTGACCAATGTCAGATGGCAAAGAAGTGCAATGAGGCCACGAGGCTGGCAAGAGAATGATCAGCTGACTGGATGCAGCACCATGGACCCTCTTGGAAGGAGACAGAAGCTGGCATTGGAATCTGTCTCCTCTCATGGACCACTCCTGATTGAACCTAACATTGAAGGAATAAGTTTCCTTCATTGCACTTATTCAAGAAACCTTATCATGTTGGGCTAGGCACTGGGGACACAGCAGTCAACAAAACAAACCCATCCCTGCCTTTGTGGAACTTACAGTAGAGGGTGGGAGAAAACCCAAAAACCCAGTGCCGTCAAGTCCATTCTGACTCATAGCGACCCTACAGGACAGAGTAGAACTGCCCCATAGAGTTTCCAAGGAGCACCTGGCGGATTTGAACTGCCGACCTCTTGGTTAGCAGCTGTAGCACTTAACCACTACACCACCAGGGTTTCCAGAGGGTAGGAGACAGACATTAAACAAGTAGGCAAACAGCTTGCTGTTGTTTGGTGCTGTCAAGTTGGTTCCGACTCATAGCAACCCAATGTGCAACAGAATGAAACATTGCCTGGTCCTGCGTCATCCTCACAATCATTGTTATACTTCAGCCCATTGTTGTAGCCACTGTGCCAATCCATCTTGTTGAGGGTCTCCCTCTTTTTCACTGACCCTCTACTTTACCAAGCATGATGTCCTTCTCCATGGACTGATTCCTCCTGATAACATGTCCAAAGTATGTGAGATGTAGTCTCACCATCCTTGTTTCTAATGAGCATTCTGGTTTTACTTCTTCCAAGACAGATTTGTTCATTCTTTTGGCAGTCCATGGTATGTTCAATATTCTTCACCAACACCACAATTCAAAGGCGTCTGTTCTTCTTTGGTCTTCCTTATTCATTATCCAGCTTTCACATGCATATGAGGTGATTGAAAATAGCATGTTGGGGGTCAGGCACACCTTAGTCTTCAGGGTGACATCTTTTCTTTTTAACACTTTAAAAAGGTCTTTTGCAGCAGATTTGCCCAATACAACGTACCTTTTGATTTCTTGACTGCTGCTTCCATGGGTGTTGATTGTGGATCCAAGTAAAATGAAATCCTTGACAACCTCAATCTTTTCTCCATTTATCATGATGTGGTTTATTGGTCCAGTTGTGAGGATTTTTGTTTTCTTTATGTTGAGGCATAATCCATACTGAAGGTGTGGTCTTTGATCTTCATCAGTAAATGCTTCAAGTCCTCTTAATTTTCAGCAAGCAAGGTTGTATCATCTGCATAACATGGGCCATTAATGCATCTTTATCCAATTCTGATATCCTGTTCCTCTTCATAGAGTCCAGCTTCTTGGATTATTTGCTCAGCATAAAGATTGAATAAGTATGGTGAAAGGACACAACCCATGGAGTAAATCTTTTTAACCCCCAACATTTTTCTAGAAATGCTAGTGCCTACTTAATGATCCACTCATTAAATTAAAACTATCCATTAATTTAACAGGAGTTCTCAAACCTAGCTGCTCCTTAGAAATGCCTGGGGAGCTTTTAAAAATACTGATTCTTGGATCCCACTTCAGACCAATTAAATCAAAATCTCTGAGAGGTGGAACCTGAGCCTGAGTATTTTTTAAAGCTTCCCAGTTGCTTTTATGTGTGGCCAGCTTTGATGTGCAGTGTAATATCTTGATTTGATTTACTTTATTAGTGAACAGTTAGCCAGCCTGTCACCAAGCCAGGCCCCAAGAGGATACCAAAGAGATAAATTAAAATTGAAGTTGGGATGAGTTTACTGAGGCCCTGCTCTAGACTAGGCCCTTCTCATTCATTACGTTATTTATTATCCAAAAAAACTCTATGAGACAACTCTTTCCATCCCATTTCATAGATGAAAAGTAATTGATATTCTGAGAAGCAAGTTACCCAGATCACACAACAAGTAAATGGGGGAGCCAGGATTCAAGCCCTAGTCCTTTTTGTTGTTGTTGCGTTTCCAAGCCCTACTTTCTCTCTTCTACTTCCATACTGTTTTCTAAGAAAGAGGTGCATAGTTGCAGCCCTTGAGAAGCCAAAAAGGAAAACTAGAGGCTGAGGAAGAGGAAGGTGGCAGAATTGGGAAGGATCCTGGGGAGTAGGGGCAGGGTATCAGAGAATACCGACGAATTTTACATCACTCAGTTTTTCCCATGGCTATGGCCAACCTCTATGTAGCCTTCCCTAGCTCAGAAACTTCTCCCCAAGTTTCCGTGGCCAAACACTTCGGAGTCACCCTTTCTCTGATAGTCCATATCTAATTCATCAGTAAATCTTGTGCCTGTGGCTCTAAAATGTATACAGAATCTGGCCTCTTCTTGCTATCTGCACAGCTACAACCCTAGTTCCAGTCACCACAATTTCCCGCCAGGATAACTGCCCTCTACAGTCTGTCCTCCACACAACCGCCAGAGCTACTGTCAAAGACATAAATCAGAGCATGATGAACAAGCAGGCTCCTCTGTTAAAACCCTCCAGTGGCTTCCCATTTCAACCAGACCAAAACCCTGACTCCTGCCCAAGGCCTCCAAGGCCCTTCGAGCTCTGGGCCTATCTCTCTAGCTCCATCTCCTGCCACTCCCCTGCTCATTAACGCTGGACTTCCACCTGTCCCTCAAAGTTTGCTGCAATCTCAGGGCTGCCTGGAATACTTTTACCTTCATGGCTGACTGCTTCTAAACTCCAATGTCACCTCCTCAGAGAGACCCTGCCTGGCCATCTTAGCTAAAGAGGTCTCCGTCTCTGTCCTGCCAGTCACATGCCAGGCATTCCATAATTACTTGCTTACTGATGGATATTCTTTTAAAAGGATAACTAACTACATGCATGGTCAGAAGGATTGTGATTCTTTGGTCAGAAATTCTATTCATCACACTCGGCTTGACATGATCTTCAGCCTTGAACTCGTCACCATTTCTCATTTCTCTGCAAAACAAGAATAATGATTAACATGAGTCTTGAGGTGACCTTCGGAGGGTTAGACGTGTGTTAGCAATTAAACTCCACTGCCATACTCAGAAAGAGAGATGACCCAGAGCCAAATCCTTTTCTTGCACCTTTCCCTCTGATTTTACGTTGCCTTTTCATTTGCATTTAGCACACTTAAGCAAGAGGCAAATAAACATTACACCTGCTGACACCTGTAAACGCTCAACAGATCAAGTCAGGGCAGAAAGGCTGGAAGCAAACTGTCACAAGAAACTCGCACAGGCTGAGACCAGAGAACAGACTTGAAGTCCATTAATCTCCTACAAGATAACCAAGTCCACTGCCAAAAAAAAATTAACAGCTCCATTTCCTGAATATGGCATCATCTAAGAGTCCAAACAGACCCAGAAAATGGAGTGCAGCTTTTACTCCAATCCTTCAGAAAGGACAGATCTCGCCTGGGACAAATGACAGAGCTAACCTTCAGGTTAGTACTTGGTCTTCTGCCTGCCCTCCTTAATTTTAGTATTAACCTGCCTCGTAGCCCGTTTCGGTATCCTCTGTAGCCCAGGCTTTCTAAACCTGTGGACCCCCATGTGATCTGCAGGTAGAATTCAGGAGGTCCACGAATTTGGATGGGGAAAGTTTACCTTTTTATTTTTTCTAATCCCTAACTAAAATTTTAGCATTTTCTTCAATTCAACATGGAAACCCTGATGGCATAGTAGTTAAGAGCTATGGCTGCTAATCAAAAGGTTGGCAGTTTGAATCCACCAGGCACTCCTTGGAAACCCTATGGGGCAATTCTACTCTGTCCTATAGGGTCACTATGAGTCGGAATCAACTTGGTGGCAATGGGTTTCATTTTTTTTTTTCTGGTTCAATTCAACATAGGCAACAAGCCACAGCAGTACTAGCAGTGCCTGTGACTTTGTAACCATTAAAAATCACAGTTATTTTCCTATCACATTTCAGTTGTTGCAGAGATCTCAAAATACTGTTAACACTCATCACTACTTCGACATTATGGCAGTTATTAGACCTGTTGCTAGGTCTTCTTATTTAACATATTAATAAAGAATCACATACTACTCTATCACAAATCTGTTTAATATTTTGATCACTGTATTTCAATATAATTGGCTTCCTTCGTTATCTTCTGCATTTTATTTAGAGCACTTAAAAACATTTTCTAACAGGGAGCTTACAGGCTTCACTAGACTTCCTAAGGAGTCTGCGGCACCAAAAAGGCTAAGAATGCTTTCCCTAGCTCCCACCTTAGGTCATACACTAAAAGGTCACACACTAAAGTGGCCAAATCCTCTTCACTGATTCTTCAGAGAAGTTTCTGTCTTAGGCAGCTTTGCAATACAGATAAAGCTGTCTTACCCGTCTCCACACGATGCCCCACCCAGTCCTGTGTCACTGTCCCTGTCAGTGTCTCTCTACCTTTGCAGGCCGTATTACCCCTTAATAAACATTCATGCCCACCTATAAGGTTCTGTGAAATGCAAAATAAATTAAACACTGGGATTAAAAACCACTCAATGTTTTAAACCCTCACATGTCATCTTTGGCAGAGATTTTGATTCCTTAATCTCACCAACATCCTTGGTTAAAAATTACTTCTTGTGAGAATATCCTTGTGAGAAACAAACAAACAAAACCCAAACCTGTTGCTGTCAAGTCGATTTTGACTCATAGCGATCCTATAGGACAGAGTAGACCTGCCCCGTAGGCTTTCCAAGGAGCAGCTGGTAGATTTGAATTGCCATCCTTTCGGTCAACAGTCTCTTAACCGCTGCGCCACCAGGGCTCCTCCTTGTGAGAGGTCAGGAGAAATCACCCTTGTCCTTGCCTACCCTCTCCTAGGAATCTACCTCACTGACTTCCCTATTCCTACCAGAATCTCAGGCTAGGACAGGTTGACTGCTCCCATTCTTGGCCTGGGAGGTAAGGGAGAGGGGCTCTTTGGTATGGTGTGGGCGATTTTCTTTTTCCTTTTAGTTCTGAGACGATGAGTGTGGGGTTTCTGGAAAACAAGTTAGCCAAAACACTAAAAGGAAGGGCAGAAACCACGTAGAAAATGCAGAAATCCAGAATCAAGCCTGTCTCTTCAGAAAATAGATTCCTTATCCCAGGGTAACTCCAGTCTGGCCTCACATTGACTGGCCTGGCACTGATAGTTGGGCGCTCAAGCCCCTGTTATTTTCCTTCTGTCTGGCTGGCTGGGATGTGAAACTTGGCAACTTTGAGCCCTACCCAGAGGGAGCTCATGGTTGGCACAGCTGCTAGGCCTGGCAGGATTCTTGGGCCCTGCCAACGTCTGCTTCCTGACTTCTCTCCAGGTGTGGGCAAAGTAAGAAGAGAAGGGGGCCAATGACATAATCCAAGAGAAAGCTAACATCTGAGGGGCAAGGAGAGGATATGGATACAGGAAAGGCAGGGAGAAGGAATGATGGTAGAAAGTAGCTACCCCAAAAGAGCCTGGAGTCATGAAGTAAGCACTATATGGGGCCCGAGAGTTGTATGGCCTTCTCTTTGGTTCCCCCTTGAGGCCTCTACTGGTACTGCATTTGGCCCTATACCTCAGCTCAGGCCCCAAGGAGCTCTAGCTATTCACCGTTGTTGTTGTGTGCCATCAAGTGGATTCCAACTCATAGTGACCTTATGTGACAGAGCAGAACTGTCCCATAGGGTTTCCTAGGCTGCAATCTTTACGGGAGCAGATCATCAGGTTTTTTCTCCTGCGGAGCTGCTGGGTTGGTTCAAACAGCTGATCTTTCATTTAGCAGCTGAGTATTTAAGCATTGCACTACCAGGGCTCCTTAACAATCCGCTACTCATTTTCTCTGTCTCTCTGTCACACACACACGTGCACATGCACGCACGCACACACACACACACACACACATTCTAGTACCTGCCCCATCCTCCCAGCACTCATTCCCAACCCCCTTCTCCCTTTTCTGACAAGCTGAAAAAGCTAACTAATCTCTTTCCAGACCTCCCTTGATTTTAGGAGTGGCCACGTGCTATGAGTCTGGCCGTTAAGACATAAGGAAAAATCTGCTGATAGGCTTTTGGAGAAAATTACTTCCCTGATTAAAGGATCAGACATCGCTTTCCCCCTTCCTCCTAACTTAAATGCAGACCTGATGTCTGGAACTGTGACAGCCATCTTGCTACCATAAGACAACAAACATGAAGGGAAGGCCAAGGGAATGCCCCAGTGGCTACCTCCAGACTTCGAGTTACGCAGGAAAAATAAATCCTTTTTTGTTTAAGACACTTTTAGTTGGGTTTTGTTACTTGTGGACAAAAGCATTCCAAACTCATACAGCAGAATAGCCCCTCCTTCCAATAGCTCTCCATGTATTCAAAGCAACCACATTTCTCTGTTCCCACATCCGTGTGCTGTGAAATCCACCACTCCCTAGGAACCCCTTAGTTGATACATATATTGGTGATTCAGGTAACACCCCTTGGATAGCAGTACCACCTGGGTTCATTCAATGTTCAGCCCTTCTCTTCGGGTTAATTATATCTAGCTCTGACCCATACTAGGCCCCAGGCTTGTCTCATCACCCCAATTCTCTGCAGAGAGTTCCCACAATGCACAGTTTCAGAATGACCCCGTCTCTGCAGTTTATAATATCAACTTTCGCAGCTTAGCTCAAACCCCACTCCTCCGTGAAGTCCCCTCTCAGTACCCCAGTGTGAAGTGACCTCCCCTATCTTTGAATGCCACTTATACCTGCACCACTCATTTAGTGCTGAACACTTACGGTACTGTTACGCATTGGTCTTAGCTATCTTCCACCTCCAGGAGCCTCCCCTGACCCTCTCAGTCTGAGTCAGACACCCCTGATACCAACTCTTACAATGCCCTTTGCTTCCCTCTAGTAAAGTCTTCACCACACTTTTGCCACCTTCTGCCAGCTTCTCTATATCCCCCAACAAACTGTGACCTTCTTGAGAGAGGCATGCTATCTTATTTACCACACAGATGGGTTCTCAAACTGGATATGGCACATATTAGGTGCTCAATATATATTTGTTGAATGAATGAAGAATCTCATCTCCCCACCAAGTTGTTATACCCCTTGAGAACAGGAATCTGGACTTTTGCCTCCTTGCCTTCCCCTAATGATGCACGCAGTGGGCTTTTGATAAGTATCTGGTCACTAATTTGTATTGACGACCATGTTTACTTCAATAACTTCCACTGGATAAGTAGGGAACTTTATTTTGTTTGTATATGACTATATAGAGACATCTAATCATGAAATATGTATGTGCAAACATATACAGACTTAAGCAAAGGGGTATCAAATACAAAGTTGGCCTAATGATTTCCTCCACGAAATTGACTGGTGGCTAGACTCAAGCCTCCAATTGTTTCTGCATCATGCAGACATAGCCTCTAATATTTTCTTACTAAAAGCTTTGCAACAAAAATCATCAAAAATTAGGAGCCACTTCTGAAGAAGCTACCAAATGAAGCATAACAAGATATGAGGGCTTTATCACAGGCAAGAAGAGCAATATGCCTTCAAAGTTCAGCTTAACACTGATTCAAATATCCAGTGGCACTACTCATAACAACTGTACAGACTACCAGGACATTGCTAGTGATGGTCTCAAGAAAGGGGCAGTCTCACAAAGAACAATTCATCAGTCACAGCAAGGGCTGACCACTCAGACATGATGGTTCTAACCTAGATGTTTAGGGTATTTGAAAGAATGACCTCAGTCCCCTTTCTTCCAGATGGTAAATGGTTGCCAAGTGATTCTCCAAAATCCAAAGACAAAGCCATGTAAAAGTGAGGATGGGGTGGAAATGGACATAGTGCTGACTGGGGAAGTGGATGTGGCAGGTGAGCTAGGCAACCAGGGGCACACGTTTTCAAATAAAGTAGAAGCAAAGACTCTGAGAGGACATTTTTTAGGTTAAGACTATGAAGATTCTTGGGAATACCTTTTGTGGGAGAGAGTAATTTCATAAAAAGAAAAAAAAAGTGTCCATGGGTCTTCTGACAATGCTTCAAGCTGCACTGGAAAAAATAGGAAATACCCAAGTTATGAATATTATTGCATTAGAATCTTCAAGTCTAAAGGAGACCTAAAGCACTAAAAAACTAAATAAAGTGAGCATTTTATCAACGTTTAAGTTTCTCTTGGATCCCAAATCTTAAAGTAACTTTTAGTCCCAGTCCTTTGAAATGTGGAGGTGGAGCATCAGAAGAGTATTAAGTGAAAAAATAGGATGATATGTTCCTGGTGTCCGGTTGACAGCACATTTATGAAAAACTGGATCGGTCTTTCCACTTTGCCCTATCTTCACCCAAGCATCCAATCAAAGATGACGTTTGCCAGAGCTCTGAGGGACTGCTGAGCCTTTGTGGAGGTAGTGTTGTTCTCTTAGCAGATTAATAACTGCAGCCTCCAATGGCTGAACTCCCAAAGTGCCATTTCCTCCACAGACCATCTTACCATTACTAAAGAATTGCCACTGCCTCAGTTTTCGGAGGCATTTTCTTTACGTTGCCTTCTGCCTCTGGCCTCTTCTTATGTATTTACTTCCTTTTCCACTGTTAGGAAAATCTGTGTTTACTAGTTTCTAAGATGGGATTGATGCAAAGCCATCTGTTAAATGAGAAATATTCCTGTATATGTAAGACAATCAACAAATGTGGCTCCAATTAATGATTTTTAAAATTACTGTTTAAATATTGACTTGGACTGTACCTGTATGATGCCAAAATAACTGGTTTGTATGTGAACATTTCAGTCAAAAAATTAGCTGTTTTGTCTGCATCACGCCAAATAATGTGGTTCACTGTTGTTCTATTGCGGAGTTGACTGCATTGACCGGTGTTTTTTTTGGCATCATAAAGCATAGCCTAGATTCCTTTATGAGTACCAGGAGACCAAGCCAGAGAAATAAAAAGGTCTTTCTTTTCTTTAAACTCTCAAGGACTATTAATAATGAAATATTACAGTGGAAGGAATGTTTCACTAAGGAAGTATCACTTAATAATATTAGTTAATAGCTCTTCCTGTGGGGTTTTGTCACCACCTTATTTCACCTTTATTGTTCTATAGGTGAATTCATTACCATCGCTTAGGTGATACTACTGCTTTATAGAGACCGAACTCAAATTGCTTCAGGTGGGGCAAACTAAACAGTATGCCTTATTGTTGTTAGGTGCCACTGAGTCAATTTCAGCTCATAGTGACCCCATGTGACAGAGTAGAACTGCCCCATAAGGTTTTCTAGGTTGTAATCTTTATGGGAGCAGCTTGTCAGGTCTTTCTCCCTTGGAGCCACTGGGTAGGTTTGAACCTCCAACCTTTCAGTTAGCAGCTGAGCACATAACCATTGTGTCATCACGGCTCCAAACAGTATGCCTACTGGACTGATGATAAACAGGAAGGTGAAGAAGTAGGAGGAAGGGTCATAAACACATATGGCCTCATTTTCTTCTTTTACCCTTTCCCTAATCATCCTCACCACCTACTGGTCAGAGCGGCGGGGACTGGGTGGGCGGATATTGGGTGGAATTGGAAAGAGTAAATTGGGGAGATCAATTTGAATTGGAGGAAGAGGAAGGAGTAAATTCGGCAACCTTCCAAGTGGGTACAAACCAGATCCACTATTGTAAGTCAGGCACTGACCCTCTGGCTACCATCATAGCCATAAACAACAGTAGGTACATTATGTCTTTGTGGCCTTCTCACAGCTCTTTCCGAGTCTTTCACCTCCTTTTAGCTTCCCCATCCTTTGTTTCCCCTTCTGAGTATAAAATGCGAAAGCATCATAGTGGTCTCCATATGGCATCTTTGATGGTCCACGGCATAAAAGAATCCCTCAAAATTGGAGATTCTGTGTAAGGTTTAGGCTGTCACAACAAGATGTGGATATCTCAGTCTATACATAATTCAGGATCCTCAAACAAAGAACCTCCCACGTCTACCTAAGTAATAGATTTGTCTAATCTACAATCTCACTGATTCTTATTAGGATATCATGGGGATTTTCAAGTAAGATTTTAAGACATAAAAAAAAGTGGGAGGTCTTTCATCAAGGAGAATTTAAAATATAGATAAATCAAAGAAGAGACTGCAAAGGTTTTGTGAACATATAATATTAAATAGAAAAGAAGTAGCTACAGAAAATGATGCAAAGAAAACCAAAAAACATTGCTGCTGGGAATGTAAATAATGCAGCCACTTTGGAAAATGTTAAACATAGACTTATCACATGACCCAGCAATTCCACTCCTAGATATATATCCAAGAGAAATGAAAACATATCCCCACACAAAAAAAGTATACATGATGTATATAACAGCATTACTCATAACAGCCAAAAAGTGGAAACAATCCAAACGTCCATCAATTGATCAATGGATAAGGAAAATGTGATATATACATAAAAATATATACATACAACATAATATCATTTGAGATAAAAAGGATTGACGAAATGATATACTCCTCAACATGGGTGAGTCTTGAAAGTATTGTTAAGTGAAGGAAGCCAGAACACATAGTGTATGATTCAATTTATATGAAATTTCCAGAATAGGCAAATCCACAGAAACAGAAATTAGATTAGTGGTACCAGGAGCTGGGAGTAGGGGAGAATGGGGGGCGGGGGGTGACTGCGAACAGGTACAGGATTTCTTTTTGGGGTAATGAAAATGTTCTAAAATTACATAGTGGCGATGGTCCCCAGGGGACACAAATGATCTGCACTAGCTACTCACCTAAAGGTTGGAGGTTCAAACCTACCCAGCAGGTCCTTGGAAGAAAGGCCTGGAGAACTGCTACTGTAAAGATTGTTGTTGTTGTTAGGTGCCATCAAGTCAATTCTGACTCATAGCAACCCTACGTACAACAGAACAAAACATTGCCAGGTCCTGTGCCATCCTCACAATCGTTGTTGTGCTTGACTCCATTGTTGCAGCCACTGTGTCAATCCATCTTGTTGAGGGTCTTCCTCTTTTTTATTGACCCTCTACTTTACCAAGCACCATGTCCTTCTCCAGGGACTGATCCCTCCTGATAACATGTCCAAAGTATGTGAGACGTCTCCCCATCTTTGCTTCTAAAGAGCATTCTGGTTGCACTTCTTCCATGACAGATTTGTTTGTTCTTCTGGCAGTCCATGGTATATTCAATATTCTTGTCCAACACTGTAATTCAGAGGCATCAATTCTTCTTTGGTCTTTCATATTCATTGCCCGGCTTTCACATGCACATGAGGCAACTGAAAACACCATGGCTTGGGTCAGGCACACCTTAGTCTTCAAGGTGACATCTTTGCTTTTCAACACTTTAAAGAGGTCTTTTAAATAGGTCACTATGAATTAGAATCAACTTGGCAAAAAGGGTTTTTTTGGTTTGTTTTGCAGTAGATTTGCCCAATGCGATGTACCTTTTGATTTTCTTGACTGCTGCTTCCATGGCTGTTGATTGTGGATCCAAGTAAAATGAAATCCTTGACAACTTCAATCTTTTCTCCATTTATCATGATCTTCTTTATTGGTCCAGTTGTGAGGATTTTTGTTTTCTTTATGTTGAGGTGCAATCCATACTGAAGGCTGTGGTCTCTGATCTTTGTCAGTAAGTGCTTCAAGTTCTCTTCACTTTCAGCAAGCAGGGTTGTGTCATCTGCATAACACAGGTTGTTAATGAGTCTTCCCCCAATCCTGATGCCCCATTCTTCTTCATATAGTCCAGCTTCTTGGATTATTTGCTCAGCATACAGATTGAAGAGGTATGGTGAAGGAATACAATGCCGACGCACACCTTTCCTGACTTTAAACCAATCAGTAACCTTGTTCTGTCCAAACAACTACCTCTTGATCTATGTAAAGGTTCCTCATGAGCACAATTATAAGTGTTCTGGAATTCCCATTCTTCGCAATATTATCCATAATTTGTTATGATCCACACAGTCGAATGCCTCTGCATAGTCAATAAAACACAGGTAAACATCCTTCTGGTATTCTCTGCTTTCACCCAGGATCCATCCAACATCAGCAATGATATCCCTGGTTCCACGTCATCTTCTGAAACCGGCCCGAATTTCTGGTAATTACCTGTCGATATACTGGCTCAGCTGCTTTAGCTGCTTTTGAATGATCTCCAGCAAATTTTACTTGCATGTGATATTAATGATATTGTTCGATAATTGCTGCATTCTGTTGGATCACCTTTCTTGAGAATAGGCATAAATATGGATCTCTTCCAGGTAGCTGTCTTCCAAATTTCTTGGCATAGACAAGTGAGCATTTCCAGCACTGCACCTGTTTGTTGAAACATCTCAATTGGTATTCAGTCAATGCCAGGAGCCTTGTTTTCACCAACACCTTCAGTGTAGGTTTGACTCCCTTCAGTACCATTGGTTCCTGATCGTATGCTACCTCCTGCCCAGAAAATCCCACAGAGCAGTTCTACTCTACAATGTATGTGGTCACCATGAGTCAGAATCTGCTTAATAGCAACAGGTTTCATGAATTTTATGATATATGAATTATCTCTCAATTAAAAAACAAAACAAACAAATAAATTTCGCCAAAAGAAATTGGTGAAAAATTATAGCAATAAGACGAAAGCAGAGCTTCAGCTACGGATACATAAATAGAGACTAAGAATGGGATTTTTAAAATATACTTCCAACTCCTAATATTTGTGTAAGTGGAAATAAGGTTAACTAATGTATATTATTTCAATTTGTAGATAACCTGGAACCATATTTGCTCAAGTGCCTATCCCTTTTCTTCTAGTAGTGCCCTTTCCATACACAGAACTTTAACAACTTTTTAATGGAACAGTTCCCAAAATAAACGCATCCATTTGGATATCCATTATGGTAATACTTCTTTCAACATACCATGACACTGTCATTTATAAAAAAAAAAAAAAGTGCTATTTATTAAATTTTTACTATGTGTTCACATATAAAATACAATGTTTGATATTTGCTTCAAAGCTTGCCAGCCCCACCCTACTCCCAAAATTAAAAATTGATTGGCAAATGATGATAATTTTGAAGCAAGGTGGTGGATACATGGGCATTCATTTTACATTTCTCCCTACTTTTGTGTATGTTTGAATTTTCCAGATAAAAACATTTTTAAGTACTTACTATACTATGGGTCAGCACTGTGCCAGCCATGTAAATGTATTTTAAATGGCAGATGCTATTATAATAACCTTTTTCAGATGGGAAAAACGAGGCTTAAAGAAAGTACCAGCCAGGATTGCATTCTACTGCGGGTAACAGAAAATCTGACTACAATGCCCGAAATCAACAGATGTTATTCTTCTCCTATATCCAGGAGTGCTAAGGTAACCATTGCCAGAATTGGTGGTGTGGTTCATCAATGCCAAGACCAATGCCTCCATAGCTCTCTAGCCCTTTCCTTCCTGGTTCCATTATAGCCACTGCAGCTCCAGCCACTGTGTATACATCTACGGCAGGGAGAAGGGGAAGGGTGAAAGGGACACTGATAGCCACCACTGGTCACACTTATGAGGAAGGAAGAGTGTTCTCAGAAAATCCCTGCAGATATCTGCTTAGATATAATTGGTCACAACTGTGTCACATGGCTACCCCTGGCTGCAAGGGTGGCATGGCGAAGAAAGGTAATTAACAGTACCTGCCGCAGAGAAGTTAAATGACTTGTCCAAGATCACAGAGATAATAAGTAAAACAACCAGAAGCTGAACCTAAGTCTGTCTGATTCCCAAAATGATGCTCTTAACCACAATGACGATTGCTTCAGTGCAACCGTGTTTAGTATGGCAGCTCTTTTTTGGATCCCTTTCAAGAAGTTTTAGTTTCTAAAGGTCTAAAAATATTTCATTAAACTGGTCTCATATTTAGAGTCCTCCTGCATAGATGTCAAAGAAAGAATGAGCATTTAATACTGTAAAATATTGGTGCTAATTTTCTCCAATGTGATTACTGTGTAAATTAAAGTAAGTGTGTGGGTGTGTTTATGTCCTGACGGAAGCGTAAGCTACCACTAGGGAATGGGGGCCATATACATAGAAGTTATGGTCTTTGGTCACCTGCAGGAATGGGTTCTAGAGGGTCATCAGAAAGGAAAGAGAATTGAGATGAACCAAAAAGAGGAGGCCTCCAGGGAAATCTTATCCATGTAAGCTATACATTTCATTCTCCTCCTCTTCCTCCTCATTTTTTCTGCTTTCCTTATCCAAAGGAAATTATTCATTTAAGCATTTGGTCCTAAGATATAAATGACTAATAACTCAATTCCCTTGGGAGCAAGGACATTTACTAATCCACACAAATCTCCACCTTATGGATTTGGCCTAATGAATTAGAGCCTCCACCTTATGGACACCTCCAGGCAACCGACCCCTCATGTCCAACTTGCATTCCCTAACCATTATATCCAATCGCCAGTTTGCTGTAGTTTACAGATTAACACAGTCAACCTTTCCTCCTTCCTCACTCTTATAATAAGCTCTATTCTCCATTGGAATTCTGTAAAAATAAACTAATACCTCTGGGGTTGGTCTTACTAGGTCTTCACCACCCATAATACAGTATCCTAGCTCCCTTTTGCAATCATTCAAGTCCTTCCAATTCTATCTCCTTAAAAACACATCATCTCACACCTTCCTTTCCATTCCATGGGACTCTACCTTGTTCAGGCCCTCATTCCTTCTTGTCATAATTATTATCATGACCTCCTAACTGATCTCTTTGCCTCTAGTCTTGCCCTCCCTTTACAGAGCTTCCACATGGCTATAAGAGTAACTTTCTAAAATTCTCTGGTCATAAACTACCCTGTTAACCCTGAAATGGCTTCCCATCACATTCAAAATAAACACCCAGATTTTTAACTAAACTCTTACGTTCCCTTTCAACCCAGCTCCTGTCTAATCTTCCAAATTAACTACTGTCTATCCATCCTGAACTATTTGTAGTTCCCAAAACAAGCTAAGCTTTCTAACCCATCTGGCTTGGTCATCCAGTGCTGTTATAACAGAAATACCACAAGAGGATGGCTTCAACAAACAGAAATTTATTCTCTCACAATCTAGTAGACTACAAGTCCAAATTCAGGGCATCAGCTCCAGGGGAAGGCTTTCTCTGTCAGCTCTGGAGGTAGGTCCTTGTCATCAGTCTTCCCTTGGTCTGCGAGTTTCTCTGCACAGGAAGCCTGGGTCCAAAGGACACGCTCTGCTCCCGGCACTGCTTCCTTGGTAGTATGAGGTCCCCACTCTCTGCTTGCTTCCCTTTCATCTCTTGTAAGATAAAAGGTGGTACAGGCCACACCCCAGGGAAAACTCCCTTTACATTGGATCAGGGACGTGACCTGAGCAAGGGTGTTACATCCCACCCTAATCCTCTTTAACCTCAGGCAGAGATTATGATTTATAACACACAGGAAAATCACAAAATGGAGGACAACCACACAATACTGGGAATCATGGCCTAACCAAGTTGACACATATTTTGGGGGGACACGATTCAATCCATGACACCATCCTTATCATTTCAAATGCTACTAGAATATCCTTTCCCTCCATGATGGCTAACTCTTTTATTTTTTTTAAATAGATTTACTGAGGTATAATTTACATACCATAAAATTCACTCAGCTTCACTGTTAACCTTCAAGACTCCATTTGGTATCATTTCCTGTCTTAGGCTGGGTTCCCCCAAAGGTAGGTCCTGAGACAAGAATGTGAGTGCAAGTGATTTATTTAGAAAGTGAGTCCCAGAAAACAGAGTGAAAGCGTGAAGAGAGACAGAAAAAGGAGGAAGGTCAATAAAGAGTGTGTTAAAGAGAAAGTTAACACTGTGGGCAACTGGGGGTCAACTCTACTGGGGTTCTTTAAGAGACTGTGTGGAACATACCTCTGAGTTGTCTCACAGACAGGCAAAGAATTTTGGGTATTTGTCTATCTTTCCTGGCCCTCATTAATTGAGGGCCACTGCTAGGGATGTTAGCTCCCTAGCACTTCCAGCCTGCCCCATAGCCAGATAATATCCTCAGACAGAGAAGGGCAGGAAGCCATCAGCAAATATGGGAGCTATGTAGAGTAAACCTCCAATTTGGGCCAAGAGGATAAGTGCGTCTCTACACCTACTCTTCAAAGTTTTTCCAAATCCCACCTATGCTACCCAGGGTGGGTTAGAGGAACCTCCTCACTGATCCCACAGCACACCAACGTCCCTGCCACACTGTTTCATTTGTTGGTCTCACTCACCTGGACTGTGGATATCTTGAAGGCAAGATCTTTATATCTCTTTGTAAGCCACTGTTAGCAAAGTGCCTTGGACCTTGTTATGGATTGAATTATATCTCTCAAAAAACTATGTTGAAGTCCTAACCCCCCTACCTGTGAATGTAGCCCTGCATGGATGTAGGGTCTTTGAAGATGTTATCAGTTAGGTTGGCATGAGATCATACTGGACTAGGGTGGGTTCTAATCCTATTTGACTGATGTCCTTATAAAAGAGGAGAAACACACAGAGAAAGAGGAAGGACATCATGTGATGTTGCACGTGTAAGCCAAAGAATGTCTGGAGCAACCATAAGCTAGGAGAAAGGCATGGAACAGATTCTTCCACAAAGCCTCAGAAGGAATCAACACAACTAACACCCTGATCTTGGACTCCAAGACTGCAGAACTGTGAGATAATAAACTTCTATTCTTATGAGCCAACAGTCTGTGGTATTTTGTTACAGCAACCCTAGGAAACTAGTAGGCCCAATAATGTATGTGGCTGTTTCAAAGCACTTTACATTTATAATCATGTTTTACATCTGAAAAACTCCTTAGCAGGGAAATGTATCATCTTCATCTTTATTATTCTCACGTTATGGATGGCAATCTGAGGATACAGTGATGAGACAGAGCTAGATGGAGGACCTAGCTGATGGCTAGGCCAGTACCTGGACTAGTTTAGTTTCTACTGCTTTGCGCACTACAGGAAGTAACAGCATTCACCTGAGGCTAAACCTTTCAACCTATGGCAGAACAGATTCTTCCATATCTAGAATAATCCCCTTTACAATATTCAGAAGATGCCTGCAGGTAGAAGCAAAGCAGCCCTAGAAATGCCAAGTCCTGTGCTCTGTCTGAAAAAGGAGTCTTTGATTTTTTTCTTCCCTAACTTAGCCTCTCCTAGGAGCTGCCTCCTGACGTAACTTTTCTACAATTATAATATTTGTGAATATGTAAATAAGATCTTTACTATTAATTAATTCACCAACATAATGCCATTCACTGGAAGGAAGTGATCAGCCATGGGGAACAGAATGCCTTATAGCTCTGTCATTTTTAAAAGTCAAAGCAAGATGTACACAGTTCTAATAACAGAAGGGATGAAGTGCTTTGTTCTTAGGTTATGCTCTGGAGTACATTTTTTTAAAGGATCAAATACATAAACATCAAAGAAAGACTGCCCTGAAGCTAAAAGTTGTATCAGGAAACCCCCTGCTTTCTTATGTCCCCAATGTTTCATACATAAGACAATGGATCTGGTTATTATAATGTTCTTTTTTTTTTTCACTTTACACAGTAAAGTAAATTTAAGAAGCTTTCCATTGGCAAAATAATGACCACTGATGAACCACTGAAAATCAGAAGAATTCTAACATGCATATGGTCAGAGTCTACTTGGTTGCTTTTTCTGCTATGTATTTTGGAACCATTTGACAGTTTTCCATTTTAACATTTTAAGGGATTTTTCTTGGTAGAATCCAGACAAGGACTGCAGAAGTTTGGCCATCTGCAAAAAGAGTGGGCTGGATTAGATCAACAAACACTTTGGGTTCATAATAATATTTTTGTTGGTCCACAGAACTCAAAGGACTACAAAACATCAGAAATGAATTCAAGCACTGAAAAACAAATTAATGAATAGGCCACAATATTGCTACTTTACAACACTATTAAATGAATAGCAAGTACAGAAATAGCATCAAATTGTCTATAATATTCATGGCATATCATATCATCCGATTAAGATATTTTTGATACGTTATGATATCCAGTCAAGGCATTTTAGAAAAGAAATGAAGTAATTTTCTGCTTAAGAAGCAGAATGATAGAAGAGAAAAGCGTGGGTTTCATTATCAGATAGTCCTGGGTTCTATGTATACCTCCATTACACTGTAACCTGGACAAGTTATTTAACTTCTTTAATCCTCCAAAAACCAAATCAAACCCATTGCCTTCGAGTCAATTCTGACTGACAGTGACCCTAAAGGACAGGGTAGAACTGTCCCATAGGGTTTCCAAGGAGCACCTGATGGATTCAAACTGCCGACCTTTTTTGGTTAGCAGCCGTAACTCTTAACTACTACACCACCAGTAACCCTCGGTTTCCTCTATTAAAATGAGTTTGACAATACTTAATAGCCCACAGAGTAATTTTACAAATTACATAGGCTAAGATATTTGAAAGTAACTAGGGCTAAACTTGACAGATAAAATGCATTAAAATGTTCTTTTTCCCCCATTTTCTATCATTCCAGTAGGTTTCAGTACAATTACCCCTAAAATATAAGAGATTGTATTTTAGAGCCTGTTCTATCATTTCCCTTTAAATCTCCCACTCCCCTTACAAACACTTCACAATGACATAAAAGTTTTGGGCACAATTTTAAATATGATCATGTTGGGTTAGTGGTCTAACAGTTTAAATTTATTTTCACTTTAATTAGTCTGGCTTAGAAAATGATGATCAACCCCTGGATAATATTATTTCAAAGGACCTCCTTAGCTGTAAAATTTCTCTAAAGCAACTTATAAGTGATGAAGACTAAAAGGGGGGCAGGGGTAACTAGGTTTAAAATGAGCTGTCCCTGGTGCTGAAAATGAAAAATGTACCTAAACTCTTCCTCATTTAGGTGCAGTGAGAAAAGCCATTTTACTTAGTGAAAAACCTGGATTGAAGCCTGTTTGCTATCAAGAGAGTGAAATTACTCAGGTATCCCCAGAATAAGGAGTGATCATCCTCTTCAACTAACTCAAAACGTTAGGAGCATGCCAAGGGAAGAAAGAGGAAGGGGACCTCCATAGCCCAGCCATAACGCTGATATGTGCTGAAGCCTATTTCCTACCCTTCGACTTAATACATAGATTATTTTTAAATATATAAATATAGCTTTACTTCTTTCAATGTTTCCAGCGACCCAAACTAGTCCTTGTAAAATGTATTTAAACTGGTGTCCCATCCAGCCCAGTTTAATGAAAAGATAAACTCATTTATGATTAGTAACATTCATTTGCATATTAAAATGTGGTCATGCAAGTTGAAGGGATTCTCTTAAATCAGCACCCCCATTCATATTATTTATAGCCCAAATTTTTCATGTGGGTTGACAAATTTTAAATATGGAAAGTTAAAATTAACTTACTTTTTTATCACTGATCACTGGTTACAAAAAACTGACTTTAAAAATAATTTGTTTGATACAGGAGAGGTCAGCACAACTGGACTAAACCAAAAGCAAAGAAGTTTCCTGAATAAACTGAATGCTTCGAAGGCCAGCATAGCAGGGGCGGGGGTTTGGGGACCACGGTTTCAGGGGACATCTAAGTCAATTGGCATAATAAAATATTAAGAAAACATTCTGCATCCCACTTTGGAGAGTGGCATCTGGGGTCTTAAACGCTTGCAAGTGGCCATCTAAGATGCAGCAATTGGTCTCAACCCACCTGGAGCAAAGGAGAATGAAGAACACCAAGGACACAAGGTAATTATGAGCCCAAGAGACAGAAAGGGCCACATAAACCAGAGACTACATCAGCCTGAGAGCAGAAGAACTAGATGGTACCCGGCTACAACCGATGACTGCCCTGACAAGGAACACAACAGAGAACCCCTGAGGCAGCAGGAGAGCAGTGGGATGCAGACCCCAAATTCTCATAAAAACACCAGACTTAATGGTCCGACTGAGACTGGAAGGAACCCAGAGGTCATGGTCCCCAGACCTTCTGCTAGCCCAAGGTAGGAACCATTCCCAAAGCCAACTCTTCAGACAGGGATTGGACTGGACTATGGGATAGAAAATGATACTGGTGAAGAGTGAGCTCCTTGGATCAAGTAGACACATGAGACTATATGGGCAGCTCCTGTCTGGAGAAGAGATGAGAGGGCAGAGAGGGGCAGAAGCTGGCCGGATAGACACAAAAATAGAGAGTGGAGGGAAGGAGTGTGCTCTCTCATTAGATGGAGAGCAACTAGGAGTATATAGCAAGGTGTATACAAGTTTTTGTATGAGAGATTGACGTGGTTTGTAAACGTTCACTTAAAGCACAATAAAAATTTTTAAAAAATCAATCTCCTACCAGATAAACCTCTAGATTAATCAGAGTCATGCTGAATATATATTGCTGTATTATGTACACAGTACACCAAGTCACTGGTCTAAATGAGAAGTCGGCTTTTGAGATTTATAGAAAAACTGGAAATGAGAATATGTTAAGGAATCAAAGTGTACTCGTTAGTTTCTGTATCCTGAAAATGAAATATTGCTCAAATGAAATATTATTGAGCAGCCTTAATTCACAGAAACAAATAAAAACATTATTTCCTGTTTGATTTTCAAAAAAAAAAATCATTTGTTTGAATGTGGCAACACCATCATCTTCCTTGGATAATCTATGCATTTTACTCTAACAAGCCAACAACATGTATTTATTCAAGTCTGCTATGTGCCAATTCCTGACATTGAGGGTCTGAAGGTGGAATCAAAAGTGCAAGGTAAGGTTCTTAAAAAAAAAAAAATCTTAGCCTTGAGGAAATTAAGGTATTCTAATTTTTTAAAGCTAGAGATAAATGGGATATCATCTGTGTTTTTTATGAGCCCCCAGACACTACTAGGACTTCTCTTTCAGCATTTGCCTTACTTGACTTTATATTTTAATCCTCTGTATATTTATTTAGAACCCTGGTGGCCCAGTGGTTAAGAGCCATGGCTGCTAACCAAAAGGTCGGCAGTTCAAATCCACCAGCCAGTCCTTGGAAACCCTATGGGGCAGCTCTACTCTTTTGTGTATGGTTGCCATGAGTTGGAGTTTTTTGTTTTTGGTATATTTATTCAACTCTATTAGACTACAAATTCCTTGAGAGCTGGTAACCTCTTGCTCAATTTCTCTTAGTTGTCTACCACAGTAGGAACTTGCTCACTGAAAGAACTAAACAAATTTCTCAATCAAATTAATTAATGTTGGTTGTGGCAATCAGAGGTTTCTTAGGTATGTAAGCTGGGACTTTAAGAGAGCCTTGAAGAATGAAAGGATTTTGAAGGGTACGGCCATGTTTTCTGTTAGGAGAAAAAAATCAAAGAAAAGGTTTGGACCTGGCTACCTCAACCCACAGGTGGTATAGTGAGCACAAACACCCAGATAGTGTGTGCCAAAATGTTTTTCCCCAGACCAATGTATGAAATAGTCTCTCTTAGCACTGAGTTCTATGTTTATCCAGGAAAAAATGATCTTGCATGACTTTTTCCCTCACGTCATCATGGGTAATTCTTCTGGAAGACTCATGATATCATTGACAGCCTGCTGAGTTGGCAGAAAACCCCGAAAGGCCCAGGCAGAGATCATCTACACACAGGAGTGTGTCTCTAGTTTAAGCATCCTACTTAGAACTTCTCACACATGCTTCCTCTCTTCAAGCGCAAGTTTAAACTATCTTCAGAAGTCTCCCTTTGGTTACAATTTAGGGGAGTACATAAGGGATCAATATTGTATATACATTGTTAATGCCCTCCAGCCAAAGACCACCAACAACACACCAAGAGCTGAACAAGTTGGGTTTATTTCTCACTGCAGCAAGAGAGAACACACACCACGGAGAACTGTGGGGGCATCTCAGTAAGAGGGTGTTAAACCCAAACCCATGGCCACTGAGTCAATTCTGACTCATAGCAACCCTACTGGACAGAGCAGAACTTCCCCACAGGGTTTCCAAGGAGCGCCTGGTGGATCTGAACTGCTCTTCTTTTGGTTAGCAGCCGTAGGTCTTAACTACTACACCACCAGGGTTTCCTGAGAAGGTGTTAGAAAGGGCTTACTATAGGATTTGGAAATCCTGGTGGTGTAGTGGTTGGTCAGCAGTTTGAATCCACCAGGCGCTCCTCGGAAACTCTATGGGGCAGTTCTACTCTGTCCTATGGGGTCACTATGAATCGGAATCAATTCCACGGCAACGGCTTATTATAGGATTTGGTCTTGCGTTAAGTGATTTTGGGGAGGGCTTAAGGAAGTGGGACTTTGCTCTGGATTGGATGCTGTCAAAAATTGGGAGTAGTTTTATGTTTTGGTGTCTTAATAAATCTTTATCTAGAAGGAGAGACTAGACTGAGGTGAAAGTTGTAATCGGTTTTAAAAAGACAGCAGCAACCCTTTAGTCAGGTTAGAGATATGTTTGGTCATTTTTTGTAGTTGGACAGTGTTCATGTTTTGTCTGTATTCAGATTACAGAGTGGTCCTGATTTTCCTTGATCCATCATAATCACAGAGTGACCATATTTGACGTTGCTGTTTTGGGAAATTGTTTATGTTCAACAGAAGAACACCAAAGCCTAGTTTGAGGGCAAGGCCAGCTCCTAGCAACACCAAGGCCTAGCTGATACTATCAGGCCAGCTCGCAGATATCAGGGGCTGATTTTCTCCTACTCACGAATGTATATAGAAGAGACCAGATTATAATAAATATCATTAATCGGGTGTTTGTGATATTCCAGGCATTATTTTAAGTGCTTTCTATGTTGTAACCTAATTCATCCTCCCAGCAGCCTGATGCAGTACATATGATTATTATTCACAATTTCTACACAAAGAAATTGTGACATAAAAAGGTTAAGTTACTCATCTAATGTATCATAGCTGGTAAGCAGTGAAGCAAGTACTCAACTCATCGGCTACTGACCTTTATATTGTCTTAACCTCTATATTATCTTGTCTAGGTGTATAATAGGAAACCCTGGTGGCACAGTGGGTCAGGAAAGGGTCAGCAGTTCAAATCCGCCAGGCGCTCCTTGGAAACTCTACGGGGCAGTTCTACTCTGTCCTACAGGGTCGCTATGAGTCGGAATTGACTCGATGGCACTGAGTTTGGTTTTGGTTTGGTTAGGTGTACAATAAATTGTCAACAAAGGTTACCTTTGAAAGGTGGTGGGGAAACAAGAGAGTCTTTTTGTTTACTTTATTTTCTAAATTATCTATAATTAATGTGTATTATTTTTAATCAGGAACAGCAGTAATTTATGGATTACTGGTGGAAGCTCTGTTCCCAAGGTCATTGTCCCAAATGCAAACCCAAGTCTTTTGGGTGGCAATGGTCTCCTGAACGTCTGAATCCAAAGAGAAGAAAAATCAGGAGGAGGCAATGCCTCTCCTGCTCTACCTCTCTCTTGTTCCAACTCAGTTTAGGCAACACTTGCTGGAACGCTCACAATAAAAACGAGCTTGAAGATCCACTATCAGGTGGCTCTGTGTCTTTGAATTAAAGCAGGGTGGAAGTTCCCCAAAACATGCATCCAGACAGGAATGGAGCTGAGCCAACAAGGAGCCAATGCCTTGGCCTCAAAGGCCCACCGATCTGAGCAATGCAGGATTTCTCCAGCTCTAAGATTTGGCCCAGGCACTAAGGGGGACAAAGAGCTTCCACCAGCACATTTAGCCTGAGTGAGGGCTTACATTAAAAGGCCAGAAATCCTAGGGACAGAGGAGAGCGAACCAAGATTGGGAGGTGACTATTGGAGGAACAAAGACGTCACAGTAAAAAGAACTTTGCCAAAATATTAAAGGCACCCAAGGAGACCTGTTGGCTGGTTTCCCTTCTCTTCTTTTTCTCCTGTCCCTGAGCTGGCACCAGGACACATGAAACATCCCTGTTCATTCCCCGCGCAGTGAACAACTTTAGGTCTCCTTAGAGATGCCCACCCACCGGCTGTTGGCAGCTCAGCTGCAAAGAGCTGGGTTCGCAGTATTTCCCACCGCCACCCCCTGCCCCTGCCCTTCCGTCTGCCCAGGCTGAGAGCCATGCATGGCATCCACTTTGCCGTTGAGCACTTCGGCTGCGCGATGGTGGGTGGTTTCCCAAAGCGTGTGCCCTCGCAGTCACTTGCAATCGCCTTGCGGCTTGCAGGGGCACAAGTCAATGAGGCTTTTCCCTCCGCGATCATAGTGAATCAGCAAAGCGCTGCGGAGCAGCAGCATCTCCGCTAGCAGAAATGAAGATGATGGGGGAAGGGCACAAGTAGAGTGTTGCAGGGGAATTTCTAGCCCTTCCCAATGTGTCCCTCCCAGGATGGCAATTCTGGGGTGGGGGTGCGGGTGGCTGGAAGCTGCTGGACCTAGGCATTCAGGGGAGCCTTTAGAAACGGAGAGCGTGATGGGGAATGGCGAGGGCAAGCAGAGAAAGTGAACGAGGGTACGGTAGGTGGAAGACCTAGGGAGCGCAAGCAGAGCAGGGCGTTTGCGCCCCCGGGGTGGGCAACGCAGCAGTTGCAGGTGATGCGGAAAGAAGAGGGTCTGGGATGGCGGAAGGGCGGAGAGGAGCCAAAAAAGGGAGGATTTCCCAGCCCACGACTTCCTGTTTCCAACGTGCAAGTTCCCAAGTTCAGTTTGAGAAGTGGAGGGCTGACTGGCATTGGGGAGCCTGGGATGGAAACGTTAGGGAAAAGCCTCCCTGAGTCGCGTTTTCCCACCCAGTCTCTCTCTCTCCTCGCCTCTGTCTTTCTCTCTCTCTCTGCCTCCCTCCTCCTGCTCCTCCTCTTTTCCCTATTCCGTCTTTCTTCAGCTTTGATTAATATGCAAGTCCATGCTCAGTAGTGCGGGCCACACTCCAGGGACCGCGCCTCCAGCTGCCACCGCCTCCCGCTCGACCCTTAGCACCGTGAGGAGAAGCTGGAGCAACCGGAGGGAGGGGGAAATTGGAGAGGCCTAGCACTTGGGGCGCACAGCCTGGAGACCCTTCGCCGCGCGCCGGTCCCCACTCCCCCCCACCCCCGGCCGGAGAGAGCGCTTCAGTGGCCCAGACTCCGAGATCCAGCTCGGTCTACATTGCAATGAACGGACCCAAGGACTTGGAGCGCGCAACGAAACGCGCTAAATTGTACCTGTGCGTGGCCGTTCCTGCCGCCGCCGCAGGTCTATTCCGGGCCCGAAGCCGGTGCCCGCCTTCTCGCGGAATTCTCCAGAGGGGGAGTGCAAGGGGAACCACAGTGGCTGCCTGCGAGCTCACGGCTGGCGCGCACACGCACACGCCCAACTTTGCCGAGCGGTTGGCGCCCCCCGGGCTCCCCCGCGCCCCCTGCGGCTCGCAAGCTTAAGAGACTAGTATCTCTCCAGGTCTGAGATAAGGTGCAGCCTACGCCCATATCCGAGCTTTTGGAGCAGGAGAGGGCGCGAGTGGGAGAGAAAAGGGGGTAACTCTACTGACTCCCCGGCCAGCCGTTTTCACTCTCCGCCCGCTGGGGCGCCCGTGCCGGCCCGCCGCACGAGGTCCCCCAGACCTGCCAGTGACGACAGAGGAGGAGAAGGAAGGGCGGAGAACGGGGAGTCCAAGCGACCGGCAGCTCTACCGCCTGACGGTCTTTATCAGCACTTTGATTACTGGGGGACAAGGAGGTTGGGGTGCGCACAGCAGAACTGCCTAGCCCCAATCAACTCTGAAGGGACCCTAAATGAGAGCGCGAGAGTAGATTATCCGCGGACACCTTTTGGGTGGATGTGCCCCTGACGCACCCAGGCCCTGTGGTCCCGCTAAAGCTGCAGTGTTGGGAGTATTTTAAACAGCTCTTACTTGGGAGGAGGCGTGATTTTCACGTTCGAGCGTCTTCGCTCCCCACCCCCTCTCGGCACCAGCCAGTGCGCGCCACCACCTGAGCCTGGCAAAAGCCAGGGCGCACGCAGTCTTCAGCCTCCTCCTTTCTGCCTCTGGGGAGACTTGGCTCTGAGCTGGTCCGCCAGGCGCCCCCCGGGAGAACTCTTTACTTTTTGTTTGGAAAATCGGGGCCATTTCTTTATCCATCTCCGAGTCTCCCTGCAGGGGGACAGAGGAGGGGAGGAGCCCGTGCGGCGGGCCGGGCCGGGGGAGGGGAGGGCTACGAGGGGAGGGGACTGGGTGTAGCCTGGAATTCTCCGTCCTCGTGTTCCCTGGCTGGCGCGCAGAGTCTCCCGGCCACAGCGCCGCCGCCACTCCCAGTGCCAACCTGGTCGTTGGCCTTGGGGGTCCGGTGAGTGGGGTCATGACGAGCCGCGGGGGCTACTCCGGGCCTGGCCCGCGCTGAGTGGGGACGCGGCGGAGCAGCGCGGAGCCCCTCGGGCGGGGAGGCGGCGGGGGGTGGGGAGGGCGCACGGGGTAGGGCGGAGTGGGGGCGACGCGGAGGCTGCCAGGCTGGGGGGCTCTCCGGACCGGCGCGGCTGCGGGCAGGAGGGCGTGTCTCTAGCCCGAGGGGACCCTCCCGAGGCGCGGCGCGGAACTCCCCGATGGTGGTGCCGCGGCTCCGGGAGAGCTCCGGGTCTCGCCTTCGCCGCCGCCGCCGCCGTCGCCGCCGCCGCCGCGGGCGCCACCACCGCCGCCGCCGCCGCCGCCGCCGCCCGAGCCCGCGCCGAGCGTGCGCCTCGCCCTCCTCCCGCGCCCGCTCTGCTCTAGGATGCTGCGGCAGGTTCTGCACAGGGGCTTGAGGACGTGTTTCTCCCGGCTCGGCCACTTCATTGCCAGTCACCCGGTCTTCTTTGCCTCGGCACCCGTGCTCATCTCCATCCTGCTCGGCGCCAGCTTCAGCCGCTACCAGGTCGAGGAGAGCGTGGAGCACCTGCTGGCGCCCCAGCACAGCCTCGCCAAGATCGAGCGCAACCTCGTCAACAGCCTTTTCCCTGTCAACCGCTCCAAGCACCGGCTCTATTCGGACCTGCAGACCCCCGGGCGCTACGGCCGGGTCATCATCACCTCCTTCCAGAAAGCCAACATGCTGGACCAGCATCACACCGATCTGATCTTAAAGGTGAGAATGGAGCGGGCGCGGGCAGCCTCTGCGGGCGCCGCTACCGCGGCGGGGCTGACTCTGCGCGGGGGTCCGGGCTGAGAGCGCCGACTCTCCCATCCTAGGCGGCTACAGGGGGTCCCCTGCACCGCGCGCCCCTCGGCGGCCGCCGGAGCCTCCCAGCCTCTTGGGCGGGAAGCGTCGGGGTTGGGGCCCTTCCTTGCCCGTACCACCGCCACCGCCACCACCCCAGCAGCTGCTGCAACAGTTGGGGCGGCGGCGGCCACCGTGCTGTGGTCGGTGCACTTGTTTTGGTTGCAGTGGGCTTGGGGGCAGGGTGGCTTTGGGGGAACCCGGCCAGGAGAGAACAAAACAAGACAGTCTGGAAAGTCCTGCTACTTGAAAATCAAATAATGTGCTTGGGGGATTCAGAGACCCCTCTCACCAATTTTTTTCTCCCTTTCTCAGGCCACCGGAGTGTGGGGAAGGGGCTGCTTGGAGGGGCGGGGCGGGGGGATGGTGGGGAGAGGAATGTGAGATGGGGTGATGAGGAAAATGCGTCCCACACACACAAAAAGAAAAAAAGAAGTGTGGTCCCTAGGGAGGCAGGGGCCGCCCTGCTGCGCTCTTTCCTCGGAGCGAGTTATCGGTCTCTGCCTTCTAGGGTAGGAAAAGATGTTTCTAATTCGCAGTTGCTCCATTTTTTCACAGCGACGTCTCTCCTCTGAATGGTTAAAACTTCTTTGGGAAAAGAGGGATCCGATCAAGCTTTATTTGTGTGTATTTGGGCGTGGGGGAGGGACAGGGGTAGAAGGGTGAGGACAAGATCAAGGCTGTGTGGCCCAGAGGAGAGCACAGGAAACCCAGCAGCTAGTTCGATGCCGACACTCCCAGAAACAGGTTGTACCGTCAGTCCAAGGTGGGAATTTGATGTGTAAAGTGAGGTTCATGGTGATAACTTTCAGGAAGTTCCTAAGAAAAGCAGAGGAGTGAGGACTAGGAGTGGAAAAGTGGAGAATGTGGGAGAGAGGAGCAAAAATAGGCGAGAAGGTTCTATCAGAATCCCGGTGGGGATTGTGGGGCTTGTGTACTTAGGTTCTCCTCTGGGGAGAGGGGGACAGGAAGAAACCAGCCCCAGCGGGGACCTGGTGTTGAGGAATGAAAGGTACTGGTTACATGTGGGTTTTAGGTCCAGAAATGGAACTAGATGTCCTTTGATTTCTAGTCTACTTATCCCAAGGGAAGTCTGCCAGTGAAACTGGGAAACTCTTTTATCCTCTTTTCCTCTACAGGTAACCCTTCATCTCTAGGGACACGCTGATTTTCCTATATTATTTCCATCTGTTTGTTGACATGTTATCAATCAGCAATCAGTAATAAGAGGAATCTGACTAGGATTCACTGGATTTAAGACCTGCAGACACTGGTGTGCCTCGTGATACGTTTTGATGGCGTACAAATCATCGCACTTATTCACTCATCACAGAATCTTAGTAATGTTGATTCTGAGGTGTTTGCTTTTCTCATGATTATACTTCTGAATTGAAGTTTTTTTATCTTAATACTTCAGTGAACATTATTTTGACATACAGATAAGTAGTACAAATACTTTCTCAAGAAAACATGTAGTAGATTCATTACAGGCTTAAGGAAATTATAACTTAGCAAGTCCTGACAGTTGGAAAGCTGCCCCGTTTTTTGATAGATGATCTACTAAATGATGTTTCTCTTTGTATTTTTTTTCCCGAGGTGATGTTTCCACTGGCCTTTTTTTTTTTCCAACAAACCGTCACGCCACAGTGACGGGCAGTCACCAGCTACATTCACTCTCAAGGTTAATGAGACATCAGCGGGCACATAAAATCTCTTTTCAGCTGGATTTTTTCTCTCCTATTTGATTTTGATCAGTTCAGGGCAGAAAACCATATTATAAGAGAAGGGTGGGACTGGAGAGAGAGGGAGGCTGACTTTGTCCCCATGTCCAAAGGGTAACTTTAAAGGACTGCGGTTGAGTTAGTGGATTGTTGCAAGAAACGGGGAGGTTTCTCATGTTCTAGGTGTCTGGGCAAAATCAAAACCAAGCTGAATAGTGGTTAGAAACCACCAATGGCTGTCCGGTCAAGTGAGTTCGTCCAGCTCATAAAAACCTGAACTTAGGAAACTCAGGTATTCGCCTTCGATTTTAAATTATATATCCTTTTTTTTTTTTTTTTTATCTTTCCACATCCAACTCCTATTTTTTGGTAGGTGTGGAGCCGGGAACAGGAAGATGGACCTTCAGTAGTTATGGTAATGTAAATTGTGGGAGAGAGCCCTTTGAGTTTTTTTTTTCCCCCCCATTGGAGCCATGATGAAGACTTGTCCTTTATAAAAATTGTTAGGAGTGAAAGAGTCATTGTTACTGCTCTTACTAATGTTGTTTTGATACTTTGTTACTGGCACCAAGAATAGTTCTGACAGTTAACACTGTACAAAACATCAAGCAGCCCCTGCCTGTTTTATGGCATCCAGTTGAAGGGAAGTGGACAAAGTGTGCCCAGGATTTCAGGCTTTCTCAGGTCCTACTATGAAACTGAAGGAAAAAAAAAACTTGCAGGGCTGTGTAGGGTGCTGCTTCAAGCATGACGAGTAGACCCTTTTACTCGTCATTCTTTGGGGCTGCACCTAGTCAATGGAGGAAATCCTCTGTCGGGATATTAGTCCAGCTACTTTCTGAACAGAAAATAGGCTGGGAAGGGGGATGACAAAAAATGAAAAGCCAGGTTGATTTTTAAATGTAATTGAAGTTATCACAGAAAAAAAGATCTACATTTGACAATCCAGCTGATCTGGCTTGGAGGAGCTTTCTGAAATCTACGCAAGTGATATGATTGCCATACCCTGATTCTGTGGCATTGAATTTGATCCCAAAAGATGAGAGGGTGACTCTCCCTAGCAGTGGTCTCCACTGAAGGCTTTGGGACAAAGATGTGATTTGGGGTAAAAGTGGGTGGGACCTGATGGTGCTCATAAGGGGTCAACCATTAATTTCTGAACTTCTTTAAATAAATATAGATCCTCAAAATCTTCATTTCACTTGAAGATTAAATTTAGCTCATTGTTATCCTTTAACAGGAAGTCCATTATGTTCTTCTCAGAGCAAAATTCATTATTGTAGGGTTTTGTGAGGTTTTGCAGCTGTTTCTTCGTGATCACTTAAAATAAAGGGTAAGAAGGCCCTGTTGATAATTGATCTGGGTTGTGACCAAGACAATACTTGATTTATTCCAGAATTGTCTGTGCAGAGCAAAGAGTCAGTTTAGCCCAGTCCTTATAATAACGTTGTTACCTTCACAGCGTGTTATAGACTATAAACCTACAGTGTATTTAAACACAGTAAACATCTTGGGGTAGGCAGGAAAAGTGCTATTATCCCATTTAGCCAAGAAGAAAACTGCTCCTCAGAAGTTAACTGACTTGTTCATGGAAAAAAGACAAATGCAGAATCCAAGACAAGGACCCAGGTGTTTTTTGGGTTTTTTTTTTTTTTTTTTTTTTTTTGCCTCTCATACGATTAAATAAACTACTTGAATGATTTAAAATTTACATTTTTGTCATCCAAATGAATTATATTTGGCCAAAGTCTTATATTCCAACCCATATAGCATTGTTTTGACAGTGGTAATTGAATCATAAGGACATTTTTTGGATTGATGCTGTCTGTGAAAATCCACATATAGAAACTAAGTGCGCAACAGTAAAGCCTAAGATACTTGTAATTAGCAATATACAAGGATAGAGAGGTGGACTGTTTTACTGGCAGAATTTCTGGATGCATGAACATAGCTATTTTCTGTTTGACCAATGTTCATGGTAGGGACCAGGTGGATTCAACTCCATTATCTCACACAGTCCCTGGCACTTAGTAGACCCTCAATAAATACTTGTTGAATGGACCTTCCCTAGTTTAATCAGACATTTATGTGACGGGTAAGGAAAATTCCAGAGGAACTACTTTGAAATGTATTTTCAAAATGACTTTTTTTTTTTTTTTACAACTTCATGGGCAGTTTTGTAGGCTTCTCTTTTTCCAAGATAATCATCCGTCCTTTCTTTATATAACCTTCCCTCCTTTACAGATATAATCTCTGTAGTCATATCAAACAGTATAGCAGTCTTGAAATTGGGTAAGGACATTTACTTTGTACAACACTCTCTTCTTTGGAGGAAAATAATAGGATATTTTATTCCAAACAAAGAAAAGGACACATCTTCACCACACAAACATTCTTCCATTTACTGGGGGATCTCCTTTTGTTCAAATATTTAGCTTCTCTTTCATTTAAATGTTTTATGTTTAAATACATTAAATAGAATGAAGTTACAAAACAAGATTAATGTAATTTAACTTGGAGTTATTTAATTCAGGCTTTTCAAGAAGGGCAACCTAACTGCTAGCTCAGGGTCACAAAGACCCAAGTAGCTGGATCTAGATCCTGGTTTTTCCACATACAATCTCAGTATTTTCAATCATTATGGGACTCACCATCATTTCTTCCTCTACAGTGTAATGGTCAGCAAATTCTGGCCTATTTTCTAGCTAGGAATGAGTTTTTACATTTTTAAAAGGCTATAAAAAAATAAACAAAAAAGAATAGGTAGCAGAGACCGTATGTGGCCCACAAAGCCTAAAACATTTACTAGCTGGTCCTTTCTATAAAAAGTCTATATGTTGTATTCCAAAACTCCTTTACTAGAACAATTTTAGGCTGTTAATGCTATAAAAATAACTTCTAAGGGATGGTTCTCAACCGAGAGCGATTTTGTACCCAGGGGACATTTGACAATGACTCGAGATGTTTTTGGTTGTCACATTTGGGGGGCGTGTTACTGGCATCTAGTAGACAGAGGCTAGGACTGCTGCAGCTAAACATCCACAATGAACAGGACGCCCCCCGCCCAACACAGAATGATCCAGTCCTAAATATCAATAGTGTAGAGGTTGAAAAACCCTGCTCTAAGGAGTTCTGTGTTTCTTCTGTTTTCGTTAGGATTTTTTTCCCAGCTACCTTTATCATGTAAAATGAAAAATGCTAAAGAGAAGTTCACATCCAAAAATCCTATAGATCTTTGACTAGGGATAGGTATGACCTCTGGGAAGATACTCTCTTTGGCAAACTGGGTAGAGACTGGATTTTCCAATAACCTTCCCCCAAGATGCAGTTATATTGCTCTTTCTTAAAGCTCCCTCCCTTACGGTTTAAATGCCACCTTAAAGGAACCCAAGAAACTGAATGATACTTAACTGCTTGTATGGCAAAGCTGCTGAATTGACACTGGCCTTTGAAACTTGTCAATTTAGTAGAGCGCCCATTATCGGCAGAGCCCGAAGCCTCAATCTGCAGCAATTGCCCGCTAGGCCCCACTTCTTCTGAGGGTATATAAGACCCCACTGCCAAGGAAGCAGGAGGCACTGCTTTGTTGTCAATTCCAGCTGCTCTGCTTTTCTGAGTGTAAAATAACAAAAGAAGAGCTTGCATCCAAGGAACATGGAATCAAAGAACCTTGGGTTTGGAAGGGACCTTAAAGGTCATCTCTGCAGACTCTGATGCCAGAATCTGCTCTTAGCATCTCAGGGTGCTTTGTCTGGTGACAAGTGCTGTGACACCTTAGGCAGTCCAATCCCTTCAGTGAGTTACCTAGTAAGAGACAGTCTTAGAAAAGACTGAGCCCAGGCCTGAGAGGGCAGCATTTGTGCATCTGCTGGGCCAAAGCCAGTTGCCTTTTGCAGCTTATTTTTGCATTAGGGGAAAATTAAGGACGGACTGAGATACGTTTTCATTTCATAGGAGGTGCATCCAAATAATCTAGGCACAAGATCATTCTAGGGTAGTCAGACTTATGAACACATTTTATCTATGTAACCAGTATCCTCAAATGCCTACCCCACCTGACTCATTTAGATTTTGGAAACAATCTTTTACTTCCCCACGCAGATAAACATTTGGAAGAAACCCTGGTTAAACTCCTAAATTGAAATTTAAGTATAAAACCACAATATGAGAGGAATCCCAGCTTTCTAAGGACATGTTATCTTGGTAGATGCTATATTACAGTTAGGGGAGCATGATTTTTTTTTTAATTAAAACAGGGAACAAAACAAAAAAAAACCTCAGACCTCTCAGGATTAACCTGCCCTACACACCTTGCAGAACAGCTGAGCATTTGACTGGCAACTCCTTGTGATAAGTAAGCTAAATGAAGTTGTTTCCTACCTGAGAGGTTGCAGCATCCCTTGGCATAGGAGCTCAGAAAATGCTAGATGTTGGTGATCTGATCAACTTTGACCTTGTGGGATACACCATATGGTACCTGACTTCAGAGCTCAGTGTGAGTCCCAAATGGTTCTTGAGATAGGCTTGAAGCAGATCTTTGAAGTCACCTGCTTGGTGGCACATCACAACAAGCGGGGCTGTCTGCTGCACTGCCCGTGCTGCCGCCACATACCCCGGAAGGCCAACTTCTGAGGAATGCTGCCAGACTGATTTAATGACCAGCAGGGGAGGTGAGTAATCTCTAACCTTAAAAGACAAAAAAGAAAAAAGAAATCAACACCTATTGTTATTTAATATGGGAAGCTCTGAATAATATGTCCTTGCCTTCAACTGTAGAATTCATATTTTGAACCAAAGGAGACAACGAGGGAATAAAGAATCTATTTTTGTCTTCTTGATCTCTAAGAAATCCCCTGGAGAATATTGTTTCTGCTATTTTTAAAAGATCCCCATTGTCAGGTCTTCCACTTTAGGTAAAATTTGTAAGCTCCAAGTACAGTGGAAACAAGGATTGGAATGCAAGCCCTTATCTTTGAGGGGTGGGGGGTTGATATCAGAAAACACCTGTAGGGGAGTGGGAAATAAGATAGGAACTAGCGGGAAGCCAATCAAGGGAGCATTATCAAGCAAGTGTCCACTGTGCACAACTAGGGGCTCAGTCTCATTGGGGAACACTGGGAAACAGTGTAGAACATGTATACAAGTTATCTCAGCTGTGGGTGAGGAAGCCAGATATTTATCCATTAACTCCCCATCCATCATTGGTTGATCCAGCTGCATCAGGGCCATTGAATCGGTGCAACTTTAGGTGCTGTATGTGCCCCTACAAGAATCATTAAAAAAAAAAAAGTCTCAGACCGAGAGCTGCATGTGTTTTCAGTAAGTGACCTTGGCATGTAGAGGTGATTGTGAGCTGGAAGAATATGGGTGGGACACTGAGAGCATCTGTCATAAGGGTCTTATGCCCATCTAGGCTTAGAAATCTAGCAATTTAGGGCCCATGTTCATAAGGGATGTTCATCCCGTCATTCAACAAGATGGACATGAAGCTTAGAACGTACACTGCAGAATGATTCAGCATAGCTGTTTAGTTATTCTTGAGTTTGACAAGCAACTACCATCTTCAAGTTTGCCAATGGATGCTGGTAAAGATGATTCCAAACAGGGCCGGACACCTCCAGGACTTGTCTAGTGTGCTGGTGGGTTTGTGTATATGCCAGGCCTCCACATTTGAATGACATGTATCCAGTCATTCTTCTCTTTATGAACTCAGTCGAAGTATGCAGGCCTACCTTCAAAGCCCCATCTTCACACATTTACTTTTGTAAATGCCCTCATTCCTTACTCCTCACTGGAAACACTCTCACTCTCTAAGGTCTAACTCATGTGTGTCCTACATCATGAGGCCTCCCCAGCTTCATGGATTTCCTTAAACATATCTTTCAGTCATATTCACATTCCATAATGCTAAACTATAGACCATTGTCTTAGTCATCTAGTGCTGCTAAACAGAAATACCACGAGTGGATGGCTTTAACTAAGAGAAATTTATTCTCTCACAGTCTAGGAGGCTAGAAGTCTGAATTCAGGGTCTGGAGGAAGGTCCTTGTCATAAATCTTCCCCAGTTGAGAAGCTTCTCAGCACAGGGGCCCTGGGTCCAAAGGACGCACTATTCTTCTGGCTTTTGTTTCTTGGTGGTATGAGGACCCCTGTCTCTCTGCTCACTTCTCTCTTTTATTTCTCAGAAGACATTGACTTAAAACACAACCTAATCCTGTAGATTGAGTCCTGCCCCATTAACATAACTGCATCTAATCCTGCCTCATTAACAACACAGAGGTAGAATTTAAAATACATAGGAAAATCACATCAGATGACAAAATGATGGACAGTTAACACAATACTGGGAATGATGGCCTAGCCCTGTTGACACACATTTTTAGGGGGTTATAATTCAATCCATAACAGCCATCACATAATTTGTTGTATTGTCCTTCGATAGTTTCTCTGGCACAATGTAAGCTCTTCAAGGGTAGGAACGATGTCTGATAGTCCCGAATCTCTCCTGGAGCCTAGCGGATCGTGGAGTGTACAGCACATGCTTAATAAGTTGTTACAGGTTGATGGCTTCTAGAATGGGAAATGTGCTGGCCCTTCTGACTAACTGATTTTGGGCCGATATCATTTTTCCTGGTAGAATGAACTTGTGATTTCTTTAGATCTGTCTTCATCTTTCATCCTTGACAGATCTTGGTTTCAAACTTGTTGATAAGCAATCAGCATCCATTCTGCTTCAGGATCTGCTGACATATACTTTATATGAGGATAAACTCTTAGAAAATCAAACACCTGACCACCTCCTCTGGGCCAGGTACAGTCTGGGAAGGCAGAAGCTTGACCCCAGTCTCTAGGAGTGCTCCCTTCCCATGTCGGAGGGTGGGATACTCCGTAGTCAGGGACGGATTACCCAATCAGCAAGCACAAGTGAGACCGTGCTTACCTTGCTGACTGGGTGATCCGCCCTTGTCAGGATTATAAATTAGGAAACAGGCTTTGATTCTGTAGGGAGGTTCTGTAAGGGTTGGAGAGAGACAGATGCCAGTCATGTCTAGAAGCAGAATCTTTGATGTGAAAAAATGTGAAGTTGTTCACTACAGATGATCTGCTAAGCGAGGTAAGCACTGTGCTTACTTTGCCTATTGGATATTCCACCCCTGGGTGTAATAGCATCACCCACACCTACTTCTGGTAAGAGTGCAATGAGATAAGGTATGGGAAGGCCCTGTGTAACCACAGCCCTCTGTAAGGTGTGTTATCATTATTACTATTTGCTTTGAAAATGGGCATTTTTTCCTTACATTTGCCAGCTCTTTCAGAGCCATTATTGCCTGTTGAGTAAATACACATGTAGGCATTTTTTTTCTTTGATCCAACAGGCAATAATGGGTGTTCAATCTACATTCTCAATACTCAGATTGGCAATTTGTTGGTCTTTAATGACTCCATCTGAGTCATTACAGACTATTGGATTCATTCTGCTGCTGAGCACGCAGCTCCTCCTCCTGCAGAAAGTTCTTAGCAGGCAGAGCTGTCAATGGGTAGATTGCATTCTAGCTCATCAAGGTGGTTTCTTGGGGTTCAGAACCTCATCTTCATGCTTGGCGGGGCTTTACACACAAACAAAGCCTTCACTGCCTGCTCAGGGAAGTGTCTTTGCAATTAAAAGCTCTCAGAGGTTGTGAGCTCTGGTTTTAAGCTTCTCTTTGCCACTCCTTAAAAGTCAAGCCAAAAAGGGATTCTGTAGCAATTTAGGTGAAAGGAGCCCTAGTGGCTAAGTGGTTAAGTGTTTGGCCACTAATCCAAAAGGCTGGTGGTTCAAAACCACTAGTTGCTCTGTGGGAGAAAGATGAGGCAGTTTGCTACTGTAAAGATTACAGCCTTGAAAACCCAGGGGCAATTCTGATCTGTCCTATAGGGTTGCTGTGGGTGGGAATTAACTTGAAGACAATGGATTTTGATTTGGTTTGGGTTTAGGTGAAAGAGTTGCTAATTATCCTCTTCCACTGAATTTACAGGGCTGCAGTGTTTACATGGGAGATGTTGCTGACATAGTAGATTTGCAAGCACTTCAAAGAGGAGAGTGTCCTCACAATTGCCAGAGATCAGGAGAAACAGGCAGAGTGATAACTGTAAAGCCCTCTGAAACTGTGAAATGTTGTAAAATGTCGCTGACTAGGGGTTTTGATCATTTAGGTCAGTGTGCTTCCCTACTGCCACCCCTTTTTTAAAATGTCTTCTTATAAGATCCTAAAAGAAATCTATAATTATTTAGGTTCAAAATCAAATCCAGAAAGAAAAGTCCTTTGCCTCTCTGGTTCTCTGGAAACCCTGGTGACATGGTGGTTAAGAGCTACAGCTACTAACCAAAAGGTCGGCAGTTTGAATCCACCAGGCACCCCCTGGAAACTCCTTGGGGCAGTTCTACTCTGTCCCATAGGATCGCTATGAGTCGGAATCGACTTGACAGCAGTGGGTTTGGTTTTTTTTTTTTTTAAGCTGGTTCTCTATGCCTAAACTCTTCAAACAAAACTAACCTCAGTGTAAGTGAGGGTTAGCAATGCTTTTCAACTTCCGAATCCCCTGGCAGTTGTATTAACATGCATATTCTGATTCAGTATGTCTGGGTGGGGCCTGAGATTCTGCACTTAACAAGTTTCTGGGGATGCTGATGTTGCTGACCTGAAAAACCAGACTTTGAGTAGGGCAGTGGATTAGTGCTGAATCTTTGTACAGCCTGACCCACTGCCAATTTCTATTGTTCCATAAAGCAGTGGTTCTCCAATCTGAGCAGATATCAGCTGGAGGGATTGTAAAAACACAGATTATTAGGCCACACCCTCAGAGTTTCTGATTCACTAGGTCTGAGTGAGGGCCTAAGAATTTGCTTTTCTAACAGGTTCCCAAGGCAATGCTGTTCCTGCTGGTCCAGGAACCACATTTTAACAGCCACTGCTATAAAGCATCCTAGTAATTAGCTGCTAGAACTAACTCCGAAAATGCAGTCTCTCCCTGTAAAATCTGGCCACAGATACAACATGGTGCTAAAGTTATTTGCTCAGCAGTTAATTCTGAATGATGCTATAATAGCTATTGTGCGAAGCGTGCTACATACATCTGAACCTTTGAAGTTTGCTGTTTAAGGCAGGCACGTTAGACAGAAGGGCCTGCTTGCTGCCTGTCGCCAGGTGCTAGAGTTTAGGAGAAAGGGGCTAGTAGAGGAAAGGATACCCTGAAGTGAAAGAAGGGGGATACTTCCTCCACGTGCATGTGCGCGCGCGCACGCACGCACACGCGCACACACACACAAAGAGTAGAGTTGTTACTGTCAACATGTGATTACCAAAGCGTCCTTTCTTCCAAAGACTTCCCACGTGAGGTCACCTGCCATTTGCCTTTGCAGGAACTTCTTTAAATCAAACCAGAAGACACAGCAGGTACAAATAGGAGCTACGTGTTGTGTTTTCCAGATAGGATTCAGCTCTGTGGCTATCAGAGGTGAGGTGTCCACAGGGAGGGCCCTGACAGCTAGTATTCAGTATCAACAACTGTTTGATATCAGTGTTAAGAGAGAAGTGAAGAACTGGAATGACATTCAATAAGTAATGGCTTTGCCATAGTGGAGTGAGCATTATTTCACAACCCCAAAGTTATATGTTTACATAAATTAATGTGTTTAATGGTTTTAACTTTAAAGTGTTAAAAAGCAAAGATGTCACCTCGAGGACTAAGGTGCACCTCACCCAAGTCATGGTATTTTTAGTCTCCTCATATGCACGTGAAAGCTGGATAATGAATAAGGAAGAGCGAAGAAGAACTGAAGCCTTTGAATTATGGTATTGGTAAAGAATATTGAATATACCATGGACTGCCAGAAGAATGAACAAATCTGTCTTGGGAGAAGCACAGCCAGAATGCTCCTTAGAAGCAAGGGTGGTGAGACTGCATCTCACATACTTTGGACATGTTATCAGGAGGGACCAGTCCCTGGAGAAGGACATCATGCTTGGTAAAGTAGAGGGTCAGTGAAAGAGGAATATCTTCAATGAGATGGATTGACACAGTGGCTGCAACAATGGGCTCAAACATAGCAACAATTGTGAAGATGGTGCAGGACCAGGCAGTGTTTCATTCTGTTGTACGTAGGGTCACTGTGAGTCGGAACTGACTTAGCAGCACTTAACAACAACAACGACAGTTTACAACCTCTAACACAGAATTTTGGGGTTGTGAAACAATGCTCACTCCACTCTGATCAAGTCACTTAACCTCTTTGAGGTCTCAATTTTCTCATCCATAAAATAAAATATCGTCACCATGAGGTTGTAAAGATAAAAAGAGAATATGTGTGTGTGATCAAACTTTATAAATTACAGTGTGCCTAAGGCCACATAAATCTCTCACAGTATCTGCTCTGAATGCACACGTTTGTCCGGAGCAAGAGAACAATCGCCTAGGAATTCTCAGGAAGAAAGAATAGGCACCTTAGTCACCCAATCAACATATTATGCATCAGTGTCTCCTTCTGTAAAAAGCGCCTTTACTGTCAGGGAGGGCCTTTTACTAACCAGAAGATTTGCTGACATGACCTTTTACTCACAGATGATATAATATCGTGTCAGTCCATAGTTTTACTTTAAATGACCTGAGGAGAATAAAAAATGGCATATCTGATCATCCATTGTCTACACTTCTAAAACCTTAGACCTGCACTGTCTAATTCAGAAGGCACTAGCCACATGTGGCTATTTAATTTAAATTTAAATTAATTAAAATTAAAAATTCAGTTCCTCAGTTGTACTAGCCACTTCTCAAGTGCTCCATAGCCACATATGCCAGTATTAGGCAGTTCATATAAAGAACATTTCCATCATCACAGAAAGTTCTCCTGGATAATGCTGCTTTTCACAGATGAAATGACTGACACATAATAAGATCACATAGCTTAACCGGTAAGTGATGGGACCAAGATTCAAACACAGGTCTGGCTTCTCATGTATCATTTTTAAAGACTGCCTCATGAAATACAGAAATAGTTGAGTAAGGCATGATCTCTACGGTTGGGCAACTTATGGTTTAGTGGTGCTGGCAGACACGTAATCCCCTTTTATGTGATCCCCTAACTTATTTTATTCTACTTTATGATACAAAGTAGAATAAAATAAGTTAGGTAATAGAAGTTTAAAATTCACTGAAAATATGAAAAGGGTGCTTAATTCTAACAGGTGACATTCAGGAAGGCTTCATGGAAGAGTTGGTATTTGAACCTGATCTTGAAATAGTATTTCTCTGGATAGCAGAGTAAGGGGGAACTTTGGTTTCAGCTCTGACATGTTAAAACTTGAAAGTCACCACTCTCATTCTTGGAAAAAGAAAACTGGCCAAACTGAAAATCACCAGCTTTTCTTGGACCTATCAGAGAACTGGGATCACAGGACAAACTCTCACCTCAAATTCTGGAGAGATGGGCACATTTCACAGAGAAAGACAAGATGTGCTTACCTGCCAGAAGCCCCTGGAGCCATAAACTGGTAGGAACACTAAATGGTAATTTTAACAACTTTTTGGAGGCTAGGTATAGATTAACATGATAGTGAGAAAGTCTTGGGGCCCCCAGTCACAGTCTTTGTGGGGGCCTCACACTTTCTTGGGCTTTCCCTCCAGAAACCCCATCAGTTTCTCATGGTGAAGATCCTGAGAAAGATCCCCCTGTAGCTCCAGCAGGGGGAGAGAAATAGTAATCACTGCAAAACCCACCCAGAGCTTTCTCCGAAACAAAGGCCTGCTCTTTAGGGAAAAGGACTTTCCAAGAGCACAGTTCTGAAACTTTGTCCAGGTGAGGGAAGGAAATTCCTCCCCACTGCATCCCTCTTCAGCCTCCCTGTATCACCTGATGGGTGGGGGGGGGGGTTGGGGGAGAATCATAGTCAACAGGGGTCAGGGATTCAAGGAAATAGATTGGGAACACCGCAGCCAGGAAAGAGAGCCAGGGACAGAGGGAAAAACTATACCACTGGAGAAATACTTGTGAAGGTCCCAGCCCTGAGACACAGACCCACTAAAAGACCGAGATTTAATCAAAAGATAATATAGCATTTCTCCTCCCTGCACCTTACCACTACACCAATAGGCTCCAGTATAATAACAGTAGATTATAGCTGAAAGAGCTGCAAGACACAAACTCTCTCTGAGGAGGAGTACAGTACATAGAGAGGCCCAAAGTTGAGACAAAAACAAGGACAATATAGGATTTTTGAAGCTTCTGAAACAACACACATTAAATACATCCCAACTCCTAGCCAGATTAGCATAAGTCCTCACACTAAGGGCCTATTTATCTCAGGTCCTATTAACCAAAACCCAAAGCCAAATCCATTGCCACTGAGTCGATTCTGACTCATAGCGACCTATAGGACAGAGCAGAACTGCCCCTTAGGATTTTCCAGGCTATGAATTTTTATGGAAGCGACTGCCACATCTTTCTCCCACGGAGTAGCTGGTGTGTTCTAACTGCCAGCCTTTCAGTTAGTAGCTGAGTGTTTTAACTACTGCACCACCAGGGCTCCACTATTAACCAATACAATATATCCATTTTTTTTTCAACAAAATATGCCAAAAGGAAAAAATAATAGTCTGAAGAGACAAAGAATAATCAGAACCAGACTCAGGCATGATGCAGATGTTAGAATTATCAGACAGGGAATTTAAGATAACCATTGTTTAAGACTTTATTGAGAAAAGTAGACAACATGGAAGGACAGATGGGTAATATAAGCAGAGAGATGGAAACTCTTAGAAAGAATGAAAAGGAAATGCTAGAAATCAAAAACACTGTAACAGAAGTAAAGGCTGCCTTTAATGGACAATTCAGTAAACTCAACATGGCCAAGGAAAGAATCAGTGAGCTTGAAGATAGGTCAATAGAAATTTCCCAAACTGTTAAAGAAGTTCTTCAGGGAGAAGGAAAATTATATAGGTCAGAAACGTGGGTCTACATAAAGAAAAGGACATTGGAGAAGGGGAAAAAAATGAAGGTAAAATAAAATCTTTTTATTTTTCTTGTTCTTAATTGATCTAAAAGATAACTGTTTAAAGCAATAATAGTAACAATTTATTGGATGATTATAGCATATGGATAAGTCAAATGAATGACAGCAATATCACAGGGAAGAGCAGGGAGGAATTGGGAACATTCTGTTATAATGTAACTGTACTACACATGAAGCAGTATAGTATTATTTGAAGGTGGCCTTAGTTAAAAGTGTGTATTTTAAACTCTAGGGCAGCCACTAAATTTTTTTTAAAGAAGTATAATTAATATCCTAGGAGAAGAGAGAAAATGGAATCATAAAATGATTAATTAAAATCGGAGGCAGAAAAAAGGGGGAAAAGAAACAAAGAACAGATGCAATGACTAGAAAATAGTTACAAATGTGGTAGATATGAATCCAACTATGTCAATAATCACTTTAGATGTGAATGGTCTAAATATACCAATTAAGAGAGAGTTTGTTAGAGTGGACTAAAAAGTAAAATTAAGACCCAACTATATGTTCTAGTTTTATATGTTCTCTACAAGAAACCTACTTTAAATAGAAAAACTCACACATAGTTTAAAAGTAAATTAAAAAAATATTAAAAAAGGCAATAGAGAAAGATATACCATGCTAACACTAATCAAGAGAAATCTGGAGTAGTTATATTAATTTTAGACAAAGCAGGCTTCAGAACAAGAAACTTATTAGGGATAAAGAGGGGAATTACATAATGATGAAGGAATTAATTCTCCAAGAAGCCATAACAATCCTAATGCACCTAACAAATGAGCATCAGAATACATGAGGCAAAAACTAATAGAACTGAAAGGAAAAATGGGCAAATCCACTATTACAGTTAAAGGCATAAAATCAGTAAGGGTACCGATGACCTGGATGGACAGAGTAAGAAGGATATTCAACATTCTGAAGAGAGTCATGATCTAACTTTTATAAGGATAGCTAGAAGTGTTGAGGTTAAATTGAAGAAAGGTTTTGGAGATAGGGAGAGCCACTTTTCCACCCAGGAGACTGTTGTAAGTCTGTAAGCAGGAAGCCTGGACTAGGATAGCTGCAGAAGGAGAAGAAAGGGGATAGATTAGATCGCTGTTTTCCAAAACGTGTTTTGGGAAGGTCCCTTTGGTGATCCAAAAATTTTGGGTTCCGTGGCCAAATAACTTGGAGAAACAATACCTGTGTTACCCTATATTGGATCCCCATAGTGAATGCACATTAGCCTATTAAAGGCTCTAAGAAGTTCCTCTGTAAAGAGATCTACATGTATTTAACTTTGTCCAGCTCAGCATTTGGCAAATGTATTTGATTATGGATACTTTTTAGTTTCTTGACCACTCCTATTAACATCCCTGGTGGCATAGTGGTTAAGTGCTATGGCTGCTGACCAAAAGGTCAGCAGTTCAAATCTGCCAGGCTCTCCCTGGAAACTCTACGGGGCAGTTCTACTTTGCCCTATGGGGTCGCTATGAGTTGGAATCGACTTGACGGCAGTGGGTTTGGGTTTTTTTTGGTTTTTTATTAACATCCCAAGGAACTAATGTGCTTCAGAATAGACACAGAAAGTACTAGCTCCAAAATAGGAAGATGGATTCAATAGGGCTTAGGGTTCATTGGATCTGGGTATAAACCAGGGCTTCAAACCTGTTCATTCCAGTTTGAACCCCTGCTGATAATTTGCATTTCTAACAAGTTCCCAGGCAATGCTAATGCTGCTGATTAGGAACCAATTCTGAGAACCACACTAGTGGAGCAGTGGTTCTAAAAATTTGTCATACCTAAGAATCACCTGGAAATTTTGTTAAAATGTAGAGTTCCAATTCAGTATATCTGGGGTGGGAATGCAAATTCTGAGCAGGCGGTTGAAATGGAATGAACCACTTCCAGAAGCCCTGGTTGAAATACTGACAAAACCTGAATTTGCAAATCTTCAGGAGACAGATGGAAATTCAGATCTGGAGTTTGGAAGAGAGGTGAGGTGTGGATGTTAACTGAGGAATTGTCACCATAAAGGTGACAAAGCCAAGGGTGTGGAATTCATTGTACAGGAAAAGTTTATTCAATGACAAGATCAGAAGTTTCAGAGATAGGCAGGCAAAGGTAGTGGAGTCAGAAGGACATTGAGAAAGCCAGGTTGAGGGGTAGGAGAGGAGAAAATTGTGTCATGGAATGTATCAAGGGAGAGAGGATGAGGTTCTGTCAAACCATGGATATTTATTGAGCACCTTCCGTTTGCCAGGCACATAGTATAGGATGCAACAGTGAATAAACTACGCCCCATGCCTTAATGGAGCCTACTGGATTTCCACGAAAATCTCAACATCCTTAATCATCTCAGATATTTTTAAAGTACTTCTCTGACATCATATTATTGACTTAACTGTATGTATCTGCTGAGAAGTTAAGGAAGATGAAGATAAAGCCATTGGATTTATCTGCTTAGAAGTCATTGTCAAGTTTTGGTTGAGTGCTGGGATAGTCTAGACTGGAGTGGTTTGAGAAGTTGAGTGGGAAGTGAGGAAATAAAGTTAGCAAGCATGAATCACTCTTTGAAGTGTAGCTGGAGATGCAAATAAACGTAAAGGGCTCTTTAAAGAAAGGGAAATAGGGCAGAAATTGGAAAAGAAGTGGGGTCAACAAGGCTTTTTTTAATATGGGGGAGGCAGGCATTCTTCAAAGTTCTTGGGAAGACCTAGTAGAGTTTGAGGATATGGGAGAAAAGGGGATAAATTGTATGAGGGAGTGGGGAAGGAAAGCCAGAATACATTGAAAGGAATTGGCCTTAGAGAGACAAGAGGGCCATGGGCTTGATTTTCAGAGGAAGGGAGGATGGGAGCAGATGTAGATATTTTTATAGATATGGTGAAAGCAAGTTGAGGGTTATTCCTATCTGATGGCTTGGGTTTTTTCTCCAAGATAGAAAACAAGGTCAGGAGCTGACAGTCAGTCTTCTTAAGTGCTAAAGAAAGAGAACATTTTTCTAGTATCTGTCAACTTGGAGGCCAACTGGCAACAGATTGAGAAAAGATCAGGTAGTAAAGTGGAAGCAATCTCTTTCATGGAATTTGGGTTTGAAAGCAAGGAGACAGTTTCTCCTCATTTGTCTCAAGATGGACAAAAGTATAGAGAAGAAATTGAAGTGGAAGTGAGAGGCAAGTTAGGAGAGTTCACAGTATATGTATTTAAATTTTAAAAGAAGAATATGGATAATATGGAAAGAAGGATTTCTTAACTCCAGGAGTTGTTCAGCATTTGAATGGCTCATCAGAGAAGACTTACATGACCTAAAATGGCTAAAATAGAGGTTGGGACTGTGTATGGAGGCAGTGTCTGACCTCCTTTAATTTCACAATGGGGAAGGAGAATCAAGACCAACAGCCCAAGACTGAGTCCTATGAGGCGAAGGTCAGACATGCCTCCTCTCTCTGCCATCTTTACCAATTCTGACACCAACTGTCCCTCCCACGGCACTCTACTTCTCTGCTGGGTTCGATAATTCATTGCAATGGCCACACAGAACTCACAGACAATACTCACAATTATAGGGTTTATTAGGGAAGTAAGAGTTACACTTCAGGCTCAGGAACACTCAGGATACAGTTCTTCTATCAGGACAGCCTCTTCCCAGATGTGACTGCAGGCACGTCTCTCCCTGGCAATCGGCCTCTGCCCAAAGGCACTCAGCGTTCTCTCTCTGTGGGCTGGGAATCCCACTATGCTGTCTCTGCTGCTGCTTCTCGCTGCCTTTAGTGTTACACTTCTCTCTGTCTCCTGGTTCTAGGAGCTTCTCAGTGCAGGGATTTTGAGTCCAAAGGATGTGCTGGCTCTGGCTGCCCTTCTTTGGTAGTGGTGGGGTCTTCTCTTTCCCACCTCTGGGATGACTCATTTCAAGCCCAGCAGGATGGCAAAACTGACCAATCCCTTTGGTGGGCCACAATCACCCTATCAAACAGTCCCGCCCAATCACTTGGGTTGGAGTTACAAGACCACAGCTGGAAAGGCCACATGCAAAAGTCATCTATCACACTGCGCTTCGTGACCTCCAAGGGTCACCAAACCAAAACCCCTTGCTGTCGAGTCGATTCCAACTCACAGCGACCCTATAGGACAAAGTAGAACTGCCCCATAGAGTTCAAGGAACGCCTGGTGGATTCGAACTGTGGACCTTTTGATCAGCAGCTGTAGCGCTTAACCCGTGTGCCATCAGGGTTTCTACTAGCTATGTAACAGAGGAAACACCTAAGCTCATCCACTTCTTAAATGAACCCAAACTTTGTTTGAGATCTGCAGACAGGATGGTTTATATTGGTTCTGATAAAGCTGCTTCAGCCTGGAAGGGGAACAAGGAAATGATAGACTTAGAATTTAAAAGTCTCTTTATTTCTAATTCCCATGTCCTATTCTTTCTTGGGAGCCCTGGTGGCATGGTGGTTCAGAACTCGGCTGCTAGCCAAAAAGGTCGGCAGTTCGAATCCACCAGCTGCTCTTTGGAAACCCTATGCGGCAGTTCTACTCGGTCCTCTAGGGTCACTATGTATCAGACTCTACGGCAATGGGATTTTTACGGGTTTATTCTTTCTAGAACTGCATATATTAATATGTGCCTGTGGATTCCCTCGAGAGCTGGGCTGGAAAAGCACTGCTGTGGTTTTTTGCTTTGTTTTAAATTGCCACAGCATCTTTACTTTTACAGACATAAAAGCACATATAAGACTCATTTTAACAATCACCTATCCCCACATATTCTGGTTTGCCTTGTCTGCATTTTTTTTTTCCTTCAAAACTGTTCAAGAGCTAGCTAGTACTTTTTTGCTTAATCACTTCTCAATATTTAACTAGGTTTTAGGACATGCAAGAGGAAGCTGTTTAATGCATGCTGGTGATGCCAAGGAGACTGAAAGTTAATAGAGTATGTTGGCTCATCCAGAATGTTTTTGTTCTTTGAGTATTGTATGCCTCCTCTTTGCTCGCTCTGTGCTGGGAGCTATGGTATAACAATAAGATTCAGTTCTTGTCCTCAAAGAGCTGAAAGAAGATATCTTTATAATGGGGCAAGTAATGACACAGATGTACACACACACAGGGGACCAGGGAGGGCCTAATAAGCATTTCCAGGGTAGGCTTCCTGAAAGACGTGATGCCCCAGCTGAGCTCATGACTCCTCAAAAGTCCCAAGTCCTAGGAAAGAAGGCTGGGAATTGTGATTTGGCTGCTCACTATGCTGCTCTTACAGCAACAGTCTCAGTTTCTTACTAGTGCTGACTTTCAGCAGCTTCTCCCCCAGAATAAACCCTGGTGGCGTAGTGGTTAAGAGGTACAGCTGCTAACCAAGAGGTCCGCACTTTGAATCCACCAGGTGTTCCTTGGAAGCATTATGGTGCAGTTCTACTCTGTCCTATAGGGTCACTATGAGTCAGACTCAACTTGACAGCAACGGGGTTTTTTTGTTTGTTTGTTTCTCCCCCAGAACACAGGACAGGGCTCTAAAAAGTGCCTTGAAGACCCTTCCTGCCTCACATCAAATAAGTCACTGCAGAATATAATTTTTAGTAAATTTCACCATGGATCCGCCCACCAAAAGAGAAATGTTGCTTTTCACAAAGAATACAATCCTCATGTTATGAGATAGGCACTTGCTCTGTGACAACACCACCACTAGACAGTCAGGAATAATACAGTATTTTCAGGCATTAAATTAAAACCATTATGCACCTCCTGAAGGAGCTCTGGTAGTACTGTGGTTAAGCACTCAGCTGCTAACTGAAAGGTCGGTGGTTCAAACCCACCAGCCTCTCTGTGGGAGAAAGATGTGGCAGTCTGCTTACATAACGATTTATAGCCTTGGAAACCCTATGGGGCAGTTCTACCCTGTCTTGTAGGGTCTCTATGAGTCAAAATTGACTCAACAGCAACAGGTTTGGGTTTTGGATGTGCCTCCTGAATAACAACTCCTGGGAAAAGGTGCCAGCTACATGTTCTGATTGAGATGTGGAGAGGTTCCAGGAATTACTGAGCACCTGTGATGGGATCCTCTGCCAGGCACTTTATCTATATTGTCTCATTCAGGAATCAACAACACTACAAGACAGGGATCCCATTTTGGTGATAAGGAAACTGAAGGAAGGGTAATTTGCTCAAGTTTATCAGATAGTAACTTAGTTGGATATGAACAATTAGTCTATACGACTCCAATGCCCAGCTCTTTCTAACATGCCAGGCTGCCTCTGGAGCTCTTCACCACATTCTTTACAGTCTCACTTATCTCAAACTTAGATACTCTCCTACAAATTAATAAGGAAAAAAAAAAAAACAAACAGCCCAATAATAAAACCGGCAAACGGCTTGAATAGGCGCTTCGCAAAAAAGGATAGCCAAATGGCTAATGAGCATGTGAAAAGGTGTTTAACTTCATTAGTCATCACGGAAATGCAAATTAAAATCAAAATGAGATACCATGACACAGCCACTAAAATGGTTAAAATTTAAAAAGACTGACAATACCAAGTGTTATCAATACCAAGTGTTGCTGGGAATGTGGAGCAACCTGCATTCTTGTACACTGTTGGCAGGAATGTAAAATGATACAATCACTTTGGAAAATATAAACTAAATACGTGCCTACTCTGTGATCCAGAAATTGCACTCCTAGATCTATATATTCACCAGTGCGCTGGGGCTGGCTTCTACTGTTTTCCTGAGATACTCACATCCCCTTGGTAGCTTGAAATTGGCCATGGTGGGGGTATTTACAAATGCTTACACATCAGGGCTATTTTTGTTGGAGAACTGATTGTTAAATATTTACCAGTATGCCACTGTATAAACCAGAGAGAAACGAGTGCACATGTCCACCAAAGTATATGTTCAAGAATGTCCATAGCAGTTTTATGTATAAGAACCCCAAACTGAAAAAGGTCTACCAACAGGAGAATGGAAAAATAAATTCTGGTATCTTTTTTTAAAAAATAAATTATGGTCTCTTCATACCACAACTGGAATACTACACAGCATTAACAAACTAAACACATACAAATAACAAACTGTAGATAAACACAAAAACGTGGATGAATCTCACAGGCAGTAAAAGAAGCCAAACACAAAAGAGTATATACTGTATGGTTTCATTTATAAGAAGCTCATGAACAAGTACAACTAATCAATGTTGACAATGTTAGAATAGCTTTCCTCAGGGAGTGGTTGGAGTGTTGACTGGGAAGGGACATTGACTAAGAAAGGAGTCTTCTGGGTGTTGTAGATGTTTTATGTCTTGATCTGGGCAGTGTTTATATGGATATATACGTATAAAAATTCACTGAACCATAGACTTAAGACTTGTGCACTTTATATATGTTATACCTCAATACTGAAGAGTATATACACACACACATACACATGCTCATGGACACATATTCTATTCACTGACCCTGTCAATAAGGGAGGAGACTTAGACTACCATTCCAGCAGGGCGGAGCATCCAACAATGGTGAGTACCAACAAGAAGAAAGGCAGCCTGATTTTGGAAGACAAATCAGGCTTAGTTTTACTGACATCTGACTGCCATCGTGGAGACTTTCAACACCTGTACTGGCAGCAGTGCTGATGCATGGAGAATTTGTCTCCAACATTACATACTCCCCAGACACATTTCTGCCTGGGAAGCAGTCCAGTGAACATATCAGCTGTCTCTCCCACACACCTACCACCATAGCAGCAGCAGTTCAGAAATATAAAGATAGGGGACTCTCACCCAACTTGGGCAATATTCCAGCACTTGCTATCAACAGAGAACACTGAAGCCTGAGACCTTACCTGCTGAGATGTTCCAGAAGCATGCAAAGAGGCTTCTAACTTTGTGTCTGAGCATTTTCTTAAAATAAAAGCCAAAGAAATGCCTGCTTCCTTTATCATTCTGGCAGAATGTAGGCCAAAGCCCTTCTGGAGGAGTTATGCTGCATTCTTGTCATCAGTATATCCTGGATGCAACATGTGATTAACTTAAAGGCTTAATGAAAAGACTGGACTATGCCCCAAATGAGGGATAAGTCCAGTTGATAGCATCAGGCCATCTACATTCAGGAACTTAACAGAGCCACTTGAGAAATGTTCATTGCATACCTACTGTGTGTAAGTTGGCATCTCAGAGAAATGTGTATACCATCAAAGGACTGAATATGAAGAGAAGCTCACAAGGTTCTAACTTTACTCCCTAAGGGTTGATTTTGTTTGTCTGTTTACATGACCATATTTGAATATACAAAAACTGGGAGTTGGTTTTAGAATGTGTTTTTAGAACACCAGGAATGTCTTGTAATTCCAAAGGTTTTGAGTGTTATTGAACATTGTCTTAGTTTGGGTTCCCCCAGAAGCAGACTCTGAAACAAGAAATCAGGTAAAAAGGCAATTTATTTGGGAGGTGAAGGGCAACCAGAAAGGGAGCACAGGAGTGAGACAGAAAGGTGGAGGCTATAATGGATGTGTAATTAAGCAGATGTTTATCTATCTTTCATTGACTATGCAAAGGCATTTGACTGTGTGAATCATAACAAATTATGGATAACATTGTGACGAATGGGAATTCCGGAACACTTAATTGTGCTCATAAGGAACCTATACATAGATCAAGAGGCAGTTGTTCAGACAGAACAAGGGGATACTGAATGGTTTAAAGTCAGGAAAGGTGTACGTCAGGGTTGTATCCTTTCACCATACCTATTCAATCTCTATGCTTAGCAAATAATCCAAGAAGCTGGACTATATGAAGAAGAACAGGGCATCAGGATTGGAGGAAGACTCATGAACAACCTGTGTTATGCAGATGACACAACCTTGCTTGCTGAGTGAAGAGGACTTGAAGCACTTACTGATGAAGGTCAAAGACCACAGCCTTCAGTATGGATTGCACTTCAACATAAAGAAAACAAAAATCCTCAAGACTGTATCAATAAGCAACATCATGATAAATGGAAAAAGAAAGAAGTTGTCAATGATTTCGTTTTACTTGGATCCATGATCAATGCCCATGGAAGCAACAGTCAAGAAATCCAATGACATATTGCATTGCGCAAATCTGCTGCAAAAGACCTCTTTAAAGTGCTAAAAAGCAAAGATGTTACTTTGAGGACTGAGGTGCGCCTGACCCAAGCCATGGTATTTTCAATAACCTCATATGCATGAGAAAGCTGGAAAATGAATAAGGAAGACCAAAGAATTGATGCCTTTGAATTATGGTGTTGGCGAAGAATACTGAATATAATATAGACTGTCAGAAGGACGAACAAATCTGTTTTGGAAGAAGTACAGAATGCTCCTTAGAAGCGAGGATGGAGAGACTTCATCTCATGTACTTTGGACATGTTATCAGGAGGGACCAGTGCCTGGAGAAGGACATCATACTTCGTAGAGTAGAGGGTCAGCAAAAAAGAGGAAGACCCTCGATGAGATGAATTGGCACAGTGACTGCAACAATGGGCTCAAATACAGCAATGATTGTGAGGGTGGCGCAGGACCGGGCCATATTTTATTCTGTTGTACACAGCATCATTATAAGTCAGAACCAACTCGCTGGCACCTAACAACAACAGCAACAATTAAGCAGGTGGGCGACTGGGGCACAATCTGGCAGAGGAAACTCTAGGAACCAGTTACAACATACTCACCTCAGAGTTATCTCATCCATGGGCAGGAAGCTGGGTATTTATAAACCGACTCCCATCTGTCATTGGTTCAGAGCTGCTCCCAAGGGGTCTTAATTCCTCAGCACTTCTGGACTGCAAAGCAGATGGCAAAGTGGGCTCTCTGACAAAGAAGTGTGGGTGCTCGCATTCAGAAGTCAGGCAGGTGTGCACTCAAGAGGTAAGGGCTAGAGGATATGAGCAGGGCACCAACAGCATCTGTTACAGAGAAACTTGAAGCAGCTGGCTAGGCACTTCTGCACTTGTACAGTCTATGACAGCACATTGGAAGTATGTGTACAGGAAAGTGAAAGGTCAAACATTGGCTAAATATGCATGTCGATAAATCTACAAGTGATAGATGGCACGTTAAGACCCAAATCTGAGAAATACCAAATGTGTGATCAGTACTATGGACCTTAAGGAAATCCTGGTGTCATAGTGGTTAAGTGCTACGGCTGCTAACCAAAAGGTTGGCAGTTTGAATCTACCGGGCACTCCTTACAAACCCTCTGGGGCAGTTCTACTCTGTCCTGTAGGGTTGCTATGAGTCTAAATTGACTCGACAGCAATGGGCTTGGATTTTTTTGGTTTTTTTTTTAACGGACCTTAAAGTTGTCATTGAATTCTACTACCTGGCTTGCTCTTTGTTCTAAGGTATCCAGATCTTTAAAATAAAAAAAAAAAAGTAGGACATAAACCATCTGGCTCCTTCAAGCCAGTATGACCACAATGCTCCAGACACTCATCTTACTAATGAACTAGTTATTGCATTAGTTTTATTCCATCTCCCAGTGTCCACTCTCCAGCCTTTCCAATCCATCTACTACCAAAGCCAGAGTGATCTTCCCAAGACACGATTCCAATCATTTCATCCCTTGTTTAAAATTCTTCATTGGCTCCCAGTTGCCTGCAGGACAAAGTCTGTCTTACCAATTTGGTGGACAAGGCCTTGTATAAGTGGACCTTGCTCACCTCTTTAGCTTTCCTCTCACTTCTCCCAATAGCTTGAATTACTTTCATTTCCCCTCACATCCTTTTTGTGTCTCGGGGACTTTGCCCATGCTTTTAACTTCCGTCTGATACACTCTCTCCACCAGTTCCACATCCCCATACCAAGCCTCAGCCCAAGGTTAACTCCTCCTTATCCTTCAGGTCTTAATTTAGTAGTCACTTCCTCCAAGAAGTTTTTCCTGATAGGCACAAGGCCAGCATGGGTGCCCCTCCCTTAATACCCTGAACTTCTTTCATCTTAGAACTCCACGCAGATTTTATAATTGCCTCATTGCTTGTCTTTATCTCCCATAGTTTGAATGCTCTGTAAGGACAGACCTATATCTATCTCACATGGCCGGATGCAAGATTTACTAATAAATGCATTGCCATTGAGTTGATTCTGACTCATAGCGACCCAATAGGATAGAGTAGAGCTGCCCCATAGGGTTTCCAAGGAGCACCTGGTGGATTCAAACTGCTGACCTTTTGGTTAGCAGCTGAATGCTTAACCACTGTGCCACCAGGGCTCTAGATTTACTAATAACCCATTGCCATCGAGTCTATTCCAACTCATAGTGGCCCTATAGGGCAGAGTAGAACTCCCCCATAGCATTTCCAAGGAGTGAGTGGCTGGTGGATTTGAATTGCTGACCTTTTGGTTAGCAGCCAGATGCTTAACCATTATGCCACCAGGGCTCCAGATTTATAGTTACTAATAAATATTCACTGAATGGATGAGTGAGAAGGTCCTCCTTCATCTGGACACTATATCCTCTCCAACTCTGTATTTCATTGCACACTACCCCACTGCTACACACACTATTGCGTATACCCCTATATCCCTCCCACCCACACATACCCTACATACCAACATACCAGACCCCCTGTACACCCGTTGCCCCTTTAACTACTCCTATCATGACCCTGTGGAACCCTGGTGGTGCAGTTGTTAAGTGATGCTCCTGCTAACCAAGAGGTTGGCAGTTCGAATTCACCAGTCACCCCTTGGAAACCCCATGGGGCAGTTCTACTCTGTCCTATAAGGGCTGCAATCAACTCAGTAGCAATGGGTATCACAGCACTGTAAGATTCTGCTTCACTGTGTAGTTTGCCTATGACTGAAGTTCCTCCACTAGACTCTAAGTTTCTTGAGGGTAAAACCACGTCTTACTGTTCTGTTCTGCCCAGGGCTTACATAATGCCTGATGTGGTCTAGACACTTAATACATGTTGAGTAAATGGATCATGGCTGTAATTGATGATGAAGTGAAGAAGACTTTCTCTGCATGACCTTTAACTCCCAATAAAGCAAAAAGACTCTGGTCTCCTGGTGGACTCCCTCCTGCCCAGTTTTTGAGACCTATCATAGACTTCACATCTGCAAGCCTTGAAAATTTTCATCAGCCAAGTCTGTAAGCCACTGTCAGCATTAAAGCAAGATAGAATCACCCATAGTGACATCTTTGGACATGAAAGCAATCTTTGCTCCTAGCTGGGTGAACCACTTCCAGAAGCCACATATCAGTGAGACAACTAAGTGGAAGCCATCTGTCAATTCCAGCAGAGCCATTGTGGTCAGGGCAGGTAGATGAAATGTTCTGGGAGTGCTGTGGATGCACTCCACCTCCTCAGTAATGAACAGAACTGGCCTGCAGGATAGCTGAGACCTACGAAATATCAGAACTTTGAAACACAAGGAAGTTAAAATGGCAAGAAGATAGGTGTGGTTGGAAGTGGTTAGAAATGGAAAGAGTTTTTCTAAATTCCTTTCCTGGAGGCCAGTCTAATGACAGGATAGTGTCACGTGTAATATTTTGTGTTCTATCAGCAGTGACAGGCTGCAAACCAAAGGATTGCTAACTCTCATCTTCTGGGAGGCATAAAGGGATGAAGTCACATTGGTGCTCACATCCTCTTAGACACCAGTAGATAGGGAGAGCATACATCCTGGATTGCCTCTTGCACTCTCAAAAGTGTTCCAGTTAGGATTATAAATTATATGGTTACCTTACCCATAGACAGCATTACAGCAGAGGCAGAATCTTCAAACAGACATAACCCTGGATAGTAGGTACTTGGAAGTTTTTATATTAGTCTGTAGAATTTTCCATATTTTTTTAAACTTCTCCCCTCCAAAAAAGAAGCCCAACAAACAAATATACATGAAAAATTCAAACTATCCTATAATTAAGCATAACACATAATTATTTCAGTACTCAATCTCCTACCTAAACTGTTTCTCTGGTTTTATATTTTTTAGATTATAGTCTAACCACATCCATTTGTCTAATGAGACCAGCCATTTGTCTGCAGTATGTAAGCGACAGGACCAAATTCAATGTCATCTGTTTGTTTAAGATGTAAATGATATGCATGTAGCACAGTAGCCTTTGGGTACAGATAAAGTATCACTCAATGTCACCAGAGAAAATATAAATCAGCAAGAAGGAACAAACAGTAAAGGTTCAGTGAACACATCTTTGTTGGGCTCCTTTTGTGTGTCAGGCACAGGAGTGAGTGAAACAAAGTCTCTACCCTCATGGAGCATATACATTCTGGTGTTAAACTGCCTTTGGGGGAAGGGAGATACCCAAGCCCTTTAGCACCCCAACTTAAACCTGATGTTTTGCAATAAACCCCTGAACTTTCAGTCGTTTATACTAATCCATAAAGTATTTGGGGACTTTTTCTTTTTTCTGGGGCGTTGGGAGGAGAGTTGCACATAGGATACATACAAGGTGCAAAGAATTCTATTTGGACTGATGAAAGTCTTGTCTCTTTTCACATCTGTTTTCTTCTGTCTCCAGCTGGTTGAGTGTGCTTGTCATTGGTAAGGGGTTGTAGCTTCTCTCTGAGGTTCCTGTTATAAATGTCCAGCATTTGCTGGGCTTCACTGTTCAGTACAGGCTGGAGTCTCGCTGCTTCTCCTAGGCTGCTTTGTTATGTTTGACTCCTTGATTTTGCCAAGTCACATTTCATGTTGAAAACTGACCATGCTTTAAGCCTAATACCTGGATGTATATATATCAATATCCAAATACCCAAAGCAGGAAGATTAAAAGAGAAAGTCTTTGCTTTGCCAAAGTAACTTCCATTATGGGACAATCTCCAGAGCCCAAGATTTGAATCTGGGCTGCTCCACTTACTAAATTTGTGACCATGGGCAAGTTATTTAAGCTCCTTGAGGCTCAGTTTCCTCACCTATAAATGGAGACATAATATCTACCTCCCTGAGTTGTGAGGATTAAATGAAATGATAGACGTAGCATTCTTTGCACAATGCCTAGCACTTAATACCTTTTTTCTTTGGCTCTCACAGTCTTCCCTTGCCTAGTCTGGCTTCCTTTGTTTGATGTGCATGGTCAACTGACAGGGCAGCTTACCCGAAGAAGACAGGATGATTTTTAGGCTGCGATCTTATACTGCGATTAGGGAGTTTCAACTTGTAAACACAAGCTATCCAGCTGTTTTCTTCAAACATTTGTACAGATGCATATTAACCCCATTAACTCCTTAGTCTCTCAGTAAAAATGCATGCAAAAATCTGACACCTTTATACTTCGTTGCATATACTCTTCAAGAACAACTGAGGAAGTTCATTGACTGAAGAAAAAAGTTGACTGGGGAGCAAGGCAAAACGGGATAGAAGCGAGAGTTTCTGTTTGTTCATTTTGTTTTTGGTTACAAACATTTACTATGTACCACTTGTGTGACAGACACTATACTGAGCAGTTTACATTCAATTTGTCATTTATCCTCCAATAGTCCTAATGAGATAGGAAATATTTTTGTCCTCATTTTAAAGATGAGGAAACTGAGGTACAGAGAGAGCTCTTAAGTAAACAGCTCAGTGCCCAGGATCATGTAGCTACTAAGTGGCAAAGCTGGGATTTGAGCCCAAACAGTCTGTCTCCATCATGCCATACCAGAAGGGTCAAAAACCCTAGCAACCTGAACTATCATAGCCTTAGACCGTTTGCTGTTTCAGATCTAAGAAAGAATGTCAGCAGCTGAGACACTACTATGATTTTTAAAGATGGCAACTTTGTATGAGAATCTTGGAAAGAGAAATATTCCAGGGGAAAAAATGCACTATCAGGTAACACAGTCTTTTCTGAATTATATTAAGTACTCACTCCTGTAAGCCTCATGGTCCATTCAGGAGAGCTGCTACCATGCCATTAGGTGGAACTTCATTCTCCTTTCTTCTTTCATCAGCCGTAATTTTCATTGTTCTCAAGCTCAGTGCCCATTAGAAACTTAGAAAAGCCTTTCAGGGAAAAAAAGAATAACCAGTGAGTCCATCAGATGGAATCATTTGTTCATAATTTTGTAGATTTAACATTATTCTTAATTATTTGCAGTTTAAAATATTTCAGGGATGTGGGCTATATGGAACCCCGGTGGTGCAGTGGTTAAGAGATAGGGTGGCTAACCAAAAGGTCAGAAGTTCAAATCCATAAGCTGCTCCTTGGAAAACCTATGCAGTAGTTCTACTCTGTCCTATAGGGTCGCTATGAGTCGGAATCAACTCGACGGCAACGGGTTTGGTTTGGGGTGGGCTATGTGGCATTTTGATTTTTTTTCATAAGCTAAAACAACTGAAGGTGTGAATTCCACTTGCATGCCGGGCTTATGCCCACAATATATGCCGTCCTGTATTTGCTGTGAAAAAGGGAATGAGTGGATATGCAGGATCTTTCCTAGCCTAGAAGTGTAGTCTTTTTCCCAAATGCCTGCCCTGGTATCACCAAACTGTCTCTTAGAAACCAAATAAAATAGATGCCAGCTAGGGGAGCTCAGGTTCTGATGGAACCTTGAGGGAGGAGGAGGGGACGGAAGGAAAAAGAATACTTTCTGAGCGTCAGTTGGTGAATCCCATAAAATTACCAATACTGAACCATTTTTGACCTACAGAAATGGCAATTTCATATGGTTTAACCTAATGCTAAATGCCAGGCCAGACGTCTTTTATATGTGATCACAGTTGCTCTTCATAGTGACCCTAAGAGGTAAGGGTTATCCCTATTTTACAGATAATGAAACTGAAGGAAATGCCTAAGGTCATTGTCTTAGCTTGGTTTCCCCCAGAAGCTGACCTAGACTCAAGGATTTGGATTTGATGCAAGTAGTATATTTGGAAGGCAATTCCAGGAAGCACTGAGAAGAGAGTGGCCGAATGAGACAGGGAAGGGAAGCAGTCAGTTATGGATATTATGGATACATTGTCAAGCTAGCTACCCTACCCTGTGGGCAACTGGAGCCCAATCCTGCTGGCAAACTCTGGGAAACCGAGAGAAACACATGCCTCAAAATTCTCCCACCTGGGGAACAAGGGAGTAGGATATTTATACACAAACTTTTCAATCGTAGGTCAAGGCTGTTTAGGACTGAGGTAGTATGTTAATGCCCCAGTATTTTCACATCAGGCTGAAAGTGGGACTGGTAATGCATTGAAATGGTAAGGGTGAAGGGATATGGACAGGTCCCCAACTCTGTCTGCTACAGCCCAATAGCTGGTAATAGCAGAGGCAGGATTTGAACTTGCAGCATGCTGACCTCCTAAGCACTATACATATAATGCTGTCAAATCATTAGATAGATAAGGTGCTCCAGGATACTAACCAGAGGAAATACCATTCCCTGCTTTTCTGTTATTTAATAAGAGCAATTACATTCGTGTGGCCCTCTAGAGTTTACAAAATGCACACACATCTATCACCTCATTTGGCCCTCATCATGCCCATGAGACAGATTAAAATCCATTCATTTATGAGACTTATTCATGTGCTCATTCCACAAATATTGAGTATGTGTTCCCAGCACCGTTCTAGGTACTGAGGATATATAGGTAGGCCAAACGAACAAATCCTCCATACTCACAGAATTCATATCTAGTAGGGCAGCAAAATAAAGAAATAAAGAGACATATCACTATAATGTCAGATCATGATTGGTGCATGGAAAAAGTTAAAACAAGAAAAGGTAATGGTGACAGGTGATGGTGAGAGAAGATTTCTTTTTTAACTTGGGGGTGGGTCAGGGAAAGTATCTACATTTGAGCTAAGAGATGAAGGAAGTGAGGGCTTGAGTTTTGCAGATATCTGGAGGAAGGATGTTCCAGGCAGAGGTGAGAGCAAGACAGGCAGTGCAACTGGAGCATGGCGGGATATGAGTCCAGAGAGGTAAGCAGGGGCCAGGTAAGGTACAGCCTCGTTGGCCACAGTCAGGGCTTGGATTTTTATTCTGAGCATGATGGGGAACCATTGGAGGATTTAGAACAGCAAAGTGGCATGATATATATTTTTAAAGGTTTATTTTTTATTTATCTCTAACTCATGTGGCCATCAAGACCCAGAACCAGAACTTAAGTTGAAGCTTTCTGACTCCTAATCCAGTGCTCTTCCCACTCAGGACTACAGTGTTCTCTAGACCTGGCTGTCCTTCCCACAAAACTCACTGCTGTGGAGTCAATTCCAACTCACAGTGACCTTATAGGACAGAGTGGAACTGCCCCATAGGGTTTCCCAGGCTGTAATCTTTAAGGAAGCAGACTGCCACATCTTTGTCCCATGGAGTGGCTGGAGGGTTTGAACCACCAGCTGTTCAGTTAACAGCCAAGTGCTTTAACCACTGTACCACCAGGGTTCCTCTGGATGTCCTTCAAACCAAAAACCAAACCAAACCCATTGCCATCAAGTCGATTCCGACTCACAGCAATCCTGTAGGACAGAGGAGAACTGCCCCATAGGGTTTCCAAGGAGCAGCTGGTGGATTTGAACTGCTGGCCTTTTGGTTAGCAGCCTGAGCTCTTTATCACTGTGCCACCAGGGCCCCTGTCCTTGGTAGAGTAATTCATGGTCTCCTGACCAAATCTCAGAATGGCTGTTTCCTGTTGCCTGTGCATTTGGTTCCTTGGGACTTTCCTTTGCCACTTAGCCAACGTGCTTTAACATTCTCCCATTTCAGCGAGCAGCCAGTCATACCCACAAACTTGCTTAACCAGTGTTTAAGCCTGAACATGAAGGTCAAGTGAAAATGGCAGGAATTTTAAATAACCACTCTAATCAGAAAGTTTCACTTTATCGATTTCCAGGCCTCATCACAGTATCAAGGATTTTGTGTTTGTGTTTTGATAATCAAGACCAAGTGAAATTTTCTCCCAGACAATGGAAATAAAGAGATTATTGGACCTGCAGTTTATAGTATCGTCTTTCTCATCTAGACCAACGTGAAATCAGGCAAAAGTTGCAATGAGAGTTTTATTTTCCTTTGTCATTACCACTTTTGTTTCTTTCTCAAATTTATTTGCCTCAAATCCAAAGCTGCTTTATTTTTTCAGCCAAGGCTGCAAAGATAAACTCAGACTGTTTGGGAAATTACAATATGGGGCTGTCTTGGCTGCTTTTTAGTATCAACACCTGCAATAAGAGTGTTCCCTCCCCCCCCCCCACACACACACACAATAAAGCAAGGAGTGAAACAGGCATTTCACTCTCCCAGACCTGCAATGGCATTGCAATATAGACAAAGGTACCATTTGTCATTTGTCACTGGTGCAGGTCAGCATGACAACCCCCCCCCCCACCACCACCACACTCATGCTGAGGAAGCACATGGATAGGTAGTCACTTGTTTGGCTATATCCACAGCTTCAACTTGGTGTCTTCCGAAAATGTAATGTTTCAAAGGCAGAATGATATTTCTGTTCACTTATTAAGGGATGACTAACTTGCTTTTGGCTGCACTACAAATGAATCACAGTAACAATCCCCAACTTGCGACTTCTGGTGTTCTGATGTAATGCATTTCTATTAAAAGAATAGGAAAGGGAGTGGGTGAGAGTGAGATCATGCAAAGACAGAACATAACACCGAGGGAGCTAGTGTAATTTATGAACTGCAAAGACCAGATCCATCCACCTCAAGGTGTTTTCTTGTGTCCTGGGTGTAGATACCTTGCCAGTCACTACCTACCCATTTACAGTTGCAGAATATAGACCCAGAGCAAGACCTAGGGTTTGGAGGGTTCCAGTCAAAAAAAGATTTCATTTGGGGGTGAAAACCAGATATTCCTTGAAAGCATTTCTTAAGCAATTTTGATTTGGTGTCACTGTGAAGGTGATATTTGGGGGCAAATGATATAGGTTAGGAAGATGAGACAACAATCACCTCCTTAAAAAAATTTTTTTAATGCATGCAAGTTATTTGTGAGGTGCAGGAGCAGGGTGGGGAAGCAAGACAGAAGGAAAGGCAGCCACTAAAGTGAACATCATTGCATTAACTCCTACTGAGGACAACTGGAGCTCTATCCCACCGGGAAACTGGGCAACTATAGAACCCACATCTCCTCCAAGTCTTCCCTCACACGATGAGTTTGCTGGGGGACTGTTCGAGGGCTGCACCCGACCCCTAAAACCCAAACCCACTGCCATCGAGTCCAAATCATAGCGACCCTATAGGACAGAGTAGAACTGCCCCATAGGGTTTCCAAGGCTGTAAATCTTTACAGAAGCAGACTGCCACATCTTCCATGGAGAAGATGGCAGGTTCGAACCGTCGACCTTTCCATTACAGCTGAGCATTTTAACCACTGCGCCACCTGGACTCCTTGAGGGCTGCGCCCACAGGGTGTTAATTACTCTGCCTTCATTCTCCCCTTTTTAAATGAAAAAACAAAAATAGCTGAAAGGTATTGGAAAAGATCCTTCAAACCCACAGGTATTTTGTTAATCACTGCTCGGGAACAAACACTTCCTTCCTCCCAGAACCCTTCTGTACTTTCCTCTACAAGGTGTCCCTGCTGTCTTCTGAGGAAGATCTGAGTGTGCCAAGGAGAGTCAGAGAGGAAATTAGACTCTGGCCTGTCGTGACCGGCAGCCCACACTGGCTTTGTCCCAGGCTCTGGCAGAAGGGGATTATAAAAGCCAGTGCCTCCCCAGAATGGGAAATCACTCAGAGAAGGGAATCTTCCCCCCCCAACCCCCCCAACCCCCCCCCCCCCAGTTAATCTATTTTCTCTACCTATGGTTTCCTTTCTGGGTTTCAACTACTAGCAGATTTGTCATTGCCCTAAAAAGAACTTCAAAGTGTTGGAAAAGTATACCTCAAGCAGCTACAATACATCTCAAATTGATATTTATGAAGTTAACTTTTACTAGGGATTTGATTGTATAGTTTGTGGATGTCACTTATTTTAAGATTATGTAGTATTAGAACTAGAAGGGTCTGTCTTTAAAGATTAGCTAGACCAACTCCCTTTTTTTTCTGAGACCTGAAGAAGTAGAGTGATATTCCTAGGGTCTCTGACACTCCTAAGTAGGAGCAGAAGCTAGATTTAAACCACAACTTATTGCCGAATTCCACGGGCTTTTTTCTTGGTAAGCCTGTCTTTGAAAAGTTTTATTTGGCAACTGTAGAGGCTGGACAGAGAATAAGAAAAGTTAGTAAACTCAAAACACATTCCCTTCATTACCTATTAATATTGCCATGCTGTGTTGCCTTCTAAAGATGAGGTTAAACTGTCTGGAGTATTTATGAGTCTCTCTTGTTGGACCCCAGATAGCCAAGTATGGCAGCCCAACAACTCATTCGTATCTACCACCCGTCATTTGAACCACGTAGGCGACAAATTCTTCATTCTTCCCCAAAGCGTCCTCATGCCTGAAGTTGTGTTTGCTTAGGCCCAAGTGCCCCCTGTGGAGTGAGGCCTGAGTTAGAATCCTGCATCTGCCTTTTACTTACTGGGTCATTTTACCTGAGCTTATGGAGCCCTAGTGGTGCAGTGATTAAGCATTTGGCTGCTAACCAAAAGATCGGCAGTTGGAATCCACCAGGCACTCCTTGGAAACCCTATGGAGCAGTTCTACTCTGTCCTGTAGAGTCGCTATGAGTTAGAATTGACTCAACGGCAGCTGGTTTTATAGGTTGCTGGGTGGCATAAACAGTTTGTGCTCGTCTACTAACCTAAAGGTTGGCGGTTCGAACCCACCCAGTGGTGCCACAGAAGGAAGACCTGGCAATCTTCTTCCAAAGATTACAGCCAAGAAAATCCTATGGAGCATAGTTTTACTCTGTAATTCATGAGGTCACCATGAGTTGAAATCAACTTGACAGCAACAGATTTGGTTTTTGGCTTATGGAAACTCTCTAGGCCTCAGTTGCTCCACCTGTAAGATGGGGATAATAATTTAGCCATTTCCATAGAGCCTTATTAAATAAATTTTTAAAAACTGTACAGAAAGCATTTAGTTGAGTAGTTACTATTATTATCATTGTTAACATGAAGGATGACAAGAACAAAGACGCTAATGATTGAAACTGTATATTCAGAACCTTAGAATGAATCTCACTTTAGCTTTAGTTCTGGCCTCTTTGGCAGAAAATACAATAATAATCAAAAATATTGTTATTGGAATTGGCATCGGATTGGGCTTTACTGGTATGAAGCACTTGGCATTGTTTACTGTTAAGATTTTTCCTTTGTTTGGGACATTTTATCTCTTAAGTGATTTTCCATGTGTGAGCTAAATTCAGAGGGAAATAGCCTAGTATTGACAGTACAGTAATTTGATGAGTACTTACTGAATGTGAGTTGAGTGTAGAATCTACACATAGTTACAGAAACATGGATTATATGTTGATTAACATGATAGATTCAGACTACATTAAGGGTCAGGACCATGGTTTTGTACCATTTATCCTTCCTTTACTTTCCTGAAAAGACAGTCTCTTACCTAGCTCAGTAATAAGCTTGTGTGGATTTAGGTTGTCCATTTTGTGGATGATCTGAAACCATCTACAATTTCTGGTTTCCTTTTTCCCTGGCGAATATATCTGGGACCACAGTTGAGAATACCTACTAATTCTCCTACTGTTCCAGAGTGGGCCTCTTTAGGAAAGTGAATTAGTAGATGGCAAGAAACACGTGCAGTGTGTCTGTGGCCACGTGGATGCCCAAGAGTAGGTCGTGTATACACTTGTGCTTTGATGTGTAGTCATAAGAGTCAAAGGTCAAAACTGAACCGTTTCGGAAGCCATGGAAGAGGATCTTGAGTTTCCTTTTCCATGCCTCTTATCCTCCTATCTCTTGTCCCATGACAGAACCCACATACTCCCCTGCCAGGTGGGTGACCTCAGCCAACATCCCCTCTTTGGCTGCTTTGTCACTCTGCATCTCCCTGCCACTCAAAGCAAGAGTGACACATGTTCTACCCACCACTCCATCGGAAATTCAAAGCAGCTGCATTTCATAGCAGCTCTGTTGCTGAGACTTCAGAAATCTTCTCTCTCAAACTTCAGTAAGGTTCTCATTTTCCAAACTTCCCTTCTGTGGTCTGCCGGTACCGGGGTTAATGTGGAATCCATTTTCTTTGGTGTATGGTCCCAGGGGTCAAAGCAATAGATCTGCATAGTTGGCAGATCACTAGTTTACAACTCCCCACCCAGCAGGGCATGGCAGTCTCAGAGAATGGATGGAAAATATCCCCTTGCTATAATTGGGTTTAGCCCTGTGGCTTAACACCATCTTATTTGGCAATTTTTTCTCTTGACATATTTAGTAATCACTCTAAGGGAGATTTATTATGCTGTTCATGGGAACAAACAATACACTAAATATTACACATATGCATGCTTTCAATACCACTCCTTTTCTAGCCTATTCTGAATCTTTCCCCAAAGTCTTTTAGCTTTTATCAAAATCCTCCCTTGTCTTTCAATTTCTCTTAGTTCCTCTCTCCTCCAAAATAACCTTTTCTACTTTGGAATTTTTTTTTTTTGTAGTTAGGTGTTCTTTTAATCAAAATTTACTGGGCCATGTTACAAAGAATGGATGAAAGTACACTTTCACAGCTTAAATCCATTGAAGACATTTTGCTCATCATTAATCCCAGAACATTGAAACAAAAATTTAGCATATGGTAAGATTTCTGTGAAAATAGTTTTCTAGTTATTTCTGGGAGACCAAGTGTGTTCATTCATTCATATATATAGATATATGAATATATCTCTATCTACCTGAAAGAACTCAAAACATTTCAGCCAAATGTAATAAAGTGTTTTCTGAACCTGAGGGTTGGTGTCCATAAGGAGATGTGGGGAAGGGTGGCACTGAGAATTAGGATTAACAACTCATGCTGTGTGCTAACTAAAAGGCTTTAACGGCTGGTGCCCTCAGACATTTTCAAAAAGCATAATAAAATGTCCCACTCGCCCTGGAATATGCACAGCAAAATGTCTTAACAAATAGCCCATATAGGACAGATTGAAGAGAAAATAGATCAGGGTCATAGAGATGCCCAGAAGGTTATAATAGCATAGCCATAGTAAGGGAACTCTATGGATGTGAAGCTGTATTTCCTTTATGTATGAACTGTTCTTTGTTCATCAGAGACACAGCAATATCTATGTTTTTGTGAGACCCTACTCAGTGCTAGGCATTCATTTATTTCACACTCAACCCCAAGTCTGAAAGATAGGCATGATGACCACATTTTACACAGAGAAGGCAAAGCCACAGTGAGGATAAGTGGCTGGCTAGTCAAAAAAAAAAAAAACAAAGTAAACCCATGTAGCTACAGCTGAAATGGTATGATGCTATTTAAAAAGACAGAACAGAAGGAAGGGCCAAGATGGTGGCTTAGTCAGACATACCAGGCCACCCTGCTACAGCAAAGATGCAAGAAACCAAGTGAAACATGCAGATGACAGCCCTGGAACCCTGAACATCAAAAGGAAGGATAAATGATTGGATAGAACACCGACTGGAAGAAGAAGTTGAACGAAGGCAACAAACAAGGTGTGATACGGAGTGGAGATGCCCTACCAGCCACCCCAGCACAGCGTGACCATCTTAAGACAAAGCCAGCCCCGAGCTGGGAGAGAGGAGCACAGGAAGGCAACCTCACAGAATCCCCAATAAGAAACAGAGAAATTGTCTAGACATGCCTGGAGTGAAGCAAGGTGAGTGGAACATGATCCGGATCTAAGGAAGGAAAGTACAGGACCTAGAGTGAGAGCTCCAGGGACCCTGATGTCCACAGAGTAGGGAGGGAGCCAGGACCCAAAGACAGGTATATGCATCAGCAGTGGTCTCTGTCTGTTAGGGTGGGTGGCGCACCTCAAGTAATAGATCCATAGAGTGTTGGCAGGAGCTCCCCTATCCAACCAGACTTTGGGCACCACCCCCTTCCTCACACTCTGTGGGTGCCAGGGCCCATTTGCTGGCTGCAGCCAAGGGGAAGTGCTCAGGCACCGACGTCTGCTGAACAGAGGAGCATGCTCTCCATTCCCTCAGCCTCCAGGTCACTAGCGGTGGAAAACCACAAACCCCTGCCACCCCGCCCACCTGGTGACCATAATACCAGCCACCCTACCCAGACCCGTCCACTGTCCTCCCCTGTGCACCCGAAGAGTGTCAGGAAACATGCTCCCGCATTCCCTCTCACCCACCACCTACCATTCCAAACCACAGAATAGCTGTGACTGCGTGCTCCCGCTCATCTGCCACTTGCCCCTCTGAACCAGTAAGTGGTGACAAGCATGCTCTTGCACCCCCCGCTAGCCAGCCACCCACCCCTGCCTACGAACTCAGAGAGCACCAGAGGGCACACTCTTATTCCCCCTCGCCTGCCACTTACCCCTACCCATTGACCCAGTGAGCAGTGGCCAGCACCCTCACACGCCCCCACTCATCTGTCACCCACCCCCAACCACAGCCCTGCCCACTCGATGAGTGCCATTGCTCACTCCTGCACCACTGGACTGACAACAGGTGGCAGCCAACACCCACCCAGCCCACTGTCAGCTACCCTGCATGACCAGTGAGCACAGACCGATGCTCACACTACTAGCCACTGACCACAGGAATAGGCATAAATATGGATCTCTTCCAGTCAGTTGGCCAGGTAGCTGTTTTCCAAATTTCTTGGCATAGACAAGTGAGCACTTCCTGTGCTGCATCCGTTTGCTGAGACATCTCAACTGGTATTTCATCAATTCGTGGAGCTTCATTTTTCGCCAATGCCTTCAGAGCACCTTGGACCTCTTCCTTCAGTACATTGATTCTTGATCATATGCTATCTCCTAAAATGGATGAATGTCGACCAATTCTTTTTGGTATAGAGACTGTGTATTCCTTCCATCTTCTTTTGATGCTTCCTGCGTCATTTAATATTTTCCCCATAGAATTCTTCAATATTGCAACTCGAGGCTTGAATTTTTTCTTCAGTTCTTACAGCTTGAGAAACACCAAGTGTGTTCTTCCCTTTTGGTTTTCTAACTCTAGGTCTTTGCACACGTCATTATAATACTTTACTTTGTCTTCTTCAGCCACCGTTTGAAATCTTCAGCTCTTTTACTTCATCATTTCTTTCCTTTGCTTTAGCTACTTGATGTTCAAGAGCAAGTTGCAGAGTCTCTTCTGACACCCATTTTGGTCTTTTCTTTCTTTCCTGTCTTTTTAATGACCTCTTGCTTTCTTCATGTATGATGCACTTTATGTCATTCCACAACTCATCTGGTCTTTGGTCATCAGCATTCAACGCGTCAAATCTATTCTTGAGATGGTCTCTAAATTCAGATGGGATGTACTCAAGGTCATATTTTGGCTCTCGTGGACTTGTTATAATTTTCTTCAGCTTCAACTTGAACTTGAGTTAAGCAATTGATGGTCTGTTCCGCAGTCAGCCCATGGCCTTGTTCTGACTGATGATATTTAGCTTTTCCATCATCTTTTTCGACAGATGTAGTCAATTTGATTCCTGTGTATTCCATCCTGTGGGGTCCACGTATATAGTCACCGTTTGTGTTGTTGAAAAAAGGTATTAGCAATGAAGAAGTCATGCTAATTGCAAAATTCTATCATGTGATCTCCAGCATTGTTTCTCTCACCAAGGCCATATTTTCCAACTACCAGTCCCCTTATTCTTCGTTTCCAACTTTTTTATTCCACTCACCAGTAATTATTAATGCATCCTGATTGCATGTCCAATCAATTTCAGACTACAGAAGTTGTAAAAATCTTCAATTTCTTTATCTTTGGCTTTAGTGGTTGGTGCAAACATTTCAGTAATAGTCATATTTACTGGTCTTCCCTGCAGGCATATGGATATTATCCTATCACTGATAGCATTGTACTTTAGGCTAGATCTTGAAACGTTCTTTTTGACAATGAATGCAAAGCCATTCCTCTTCATTGTCATTCCCAGCATAGTAGACCATATTACTGGAAGATGAGCCCCTCACGTTGGAAGGCATTAAAAGGCGACTGGGGAAGAGCTCCCCCCTCAAAGTGGAGTCGACCTTAATGACATGGATGAAGTGAAGCTTTTGAGACCTTCATTTGCTGATGTGGCATGATTCAAAATGAGAAGAAACAGCAGCAAACACCAATTAATAATCAGAACATGAAATGCACAAAGTATGAATCTAGGAAATTGGAAATCATAAAAAATGAAATGGAATACATAAACATCAATATCCTAGGCATTAGTGAAACAAAATTCTAGCCAATAGAATTCAACAGCATATCAGAATAATGATGTTTCCATGCGAAAGCTGGACAATGAATAAGGAAGACGCCTTTGAATTGTGGTGTTGGCAAAGAATATTGAATATACCATCGACTGCCAGAAGAATGAACAAATCTGTCTTGGAAGAGGTACAACCAGAATGCTCCTTAGAAGCAAGGATGGCAAGACTATGTCCCACAAAATTGGACATGTTATCAGGAGGGATCAGTTCCTGGAGAAGGACATCATGCTTGGTAAAGTAGATGGCCAGCAAAAAAGAGGAAGGCCCTCAACAAGATGGATTGACAAAGTGGCTGCAACAATGGGATCAAGCATAACAACGATTGTGAGGATGGCGCAGGACCGGGCAGTGTTTCATTCTGTTGGACATAGGGTCACTGTAAGTCGTAACCAACTCAATAGCACCTAACAACATCATGATAATAATAATACATCATGATCAAGTGGAATTCATACCAGGGATGCAAGGATGGTTCAACATTAGAAAATAAATCAATGTAATTCACCACACAAATAAAACTAAGGAAAAGAACCACATGATCATCTCAATCGATGCTGAAAAGACATTTGATAAAATCCAACACCTTTTCCTGATAAAAATGCTCAGCAAAATAGGAATAGGAGGGAAATTCCTCAACGTAATTAAGGGCATATATACAAAACCAACAGCCAACATTATCCTCAATGGAGAGAGACTGAAAGCATTCCCCTTGAGGATGGGAACCAGACACTGATGCCCTTTATCACCACTCTAATTCAGTATTGTACTGAAAATCCTAGCTAGAGCAATAAGGCAAGAAAGGGAAATAAAGGGCATCCAAATTGGTAAGGAAGAAGTAAAACAATCCCTATTTGTAGATAACGTGATCCTATACATAGAAAATCCCACAGACTCCACAAGAGAGTTACTGGAACTAATGGAAGAATTCAGCCAAGTGGCAGGGTACATGATCAACATACAAAAATCGGTTGGATTCCCCTACACTAACACAGAGAACCCTGAAAAGGAAATCAGGAAAATAATACCATTTACAGTAGCCCCCCAAAAGATAAAATACTTAGGAATAAATCTAACTAGGGCTGTAAAAGACTTATACAAAGAAAACTACAAAACATTACTATAAGAAACCAAAAGAGACCTACATAAAGGGAAAACCATATTTTTTTTTTATACCATGCTCATGGACAGGAAGATGTCAGTACTACCCAAAGTGATCTACAGATATAATGCAACCCCAGTCCAAATTCCAACAACATTCTTAAACAAAATGGAAAAACTAATCTCCATCTTTATATGGAAAGGGAAGAAGCCCTGGATAAATAAAGCATTACTGAAGAACAACAACAAAGTACGAAACCTTACACTTACTGATCTCAGAACTTACTATACAGCTAAGCTAGTCAAAACAGCCTGGTACTGGTAAAGCAACAGACACATAGACCAATGGAACAGAACTGAGAACCCAGATATAAATCCGTCCACCTCTGGACAGCTGATCTTTGACAAAGGGTCGAAGTCCATTGAATGGGGAAGAAATAGTCTCTTTAACAAATGGTGCTGGCCAAACTGGATATTCACTTGCAGAAAAATGAAACAGGATCCATACCTCATACCACACACAAAAACTCAAAATGGATCAAAGAGCTAAATGTAAAACCTAAAACTATAAAATGTTCATGGAAGATATCATAGCAACAAAGGTAGGGGCCCTAATGTATGCATAAATAGACTATCAAACATAACTAAAAATTCACAAACAGAAGATAAACTAGATAACTGGGACCTCCTAAATATTAAATACCTATGCTCAGCAAAAGACTTTTCCAAAAGAATAAGAAGAGAATCTATACACTGGGAAACATTTTTTGGTAATGACCTGTCTTACAAGGGTCTGATCTCTAAAATTTATAGAAAACTTTAACCCCTCAACAGCAAAAAGACAATTCAATTAAAAAATGTGCAAAGGATATGAGCAGACACTTCACCAAAGAAGACATTCAAGCAGCTGACAAATACATGAAGAGATGCTTGCAAAAATTAGCCAGTAAACAAACAAACAAAAAAAATCAACCTGTTGCTGTCAAGTCAGTTTTGAGACAGATGCAAATTGAAACTACAATGAGATATGATCTCACCCTAGCAAAAATGGCACTGATAAAAAAAAAAAACCAACAACAACAAATGCTGGCAAGGTTGTGGGGAGATTGAAACTCTTATACACTGCTGGTGGGAATGTAAAATGATACAACCACTATGGAAAATGGTATGGCGCTTCCTTAAAAAGCTAGATCCAGCAATCCCAGTTCTAGGAATATATCCTAGAGAAATAAGAGCCGTCACACGAACAAACATGTGCACACTCAAACGTTCACTGCAGCATTATTCACGATAGCAAAAAGATGGAAACAGCCTAAGTGCCGATCAGCAGGTGAATGGATAAACTGTGGTACATACACACAATGGAATACTGTGAAACAATAAAGAATAATGATGAATCTGCAAAACATCTCACAACCTGGATGAATCTGGAGGACATCATGCTTTGTGAAATAAGTGAATCACAAAAGAACAAATACTGTATGAGGCCACTATTACAAAAAAATCAAGAAGAGGTTTATACACAGAAAGAAACATCCTTTTATGGTTACCAGGGACAGCAGGGGAAGGGAAAGAGAATCACTAACTAGATAGTGCCTGTCAGTTTGTCGTACTGTGGGGGCTTACGTGTTGCTGTGATGCTAGAAGCTATGCCACCGGTATTCGAATACCAGCAGCGTCACCCATAGTGGACAGGTTTCAGCGGAGCTTCCAGACTAAGACAGACTAGGGAGAAGGATCTAGCGGTCTACTTCTGAAAAAAATTAGCCAGTGAAAAGCCTTATGAATAACTAGATAGCAAGCATGAGTTAATTTTGGTGAAGGGAAAGACAATACACAATATGGGGGAAGTCAGTACAACGTGACCAAGGCAAAGGAAGACACTGAGAGGTACGTAAAAATAAAGGGTGACTACAGTAAATTTTTTTTACAGTAAATAGTATAGCATATGCAAACCTGCAATAACAGTAAGAACAATAATTTATGAGTAGACACATAGGTAGACATGTATGCTAAATAGGCAAGGGAGGTCATACAAGAGTACACCCCCATGTATATATACATATGGTTGTGGATATTTCTACATACATATTTGTACCTACTGCAGGTATATTCATATATATAATAGAGCACATGGGGGCACAAGTATGGAAACTACTTACCTCGAGAGACGGAGATACTGGGCTTGAAGGCTAAGAACCATAGCCTTGGGGGACATCTAGGTCAGCTGGCACCATATAGTTCATGAACATAATGTTCTACATCTTACTGAGGTGAGTAGCAGCTGGGGTCTTAAAAGCTTCCGAGTGGCACCTAAGACACAACTATTGGTCTCTTCACCTCGGGGGCAAAGGAGAGTGAAGAAAACCGAAGACTCAAGGAAGCAATTAGTCCAAAGGACTAATGGCCCACATGAACCACAACCTCCACTAGTCTGAGACCATAAGAACTAGATGGTGATTGGCTACCACTACTGACCACTCTGACCAGGCTTACAATAGAAGGTCCCGGTTAGAGTGAGAGAAAAATGTAGAACAAAATTCAAATTTACAAAAAAAGACCAGACTTACTGGTCAATAGAGACAGGAGGAACCCCTGAGACTACAGCCCTAAGATACCCTTCTAATTTGTAACTGAAGCCACTCTCGGAGATCAACTCTCAGCCAAATAATAGACAGGCCCAATGGGTAGACAGTAACGCTGCTGAGGAATGTGCGTCTTAGAACAATAAACTATACAAGACCATAACCCCGTTGCCGTTGAGTTGATTCCAACTCATAGGGACCCTATAGGACAGAGTAGAACTGCCCCATAGGGTTTCCAAGGAGCAGCTGGTAGATCCAAACTGCTGACCTTTTGATTAGGAGCCAAACGCTTAACCACTGCGCCAGGGCAGTATTTGCCCAAAAGCAAAGATGAGAAGGTAAGAAGGGACAGGGAAACTAAATGAATGGAAACAGGGAACCCAGGGTGGAAGTGAAGAGAGTGCTGACACGCTGCAGGAACAAGCAGCCAATGTCACAGAGCAACTTGTGTATGAACTACCGAACGGGAAACTAACTGGATATGTAAACTTTCACTTAAAGCACAATAAAATGTCAAAAAAAAAAAAAAAAGGCAATTAGCCCACCTAGCTGCATGGCCTCCCTGAGCCTCAGCTTTCTCATCTGTAAAATGAATTGTTGAGAGGATTTAAGTTGTGAAACCCTGACACACAGTAGTAGCTCACTTAGGTCCCTTACTCCCACGGACACCACCACTGCCTTTTTATCTCACTTTAGGAGTGTAGGAGATTACATGTACTCATATATCTGAACTTGGGCACTTGTGATTTTTAGGGCAGAAAGAAGCACAAATACAGGAATTTTTGACTGGCAAGAACCTTCATTCAGCTGCTGGCATCGCCAACCTAGAGGCATAGAATGAGGGGCTAAGAGCAAAGGTTCTGGAGCCAGACTTCCTGCTGTACCCCAGCTTTGCCTCTTACATATGTTTGACCTTGGGCAAGTAACTTGACTTCTCTGTGTCTCAGGTTCTTCCTCTCTAAAATGAGGCCAGTGCTTGCATCAACTCTGTAGACTTCTTGTAAGGGTTAAATGAGTTAATCTGTATAAAGGGCCTAGCCCCGTGCCTGGCATGCAGCAGGGGCTGTTAAATAAGTGCTTGGCTTCACTTATGCACTTTGACTGCAGGTGTACAGGACTTGGACACAGCAGATTTGACTCGGGGCGAGGTGTATAGAATGAATCACACTGTGCTTCTTTAGCATGGTTCCCATGTACCTCAGCCAGCCTCTTACGGTTACAGCTCCCTTCCCATGTATGTAGACAAGGAAAGCCAGAGAATATGAGGGTTCCCAAGGTGAACCTCTTGTCTTTTATGGTGCACAGTGATTGAATCTGATGACATTACTTAGCCGCCTTGAAAACTGCCAGTAAGGGACTAGCTTGCTGAGGGCCTTTGCACTCAGAATTGCTCCTTAGGTCACTTTTTAAGTTATGTTTTCAGGAGGAAGACAAACAGCAGACCTATGTAAGATTTTTAGACTTTACAGACCAACTGGGTCACAGATAAATGTGGAAATAATGCTGGTCTTTAACGCAGCGCTTCTCAAACTTTAGGTGTTTCAGAATCACCTGGAGGACTTGTTAAAACCAGATTCTTAGGCCCCATCCCCAGAGATTTTTATTTCCCAGATCAGGGGTGTGAGGCCCGAGAGCATTTTCATTTCTAACAAGCTCCCAGGTTGTGCTGATGCTGTTGGTCCAGGGAACACATGGTCAAATGCATTTTTCCATCTCTACTACCTATTTCTGATCTAAGGTTATAACATTTAAACTCTTTACATTAGAGATGAAATGAGTGCCCCCTCCAAAAGAAATAGTTGAATCCACAGAGCTAATGTCACTTATTAATGCCTTCTTTTGGTAATAAACACTGTCTGTATTTTTTTCCCCGTAGTTGCATGCTGCTGTGACCAAGATCCAGGTTCCAAGGCCTGGTTTTAATTACACGTTCGCCCACATATGTATCCTGAATAATGATAAGACTTGCATCGTGGATGACATAGTGCATGTCCTGGAGGAGCTAAAGAATGCTCGGGCCACCAACAGGACCAATTTTGCTATCACGTACCCGATCACTCACTTAAAGGACGGGAGGGCAGTATACAATGGGCACCAGCTTGGGGGAGTCACCGTACACAGCAAGGACCGAGTAAAATCTGCAGAGGCCGTCCAGCTCACCTACTACCTGCAGTCAATCAACAGTCTCAACGACATGGTGGCCGAGAGGTGGGAATCCAGCTTCTGTGACACTGTCCAACTGTTCCAGAAATCCAATAGCAAAGTCAAAATGTACCCTTACACGTCCTCATCACTGAGGGAAGATTTCCAGAAGACCAGCCGCGTGTCGGAACGTTACCTGGTCACCAGCCTGATCCTGGTGGTCACCATGGCCATCCTCTGCTGCTCTATGCAGGACTGCGTCCGCAGCAAACCCTGGCTAGGCCTCCTTGGGTTGGTGACCATAAGCCTGGCCGCTCTCACCGCAGCCGGGATCATCAATCTCACTGGTGGGAAATACAATTCCACCTTCCTGGGAGTCCCTTTCGTCATGCTAGGTAATTACTACACTTCATTTTTCTGTTTCCTCCTGTGGTGGTAACTGGGTTCCTAAAAGGCAAGGACTAGCCATCTAACAACTTTGTTTCATTTATAGCATCTTCATTTTGCCTAGAAGTCCTGGGAGCAATTCTATAAAGTGCTGGTCCTTGGCAAGAAGCAACCTAATCTGGTAAATGTACCAGAAGTTCAAAGTCCTGGGTTCCAGCCCTGGTATGGTATTTAGCAGATATTAATCTGTTCGGAAGTAGCCCTGGTGGTGCAACGGTTAAGTGCTCAGCTACTCACTGAAAGGTTGGAGGTTCGAACCCACCCAGTGGCTCCATAGGAGAAAGACCTGGCACCTGTTCCCGTAAAGATTACAGCCTAGAAAACACTTACGGGGCAGTTCTACTCTGTCACATGGGGTCACTATGAGTCGAAAATCAACTCAAGGGCACGGGATAACAACAATCTGTTCTGTGCCTCAGTGCCTTAAAGGCTGGGCTTCTCCAGTAGCAGGCCCTGAGGCAAGGATTTGGATATAAGTAACTTATTTGGGAGGTGAACCTAGGAAGCACCAGTATGGGAATGAAAAAGTGAGACGGGAAAGGAAGACAATCCAGGTTGTTACTGAGCAGGTTACTGCTGTGGGTACCTGTGGCTCAATCCCACTGGGGACCTTTGGAGGACAGTGTAGAACACACCTCAGAGAGGCACCCACCCCCTTGAGGGGTGAGGAAGCTGAGGTGTTTATGTAGAAACCTTGTGTACAACTCATTGAGGGCTGCTCCCCAGGGCTGTTAGCTCCCCAGCACGTTCCAGGGAAGACTTAGCACAGTCCTCTGGCCAGAGAAAGCCCTCAGACCAACAGGTGTTTGTAGTAAGAAGTCTTCAGTATGCTCAGGGATGGCGAGTAGGAAGGCATATGGGTTGGCACTGAAAGTGCTACCCTCATTTTCCCCACTTTTTTTTAAGGATAGGGTGCAAGTGAACATCACACAAAAGGAGATAAATGTATGAGAACTTTGAAAGCTACAAGTAAGACACAATGCTGAGAATTTGCATTTCCACCCCCTATATTCTGAATCAATCTACATTTTTAACAAGATCCATTCACTTGGTTCGAAGCCCTGGTTGAGAGTATATTCACTCTTGGGGGCTGCAGGAATTCCCTGATAGAGGTAATGGTCAAAACAAAGCCACAGTGGTCATAACATAATACTGGTTGCTCTGTCCATCTGGTAAGGAAGATGGCATGTGCAGCAAGCCTGATAGTGGCAGGGTTCCAATGGGCCAGGGATTAAAGCAGTTAGTTTCCCCCTTTTCTGTGGCAACTTATCATCATTTTTGTTAGCAAAATTAAAATGTCATTTGGCATCAGATACTAAAATGACAAATGAAGTAGCATTTGTAGTTGACTGAGAAATAACTATGGTTGAGTTCATTAGTATGCCTTGTGCCCTGTTTTGGAGTAGTAGAAAAGAAAAGAATTTACTCTGGAAACCTCAGCTGTGTTATGGCTAAATGATAAGCAGGGCTGTTGGGGCTGCAAGGCTGCAGGATTACATTCTCCCCTCGGTGCTGTGCTGCTGGCAAGAAGTTAAATCTAGTAAATAAACGTACAATAGTAGCTTTTGTGAAAAGTGGGGCACTGTGGGGAGATGGAGCACCCTGAGGATCTACCAGATACGTTTAATCACCACTGAACAAAACAGAGAAGAAGGCTGCTACACTTCCTTCTGCAGTCAGTATGTTAAGAAGGCGGCATAACTTGCCTCTAAAATAACCCAAGACAACGCGGGTCCATTGCGGACTACGGGCCGGTTCCTTGAAGAGTGAGTTGACTGGGAATTAGTGGCTTTCACCAAGGCTTAAGTCAAAGTTTAAATTAAGATGTTTTGCTCATGATTAGTCACATAATTGCTTTGGGGATTTTGTTTTTCTTTCTTTTTTTTTTTTTTAGCTTTTCATTTTTAAAATACAGTGTTTTCTTTTGGGGGGGAGGGTAAAAAGGAATAAGAAAAGGATGGGAAACTGAAGGGAGATAGTAGTTTCCTAAAGTGACGGGAAAAAACAGCTGTTGGAGCTAGAAAACGAAAGGTCAGTGCTGGTTTTATGACACTCCAGGATGTTTACCAGTGAGCTCAAAGTATGTTACAATATTTTAAAACATTTTAAAAATTAATTTTAAGTAAAATACAATTAAGGAGCCCTGGTGGTGTAACAGATAAATAACGTGGCTGCTAACCAAAAGACTGGCGGTTTGAACCCACCCAGTGGCTCCGCGGGAGAGAAGACTTGGCAGTCTGCTCCAGTAAAGATTGTTGTTGTATGCTTTTGAGTCAATTCCGACTCATAGTGACCCTATAGGACAGAGTAGAAAACTATAGGGTCGCTATGAGTCAGAATCGACTTGATGGTACAGAACAACAGCAAAATAAAATTATAATATTTAAAGTTTCTTAAGATTAATTTTTAAGTAAAATAAAATAGCAATATTCCAAACTTCTTAAAATTAACTACATTCAGCCAAATGAAATTATGGTATTGAAAACTACTTAAAATTAACTCCATCAAAATAAAATTACAATATATAAACTTCCTAAAATTAATTTTATTAAGTAAAATAAAAGTACAATATTTAAACTAATATAAACTTCTTTGAAAGTACAAAAATAATTTTTTAAGAAGTTACACATTTTTTAATTTTTAGATGTAAAAAGCAACACACAAAAGTGTGCCAGATAATATTGGGTCAGGAGAAGATGTAAGAGATGGTGGAATGGCGAGATATAAGCTGGAGAGTGTCTAAAAAATAAAGCCAGAATTAGTAGTGCCACAACTCTGTGGAGACGGAGTGTCACTGAACTTTACGTCAGAGTTCAATTCAGAAAAATCTGGCATTTGCAGTGATAGAGACCAAGCACTGCAGGTGCCCAGTACTCCCTTGTTTGCAATTTGTAGGGAATGTTACATGCATTGATTTGATGGTAGTTTTCCCTGCTGACAATCAGTGTGCAACCTTTCTGTACATTTTCAGCCCAAAGAGAACTCAAATTATTTAGTCACAAAATGAAAGGAAGCTACACATTTTAGTAGCTAAGGCCCATTTGGGATAAATACGTTGCATGATGTAATGGTGTTTAATAATATGCTTATAAAGCTAACAGTGCCTGGATTTAGGACGGTTGTCCTTCTGTATTTATCAGATAAACTATTTGTTTCTTAGAGTCTGATTTTAAAATGAAATATAAGCAAAAGCATGTTTGTAAAAGTTGCATCCAGGGCCAATGTTTAATTCTAGATTTTTGATGACCAGTCCTAAAATGCCAATACATTTCAAATGACCAAGAAGAAATGCAGTGCTAAGGGTTTTTCTCTACAAGTCAATAAACTGCGTGTCCAGTTTTTTTAAAAACATAAGATGACTATGCTTAAGCTAAGCAGATTTAAGCAAAACTTCCTGATGTACTGTTATAAAAATAAAATATCAAGTAAAATAAAAATGTATATAGCCTCATTTAGAAGGAAACATATCTTAGAAAATGTCTTGAATGCAGCCGTTTCCTTGGCTAACAATAGTCTATAATGTGATAAACACTACAGATTTAAAATTGAACAAACTGAACGTTCTCAGTGTGATACCGGGTCACGTAAGGCCAGATCCAGTCAAATGCCAAAATGGCAGTAGATTTAGAACGGAAAATTTTAAGACCATGTATGTCAAGCAGTATTAACCTGACAAAATTCCAGAATAGGAAAGAATTTAGATAAACTCTAAGAGTTCACTATAATGGGTTGTGACTGTGTGTTTCTAGCCAAGATGCTACATGACATCTCTGGCAATAAAAATATATCCTACACAGATTAATCATTTTGGCAATGATGTAAGCATAGATACATCATGATTTAAAATGTTTTTAATCAGTGTCGTGCATATTAGACAATCCCGCTTCTGCCAAAACTTCAGTCCACATGAGTCAGATCAGTTTACTTGGAGCTGAAATCCTAAAAAGTCTACAGTGTTATAAATACTCATTGACATTTTTCAGTTACTAGAATTTGGAGGAGTTTATTTGGTCCATACCCCTTATCATGCATAAAAAAATCCCTTCCTTCCAAACTGTATGGATATCAGACAGTGAGTTGAATTGTCATTTGTAAACATACGACACTCATCATTTTAATCTCTTATGGAATTTCCTTTAAAAAATAAGGATTTACATCATTGTCCTCCAATTGGGTGTAAGTTAAGACATTGGCATAAGCTTTGTATCTACAAGCTCTCCTTACAGGCTTAATATTTCCATGGCTTTGCTGATTAGACACAAATCAGGAAAGGAATGGAATCTTGGAGACTATAGAAGGGAACCGAAGGAAGGTTTTCTTCCTTCTGAACCTGGAAGGCTTGTTGTTTCATGTACGTTCTACGCAGCTAAAAGTGGAGAATTGGGGTCATGTCAAAAGATAGTTTGGATATTAGTTTCTACATGGTAATCTACCTCATGAGGCTCACTTTGCATTTATCAAGATATAAGACTGCAGGAGTTTGGATAAGATGAACAATATTCTTTACACCCTATTTCAAATGTTTAGGATTTGAGAAAGTGAGATGTCCAGGGTGCCCTCTTCCTTCTGAATTATCCAATCAGGCCACTCAGATACAAAGATATGAAAAGAAGAAACAATGTAGATTAGGTGCTAGGAAGAGAATAATAACGGGGATGTTTGGCTTTTTTTGGGGGGGGGAGGGGAGGTAAACAGGATTATCCGTATTTAGCAGAAACCAGAAGATTAGGTTCAGTTCTTCAAGATTTGTACTCAGTTGCTGTTACTTTGGGATATGATGCAGTATATGAAGCTGAGATTTATGAAAGGGCAAAAGTTCTTGTGCAAGAAATGTAGTTCCAACTGAAAAAATGGAACTCTTAATTATTTTTGCTCTAAATTGAAGCAAAACTGGCAAAGTTCAAAATAGGACCTTGCCTATAGGAACTTGCCAATATTCAACCATTTCTGAAGTACAGAAAAGGTAATTTCGTGTGGTGCAGTCTCATACATACATCACTGTAGAAATCCACCATCTGTAACAATGTGGCAGTCTGCGTGATGGGGTAGAAGTATTGTAGAGTGCTGTGGGAATACTCTGCTTACATATCAACTAGTACTAGGTTCAGCAGTTTCTGGAAAAAAAGCTGCTTTACAGGGGTTTTGTTGTTCACATTTTTTATACATCTGATTTAAAATGAGAGCATTCCGTACAATATTTGTCAAATTTGTTCCCTGAATATCTTTTTTTTTTAATGGGTTATGGTCATTGTGGGACAAATTTTCAAAAAGATCATGTAATCTAGCTTTGTAGTTAGTTCTCACTCTTTTATTCTTAGGCTTCACCAATCATATTGCAAGAGGGCTGTGTGTGGAGAAATACGACTGGGAAGATGAGCAAAACAAGTTTTATTGTTTAATTCTTAACTTTAAAGTAAGACAAGAACAGGACTGGGGGTGTAGGTCCAGGAAGGTAGAAATCAGCTAGGCAGAGGAATGCAAAGGGAATTCCCTCCCCTTTGACCCCAGTCTCCTGGGTATCCTCCATGTGGTCTATCTACATAGCCTTGCTCAAGATATGGGGGAGTGGCAGAGATCTGTCAAGGCTGGGCAGCAGGAAGCAACATCAGGACACTTAGCTGGCAGAAATAGGCCATGAGGAGAAATGCCTAGTACCTACATTTGAACTAGCATCACAAACCAAGTAGTCAGAGTCATTGTTAAGGAAACCTTGCATTTCACCTAGGCTACTCCACCAGCCAAGAACCAAAACGTGGACAGATGGAATCCAAGACAGGGATTCTAGCCTTTCTCTACATTGATCGGTATAGCAGCACTAACATTTATCTTACTCATCAGTCAAATAAATTTCACATCTCGTGTGTGTGTGTATAATTTGTATGCATAACATATCACATTTGATATATTATATATCACATATAATATATTATGTAATAACCTCATGTTATGTCTTCATATGCATATACTATGTGTTTATAGCATATATTTAAAAAATTGTCTGAATGTTTGAATATAAATAAACACTATATGTTTCTCTGTATATATTAGTGTATAATATATGCTGTATATATATACACTATATATTCAAACATAAATATGTATGTAAAAAGTGTTAATAGTATTGCCATATATACATATATTTATATATTACATGTCATCTATATGTAAATATATTACACAATAGCTATAGCATATATTACAGGCCACATTTGTACACAGTGATTTTATATAGTGCTCATACACAATATCTAAATACCTTATCTTTAAACAAGAAAGAGCTATTAGCAAGTTTTATTTCTTGGGCTCTTATTTGCATCTCTCTAATGAAGGAAAACAATTTCTGAGATTAAACTCTAATGCCATGACTAGAATGATCAAAATGTGACAAGTCTCTGGTAAAAAGAATAAGACGTGTGTGTGTATTCCCCCTGATATAAGCATCTGTCTTTATTTAAGCAGAGTACACTGTTACTCTTACTCTTAACTGTGAGACAAAACAGGCTGTGATAAACCAAACAATTCAGTTTATAAAGTAAATGTTTATAACTGGCAAAGTGTAAATGTAACCCAATTAATGAACTTCTCCCTGAGACTAGATGTTACTTAATCCACACATATATACACTTTAAATTTCTTCCCCCAAAACAAAAATCATAAATTTATGTGGGTGTCATTCAAAGAAAAGCATTTTATAAACATGAACTACTTAGTAAAGCCTGCCTAAGTAAATGTTTTAAGCAGACTTTGCTCACACATTATATTGTATGGATTTTCTAGAAGAATGCAGTAATTTTATTTCCGTATGTGAAATCTGGCACTGCCCAGGTATGCTATATGGCTTCATTGTTTCGTAGTATTAAATGTTTTCACACCGAAACAGAAAGATCATCCATTTGCAAGCCATGCCATCTCACCTCATTGCCCAGCCATTCCTCGCTTTTCGGAGCTCAGGAGGAGGAAACCATGGCTAGTACGAAAAGGATTAAAATGTCAGGAGCACTCAAAGGCTGTGGCTGTGTGTACTAGGGAAGGCTGGGAAATCTTGGCCTTAAGAATAATCTGAGTTACAAAAATCCAGATTTACAACGTAGATAAATTTACCTATTATTATTCACTTGACATAAATAAATAATCACCCAGACTGGCTCTGATAGCAAGACTAATTAATAAATTTAAAATATGATTCACTCTATGAACAACTTTTCAGAATTCACTTGGTAAAGTTAGGTTAACCCTCAATTATTTGTTAGTGGAGTCCTGGCTTGGTGGATTATAAACAACCCTTAAGGCTTTGCAGAAAGAGTGAGTGAGATTTTATCTGTGACCGTTCCTGCCTGAGTTGAGTTTTTTCCACCATTAGTGTTATTTATCATATGTGCTGCTGTTTCTCTTCATTGACTAGAAAGCCTGAAAGTTAACTGTACATGTTGTTATTGTGTGCTGTTTAGTTGACATCAACTGACAGTGATCCCATGTGACAGAGTAGAACTGCCCCAGAGGGTTTCCTGGGCTGAAATCTTTTTGGGAGCAGGTCGCCAAGTCTTTTCTCCCAAGAAGCAGTGGTGGGTTTGAACTGCCGACCTTTCAGTTAGCACATGAGCTCTTAAACATTGCGCCACCAGGGCTCCTTTAACTGCATATAAACCCGTTGCCGTCGAGTCGATTCCGACTCATAGCGACCCTATAGGACAGAGTAGAACTGCCCCACAGAGTTTCCAAGGAGCGCCTGGTAGATCTGAACTGCCAACCTTTTGGTTAGCAGTCGTAGTACTTAACCACTAGGCCACCAGGGTTTCCTAACTGTATATAAAATATAAAAATTCTTTGAAAAAGAAAAATTATTAGCCTAAATCCTTTAGTATTTGATTTTACTAGGTGATAATCCCAAAGTCTACTGCTAATAAAATTCTGTTTCCTTTTTAAATGACATAAAACCAAACCTATTGCTATCAAGTCAATTCCAACTCATAGCGACCTTACAGGACAGAGTAGATCTGTTCCATAGGGTTTCCAAGGAGTGGCCGGTGGATTTGAACTGCTGTCCTTTTGGTTAGCAGCCCTAGCTCTTAACCTCTGTGCCACAAAAAAGCCACAAGGACTCCTTTAAATCACATACCTGATACAAATTGTGTTTGAACATTGGTGAAGACACAAGCACTTGTTCATAGCATACAGTCATCCTTATGATAGACAGGACAGGGTGTAGCATCCATTTAACCCTTCTGGGTGAGTTCTACTATCCTTAGCCCACATTGTTTCAAATCATTCACTCATGAATAATTAAAATTTGAACCTGTGCATGCACGCGTGTGTGTCTGTTTTGACATCTACCAATACGCATGTGTCCATATACATCTAAGAATATAGACATGTCAGGAACAAAAACAGAAACAGGCATCTTGAATATGGTTTTAAAAGACAACTGAATGTTTTAAAAGCCTCTTTATCTTCAGAATTTAATATAATCAGTATGTGTTGTTTAGCAGTTCTAAGTTGGCAAGGCCTCAGATTTAACACTGTGAAAAAGGAAACGCTTGGGATTTTGGTCAGTTCCTAGCATCCTCGCTATGATACAGTCTTTTACTTCCAGGTTTCAGGTTGTGACCTGTCCCTCTGATGATGAGACATGGCTCCCGTTACCATCATAGGGCCCCTGGTCATCAAGGTCTCAATCCATTTGGAGCTTCATGTTTAGATAGCTCCCCACATGAGTGCTGCTACCAGAGAATCCTCATGAACAGGCTTGGGACACTGGAGATGGAAAACCATCCCTTACCAAAGTGATGCTTCATGCCAATGACACATGCCCCTCGGCCAGATTTAATAGAGAACCTTACAGAGCTTCTACTTCATTAAAATAAAAAAAATTTTTTTTAATTTGAGTGCAAAGCAAACAGCAATATTTTTTGCCTTTTAAAGTACCTTTTTAAAAACGGAGGAAACAAGAGCCAAACCTTTGAAAAGTATCTTCAACCCACATGCAGTATCCATCTGCCTATCTTTAAGATTTGGCCCGAGTCTTGCTTGCTGAACTCCAGCCCCAAAGTTAAGAGAGGGATGGATGATGTCGTGATGCTAAGGAACGAAGGGAGACACCTGCTGATAATGCAGGGAAGAAATAGAAACTACCAAATTCTTCCTTCTCTGCCTTTTCTTGAGTCCCAGTGGCCCAGTTTCTGAAGTGGCAATAAAAAATAATGCCATGGAAAAAAAAAATCATCTAGAGGAGACCAAATGGTCAAAAATTACTCTAAAACAAAGATGAGAAGGTAAGGGGGTAGGGAAACTAAAGTACTGGAAATGGTACAACCAGAATGGAATGAATGAGAATGATGACTCATGGTGAAAAATGTAACCAATATCACTGAATAATTAGTATAGAAGTTGTTAAATGGGAACATAATTTGCTGTATACACTTTCACCTTAAACACAATAAGATACTATTAAGGAAAAAAAAAAGGCTAGGGCTGGCTGGAGGAAAAATTGTGAGGAAGTTATTTTTTGTGACATCCTCCTACTTGCTGTTTCCTCTTCATTTCCTCCCCATCTCTGTCCTCTGTCCCATTCCCAGACCTAAGGGAAGCTGTTTCAGTAGACCGCTGTCCCAAAGGAGTTTGCATTTTAATAGAATATACCCTCAAGGCCAAAACCAAAGGTAATTCAGCTGTAATTATGAGCAGAGCAGGCCTGCTGTGGGGGAAGGGGCAGGGTATTCCTCATGTCCTGGGCTCTTGGAATGTTTCTCTCCTTAGTCCAGGCCTGGAAATGGGCCCCACAGTTCAGCTTTCCTTTAGGGTGAAAGATCTACCTCTTCAGCATAAATACCCGTCTCTGAATCAGGTCTACTGCCAGCCAGGCACTCCAGGCCACTAATCCCTGGGAGACACCCACAGCTATGCTGGCATTTGTCCCTCCCTTGACTGACTGAGCTTTAGGAAGGAGGCCGGGTTATTCCTGAAATCCAACAGGCTCTTCTCGGACACTACACAGCTCCACCTTTGGGGTTAGGACATGGACATCTGCTAGAGAGGTGTGGCTTGCGAAACAAGAATCTGGTCTATCAGGGATGGTGGTGGCAGGGAGGGGTTTGGAGGCAAGGCCAATGATGACTAGCAACAAATCTCAAGTGATCAGGTAGTACACACTCTCTCTTAGAGCCTCCTAACCTGGCCTCTGGAGCCCTGATGGTGCTGTGGTTATGCGTTAGCCAAAAGGTCAGCAGTTCAAATCCACCAGCCGCTCCTTGGAAGCCCTATGGGGCAGTTCTTCTCTGTCCTACAGGGTCTCTATGAGTCGGAATTGACGGCAACGGGTATCCTGGCCTCTGAGATTCTGCCCAAACACCCTGGTACCAAGAGGAACCAAAAAAGCTTTATTTCCAAGACCCATGAGAATAAAATTAGAATTCTCTCTGGAGCTGCCCCCAGAACCAAGAGCATATCTTTTACTGGGTAACCTCTTCCGTCAGCATATAGATTTAACATATGCAAAAAGACTCAAGATTTAAGAAAAAAGATCAAGCTATAGAAGTACAAGTCATTTCAAATGTGGCAACAGAACTCATGAGATAAAAGCTAGTAGCCTAACCTCGACCTTTTCTTAAGTTTGATTATTTTCATTTTGGACCCTTGAACCTCACTCTTTTCACCTAATAGCTCCATTAACCCAAATTCCTTTTCTCAGTTAGCTTCTAAAATTATTCAACAGCAAGGTAAGACATATATTCTTACTGTATTTTCCAACAATATTCACGGTCAGATCATAAAGCATGGCACAAATTACAAAAAAAAGACATCAGAACAGTTTCAATTTAGTATAAATTCTATTATATAACTAATTCTAATCCTGCTAAATGTATCCTTATTTTCTTACCATATTTAATGACTCAGTACTAAAGTATTTTTTTGTTTGTTTTGGCAAGTAGATACTGTAAAAAAAAAAAAGTCATTTGCCATTTTCAATGAACACCTGAAGTGTATTTTACCCACCAGAACGTACTCTACATGACCCAAGGTGAAGTAATCAATATTGTTCCCCCAGGATGTAGATGCCTCAGAGGTATTAATCCTCTTTTTACCCTCATTTCAAGAAAACTATTACTTTCAGTCAAAGGCTCAGTTGGTCCTTCCTAAGAACACAGTGGAAGGCTTAATAAATTGTTTTCCCTCCTGAGACTAGATGCTAACTATCTAAAACATAATTAACAACAGGATGCCAGTCAATGAGTGCACTTTTTACTTCATGTCTGGGGAGTTTAGGTGCCTCCAATTTAATAGGGGAAAAAAAAATTTTTTTTTTTATAGTGCTAGTTATCAAATTGACAGTCTTGACCTGACCTCTAAAAGCAGCTGTAAAGTGATGCCTAGTAAATTAAGATAAATGCCAAATCCCTCTGAGGAAAAAGGCCTATATTATTACTATGAAATGGCCATTTGAGTTTGGGGCCATGACTTCACAATAAGGATATAAATACCAACTGGGCATGAGGGAAGACATGTTCTCAGTTATTGTACACAGAAGATAATAGTGACTCACTTCGCTCAGCATTATGCTTGGCTGGAGATTTTAAATTCCTTTTTAAAAACAAGACTATTGTACCACAGGGTAAAGATTTTATTATGCTCAATAATGGGACTGAATATGCCAAGGCGTAGAAGCAGAAAATTAGATCTGCTGATTCCAGTGCCAAGACAGGGGTTAGAGAAAGCTACATGGGTCACTTTGGTGGGCTTTCCAATGTTGCAGGGGCCTGGAAACCCAGGACGGCACAGCGGAGGAGTGTCTGATTCCCTCCGGGAGAGGTAGGAGAAGTCATTCTAGATTATGTCCCGCCCAGGAAATAGAATGGAGTCAGAACATGGGCACGTGTGATACCTCTGCTGTTCCAGGAGAGGCAAAGGCACTAAGCAGTTAAGAGGTCCCTGACCTGGCTCTCTCCCTCAGAAGCGATTGCCAAATAGGGCAGAGTAGCCAGCAGCGTCACTACCTACTTGATATGTCATCTCTGAACAACCAAAATTGGTCAAACTAATCCCTGAAGACAAAATGCAAGCCATAAATCTTCAACTGGAATTCTAATTTTTATCACTTGCTTGAAGAGTTCATATGAATCTTATTCCTTCTGCATTTTCCTCCATTTTTCTCTTCACTCAAACTGGTTCCCATTTATTTTGCTTCCCTGTTTCTTAGATTTATTGCTTCCTGCCCTGATATTTGGGAAAGAAAAAAAGAGGCTGTGATTTAGTTTCCTGTCAAGGCTCAAATTAAATACAGTCCCTCTTTCTCACTAAAGCCCTCCACATGGCCAGATTTAAATGAGGTGACAGGATGTTACCTCAGAACCCTCTGCCCACTGCCTTCCTCTGTGCTGACCTCTAGCCAGACATGTGGGGATAACAAGCAAAATGATGAGTATCCAGATATCTTCTCTGGAGTGTTACCACCAACCAACAGAAACAAATACTCTGCAAACTGTACCAACAGCCTTAAGCTATCGTTATATACACTCCACAACAGACATAGGCACAAGTCTACCCAGCTTCCTATAGGCACAAATCCCTTCAGCTTTCTTATGCCAGAAGGGAGCATAAAGATCTTAGCTCTCCTAGCTTCCCTTTTACAATCCGTTAAAATTTATGATTCACCAAAACACAGGTCTATCTCTCCGCAGGAAAAATCATTGGGATTTGAAAGCCTGTCACCACTAGGGCTGGTTATTTTTTCTCTGACCTAGTAGTCTCCCCTGACCAAGTTGGTTCCCTCCTTTAAAGAGTTTAGGCCATTAAACTTTTGCTCTGGTCTTTTTCTGCCCCCTTCAGGTCATGGATTATATGGGACTTTTGAAATGTTATCCTCCTGGAGGAAAACTAAAGAAGACCAACATGTTAAAGAGAGAACTGCAGCAGTCTATGCAGACTCCATGCTCTCCTTTTCTCTCACCACTGCCATGTACCTGGTCACCTTTGGCATAGGGGCCAGCCCTTTCACAAACATTGAGGCAGCCAGGATTTTCTGCTGCAATTCCTGTATCGCAATCTTCTTCAACTACCTCTATGTACTCTCGTTTTATGGTTCCAGCCTGGTGTTCACTGGCTACATAGAAAACAATTACCAGCATAGTATCTTCTGTAGAAAAGTTCCAAAGCCTGAGGTATTGCAGGAGAAGCCGGCATGGTACAGGTTTCTCCTGACAGCCAGATTCAGCGAAGACACAACTGACGCTGAGGAAGCGAACACTTACGAGAGTCACCTATTGGTATGTTTCCTCAAACGCTATTACTGTGACTGGATAACCAACACCTATGTCAAGCCTTTTGTAGTTCTCTTTTACCTTATTTATATTTCCTTTGCCTTAATGGGCTATCTGCAGGTCAGTAAAGGGTCAGACCTTAGTAACATCGTAGCAACTGCAACGCAAACCATTGAGTACACTACTGCCCAGCAAAAGTACTTTAGCAACTACAGTCCAGTGATTGGGTTTTACATATATGAGTCCATAGAATACTGGAACACTAGTGTTCAAGAAGATGTGCTAGAATACACCAAGGGGTTTGTGCGGATATCCTGGTTTGAGAGCTACTTAAATTACCTTCGGAAACTCAATGTGTCCACTGGCTTGCCTAAGAAAAATTTCACAGACATGTTGAGGAATTCCTTCCTGAAAACCCCCCGGTTTTCACATTTTCAAGAGGACATCATCTTCTCTAAAAAGTACAATGATGAGGTCGATGTAGTGGCCTCCAGAATGTATTTGGTGGCCAAGACCATGGAAACCAACAGAGAAGAACTCTATGATCTCCTGGAGACTCTGAGGAGACTTTCTGTCACCTCCAAGGTGAAGTTCATAGTCTTCAATCCATCCTTTGTGTACATGGATCGATATGCCTCCTCTCTGGGAGCCCCCCTGCACAACTCCTGCATCAGTGCTTTATTCCTGCTCTTCTTCTCGGCATTCCTGGTGGCAGATTCTCTGATCAATGTCTGGATCACCGTAACAGTGGTGTCCGTGGAGTTTGGCGTTATAGGCTTCATGACCTTATGGAAAGTAGAACTAGACTGCATTTCTGTGCTTTGCTTAATTTATGGAATTAACTACACAATTGACAATTGTGCTCCACTGTTATCCACATTTGTTCTGGGCAAGGATTTCACAAGAACTAAGTGGGTAAAAAATGCCCTGGAAGTGCATGGGGTAGCTATTTTACAGAGTTACCTCTGCTATGTAGTTGGTCTGATTCCTCTCGCAGCTGTGCCTTCAAATCTGACCTGTACACTGTTCAGGTGCTTGTTTTTAATAGCATTTGTCACCTTCTTTCACTGCTTTGCCATTTTACCTGTGATACTGACTTTCCTGCCACCCTCTAAGAAAAAAAGGAAAGAGAAGAAAAATCCTGAAAACCGGGAGGAAATTGAGTGTGTAGAAATGGTAGATATTGATAGTACCCGAGTGGTTGATCAAATTACAACAGTGTGATAGCGTCTGCTTGTTATATTTTCACCCTAGGTCTTATCAAACGCAAAGAAATTACGTTAATGAAAGAATTAAAAGTTCTTTTTTTTTCCAAAGGCAAGAAACAGGCATTCCCCAAAGAGTAAAAGACAAGGGGGAGAAATGGACATGGCATGTTTTCAATATTTAAAATAAAATGGGTTGTATGAGAAAGAATCTAGAAACACACACAAACAGAGACCCTAGGAGACTTCTAGTCTCTTAAACTAAGATCAAATAGAAGAAAGCATATCAGCAAGCAGGATCCTATTCTATCCACACTGCAGATGCTGCTGTTACTGTGACAAAACCTACTGATTATAAGGTCAGCTGTCAAAGTAGAAATAGCTTTAAGCATTGTTCAAACAACCAGTCAGGGTCAGTGGTTTGAGATCTTAACCATTGCACCTAGCTCCCCAACACCCCAAGGAGATGTGTGTGCAAGTTCTGACCAGCAAAAGCAAAGCTAGAACCTCAGAAGCAGACACGCAGAGTGGCCATCACCCCTGGACTGGAACTGAGTCACCCCTAAACTCACCCGGGTGAGGCAGTGTTGCTGTCTAGAATGTATATTCCCCCATCAATATAGGTTCAACAAATGTATGGTTGGGTTAATACACCTTTAAACCAATGACAGCTCCAGCACTGCAGAGTTGGGGTGATTCTATTTTGGAAGATCTTGTTGCTTGTCACTGGATGGGTCTGCTTTATTAGTTACAGCTCTTGGCAGGAGGCTCCAGTATCCAAAACTAGAGAGCTAGACCTAAATACCTGGCATAATAGAGGAAAAGCAGGTGTCTAGCGTGAAACCGGAGACAGCATCTCCATTTTAACAGAAAAAGAAGAAGATGGCCAGATGGGACAGCTGTTTGTAGTTTGGCTCTACAAGCTTTTTGCATGGATGCCCAGAAACAACATCTGCCCACACATAGCTGAGGAAGGAAAAATGAACACTGAAATCGTTACTTGCCATAGCTTCCAACTTGTAGTGCCAGCCTGCCTTTGCTGAGAGACATGCCTGCTAAGAGCCGTAGAGGGGAAAAGAGGTCTTTTGTTGGGTGTAAGTCCTGAAACAGAAACTTCACGGAAGTACAGGGAGATAAAGGGCTAAAGGGGAGATAGATGGAAACGACTGGAAAAAGGAATCGCCAATACAAAGGCGTCGATGATGGCAATCAAACCTTCCTGGTGTCTTTTTAAAGTTTCATTCCTAGCAAAACTGGCTGCACTTTCACTTTCCTGCTCCCCATTTTGATGCCCTCCTACTTCATTGCAAGGCCCTTCTGTACATTAACAAGTCTACACATTTATACTGCTGACCTGCAGCATCTCTAGAGGAAGAGTTCATGGATCTCAGCAGAAATGGTTTGCTCTGAAGAGGCTGTGTATGCCGCCCCAGACCCCTGCATTTCTTTAAATCTATAAAAATGAAACTAAAACCTGGTCACATTTGAGGCATATGTCCACAGTATTTTTCCCTTTTAGATATGTAGCTTATATAGGCATTTATAGTGCTAAGCATTTCCCAAAAGCATTTTATCTTTCTGGACTTTTGCAGATATACTGTGCAACTTCCCCACCCTCTGCAGAAAAGGAAACTGAAACCTAGGAGAATAAAGCGACTCACTCAGGATCAGACTATTAAAGGGTTTCCATCATAGCATACCTAAGATACGGCAGGCCAATTTTAGATTTTCTCATAAGATGGCTATTACATTTCCAAGGAAGGGACACAGGGCAGGCATTAAAAAAAAAAAAAAAAAACCTTTGGGATTTAGGTTTGCAGTTGTCTTTCCAAACAGTAAAAATGCCCAAATGATTCAGATGTAACCACACCAAGTGCAAACCTGTGTCCCGCTCTCCATTTTATGTATTGTTGTGCACACAGTGCTAAATACATGTGCAGGGCATCCTAGCCAGTGCTTTACACACTTGTTCACTCTCCCCTGCAGACACACTAAGCGATCATACCAACATGTTATGCACTCAACTCGAAGATAATGAGCTTTAATCTGAGGACAAGTACGGTCCTCCCAAAAGGGCAAGTGTGCATAATGGATCTGCGATCAATTCTCTCTCCAAGGGGCCTGCAACCTGGCTATTATTTGTAAAACACAACTGAAGAGGGGATTGGTTTTATTCTTAAATCAAATGTTGCTAAATATCTTTCTGAACAGTGTGTTCTAAATCAGCCATTGATTTAGTGTCGGCCATGTGGAGCACCTGGGTTTAAAATGACTCCACAAAACTGACACAACACACACACACACACCAATTAAATGGATTTCGTTGAGAATTTAATCATTCAATTTGGTCAACCAGGATGACTTACTGTGGAACTTTGTTTTATGACAGATAGGAGTCTTCCAACTTGATTGAGTCTCTGTATACCTGGGGATATTGTATTTTTAAACGAAAGGCATTTTCAAACTTGTCAACTTCTCTTTACAGCGCTTGAAATCAAGGCTTATGGAACTCTGACTGTGGAATGAGTTTTTCTACTGGGGGACTCTGCATGCCAACGTGTATTATTTATTGTTAGATCACTATTATTTATTTCTTAATATTGATTATTGCTCTGACAGCATTAGTTTAGCCCCACCATGGAGAAGACACTTTAGACGTAAATCAGAATCACATCCCCATAAAATTACATCTCCATAAAGTTTTACCTTTTGAATTTCTATCAAGAGGGAAGGAATGGTCCCAGCAAAACACTTGCAAAGTTTTTGTTTTGTTTTGTTTTTCAGCTAATTCCAACCAAGACATTAATGTCCACTTTACCAAAGAAATTTATTTGGTTGGTTTCGAGTTGCTGTTTGTTGTTTGTTTACCAAAGAAAATATTCCATTTATCAAAAATACTTCTGCTGGCCAATTAAAAAACTGGTAATTGGGCTTTCTTGGCCATTCATAAGGAAAAAAAGATAAGGCAAGGTAAGGGGGATAATTTCTCATTGAGTAAAACTCAACAGAAAATGTACAAGGAACTTGGGGTTTGCAAGAAAGAAAATACTACTTGAAATAGGGCATTTTTGTCTAGTCCTACAACAGTTGTCCAATAAGTAGCATCAGCGCTACTCAGGCTAGAAGAAGTACACTTTGTTCCAGAGAAAAAATAAGGCAACTCTTCATGAAACTTTCTCCATTGTTCCAGCACATAAATTTTACTTTGGGGTTTTGGGTTTGAGGTGTTTTGGTGTTTGGTTTGGTGTTTGTTTGTTTGTTTGTGTTTATTTGTCTTGCTCCTGCCTTTCCTACCATTTTTACCCCCTCAATTTTCATTCAGAAATGAGTTAATCAGTTTCCATCCTCCATGGCCACAGTTATTTACACAATATGCTGCTGTTTTAATCAAGGCTCTTTATTACTTTTTTATTTTAACTATCACCCAATTTTTCTAAGTGGCATTCTAGGACCATGAAACCACTTTTCTCGAGCCACAGTAACTGAGCTTGGCTGTGTCTATCTCAAGAACAGGTGGGATGGGCAGTCGTCTTGGGAGTGTGGTGTGAGGCAGGGCTTCTTGGACACAAATGTTACCCTTCTCATGTTGCTTTATTCCTTTGGATTCTATTAAACTACCCCTGCAGCTTGTAGTAGTGTTTGACCTTTGTGAATCTGTTTTCTCGTCTGTAAAATGGGATAATAACAGTACCTATCATTAAATTTGACAAATACTTACTGAGTGCCTAATATCACCCAGACACGGTTCTGGAGATTGGGAACACAGCAGTGAGCAAAACAGATAAAAATTCTATCCTCTGCAGAGCCTACATTTGAGTGACAATGCAGGTTTACTATGAGGATTAAGTGATATAATGTTGGGAAAGCACTCATGGCAAGGCCTGGCATATAGAAGGAACTCAAGACATTATTATTTGTACTTTGTCCCAAAAGGACCCTCAGGATCCAAAGCTACAGAGCAGTAGATTTTGGCTCAGGATTAGGGCTGTATAAAGATACTGTGGGTTGCCACAAGAGGTAGTGAACTCCCAGCTACTCAAAATTAGGCTGGATCACCACTTAGTGGGGTGCAAGCTCTGGATGTTGGGGATGGACAATAACCTATGAAGGCATGGGACACAGGCACTTGGGGGTGGGAGTGGGGTGGGGAGGGGAGGGCACTTATTACTTAATAACTGTGCCTGGCTTGCCTGAAGACATTTGAACATTTCCTTTAGGTAATTTGCTTTACATTTGTGATAAATAAAAAGCACCAGGTATTTGAGGACATGAAGTTCCTTTTTTTTTTTTTTAAGCATGTTAAAGCTCCAACACAAAGGGAACTATTAAATTAGTACTACTGAATTTTCTGGCAAAGAACTGAGAATGGCTGCAGCCAGCACACTGCAGAATTCCTCCCCGTGGTGGTTACAACTGTTTCTGTTTCATGCCAATCCAGAAGAAATCAAAGAGGAAAGTGAATTAGCTAGAATGTGTTCACCTGAATAGGCAGTGTCAGTATGTCTTCCCCCACCTGCCTTTCACCTGCCCCTTCCTCTGCCCAGGTGATCTGTTTGAAGTCCTCTTTCATATCCATGAGGGCACCATGCAAGAAAGAGGAAGTGAGGCAACCAGAGAGCTATGGCTTCTGTGCAGATTTTCGAGTTAGATTAAAATTAGCACCACAAGGGTTAGGAGGTGCTTTCCTGGTGGGGAAAGAAGGCTTATTTTCGAAGTACAAAGAAAGAAATGTGTACCAAGGAGGCAATACGCAGAGGAACCTTGGTGGAAGGGGTTGATGTTCCTGTGGGATATGCCAGCTTCTTCTCCCTCCAGAATGTTGACACCAGATGAACTTTGGATAGAATTAACCCTCCCCCTTTGTTTTTCACATGAGAAAATTGAAACCCAGAGAAGTGAAATTATTTTCACAGAGCTAGTTAAACGCAGGAAACCCTGGTGGCGTAGTGGTTAAGTCCTACAGCTGCTAACCTAAGGGTCAGCAGTTCGATTCCACCAGGCGCTCCTTGGAAACTCTATGGGGCAGTTCTACTCTGTCCTATAGGGTTGCTATGAGTCGGAATCGACTCAACAGCACTGGGTTTGGTTTTGGTTGAGTTAAAAGCAGGTACAGAACTATAACTGAAGTCTCCTAGCTTCTAGCCTAAGCTCTTTCTTCCTTCTGCCACTTTACTGCCAACTTTTACATACTTGAATTATGGGCGCTCTGGTGGCATTAAAAAAAAAAAAAAAACAACCAGTGCCGTTGAGTCGATACCGATGAGTGACCTGGTGGCATAGTGTTTAAGAATTATGGCTGCTAAACAAAAGGTTGGCAGTCCGAATCTACCAGCTGCTCCTTGGAAACGCTATGGGACAGTTCTATTCTGTCCTATAGGGTCGCCATGAGTCATAATTGACTTGATGGCAATGGGTTTGGTTTTCGTTTGGAATCTGGGGGCCATCAATGAGTTAGTGGGAGGGGATACTCTGAACTCCCTAAAATAAAATTATATGCAAAAACGTGTGTATATGTTCACTATGTACATTTTTTCAAAAGAGAGGGCTCATAGTTATCGGATTCCAAAAGGGGTCTGTGGCCCAAAAAGGGTGATGAACCACTGTCCTAAATTAATAAAGACCTCATTGGGAGTGTGATCCTGGTGTACTCATTTTGGCTAATGAGAAATCAAGAACTTCTTAGCATCTTTTCTCCAAGGAGCCAAAAGTGCTTCCAAACATTGGTCTCATCATGCCAAGCCTAGTACTGGCTTTCACCTATCCATTCTTTATTTATTCACTTGTTTATCCTGCAAACATATTTTCAGTACCCACTTTATGTTCCAGTACTAGCTAACCAGGGCAGGACTGGGAAAGTACCCCCCCACACACGCTGTGCTCTTGTTGGCAGGATGAATACAGAGTTGCTACTAAATACTTGCTGTTGCAACAAAGTATATACAGTGAAACATGTGAAAGCTGGAACCTTAGGGGCTACCTTGTCTTTCCTTGTCTTGCAGGTTTTCCGCCTTTGACAGGGTACAATCTTAGCACTTTTCTATCAATCATTTTAGTGGAAAATATTTGAGTTTTCCTCCTCTGACAGGTTTCTGCCTTACACAGTTTCCAGCTTTCACAAGTTTTACTGTATTCAATTGCAATCTACTCCATTATACAGGCTTTACTATATAACCTCATACACACACAGGGGGGCAGCCAACAAAGACAATATATAGAAGTGGGTCCTGTCAAAGAAGCAGGGGAAGGGAGGCCCATATCCAGGTCACATAATGCAGCACCACACCACACCCTTGGCAGGGGCCGTTTCCAGATGAACCCTGTCCTGAGATGTGTCTATACCCGTCAGTCCTTGCAGCATCTAACTCTCCAGTCAGCAGGGATAGAATCAGTCTCATTCAACTTGGTAATATTTGTAGTCGGCAAATATGAAATCATAATCATGGACAGATGGGTACATTTAAGGATAGGTGTGTCTTGGACACAGATATGCACACAGAAGCCCAGTTCTCTTGACATCTAGCTACAACCTAGGTATAGTATATGTTGATAGAGGAATTTGGAAAATAATCTACCTGTACCTGTTGACTCTGATTCTTCTGGTATAACTTCAGGCACAATGGAATGCCTCTGGGTTGACCTAAGGACAAGGCTGGTGGAACCACTACTTGGCCATCCCTGAAGCACAGAGGAGGCCCCAGCGACTGAGCAGTCCCACTTATATCAATCTCTGCATAGTCATAATAAGGGAAGCCATCTACAGAGATGGAGGAATATTAGTTCCACTTTGTAGCTAGCATTTGATATGAACTCTGAGGGCTTTAGTCACTGAGATCTAGAAAACGCTTTATCTAATTCCTACAAAATGGCAAAGACTCAGCCCATTTCCATTACCTATTCTGGCCTCATTCTTGGGAAAATCCACAGGATTCTGTTTGGTAAAAGAATGTACTTAATTTCCAGGCCAAACATTGAACATGTTTGGCTTTCAGATCTTTATTCTTTAAATTAACATCCTGACAAAATTGCCTTTGACACCTATCCCAGAATCACCAAGGTAGATGCCATGATGCCTCCCAGGACTGCGGATGAGTGTACAAATGTGGTAGAGACCCATCGGCTCTGCCTTACACACACATATGCACACATACACATGAACACCTATGCACGCACATATAGGCACACACATACACAATACATGCAGAGACATATGTGCACGCCTATACATACCACACACAGCACAAGTACACAGTCACCCAAACACATGTACAAACACACAGACACATGCATGCCCATACACACATACACACAGCTTTTTAAAAAAGAAAAATAGTATTTTATCATGCTTTTGGTGAAGGTTTACACAGCAGTTTGGTTCCCATTCAACAGTTTCTACACAAGTTATTCAATGACATTGGTTACATTCTTCACAATGAGTCAACATTCTGTTTCCATTCTGGTTGTTCTCTGTCCATTAATCTAGCTTCCCTGTCCCATTACAGTCTCATCTTTATATTAAAGTAATTGTTTAACTTTGTTCTCATATAGGTGAGAACAAAAGGGCACAGTACTTATGGATGATCTTCGTTATTTTTTTAGCAAATTTGTTATTTAGTTACAAGGTGACCTCAGGGGTTAGTTTCGGTTCAAGGTTTGAAGAGTATCTTAGAGCAAGAGTCTTGGGGAGTCCTCCAATCTTGATAAGTCCAATAGGTTTTTGTTTTTTGTTTTTTTAGGAACTTGAGGTTCTGTTGTACATTTTTCTCTCATTCTATTAGGGTCCACTGTGGCCCTGATTAGAAAGGTCACTAGTGGTAACTGGGCACCATCTAGTTCTTCTGGTCTCAGCGTACATGAGGCTGTGGTTCAGGTAGACTATTTGTCCTGTAGACCAGTTTCTTCTTTGAGTCTTTGGTTTCCTTCTTTCCCTTTTGCTCCAGATAAGTAAAGACTAGTAGTTGTACCTTAGATAGCTACTCACAAACTCTTAAGACCCCAGACACTACTCACCAGACTAGGATGTAGAACATAACTTTATGAACTATATTATGCCAGTTGGCTAAGATGCCCCATGAGACTATGGTCCTAAGCCTTTGAACCCAGAAATCCAATTCCACACGGTGTTTGGTTATGTCGAAGAAGTATCCATAACTGTGCCCCTTATGTGCTTTATTATATATATGGATATATGTACATACAGTCATATAGATGCAATATATATGTACATATGTACATATCTATATACACACACACACACATATATATATACACACACATATATGCCTATATACATACATATATACCCGCACATATATTTTTTGGTTGTTTTTGCAGTTGTTTCAAAATTATATATGCCAGAGCAATTATCAACAGGTCCTTTTTTCTTGTGTACTTTTTAGTGACATTGTTTACCTTCATCAAGCTGTGTACACTTCATCCCCATTCAGTGTTACCTTTTCCATCACCAAAAATAACAAGCATATGCACCCACTCCTCACTTACTGGCATGGTTAAGTTCCAAAGACCAGGTCATTATGCAAAAATAAGCCTTAAGTGAAAATGGAAGATGACCACATCTGATCAGAAAATGGAAGATGACTACATCATTGCATGATTGCCAAATTATATCATTACATAACTGCCAAATTACACCATTACATAATTGCCAAACCACTGAGAATCACGGCCCACCAGAGTTGACACATAACCTTAACCAATACAGTCAGTGTTACTTTTGTCTCACACCTTGGCTGTTACTATCAGACATATGTCATTAATGTGAAAAATAGTTGGATAGTAGATTTTTTTTCCTATAGTTGTAAGTGTGAAATGTTGGATAACTACATAGTCAATAAGTGAGGAGTAGGTGTTCTACCCAGAGAGTGAATCTCACCCCCTTCCATCCCTGGTAAGCACTAATTAACATTACTTTCTGCATATTGACTTGTTTGTGTCATTTTCTAAAAGTGAGAACATAAATTTTTTGTGTGTGTGATTGACTTACTTCATTTGACATAATGTCCTCCAAGTTCATCCATGTTCCAAGATGTTTGGGGAAGTCATTTTTCCTTATCACTGAATAATATCCCATTTGGAAAACAGCTACCTGGCCATTTGACAGGAAGAGATCCATATCTGTGCCCATTCCAAAGAAAGGTGATCCAACAGAATGTGGAAAATATCGAACAACATCATTAATATCACACACAGGTAAAATTTTGCTGAAGATATTTCAAAAGTGGTTGCAGCAGTACATAGACAGGCAACTGGCAGAAATTCAAGCTGGATACAGAAGAGGATGTGGAATGAGAGATATCATTGCTGATGTCAGAGAGCTCTTGGCTGAAAGCAGAGAATACCAGAAAGATGTTTACCTGTGTTTTATTGACTACTCAAAGGCAATCAACTGTGTGGTTCATAACAAATTATGGATAACATTGCAAAGAATGAGGATTCCAGAACACTTAACTCTGCTCACGCCGAACCTGTACACAGACTAAGAGGCAGTCATTAGAACAGAACAGGGGATATTGCATGGCTTAAAGTTAGGAAAGGTATGCATCAGGGTTGTATTCTTTCATCATACTTACTCAATCTGTATGCTGAGCAACTCATCTGAGAAGTTGTACTATATGAAGATCTCCGCATCAAGATTGAAGACTCATTAACGACCTGAGTTCTGCAGATGACACAACCTTGCTTGCTGAAAGTGAAGAGGAATTGAAGCACTTATTGATGAAGATCAAAGACCACACCCTTTAGTATGGGTTACACCTCAATATAAAACAAAAATCCTCACAACTGGACCAATAAGCAACACCATGATAAACAAGGAAAGTACTGAAGTTGTCAAGGATTTCATATTAGTTGGATCCACAAATAATGCCCATGGAAGCAGCTGTCAAGAAATCGGCGTATTGCAATGGGCAAATCTGCTGCAAAAGACCTCTGTAATATGTTAAAAAGTAAAGATATCACTTTGAGGACTAAACTGCGCCTGACCCAAGCCATGGTATTTTCAATCACCTCATATTCATGTGAAAGCTGGACAATGAATAAGGAAGACTGAAGAAGAATTGATGCATCTGAATTACAGTGTTGGCAAAGAATACTGAATATACCATAGACTGCCAGAAGAACAAACAAATTTGTCTTGGAGGAGGAGCAGCCAGAATGCTGCTTAGAAGCAAGGATGGCAAGACTTTGTCTCAAGTACTTTGGAATGCTATTAGGAGGGACCAGTCCCTGGAGAAAGACATCATGCTTGGTAAAATAGAGGGTCAGTGGAAAAGAGGAAGACCCTCAGTGAGATAGACTGACACAGTGGCTGTAACAATGGGCTCAATATAGCAATGAATGTGAGCATGGCACAAGACCGGGCAGTGTTTTGTTGTGTTGTATACAGGGTCACTATGAGTCAGAACTGACTCAACGGCACCTAACAACAACAGTGTTCCATTGTATGTATGTAACACACTTTATTCATCCACTGATGGGCACTTAGGCTGTTTCCATCTTTTTGCTATTGTGAATAGTGCTGCGATGAACATAGGTGTACATATACCTGCTTGTGTCACTTTTATATTTCTGGGGTATATACCTAGGAGTGCAATTGCTGGGTCATATGTACACACTGCCTTTTATAATATGCTTCTTGACACATTTGAGGCATGTTAAAATGTCTTAGCAGGCCCAGAACCCCTGTGGTTCTGTTTGGTTTGGCAGGGCAAGGGATTCAGCTGCCTGCAGAGAACCATAAAACAATGTTATCTTCCCCTTCTATACGTTTCTGGTGCATGGGCACATCTGAGACTTCAACTAAATAGGACACTATAAAGAAAAGAAACCTGGGGAAGTGAATGTGTCTTGGAATTTACAGATTCCTGACAGTTTCATAGTGCAAAAAGTGCATATGTTGGAATTTTACAAGTCATAAGAAAGAATAGCAGAGAGTCAAAATCACAGAGATTTCCACCAAGGTCTGGAATTATGGAGATGTACCTAGAATTCTTGCTTGGCAATCCAGAGAAGGGGAAAAGGAAGGATGAAGAAGGAGGAAGCACATAAAGGGTGGTCACTTCATCTTGCCAATTTCCAGGCTTAAGTGGGCATTTTCCATTTATCCCTAGCATCAGCTTGATGGGAAAACCTGTGTATTTCATCCACTTCAAGGAAAGAAGGCGCCATTCAGGGAAGCTGGGTGATAGGAAACATCAGTCTGGGAAAAAAAAGTCTCACAAATCAGAAAAAAGGACTATCTAAGACTAAAAACTTAGTTAACACACACACATACACACACAGAGTTGGAGAGAAAGCATTAAGAGGATCCCTAGTATAGTTCCTGAAAACTTTAGGCATAAAGAATGTTGCAAGAAAAAAGTAATTATTGAGAGGCTGAGGCCAATCAAAATTGTGGAAGATGACTGAAGATACGAACTGAGGATAACAGAGATGCTCGAGATTCTCTATAAGATAAAGATACAGAGCCTGAATCTATACTTTTTTTTAATAAAGTAGAAGAACCCCATATCTTCTTTTGAATTATTGACCCACAATTCCTCCTCAGTAACTTGGTCAGAATACACTCAGGTCCTATTTGTATTATTTATGATTCCATAATTCAACCACCCTGTTTCGAACCTAGGAGCACCATGATTGAGTGTTAGGCCAAAACAAGGAATGTTGCAGCCTGGTTTCAGTAATTCCTTGGTCAAATTGCTCTCATTTGTCTAAATGTGCAAATGCTTCAAAGATCTAAAAATTATGTCTAGATAGCCAATATACTATTGAGTTTTTTTTTAAACCTCAAAGATAAACCTCTGCCAATGATTATTAACAAGGAAACAGTCATGAACAGTTAAATATTCCTTTAGCAATCCAATTTTAATAGAAAACAAAAGGGAAAAAAGTCTATACTATTTAGTAATGTTGGGAAAAAAATCCTCACCTTAGACACAAAATGGTTTAAATATTAAAATGTGGTCCTTATTATCAACACTAATGAAAGAAATTTCTGAAACTGCATATTATTTTGTAAAGTAAACTTTCATCCGTGGCAACAGATCATAGACTACATCTTGTTAAGCCGAGTAGCCTAAGAAAAATACAAGTTTGGCCTCTCATTTCCATAGAATTCTGGTCATCTGAGGGCATTCAGGATTGGTGAGGGAGATGCTGAATGTATTAGTTGTAGGTCAACACCTGCATGGAAAGGAAGAAGAAACTTGGGAGGGTTGTAACAAAGCAGTATATATATGCATGAAGGTGTCAAATAAATCACTGGGTATTGGTGGGTGGATTTTATTTTTTAGTTCATTTCACAGGGTTAACTGAACGGATATGTGCTTACCACTGTCAAAAAGAAATTTTGAATCCAAAATATGTTACAGGTACCAAATTACAATACTGATCTCATAATGTAAAGGACTGGGATGATTTCAGATTTTGTCTCAGTAGTTCTGAATTAGAACCCAGCAGCTGGGAATAGCAAAGGAGAAGTCTCACTCATACCACTCTCTGTTAAAGGCCTTATTTAGCGTATTACCATGGAAACTGAAATCAGATCATATGCACACACATTCCAAAAAGAAAAAAAATGGCTAGAGTTTGGGGTGGGGTGTCTGTAAGTATCCAAAGTAAAATTTCTGAACGGACACTCTCTCATCAATAACAACTCTCCAACAAATGGAAGAAAGGCCAGATATCCAGGCAGACTTCCTTTTTTAGAAGCCAACCTTGTAACACTGATGAAAAACCCAGGTTAGAAAAGTTAAGTATATCACAGCAGACCTTGGCTACCAATTCTTTGGAGTGTTCTATTTCATAGCTGCATATTCAATTAATTGAGCTAACTAACTTGGAAATATTTTATGGTGAGAAAACATCCACAAGAACTAAATTTAATCCCTTGGATTTTTGCCCAATTTGCTTTACTCTTAAAAATTGACATTTCCCTAAACAGCCTGGAAAATAAGGGCCAAGAGGAAAGAGAAAGTGAATGAGTTCATTTTAATTTTTCAATATATACTTGGTTAAATTTCTATCCTAATGGTGAAAGAGTATGTGGGCATTCCATATTTATAAAGATATTTTATAATAAATGATTCCATCTTAAGTCCACATTTGCCCTGGAAGATAGACCAACACTCAAGTTCTTGTCTATAAAAGGGCCCTGCTAAAACCTACAGTAAGGCTGGAAGAAGAATTAATACTGTTTGTTTCCAAATTCCTCTAAGAGGTCATCAGACAACCCGGACCTTCTTTGTATACACGGACAATTTTTTGACAGGGGAAAATACTTTACTTTCCATAATAAAAGATAAAACCAGAATTTATTTATAAAGTGTTTTGCCTGAAAATGGATTACAGGTTATGATTTTGGATCTTGAGTTAGGTTCTTTTACCATACCCCCCAGCAAAGCTGGTGAGCTTTGCACCTCATGAACTATTTAGTTTTTGCTGGTATCTAAAACCAATCGCTAGAAAAGAACATCATGTTTGGTAAAGTAGAGGGTTGAAAATAAGGGAAACCCTCCATGAGATGGACTGACACAATAGTTTCAACAATGGACTCAAACACAACAATTGTGAGACTGGGGCAAGACCAGGCAATGTTTTGTTCTGTTATGCATAAAGTCGTTATGAGTCAGAACCAACTCAATGGCAACTAACAAGATGACAAAGATGAAAAGCTGTATTTTTCAGCTGGAAAATATCAACAGGGCAACAGGGTTTGATCTTAAACATGAGTTTTTTTGTTTTAACCTCATTGTAGCATGTTCTCACTTGTACTTCATAGTTTGATGAGTAGTCTTATAAAGGGACCGGGTGTTGACAGTCTATAACCCTTTTATACAATGCAAATGCCATTTCTTAGTATTAGAAAATTGATCAGTAAAATCTCTATTCAAAACCATGTTGGGGGAGGAAATGATTTTACTTTATAAAGTGGAAAAATAATTTCTTGGGATAAAAAAAATCAAAAGCAAAGAGTGAGAGGTAGGAAAACTAAAATTTTTGCTGACTAAGGCATGGCTCTGGTGGCACAGTGGTTGAGAGCTTGGCTGCTAACTAAAAGGTCAGCAGTTTGAATCCGTCAGCCACTCCTTGGAAACCCTATAGGGCAGTTCTGTGTCTCTCAGGGTTGCTATGACTGGGAATCGACACGACAGCAACTGGTAAATGGTAAACGGGTAAGGCATAGCTCAAGATGCCAAGCCTCTCTCTCCTGAGGGCAAGTGCTATCTCCCCCAGGGTGTTACACTGAGACTACATTTCAACATCTACATGAAAATTTTCACTTCAGCAGAGACTGTTGCTGACTCACTATAACACAAAAACCAAATTCTCTTGAGTTATATTACTTAAGCCATCAAATTAAAAAACATCTATTGAGAGGACCTAAAAGAATATGTAGTAAGTACTCATCACTATAGCTTGAAAAGAAATAAAGATGTGAAGTCTGTAAGAATGCTGAATCCTATGAACTGGAGGCCAACAAATCCCAGGCTGTTATATTTGCATTCACATGAATTAAGAAGTGTAGGGTTCTTAGCAAAGAGGCCCGCTTCATTTTTCACTTCAGTTGGCCTTACATTATAGAAAAAGGACAGGCAAAAAAAAAAAAAAAAAGAAACAGAAACACCTGGAAGTAGTACTGAAAGTCACTTACAGGCCTTCACAATTGCTGTTCCATGCTTAAAATGTGAATTTTAGAAAGATCCAGTACTACTGAATAATTTTTATACATATACACATTGAGTCCAATACTTAAACTTGAAATAACTATGATTGTGGTACTCTTACCTTTGTACCCCAGCATACCTTCTATGAATGTGAAAAGAAAATCTGGAAATTTAGTATTATGAAAACACAAATTCATAACATATCTTTACTTTCAATCCTTTTAGGATCTGGAAATTTCCTTTCCATTATTAAAGGAAGGGGAAATGTTTACAAATGAAAAAAAATTTTTTTGTTTATTGTGCTTTAAGTGAAAGTTTACAGCTCAAGTTAGTTTCTTATACAAAAATTTATACACACATTGTATGTGACCCTAGTTGCTTTCTTTATAATGTAACAGCACACTCCTCCTTTCCGCCCCGGATTTCCCGTGTCCATTCAATCAGCTCCTGTCCCTTTCTGCCTTCTTATCTCACCTACGGACAGGAGCTGCCCATTTAGTCTCATGTATCCGCTTGAACTAAGAAGCACACTCTTCACGAGTATCATTTTATGTCTTATAGTTCAGTCTAATCTTTGTCTGAAGAGTTGGCTTCAAAAATGGTTTTAGTTCTGGATTAACAGAGAGTCTGGGGGCTATGTCTTCCGGGGTTCCTCCAGTCTCAGTCAGACCATTAAGACTGGTCTTTTCACTAGAATTTGAGCTCTGCACCACACTTTTCTCCTGCTCTGTCATGGACTCTGTTCTGTTCCCTGTCAGGGCAGTCATTAGTGGTAACCAGGCACCATCTAGTTCTTCGTCTCAGGCTGCTGGAGTATTTTCCTTGTGTCTTTAGTGTTCTTTATTCTCCTTTGCTCCAGGTGGGTTGAGACCAATTGATGCATCTTAGATGGCTGCTCATCAGCTTTAAAGACGCCAGACACCACTCACCAAAGTGGGATGCAGAACATTTTCTTAATAAACATTGTTAATGCCAATTGACCTAGATGTCCCCTAAAACCATGGTCCCCAGACCCCCCGCCCTGCTACTCTGTCCCTTGAAGTGTTTAGTTGTATTCAGGAAACTTCCTAGCTTTTGGTTTAGTCCACTTGTGCTGACTTCCCTGTATTATGTGTTGTCCTTTCCTCCACCTAAGATAATTCTTGTCTACCATCTAGTTAGTGAATTCCCCTCTTCCTCCCTCCCTCCCCACCCTCATAACCAACAAAGAATGTTTTCTTCTGTCTTTAAACCTTTTCTTGAGTTCTTATAATAGTGGTCTCATACAATATTTGTCCTCTTATGACTAATTTCACTCAGCATAATGCCTTCCAGATTCATCCATGTTATGAGATGTTTCACAAATTCATCGTTGTTCTTTATCATTGTGTAGTAGTCTATTGTGTGAATATACCATAATTTGTTTATCCACTCGTCCATTCATGGGCACCTAGGTTGTTTCCATCTTTTTGCTACTGTGAACAGTGCTCCAATAAACATGGGTGTGCATATTCCCATTTGTGTGACGGCTCTTATTTCTCCAGGGTATATTCAAAGGAGTGGGATTGCTGGATCGTATGGTAGTTCTATTCCTAGCTTTTCAAGGACGTGCCAAATCGATTTCTAAACTGGTTGTATCATTTTACATTCCCACCAGCAGTATATAAGTATTCCAGTCTCTCCACAGCCTCTCCAACATTTATTATTTTGTGTTTTTTGGATTAATGCTAGCCTTGTTGGGGTGAGATGGTACCTCACTGTAGTTTTGATTTGCATTTCTCCAATGGCAAACGATTGTGAGCATTTCCTCATGTATCTGTTACCTGCCTGAATGTCTTCTTTGGTGAAGTGCCTGTTCAGATCCTTTGCCCATTTTTCAATTGGGTTATTTGTCTTTCCCCATTTTTTAATTGGGATATTTGTCTTTTTGATGTTGAACTTTTGCAGTATCTCGTAGATTTTAGAGATTAGACCCTGATCAGATATGTTGTAGCCAAAAAGTTTTTCTCAGTCTGTAGGCTGTCTTTTTACTCTTTTGCTGAAGTCTTTTGATGAGCATAAGTGTTTGGAGCTCCAAGTTATCTAGTTTCTCTTCTGGTGTTTGTGTATTGTTAATAATGTTCTGCATTCTATTTATGCCATGTATTAGGGCTCCCAGTTTTTTTTCTTCCATGATCTTCATCATTTTAGATTTTACATTTAGGCCTTTGATCCATTTTGAGTTAGTTTTCTGCATGGTGTGAGGTATGGGCCTTGTTTAATTTTTTTGCAGATGGATATCCAGTTATGCCAGCACCATTTGTTAAAGAGACTGTCTTTTCCCCCATTTAATAGACTTTGGGACATTGTGAAATATCAGCTACACATGGGTGGATAAATTTATGTCTGGATTCTCAATTCTGTTCCATTGGTCTATGTATCTGTTGTTTTAGCAGTACCAGGCTGTTTTGACTACATGGCAGTATAACAGGTTCTAAAATCAGGTAGTGTGAGGCTTCGCACTTTGTTCTTCTTTTTCAGTAATACTTTATTTATTCGGGGCCTCTTCCCCTTCCATATGAAGTTGGTGATTTATTTCTCCATCTCATTGAAAAATGTCATTGGAATTTGGATCAAGATTGCATTGTATCTGTAGATCAATTTGGGGAGAACTGACATATTCATAATGTTGAGTCTTCCTATCCACGAACGAGGTATGTTTTCCACTTATGTAGGTCTCTTTTGCTTTCTTGCAGTAGTGTCTTGTAGTTTTCTTTGTATAGGTCTTTTATGTCTCTGGTTAGGTTTATTCCTAAGTATTTTATCTTCTTGGTACTGATTTGATGATTTCCTCGACGAAGTTCTCTTTGTTGGTGTAGAAGAATCCAACTGATTTTTGTATGTTTATCTTGTATCCTGATACTCTGCTGAAGTCTTCTATTAGTCCCAGTAGTTTTCTTGTGGAGTCTTTGGGGTTTTCTGTGTATAAGATCATATCATCTGCAAATAGGGATACTTTTACTTCTTCCTTACCAATTTGGATGCCCTTTATTTCTTTTTCTAGCCTTTGCTCTGGCTAGGACCGCCAGCAAAATGTTGAATAAGAGTAGTGATAAAGGGCATCCTTGTCTGGTTCCCATTCTCAAGGGGAATGCTTTCAGACTCTATCCATTTAGGGTGATGTTGGCTGTTGGCTTTGTATAAATGCCTTTTATTCTGTTGAGGAATTTCCCTTCTATTCCTATTTTGCTGAGAGTTTTTATCATGAATGGGTGTTGGACTTTGTCAAATGCCTTTTCTGCATCAATTGATAAGATCATGTGGTATTGTCCTTTGTTTTATTTACGTGATGGATTACATTGACTGTTTTTCTAATGTTGAACCATCCCTGCATACCTGGTATGAATCCCACTTGGTCACAGTGAATTATTCTTTTGATATGTTGTTGAATTTTATTGGATAGAATTTTCTTGAGGATTTTTGTGTCTATGTTCATGAGGGATATTGGTCTTAAATTTCTTTTTTGTGGTGTCTTTACCTGGTTTTGGTATCAGGGTTATGCTGGCTTCACAGAATGAGTTTGGGAGCATGCCATCTTTTTCTATGCTCTAAAATACCTTCAGTAATAGTGGTGTTAATTCTTATCTGAAAATTTGGTAGAATTCTCCAGTGAAGCCATCAGGGCCAGGGCTTTTTTGTTGTTGTTGTCGTTCTTGGGAGTTTTTGAATTACCTTTTTTTTTTTAACTTTTATTAAGCTTCAAGTGAACGTTTACAAATCAAGTCAGTCTGTCACATATAAGTTTATATACATCTTACTTCTTATTCCCACTTGCTCTCCCCCTAATGAGTCAGCCCTTCCAGTCTCTCCTTTCATGACAATTTTGCCAGTTTCCAACTATCTCTATGTTCCCATCCCCCCTCCAGACAGGAGATGCCAACACAGTCTCAAGTGTCCATCTGATATAATTAGCTCACTCTTCTTCAGCATCTCTCTCCTACCCACTATCCAGTCCCTTTCATGTCTGATGAGTTGTCTTCAGGAATGGTTCCTGTCCTGGGCCAACAGAAGGTTTGGGGACCATGCCCGCCGGGATTCCTCTAGTCTCAGTCAGACCATTAGTATGGTCTTTTTATGAGAATTTGGGGTCTGCGTCCCACTGATCTACTGCTCCCTCAGGGGTTCTCTATTGTGCTCCCTGTCAGGGCAGTCATCGATTGTGGCCGGGCACCAACTAGCTCTTCTGCTCTCAGGATAATGCAGGTCTCTGGTTCATGTGGCCCTTTCTGTCTCCTGGGCTCTTAGTTGTCGTGTGACCTTGGTGTTCTTCATTCTCCTTTGATTCAGGTGGGTTGAGACCAATTGATGCATCTTAGATGGCCGCTTGTTAGCATTTAAGACCCCAGACGCCACATTTCAAAGTGGGGTGCAGAATGTTTTCATAACAGAATTATTTTGCCAATTGACTTAGAAGTCCCCTTAAACCATGGTTCCCAAACCCCCGCCCTTGATCCGCTGACCTTTGAAGCATTCATTTTATCCCGGAAACTTCTTTGCTTTTGGTCCAGTCCAATTGGGTTGACCTTCCATGTATTGAGTGTTCTCCTTCCCTTCACCTAAAGCAGTTCTTATGTACTAATTAATCAGTAAAAAACCCTCTCCCTCCCTCCCTCCCTCCCTCCCTCCCTCCCTCCCTCCCTCCCTCGTAACCACAAAAGTATGTATTCTTCTCAGTTTATACTATTTCTCAAGATCTTATAATAGTAGTTTTATACAATATTTGTCCTTTTGCCTTTGACTAATTTCGCTCAGCATAATGCCTTCCAGGTTCCTCCATGTTATGAATGTTTGACAGATTCGTCACTGTTCTTTATCGATGCATAGTATTCCATTGTGTGAATATACCACAATTTATTTACCCATTCATCCGTTGATGGACACCTTGGTTGCTTCCAGCTTTTTGCTATTGTAAACACTGCTGCAATAAACATGGGTGTGCATATATCTGTTTGTGTGAAGGCTCTTGTTTCTCTAGGGTATATTCCGAGGAGTGGGATTTCTGGGTTGTATGGTAGTTCTATTTCTAACTGTTTAAGATAACGCCAGATAGATTTCCAAAGTGGTTGTACCATTTTACATTCCCACCAGCAGTGTATAAGAGTTCCAATCTCTCCACAGCCTCTCCAACATTTATTATTTTGTGTTTTTTGGATTAATGCCAGCCTTGTTGGAGTGAGATGGAATCTCATCGTAGTTTTAATTTGCATTTCTCTCATGGCTAATGATCGAGAACATTTTCTCATGTGTCTGTTAGCTGCCTGAATACCTTCTTTAGTGAAGTGTGTGTTCATTTCCTTTGCCCACTTCTTGATTGGGTTGTTTGTCTTTTTGTGGTTGAGTTTTGACAGAATCATGTAGATTTTAGAGATCAGGCGCTGGTCGGAGATGTCATAGCTGAAAATTCTTTCCCAGTCTGTAGGTGGTCTTTTTACTCTTTTGGTGAAGTCTTTAGATGAGCATAGGTGTTTGATTTTTAGGAGCTCCAGTTATCGGGTTTCTCTTCATCATTTTTGGTAATGTTTTGTATTCTGTTTATGCCTTGTATTAGGGCTCCTAGGGTTGTCCCTATTTTTTCTTCCATGATCTTTATCATTTTAGTCTTTATATTTAGCTCTTTGATCCACTTGGAGTTAGTTTTTGTGCATGGTGTGAGGTATGGGTCCTGTTTCATTTTTTTGCAAATGGATATCCAATTATGCCAGCACCATTTGTTAAAAAGACTATCTTTTCCCCAATTAACTGACACTGGGCCTTTGTCAAATATCAGCTGCTCATATGTGGTTGGATTTATATCTGGGTTCTCAATTCTGTTCCACTGGTCTATGTGCCTGTTCTTGTACCAATACCAGGCTGTTTTGACTACTGTGGCTGTATAATACGTTCTGAAATCAGGTAGAGTGAGGCCTCCCACTTTCTTCTTCTTTTTCAGTAATGCTTTGCTTATCCGAGGCTTCTTTCCCTTCCATATGAAGTTGGTGATTTCTTTCTCTATCACCTTAAAAAATGACATTGGAATTTGGATCGGAAGTACATTGTATGTATAGATGGCTTTTGGTAGAATAGACATTTTTACTATGTTAAGTCTTCCTATCCATGAGCAAGGTATGTTTTTCCACTTAAGTAGGTCCTTTTTAATTTCTTGTAGTAGAGCTTTGTAGTTTTCTTTGTATAGGTCTTTTACATCTTTGGTAAGATTTATTCCTAAGTATTTTATCTTCTTGGGGGCTACTGTGAATGGTATTGATTTGGTTATTTCCTCTTCGGTGTTCTTTTTGTTGATGTAGAGGAATCCAAGTGATTTTTGTATGTTTATCTTATAACCTGAGACTCTGCCAAACTCTTCTATTAGTTTCAGTAGTTTTCTGGAGGATTCCTTAGGGTTTTCTGTGTATAAGATCATGTCATCTGCAAATAGAGATAATTTTACTTCCTCCTTGCCAATCTGGATGCCCTTTATTTCTTTGTCTAGCCTAATTGCCCTGGCTAGGACTTCTAGCACGATGTTGAATAAGAGCGGTGATAAAGGGCATCCTTGTCTGGTTCCCGTTCTCAAGGGAAATGCTTTCAGGTTCTCTCCATTTAGAATGATGTTGGCTGTTGGCTTTGCATAGATGCCCTTTATTATGTTGAGGAATTTTCCTTCAATTCCTATTTTGGTGAGAGTTTTTATCATAAATGGGTGTTGGACTTTATCAAATGCTTTTTCTGCATCAATTGATAAGATCATGTGGTTTTTGTCCTTTGTTTTATTTACATGGTGGATTACATTAATGGTTTTTCTGATATTAAACCAGCCTTGCATACCTGGTATAAATCCCACTTGATCGTGGTGAATTATTTTTTTGATATGTTGTTGAATTCTATTGGCTAGAATTTTGTTGAGAATTTTTGCATCTATGTTCATGAGGGATATAGGTCTGTAATTTTCTTTTTTTGTGATGTCTTTACCTGGTTTTGGTATCAGGGAGATGGTGGCTTCATAGAATGAGTTGGGTAGTACTCCGTCATTTTCTATGCTTTGAAATACCTTTAGTAGTAGTGGTGTTAACTCTTCTCTGGAAGTTTGGTAGAATTCTGCAGTGAAGCCGTCCGGGCCAGGGCTTTTTGGCGGGGGGAGGTTTTTGATTACCGTTTCAATCTCTTTTTTTGTTATGGGTCTATTTAGTTGTTCTACTTCTGAATGTGTTAGTTTAGGTAGGTAGTGTTTTTCCAGGAATTCATCCATTTCTTTGAGGCTTTCAAATTTGTTAGAGTACAATTTTTTGTAATAATCTGATATGATTCTTTTAATTTCAGTTGGGTCTGTTGTGATGTGGCCCTTCTCGTTTCTTATTCGGGTTATTTGTTTCCTTTCCTGTATTTCTTTAGTCAGTCTAGCCAATGGTTTATCAATTTTGTTAATTTTTTCAAAGAACCAGCTTTTGGCTTTGTTAATTCTTTCAACTGTTTTTCTGTTCTCTAATTCATTTAGTTCAGCTCTAATTTTTATTATTTGTTTTCTTCTGGGGCCTGATGGATTCTTTTGTTGCTCACTTTCTATTTGTTCAAGTTGTAGAGACAGTTCTCTGATTTTGGCTCTTCTTTTTGTATGTGTGCATTTATCGACATAAATTGGCCTCTGAGCACTGCTTTTGCTGTGTCCCAGAGGTTTTGATAGGAAGTATTTTCATTCTCGTTGCATTCTATGAATTTCCTTATTCCCTCCTTGATGTCTTCGATAACCCAGTCTTTTTTCAGGAGGGTATTGTTCAGTTTCCAAGTATTTGATTTCTTTTCCCTAGTTTTTCTGTTATTGATTTCTAGTTTCATTGCCTTGTGGTCTGAGAAGATGCTTTGTAATATTTCGATGTTTTGGATTCTGGAAAGGTTTGTTTTATGACCTAATATGTGGTCTATTCTAGAGAATGTTCCATGTGCGCTGGAAAAAAAAGTATACTTTGCAGCAGGTGGGTGGAGAGTTCTGTATAAGTCAATGAGGTCAAGTTCGTTGACTGTTGTAATTAGGTCTTCCCTCTCTCTATTGAGCTTCTTACTGGATGTCCTGTCCTTCTCCGAAAGTGGCGTGTTGAAGTCTCCTACTATAATTGTGGAGGTGTCTACCTCACTTTTCAGTTCTGTTAAAATGTGATTTATGTATCTTGCAGCCCTGTCATTGGGTGCATAAATATTTAATATGGTTATGTCTTCCTGATCAATTGTCCCTTTTATCATTACGTAGTGTCCTTCTTTATCCTTTGTGGTGGATTTAAGTCTAAAGTCTATTTTGTCAGAAATTAATATTGCTACTCCTTTTTTGCTTATTGTTTGCTTGATATATTTTTTTCCATCCTTTGAGTTTTAGTTTGTTTGTGTCTCTAAGTCTAAGGTGTGTCTCTTGTAGGCAGCATATAGACGGATCGTGTTTCTTTATCCAGTCCGAGACTCTCTGTCTCTTTATTGGTGCATTTAGTCCATTTACATTCAGCGTAATTATACATAAATAAGTGTTTAGTGTTGTCATTTTGATGCCTTTTTATGTGTGTTCTTGACAATTTCATTTTTCCACATACTTTTTTGTGCTGAGACGTTTTTCTTAGTAAATTGTGAGATCCTCATTTTCGTAGTGTTTGACTTTATGTTTGTTGAGTCGTTACGTTTTTCTTGGCTTTTATCTTGAGTTATGGAGTTGTTATACCTCTTTGTGGTTACCTTAATATTTACCCCTATTTTTCTAAGTAAAAACCTAACTTGTAATGTTCTATATCGCCTTGTATCACTCTCCATATGGCAGTTCTATGCCACCTGTATTTAGTCCCTCTTTTTGATTATTGTGATCTTTTACATTTTGACTTCAGTGATTCCCTGTTATGAGCATTTTTTTTAATTAATCTTAATTTGTTTTTGTGATTTCCCTATTTGAGTTGGTATCAGGATGTTCTGTTTTGTGACCTCGTGTTGTGCTGGTATCTGGTATTATTGGTTTTCTGACCAAACAATATCCTTTAGTATTTCTTGTAGCTTTGGTTTGGTTTTTGCAAATTCTCTAAACTTGTGTTTATCTGTAAATATCTTAATTTCGCCTTCATATTTCAGAGAGAGTTTTGCTGGATATATGATCCTTGGCTGGCAGTTTTTCTCCTTCAGTGCTCTATATATGTTGCCCCATTCTCTTCTTGCCTGCATGGTTTCTGCTGAGTAGTCTGAACTTACTCTTATTGATTCTCCCTTGTAGGAGACCTTTCTTTTATCCCTGGCTGTTTTTAAAATTTTCTCTTTATCTTTGGTTTTGGCAAGTTTGATGATAATATGTCTTGGCATTTTTCTTTTTGGATCAATCTTAAATGGGGTTCGATGAGCATCTTGGATAGATATCCTTTCGTCTTTCATGATGTCAGGGAAGTTTTCTGTCAGCAGATCTTCAACTATTTTCTCTGTGTTTTCTGTCCTCCCTCCCTGTTCTGGGACTCCAATCACTTGCAAGTTATCCTTCTTGATGGAGTCCCACATGATTCTTAGGGTTTCTTCATTTTTTTTAATTCTTTTATGTGATTTTTTTTCAGCTATGTTGGTGTTAATTCCCTGGTCCTCCAGATGTCCCAGTCTGCATTCTAATTGCTCGAGTCTGCTCCTCTGACTTCCTATTGCGTTGTCTAATTCTGTAATTTTATTGTTAATCTTTTGGATTTCTACATGCTGTCTCTCTATGGATTCTTGCAACTTATTAATTTTTCCACTATGTTCTTGAATAATCTTTTTGAGTTCTTCAGCTGTTTAAAAGTGTGTTCCTTGGCTTTTCTGCAGTTTGCCTTATTTCGTTTGTGATGTCTTGAAGCATTCTGTAAATTAGTTTTTTATATTCTGTATCTGATAATTCCAGGATTGTATCTTCATTTGGGAAAGATTTTGATTCTTTTGTTGGGGGGTTGTAGAAGCTGTCATGGTCTGCTTCTTTATGTGGTTTGATATCGACTGCTGTCTCCGAGCCATCACTGGGAAACTTGTTTTTCCAGAAATTCCACTAAAAAAAAAATGCAGTCAGATCACCGTCAGAACTGCCTTTGGATTATAGCTGCCACCTTGCTCCCTGTAAGGATGAAAGTCCGAGATTTGGATCATATATGCTTGGCTATAGCTGGTTCTGTGTTTTTAGTCCAATTAGGGATGGATTTTTGGTCCCTGGGTTTTTTGTGGTTCCTTTTCTCAGGCCGGAAGAGTGGGTTAGGAAAAGACCAAAAGAAAAAAAAAAGGGTTGGAAGCAAAGCCGCCACGGAGCCGGAGCTGTTCTCCCTCTGGCTCAGGAAATTCCAATGTTAATGAAGCCGACTGGGGAGGGTGGGGGAGGGATCAGAGAGATAGGCGAGTAGCACCTCGGAATATAGCCAGAGTTGCTTGTCTTGCTTGGAATGACTGTTATATCTGAGATTCCTGCCGGGCGTGTCGCCTATGTGTGTTGGCTGTGTGGAGATTGTCCCCGCGGGTCTGGCCCGCTGAAGCCACGGTCAGATCCTCCACTGCCAGTGCAAATTCTAGCATCAAGGTTCCCCTGCGGGGACACTTTACTCCCGCCTCCAAAATCAGTCGCTGTCTCCCGGGGATTTCTCGTCCCGCCAGCCGCATCGCCGCGCCGCCCCCACAGACCTGCTGGGCCCCCTCCTGGGGTTAGTTCAGGGGAGTAGGGTTGCACCCCGTGTGAATTACCTTTTAAATCTCTTCTTTTGTTATAGGTTTATTTAGTTGTTCTACCTCTGTTTGTGTTAGTTCAGGTATGTAATGTGTTTCTAGAAATTCACCCATTTCTTCTAGGCTTTCAAATTTTTCAGAGTACAATTGTTCATAGTATTCTATTATAGTTGTTTTAATTTCATTTGGGTGTGTTGTGATATCGCTCATCTCATTTCTTATTCAGGTTATTTGCTTCCTCTCCTGTTTTTCTTTTGTCAGTTTGCCCAATGGTTTATCGATTTTTTTGATCTTTTCAAAGAACCAACTTTTGTTCTTGTTAACTCTTTCGATTGTTTTTCTTTTCTCTTTTTCATTTAATTCTGCTCTAACTTTTATTATTTGCTTTCTTCTGGTGCCCGAGGGCTTCTTTTGTTACTCTCTATTTTTTTGAGTTGTAGAGTTAACGTTTTGATTTTGGCCCTTTCTTCTTTTTGGATGTGTACATTTATTGCTATAAATTGACCTCTGAGCACTGCTTTTGCTGTGTCCCAAAGGTTCTGGTAGGGTGTGTTTTCACTCTCATTTGATTCTGTGAATTTCTTTATTCTGTCCTTAATTTCTTTTATAGCCCAGTATTTTTTGAACAAGGCGTTGTTCAGTTTCCATGTATTTGACTTTTTCCTTGCTTTTTCTGTTATTGATATCTAATTTCATGGCTTTATGGTCAGAAGAGATGCTTTGTAATATTTCGATGCTTTGGATTCTGATAAGGCTTGCTTTATGGCACAATATGTGGTCTATTCTGGAAGACATTCCATGTGTGTTAGAAAAGAAAGTCTATTTGGCTGCTGTTGAGTGGAGTGTTTTGTATATGTCTATGACGTCAAGTTGATTGATTGCGGCATTTAGATCTTCTGTGTCTTCACTGAGCTTTTTTCTGGATGTTCTGTCCTTCACCAAAAGTGGCATGTTGAAGTCTCCTACTATTATTGTGGAGCCGTCCATTTCTCTTTTTAAAGCTGTTAGAGTTTGCTTTATGTATTTTGGAGCCCTGTCGTTGGGTGTGTAAATACTTATTATGGTTATGTCCTCCTGGTGTACTACTGACGCTTTAATCATTATATAGTGTCCTTCTTATCCTTTGTGGTGGATTTTGCTTTAAAGTCTATCTTGTCACAGATTAATAGTTGCCACTCCTGCTCTTTCTTGAGTATTCTTTGCTTGATATTTTTTTCCCCATCCTTTGGGTTTTAGTTTGTTTGTGTCTTTAAGTCTAAGGCATATCTCTTGTAGGCAGTGTATAGCCAGATCGTGTTTTTTAATCTATTCTGCCACTCTCTGTCTCCTTATTGGTGCATTTAGTCCATTTACATTCAGCATAATTATTGATAGGTATGACTTTAGTGCTGTCATTTTGATGTATTAGTTTGTGTGTATGTGTTGACAGTTCTTGTTTCACTGAATTTTCTGTGCTGAGTTTTTTTTTATGTATTTTCCCTTCATCCTTTTCACTGTTGTTGATTTGTATTTGCTGAGTCTTTATGTTTTTCTTGTTTTCTATTTTGATGCGTGGGATTGTTAGTTTCCTTTGTGGTTACCTTCATGTTTACCCCTATTTTTCTAAGTTTAAATGAATCTTTTATTTCTTTATATCACCTTGACTTCCTCTCCATATGAAAGATTTATGACTACATTAGTTAGTCCCTTTTTTGTTTCAATGTTGTCATCTTTTACATATTGATGTCTCTGTTTCCCTATTTTCAGTGTTTTAGCTTTGATTTATTTTTGTGACTTCCCCATCTGGGTTGATATTTGGTTGTTCTGTCCTAGGTTCTAGTCTTAGGTTGTTATCTGATGTTATTAATTTTCTAACCAGAGGACTCCCTTTAGTATTTCTTGTAATTCTGTTATTTACAAATTCCCTAAACTTTTGTTTATCTGGAAATGCCCTAATTTCGCCATCATATTTGAGAGAGAGTTTTGCTGGATTTATAATTATTGGCTGGCAATTTTTTTCCCTAAAGGCTTTACATATGCCATCCCACTGCCTTCCTGCCTGCAAGGCTTCTGCTGAGTAATCCGAGCTTTGTCTTATTGACTCTCCTTTGTAGATGACTTCGTTTATCCCTCACTGCTCTTAAAATTCTCTCTTTATCTTTGGTTTTGGCAAGTTTAATTATGTCTTGGCAACTTTCTTTTGGGATCTACCTTGTGCGGGGTTCGATGAGTTCCTTGGATAGATATCTTTCACAATATCAGGGGCGTTTTCTGCCAACAAATCTTGAGCAATTCTCTCTGTATTTTCTGTTATCCCCCCCATTCTGGGACTCCAATCACTCATAGGTTATTCCTCTTGATAGAGTCCCATGTGATTCTTAGAGTTTCTTCATTTTTTTAATTCTTTTATATGATTTTTCCTCAAATAAGTTGGTGTCAAGTGCTTTATCTTCAGTCTCACTAATGCTGACTTCCATTGCCTCAATTTTGCTCCTATGACTTTCTATTGAGTTGTCTAAGTCTGAAATTTTACTGTTAATCTTTTGGATTTCTGTTTGCTGCCTCTGTATGGATTCTTGCAGCCTGTTAAATTTGTTATTATGCTCTTTTATAACCTTCTTAAGTTCCTCTGTTGCTTTGTCTGAGTGTTCCTTGGCTTGGTCTGCATTTTGTCTGATCTCCTTCCTGATCTCTTGAAGAGTTCCGTATATTAATCTTTTTAATTCTACTTCCTCCAGAAGGTTTCTTGGTTCTTTGTTTTGGTGGCTTGCTGAAGCCATCATGGTCTGACTCTTTCTGTGATTTTGTATTGACTGTTGTCTCTGAGCCATCAGTAAGTTATTATATTTATTTATGTTTGCTTACTGTGTCCTAGCTTCTTGTTTTGTTTTGTTTTAATACACCCAAATAGACTGATCATGTCAGCTAGTTTGGCTTTGGAGCCGCTGAAGCTCTCATGTCCTGTCACCAGGTGGTTAGAGCTGTTACTAGGTATGTGAGCCCAGGAATCCATTTACTTTTCTTGTATGGATTCGGCTCCGGTGCCCAGGTAGTCAGTCACCAAGTGTGTGATGCAGGCTCTCACCTACAGTCCTAGACCTGCAAGGGTGATTGAAATAGGCACAGGCATCTGTCTGCAGTAGGGGGTCATGCACTAAACAAGGCAGGGGGCTGACAGCTGCCCCTGAGTGTCTGGGAGGAAAGCAGGTCCCTGTTCCCCAGAGTGCATAGGTGGGTGGGGTTTGCAGCTAGACTATGGGCACCCAATGCTGTTGGCTGTTAAGAACCAGGAAGCACCACTTATTTTTGGACTTCAGTTGCAGGTGGCTAGGTGGCATGGGTGGAGCCACCAGTCCTCAGGCTCCTGAGGTGGGTAGGTGAGGACCCTGCTTAATGGGCAGAGTGGTGTCAGATGTCATGAATCTGCCACTCCATCTTACAGCTGATACAGTTTAAAATAGGCTTCATGTATATACCCTGTTGTACTGTGCTAATGAGGGCCTACACTATTGAAAAGGGCCCACACAGGTCTATGCAGGGGCGAAAGGCATTAAAAGTCCATGGACCCCTTAGGCCTGTGCCTAAGCAAAGGTACTGTGCCTGCCCTGAGTTCCCAGTTTAGGGGAGATTACAGATTATTTTTTCCTGTTTGTTAATTTGTTCCCTCTCCAAAGCCAGGAAAATGGCTCAGGGCACAAAACAGGTTCTACTTCTGGCCCAGGGGACACGGCAACTGCTGAAGCCGGACCAGGACCCAGTGCAGGGCAGACAGGGGGCAGGTAAATGGGGGAGAGGTTCTTCCCAGAGGGGGTGTTTTTTGATCCGTGCAGTAGGTTAGACACATGTACTTATCTTTTGCCAACTGAGCACCACTTTTCACTGGTTCTGGAGGCGTGAGTAGACCCTCCACCACTCGGTCTCTCTTGATGTGGAAAACACATCCTGAGCACCACTGCTCACTTCACTGTGCACACCAGCCAATCCAGCCTGCAGGGTGCTGGTTCTTGCCAGGTCAGGTTTGGCAACTCCTCGTTGCTTCTGAACTGTCTCTCCCCTCCCCTCCTGCTCAGTCTGATTCCTTAACTTTGCCTTTGATGTTCAGGGCTCCTAGATTGTCATATATAATAGATTCACTTGGTTTTTTCGGGTTTTGTTGTAAGAGGGACCGCAAGAAGTGTCTGACTACTCCGCCATCTTGGCCTGCCTCCCAAATGAAAATATCTTGATCATTGTATTAAATTAAATGTTTTTCCCCTCTCTAGAAATGCCTCTCCCTAACTCTTTCACTGTTTTAGCAGTTTTCAAGAAAAAAAAAAAAACATTTTAGCCAGCGTGGCTCAAATGCTCCTCAGATACACTTTTGCCATTGTAATCACTCAGGGGTTCCAATAAAAGGCGACTGATACAGCTTCCAGGTGAACTGTATCCTAAAAGTTATAGAATTATTCACCAATAGCTAATGGAGCAATTACAAGCTGAAATATTGTGACACACTCTGTATAATGAAATGCAATGTTTAGTACACATACACGTCTGTCATTTTGTATTTATACAGATTTAAAAATAAAGCAAACAACTAAAAACAAACGTGTGTGTCCCTTTTGTATTACTTTGATCATGGCAAAGGGAAAACACAAGTACCACTGCAAAATGTTTGGGCCTCATGCAGCATTCAAAATAATAATGACAGCGATAAATGTCTTAGCCTCGGTCTCCCCCAGAAACAGACCCAGAGACAAGGATGTGTGTGCAAATGGTTTATTTAGGAGGTAATCCCAGAAGCACCTGTAGGGGAGGGGGAAAGCAATAAAGGGAAAGGAAGGAAAACAATACAGGTTGTGCTAATGAACAAGTTACCTCAATGGGCAACTGGGGCTCAAGTCCACTGGAGATTTCTGGAAGATGGTCGTGGAACATGCTTTAGAATTGTTCCATTTGAGCTATAAGAAAGCAGGGGTATTTAACTTTCAATTCCCATCAGTCATTGAATGAGGGCTGCTTCTAGGACATTAACTTGTCAGCACCTCCAGCCTGCTCCACCTGTGACTGGAAAAATAATCCTCAGGGAGAGAACTGCAGGTATTTGCAGTAGATGCTGACGGCGTATACTAAAATGGTGAGCACCAAAGCATACGGACAGAGCACCAGCACTCTCTGCTACAATGAGGTTCTTCAAGATACATCAAACCAAAAAAAAACCAAACCCAGTGCCATCGAGTCAATTCCAACTCATAGCGACCCTATAGGACAGAGTAGAACTGCCCCACAGAGTTTCCAAGGAGCACCTGGTGGATTCGAACTGCCTACCCTTTGGTTAGCAGCCATAGCACTTAACCACTACACCACCAGGGTTTCCTCAAGATATGTACAGATAGAAATCCAAACCAAACCCATTGCCATCAAGTCGATTTCAACTCATAGATACCCTATAGGACAGAGTAAAACTGCCCCATAGGGTTTCCAAGAAGCAGCTGGTGGATTTGAACTGCTGACCTTTTGGTGGCACTCTTAACCACTGCACCACCAGGGCTCTATGTACAGATAGATACTGATCAAACTCTTGTTTGTTTCTCTGAGACACCATGGGTACTGGGGCTGCAGGGACCTAAAGCCAGGACTTAAGACAGAATGAGACTACCATGGGAAAACTAAAAACTAATTAAAGACACCAAAGAACTAAGGCTATAGGTACAGTCAACACTGATAAAGATCATGGTTCATCAGGAGCTTGGGAAATTAGGTCATTCCGAGGTATGAACAGGATCAAGAAGCTAGATGACTGGCGAAAGACCATGATCTAGTGTCAGGACCAAGGAGAGTGCCAGTTTTAGGTCTATCTTTGGATGTGCAAGAAGCCCTGTTTTGGTCATCTAGTACTGCTATAACAAAAATACCACAAGTGGATCGGTTTAACAAAGAGAAATTTATTCTCTTCCAGGGGAAGGCTTTCTCCCTCTGCCAACTCTGGAAGAAGGTCCTTGTCATTAATCTTCCCCAGGGCTGGGAGCTTCTCAAGCACAGCTGCCCCGGGTCAAAAAGACACACTCTGCTCCCAGTGCTGCTTCCTTGGTAATATGAGGTCCCCCAGTCTCTCTGTTCACTTCTCTCTTTTATATCTCAGAAGAGATTGACTTAAAACAACCTACTCTTGTAGACTGAGTCCTGCCTCATTAACATAACCGCTGCTAATCCCACCTCATTAACATCATAGAGGTAGGATTTACAACATACAGGAAAATCACATCAGATGACAAAATGGTGAACAATCACACAATACTGGGAATCCTGACCTATCCAAGTTGACACACATTTTGAGGGGACACAGTGCAACCCATGGCAATCCCCATACCCAGTGGTGTACTGATAAATGTTCAACAATCGGCTCTCTGGGGAAGGAGGGAGGCTAATTTGTAGTATTTACCAATTTCCATAATGTAAATACTCTCAGTATAGTCAATTTTAGGCTACCTGTGGTTTAATAACTGGTTTGCAAATTTCTGAAAATTTTAACAATTGGCTCTTAAAATCCAGCATGAGCCAGCTCCAACACACCATCTCTCCACCCAAGATCCAGCCACTTTTTCAGGTTTGAAGGGCTAATAGCTAACCACTAAAGCACATCCAGCTCCTGATGTCAGAAGTTATGCCTGCAACTATCTCAGTACTTGTGTGAGTGGGAAACGCCATGGATTTGGATCTCAGGGATACTCAGTGGAGGCTGACCTCTTGGAACCTTCTGATTACCCTTCATTGTTGTCTTCCTCAGATCCTTTGAAGTACCCTGATGCTGAAATTAAGATTCTGACAGAAGTGCCTCTGTGTCAGATTTTGGTAGCCCTTTACCCCTACCTGGGCATTTGTATCTATAATGGCATAAACGTGCCTATTCCAACGGCTTATCCACTAACATCTGCTCCATTTATTTACAAGTAAAATCAAACTATATTCATACCCAAAATCAGAAGAACCTGAAACTGTCATGGTGCTTAAGATAATAAATGTTGATCACATCATAGCCCTGTGCTCAGCCTTCTTCCAGATATTATAATTAATGCAGATAAAAAAATGTCTTCCTAAACCATGAAAAAAATGTTGCATGTGCAATTCAACAGAAAGTATGTTCAATTCATACAACATCTAATTTCCTCCCCACACAGACTTCAGAAATCCCTGTTTCTCTCCATCCTGCCCTAACAGCGGTCCTGGACAACCTTAGCTATAATAAGGCACCCCTTCTCTGCAAGCAATGGCAAAAATAGTTGCACACCACAAATTGGCATTCATCATGACCTTCATATTTTAGAATCATTATTGCCTCCCCAAGTGATTTATATCACCTGGAACCCATATTTCTTTAGTAAGTGCTACATGTCTATCAACTCCTGATAGCCACACAAGTTTTACTCCTTATTCCATGCTGAACTGGGTTACAATTTCTTGGTTGTTTCTTCTGTGTTCAAAAAGAAAGATAGCTGCATTTTCAAAGTAAAAAAAAAAAAATCTCTCTTTCCCTGCCTATCTTAGATAAATTTTAGTTACTAAGATACCCCTCATGTCCTCTTCAGATTTCTTTGCACCTCAATTCTCCCACACTTTGCTGGCCCTCTTCACTACTAAGGTGGAATATTTGAGTTGAGTTCTTCTGTTCCCGTGCTTTATGACAAAGAACTTCTTAACTATGTCTATTAGCATATTGGAGGAAGAAAGAGGGCAAGTTTCCAATTAACTGTATACGGCTGCTTTGGAAGTTCTAGTATTCAGAAGGCATTTCAAGAAAGGGCCGGAGAGGAAGAAACCACCCAGCATCTTACAATTCTTTGTCTTTGTAGGGCTTTGCTCTATGATAGCTGCCCCTTGGCTCTGATCAAGGCTATCATACTAAACTCCTTTGTACAATTTTCTGCTCTCATCTGAAGCCTAGTAGCAGTAAATAGCAAAGTGAATAACAAGAGCCTTTCAGCATAGTTTCAACATTTCCTCAAGAGGTATTCAAATAAAAGCATTTCTTTACTATTCCCTGAGAGATTTTCCTTTCGAGAAATTGTATCCACAAGATATTTCATTTTCTACTACATCTCTTCCATCCTTCTGTCCAAAGCAGCCAGACAGTTATTTATTAGTAGAAGAAATAATCAGACAAGAACAATTGGCCATTGAACAATTAGGAATATTGGCTGATGCATTTTTTTCCAAAATACTTAATCTTTGTTCTAGGTAGCAAAAACGTCAGCTTTAACATTTCCCAGCATCTTATGTCCCAAAGCAACATCTCCAATTCCTCAGCTTCATCTCAAAACTGAACTGAGTTTCAGGAACAGTGACAGGATTTAAGATGGTAGTTGTCATTTAGGAATCACCACATGATTAGAGTACCTGGGTCTCTAATGAGATGAGATAGAGGCTGGGGGTGGGAAGGGGAAGAATGGAACGCCTAATCTGTATTTAAATATACTTCGTTTCCTTAACACAGTATCCCTTCTCATCAGGTATCTGGCTGTTTGGAGCTGTCATTTCTAGCTATCCTAGAACTTGCCAATGGTAGAAGTGTACCCCAGTTTTTCAAAAATATAGAGTATTATTTTTAAAAAATACCTAAATGGATTTTTTTTCTGTTGAAACCCAACTAATTTATATTATCATTTTAGGAAGTTTTTTTCTTAACTTTCAAATTAATTTTCTGTTAAGCTACTCAGGTTTAAATTGTTCTGTCCACCAATCTTTCAACTAGTGATTGCCAAACAAATTCCTTAATGCGTGACGGAACCTGCTATTTCAAAGAACCTCTTGGTTAAATGGTATTACAACATGTACTACTGTAAAATCGGGGTTCTATGGCACAAGGTTATTTCCCCAACTGTCAGAGAGAAGAAAACACTTTGTTAATCTGATCACAAATTTTATATACTGACTAGGTCCATGTAACAAACGGCATCTCTGACACAGTGGCCCTCTGTAAGGAATGAACTTGGTTACTAGCTATGGCACACAAATCATAATGTTCTGTTGCTATCAATTGACAATTTCTCTTTAATTACTTGAATCCATTCCCCCATCAAACACCCCAACTTCCTACAAAAAAGTCACCTAAATTTCTCTCAGTTACCCACCAAAAACCCATTGCCATCGAGTCAATTCTGACTCAGAGCAACCCTATAGGAGAGGGGAGAACAGCCCCGTAGGGTATTCAAGGAGCAGCTAGTGGATTCAAACTACTAACCTTTTGGTTAACAGCCACACACTTAACCACTGTGCGCCACCAGGGCCCCACCCACCAAAGAAACACAAAAGATACTCAGAATCTAAGAGACAGGTGGGTAAATAGAATGGGGAAATTGGGTGGGATTTAGATTATTTCTCCTGTCCATAAAAAAACTGCTTCTAATTAACTACTAAGACAATAAGTTGCTTCAGGTGATGAAGAGTAAGAAGCAATTCACAAGACAAAATTGATGTTTTATGGAAAAAGATATTTGTAAACTGTTGCCACTAACCTGGAAACAACTTAAGATTTAGCTCATTTAATTGCAGTAATGTTAGCTTTCAGCATTTCTGTCATCATTTCCGATTTACTTGCATATAGATATTTAGTATAACATAAGAAAACAAAATAAGTAAGTTGGAACAAATGAATCATTAACAATTTTATTTAAATTTGAATAAAGACTATGTTGCATTTGTAAATGGTTTATTTTACATAGAAGTAAATTTATTAAAAACTCAAACCACACAGGGATTTTATGGATACTCTATATATTGTTGTGTGCCACTGAGATGACTCAGACTCATAGCAATCCTGTGGGACAAAGTAGAGCTGCCCTACAGGGTTTCCTATGCTGTAATCTTTACAGGAACAGATGGCCAGGTCTTTTCTCCCACCAGAGCCACTGGTGGGTTCCAATCACCTTTTGGTTAGCAGCCAAGCTTAACCATTGCACTACCATGGCTCTTTAAATTACTGACTTCTCCTCAGGATGGCAACATGAGCAAGAAGCACATCTCAAATTCCCCACAACCATAACAAGAAAAAAACCAGCAAAATGGCACCAACAAGGAGATAGCAACATGCATGTATAACCCTGGAAACAAACCCAAAAGTTTAAGCTACCAGTTGTGAACTGAAAGAGGAAGGAAGTAGCCAATGAGCCTTTTTTTCTTTCCCTGTGTCACTAGGGAAACCCATCAGCCCAACCCCATTGCAGTGAAGGTGGAACCTGTGTCTGTGGACCTGACCGGACCTTGTCTTCAGAACAGAAGAAACGTCTGAAAAGAAGCACTGAGCCACAAAAAAACAGTGACTTGGGTACTTTAAGAGCAGGAGAAAGGCAGTAACACTTAACTTTCGCTGATGATCCACTGTCTCAGGGACTTCATTATCAGTAGGGTGGCGGCCATAGGAATAGAGAAAACTTGGAAAAAACCAGCTCCACCCCCACCCCAGGCAAGTAAAAAAAAAAAAGGTCAGAGAGTGGGAAAAAAAGGGGGGTGGTAGTACACATTGATTCCAACCCACATCAAACAAGCTACTTCTACCTGCTGCAGTTGAGTCGATTCTTAACTCGTAGTGGCCCTATAGGACAAAGTAGAACTGCCCCCATAAGGTTTCCAAGGAGCTGTTGGTGGATGTGAACTGCTGACTTTCGGTTAGCAGCCAGGCTCTTAACCACTGTGTCACCAGGGCTCCCATCAAGCAAAGAAGACCCATCAAGCTGGATAGCTGTAGTCAATAGACTGACTTCTCAACATGCCTTCAGAGACTTGAAACTTTCAGAGTAAAAAGGGGAAGGAAAAAGGGCTAAAGTACCACCTCCAAAACAAAATGCATATATCACAGAAAAGATTTTATATATAGCTAGGGGCTTTGAAATCAGATTAGAGACATATCAGCTGAAGAAGAGGGAAGGCAAGGATGCCTGCTATCACCACTTCTATTCAGTATTGTACTGGAAGTCTTAGCCAGAGCAATAGGGCATGATAAAGAAATAAAAGGTATACAAATTAGAAAAGAAAAAGTAAAACTATTTGCAGATGACATGATCCTATATATAGAAAAACCCAAAGAATCCACAGGAAAGCTTCTGGAACTAATAAAAAGAATTTAGCAAAGTGCAGGGTTCAAGATCAACACACAAAAATCAGTTAGGTTTCTATACACCAACAAGGAGAAACTTGAAAAGGAAACCAAGAAAACAATTCCATTGACAGTAGCACCTAAAAGAATAAATTACCTAGGAATAAACCTAACCAAGGATGCAAAGGACTTACACAATGAAAACTATAAAACACTGCTGCAACAGACTAAAACAGACCTAAATAAATGGGAAGATATTCCATGCTCATGGACTGGAAAACTTGATATTGTGAGAATGTCAATTTTATGCAAAGCAATCTATAGATTCAATATAATCCTGATAAAAATTCTAACAGCATTTTTCACACACAGAAATGGAAAAACTAATCCTCAACTTTATATGGAAAGGAAAGAGGCCCCAAATAGCCAAAGCAATTTTGAAGAAAAAGAACAACATAGGAGGCTTCACACTTCCCAATTTCAAAGCACACTATACAGCTACAGCATTCAAAATAGACTGGTACTGGTTTAATGATACACACATAGACCAATGGAAAAGAATTGAGAGCCAGAAATAAATCCATACCTCTATGGTCAATTGATTTTTGACAAGGATGCTAGGTCTATTCAATGGAGGAAGGTACAGTCTCTTCAACAAATGGTGCTGGACAAACTGATTTTCAACATACAGAAACATGAAGTAAGATCCATACCTTATACTACACACAAAAATTAATTCAAAATGGATCAAGGACCTAAATGTTAAATATAAAACCATAAAGTTCTTAGAAGAAAATATAGGGGCAAAGCTATGGAACCTAGTTTTTATTTTAATGATAGATTAGCAAATACAACAACAAATGTACAAGCAGCAGAAGAAAAATAGATAATTGGGACCTCAAAAAGTTAAATACTTATGTTCATCAAAAGACTTTATCAAAAGAGTAAAGAGACAACCTACAGACTGGGAAAAAATCTTTGGGAACCACAGATGCAATAAGGATCTAATATCCAAAATACATATAAAACTGCTACAATTTAACAATAAAAACACAAATAACCCAATCAAAAAAATGGGCAAAAGACATGAAGAGGCACTTCACCAAAGAGGATATCCAAGCAGCTAACGAACACATAAAAAGATGCTTATTGTCATTAGTCATTAAAACAAACAAAAAACAAAAAAAACCACATAAACCCTTTACTGCTGAGTCAATTCTGACTCATAGCAACCCTATAGGACAGAGTAGAACTGCCCCATACGGTTTCTAAGGAGTGGATTCAAACCGCCAACCTTTTGGTGAGCAGCTGAGCTCTTAACCACCACACCACCAGGGCTCCCGTTAGCCATTAGAGAGATGCAAATCAAAACTGCAATCACCCCTACTAGAGTGGCAATGATCAAATAAATAAATAAATAAGCAAAATAAAAAATGTTGGTGAGCATGTGGGGAAATCGGAACCCTTATCCACTGCTGGTGGTAATGTAAAATGGTACAACTGCTGTAGAAAACAGTATGGTGATTTCTCAAAAGATTAAAAATAGAACTATTCTATGACCCAGCAATTTCACTCCTAGGTATATACCCTAGGGACATAAAAGCAATGACAAGAACAGACATATATACACGTAAGTTCATTGGAGCACTATTCACAATGCAAAAAAGTGGATACAACCTAAGTGCCTATCAACAGATGAATGGATAAACAAAATGTGGTACATACATACAGTCGAATACTAACTCAGCCATAAAGAGAAATGAAGTTCTGATACACACTACAACTAGGTGATGTTCAAAGTCATTATGCTTAGTGAAATAAATCAATCAAAAAAGGGCAAATATTGCATGATCTCATATATATATGAAATGGCAAGAATAAGTAAACATAGAGAGGCCAATGGTTATTAGTGGTTACTTGGGGTAAGAGGGGAAAGGGAGAGAGAAGATCATTCTCTGGGAAGTAGTGAGTTTATGTCTATGATAAAGGGAAAATTGGCATTGATTAAAGGTGATGGTTACACAACCTGACTAATATAACTGATATCACTATGTTGTACACCAGAAAAAGGATGAAATGACAAATGTTGTGTTATATATAATTTTACAACAATAGCAATCAGAAAAAAAAAAAAAAGAGGCTGCAGTGGCCGATACTACTTAGGTACAACAAAACACCTCTTGGGATTAGTTCTCTTGGTTCAAAGGTTTAGGGTCATGGCTTTGTAGGACTATCCAGTCAATTGGCCTAATATTGTTTTTAGAGTTTCTATTCTACCCCCTAGTTTAGTGAGTAGTACTTGGGATGTTAAAAGCTTACAAGTGGCCATCCAAGATACAATTGGTTTCTATTTGCCAGAGCAGCAGTAGAAAAAGGAGAACCAGAAATCAGGGAAGAAACTGGACTGCAGGTCTAACTGCCTCCATGAACTACTGCCTCCTTTTGCTATGAGACCAGAACTGGATGGTGCCTAGCTACGATCACCGAATGTTTTGATCAAGGACTCAACAGATGAATCCTGTGTATGTTCTGCTGTGTATATTTTCACCAAAAATAATTTTTTTAAGTCTTTACATATAGACCAATGGAACAGAATTGAAGGCCCAAAGTTAAGTTTACACACTTACAGCCAATTAATCTTTGACAAGGGTGCTAAATCCATCAAATGGGAAAAAACAGCCTTTTAAATAAATGGTGCTGGGACAATTGGATTTCAACATGCAAAACAATGAAGATAGATTGTCCAGGAATGGACCAGTTACTTGAAATTTGCCTCCAAAATTGGAAGGTACCAAGAAACTGAAGAAAGAGGAAGGCAACTCCAGTATGGCAGCGAAGGAGTTTATTAGGGAGGCTTATGTACAAGGTGGTCCTAGGCAGCCACAGGACCAAAGCAGATATCTGTACCCAGCAGTAGGGGACAGAGGATTTATAGTTGTTAGGGACATTAGTAGCTATATGCCAGGAATGTTACATACACCTGCATCAGCAAGGTCACAAAACAGAGGCTTGGCAAACAGCAGTGAACTAACGGAAAACATGAGGGCAGCCATGTTCAGCCTCACAAAGTCTTTTTCCCCTTCAGTCTATCCCTCAAGGCTGGCTCTTACACTCTCGCTCATTACCCCTCTTCTGCAAAGTCCCTGAGGGCCCTGAGAGGAGGTGTCAGTGTAGGGACAAACAGCATTGCCATAGTTGTAGGCACAGACCACTCCAGCAGTACAGACATACACAGCAGACAATCCCTATATCCAGGAAAAGACCAAGACCCATCAAAACACCTGTCAACTAGAGGGGAACAAGGAAAACCAGGCAGCTACAGCAGACTAGCCATCGGGTGTGTCCAAGGCTTCTATTTGTTTCTTCATATGGCCTAACAGATCAGTTATGTTCTGGTGGTAGTCCAGTATATAGGTACAACTTTCAGTCTTTACTATGGCATATGTCCCACCTTCAGTGGCTGTTAGAATGTCCAGAGCCATTTGGTTCTGAAGGACTACCTTTCTCATTTGGGTGGTTTCAGCCATTAATATCTGCAAGCTTTTTCTGCTGTCATTCAGGGCGTGTTTAGTAAAATTAGCTAAAGCTTCAACTGTCCCACTACTTCTAAGGAGTCCCCAAAGTAGGGGGGGGGAGACAAAAACAAGGTAATCATACCACTGAAAAAGACTACACTTGGTCCACCTGGCTTTCACCATGTGGTAATTCAAAGGCTTTGGTATAGTTTTCTTGACAGTCCCTGCAGCATAAGGTAACCCCTAAGTGCAGTGCTCAATCCAATTGTATGGTAACCAGGACCACAGCTAGTGGCCACATAACCATCGGGTGCTATTAGGAGCAAGATATGCTCCTGCCTGCCAGTCGGGGTGTTTATACTGCAACCAGTCAGTGGTATTAGGTATTTCACCCGTTGGCAGTTACGGGAGACCATCCCATTATGCAGGCAGAGGACCTGGAGGGAGACAGGGGAACCCATGGGGTTTTCCTTGGTTCAAAAGAGACAGAAGCGAGTTTCCCTAGCTCACTCTGTTCAGGTACTAATCAACCAAAACCATCCCAGAGATGGTAAGCACCTTCTCATGGCCACAACTGAGAGGCGTTGCAGTCTCTTACCAAGATGTGGGTCTCTGCAATAGTCTGAGTCCAGGAAAAGTTATGTTGTGTCTCCCCCTCTTGCTATGTCCCAACTAGTTAAAGAGGCTTTTATGCCCTCTCCCATGCCTCTCACAGCTGCCCAGTTGGTTCTGGCCAAGGGCTCCTGTTCCAAGGCATGCCTTTGGACCTTGAGAAGGGGAGTTGTCCACAGATCCAGCAACTGCTTTTGTTGTGGACTACGGCAAAGCTGTGCGCCCACTGTAGGAAGAGGCTGGCAGCCCCAAAGGGAAGAAATCACATACAGTCAATAAGACAGGTGTTTAGTAGGTACCAAGAGGGGGAAATCTTCCCCTTCTATTAGGATCACACTAATGGCTTCCCCTCAGGTGGTGAGAACAGTAGCTGCTTTAGGCATTTTTCCTGGCTGAGTGTACCATACATGCTGCCCTGAGGAAGTCACTCCTGAGGGGTTATGAGTAAAGTCACCTGTTTTGCTGTACGCCAGAAAAGGAAACCCACCTCCGTCCCTTGCGGTATAGCCATCGTTCCTTTCCTTGTGAAGCGTGACTGCCGAGTCCATCCATGCAGTAGGGCGGTGGGCTCCCATGTTAGGCCAGTCAGTTCCTCCACCTCCAGAGGGACAAAGTAACCAATCCACCCTGGTGGAGTGACCTACAACAGGTGCCAATAGATGGTTCCGCTTCCCAGCGCCAGGTCCTGGGGTGTCTGGAGGACCATGCTGTTTTGTTCCGGCAACAACCTTGGTAGATATGCTTCCGGAGTTTGTGACATCACCCGTATTGCTGCTGGAGGGTCACTCGGGGCTCCTGTCTGGCATACGGGACTAAAGCCCCAGTGGGAGCTGAATTTATCAACCTCAAAGCCTCAGGCAGCACCTTGATCCACCCTACCAGGGAAGCTTTGCCTGTAAGGGTTCTTATTTGTTTTAGGACACCATTTTTTCTTTCCACCAGGCCTCTGGCCTGTGGGTTGTAGGGCAAGTGGTGATGCCATTGTACCTCATTCTTAGCTGCCCATTCACACACATCGTGATCTGTAAAGTGTGTCCCCCAGTCACTATCAACCTTTCAGGGTATCCCATATATAACACTCAATTTTTGTAACCCATTTATTGTAGCAGCCTGGTTTGCTTGTTTACAGAGGAATGCCTGTGTTAAGCTGGTGACAGTGTCCACACAAATGAGAGCACACTTCACTCCTTCACTGGAAGGTAGGAGCCCTACATAACCTATCTGCCAGTCCATCACTGGCTGTGTTCCCTTGTATATCTTCCCAGGATTGTGGGGCAGACACCTTGGGCATTGGCATGAGCACACGGAGCAATTCTGTGTAGCACCCACCAGATCACTATATTTTACTTCTATGCCTGCCACACTGGCTATTTTCCAACCAACACAGGCACTATGGTGTCCACTTTTCTGGTGAATCCAATGGACAGCTTCCCTCTCAGAATATACTGTTCTAACATATGCTATAGCATCTGCTTCTTGGTTTCCCAGTGGGGAAAGGGGTGAATGGCCTTCCACATGAAAAACAGGTCAGCATCTGGGGCTGGAGGAGATCCCAGATGTCCTACCACAAGGCTTTCCCCCATAGGACTTTATCCATTATTGTCCATTGCACTTTATGCCATTGGCCTATCTACATAGTTAGCTCACAGGCAACCACCCAACTGTTTGTATACAGGGCTAAGGGCCAGAGTTTGTGGGTGACCATCCACGAGGCCCTCAATTTGACCCACTGAATGCTTTGCCCTGAGCTGGTTTCAAACCAAATGGTATCAGTGGAGGCTTGCACAGCTACTGCCATCTACAGTGGTGGCATACCTTGGCTAGAGCCATCTGTGTACCAGGCGTCTGCTGGCATTGGGCCTCCCGCTCTCTTGGAGGAGAGAGGAGGTAGCTCCAGTGGTGTGCTAGCCTGTGCTGGGGGTGGGAGGAGTCACCTTGATATGTCTCTGGGCCAAGTACAGCCTGTAACTCTTGGGACAATGGACTGGCAGAAAGGACACTGCGCTGTTGCAGATATGCATGCCATTTGGTCAGCATAGCTGTCTGGGTGATAGCTGATGATGGCTTGGAAAACAGCTCGTTGACCCATTCATTTATGGGAAAAACTGTGCGAAGAATTATGGCTCCCCCACCTGTTAACGGCTCTGCCTGACAGAGAGCATCACAGGCTGCTAATAACTGCTTCTCTGTGGGACTCTATCAATTTTATGCCCTCCTCCACAGCTGGGACGAAAAACCTAGGGGACTTTAGCTCCATCCTTATCTTGCCACAAGGCCCAGCAAAAGCTGCACTCGGTGCTGCTCACGTCTACCTGGAAGGGTAACCCTTCCCATATTATGCCCAGCACTTTCACTTGTGCAAACAACACCTTTGTTTTCTCAAAAGCTTGCTGTTGTTTATTACTCCAATCCCAAGAGGCACCCTTTTCTACCAGTCGACAGAGTGGTCTCAAACATTTGGCCAAGTGGGGAATAAATACTCTCCAATACCCCCTTTTTAGTACCCCCAAAAGACCCACAAAGGCCTGCACTTCCTTTGGCATCCTAGGGGTGGGGTAAGCTTGTTCGTTATTGACTATGGCTTCAGGCAATACATGAGTCTTAGCCAACCAGACAACCCCTAGGAATCTTATCAATGTTCTCAGCCCCTGCACCTTGTGAGGATTTATGGCCCATCCTCTCCCCTGCTGGTGGATGATTAGGGCATCTAGATACTTCTGTAACAGAGAAACATCTTCAGTAGTTAACATGATGTCATCAATGTGATTAAACCAGTGGACAGCAGCAGGGAAGGGGAAGAGTCATATCTCTAGCAACCACACCATGGCTATGTAGATATCCTTGGGGTAGCACTTGGATATGTCCATTGTTGCCCCTCCCAGGTGAAGGCAAACTGGTCTTGGGCGGACAGGGCTAGAAGGATACTAAACACATTAGCCAGATACAACACAGCATGATACACGCCCAGGTCTCTACTAAGGGTTTCTAATAAGGAAGTTATGTTCGGGACTACAGCATGTACAGGAGGGAATTACCTTGTTATGGTCCCTATAGTCCACAATGATATGCCAGGACCTACCTGGTTTCTTCACAGGCCACACAGGGCTGTTAAAAGCACTGTGGGCTTCCTTGACAATACCTACTCTTTTTAATTCCAAAACAGTTTCACTAATTTCCTTATGTCCTCCGGGCAACTTATATTGCTTGATATCTACCACTATTCATGGTGGGGGTCACTGGTTCCCATGCCTCATTCCCCCTCAGGACTGCCTTTACCACCCTCATTCACAGTCAGAATTCTCCTACAGACATGGTCAAAGTTAGTCCCATGAGGATATCCACCCCTAGAATGTATTCCAGTATTGGGGAAATATAAACTTGATATGGTTTAGGCGGAATACATCCTACTTGCAAGTTTAGAAGTACCTTGTGTACAGGGATGGACTTTCCACCATATCCATCAATTGCCAAGGGGGGTCCTTGAAACTGTTCAGGGTGTCCAAAGATAAGGGTGCACTCTGCCCCAGAATCAACCAGAGCTAGCACCCGCTGCTTGTTTGTTCTTGGCCAATGTATTGTGACCTCTACAAGGGGCCTATGGTCCCCCTGAAGGGCCCTGGCCTTCAGGTGGCCTTGACCCCACCCTTAGTCCCTAGGGCAGCAAGGGGCGCTTCCTCAAGAGGGGCAGTAGGACCCACAGGACGATATAGTTGCTCCAGCTTCAGATTCTTCCAAAGGCTAACTAAAACCACATTGAGTTCTTATCTATCTTGTCCACTGCCATTCTGGTAGCCACTAAGTCCACCCACATCTGCCTTCAGGTCACTTTCAAGGAGCTTTGGAGGGCTGTCTCACGGGTTTCTCAGTCTTTTCTCTCTTCCCACAGCTCACACCCCCTTCTCTCTAGCCTTCTCAGTTTCACCCAAATCAGCTACAGCTTGTCCCACCTGGTACACCATGTGGCCCACTAAGGGAATAACAATAGCCACCAGCATGCCATACCAAGAAGGCGGAGCCACCTGCAAGATTCTTGCTTTCATTCCTGCAGTAAAAAGATAATTGTCTGGCCCCTGGAAGTGCCTGGCATAAATGGTGTGGTGCATACCTGACTCCCAAATTAACTGTTGTAACTCCTCTACAGAAGATCACTTCCCAACTGCACCAAGAATATCCCCCTCATTCGGCCACGCCCATCTGCAACACAAGATGATCCAATCTGTGAGGGCGTGTATGCCTTCTGTTTTTCGAACTGTGAGCTGCATGTAAATGCTGCTGGAGAGCAGGGTGGGTGATTATACTGCTCATTTTCTCTGTCTCAGCTCCATTTAAAGACTCACTGTCATCCCTGATATCCCACAGACGTAGTAACCAAGCTGCAATAGTTTCCTTCCCTTTCTGCTGGAATTTCCCACACAACTCAATCAGCTCAGTGGTGGTGTATTCCCAAATTGTCATGGAACTGGCTGGCAGGATTTCTTGTCTGGGGTCATCACGTTCCCAGGTAGCCTTTTCATCTTATGAATAATGAGCAGCTGTGCCCGGAGGGGCCATTCTGCACTGTCAGACTCCTCCACTATCACTTCCACATCTGATTCACTACTCGATCCACTCTTCCATGGATTCCATGTTTTCACATCCCAGTCACCTCTCATCAACACTGCCCTAATCCTTGCCTTTGACACTTTCCCCCATCTTTACAAACCTGCAGGCAAGTGTCTCTAATTTCTCATTCTGCTCTCAGGCTCATCTACTTAATATGTCAGTCGTTGCCACACACAACTGCCACACATCTCTTTCTAACTGTAGCTCTTCCTGCAGGGCTCTTACACACACTTCAGCAGCCAGCTGGGTGTCAGTAGCCAACCAAACTGCCCTGAGCAATGGCCATCCTATGGCCACTTCTGCTCTCCTAATTGCTTTTCCATACTTATGAAGGTGCACATCTTCCCAAAGCCATGCTATGCTGCTTGGCATTTTCGGGGCATCCCTGCACTCATGCGGCAGTCTGCATGCATTGAGTCTATGGGCCAGACCTCCCCACATGGAGCTACTGGCCACTCCAGGATTGCCCCTGCAGATGCCTTACTCCCACTATTTCCTCAGTCTCCTGGCCGGCTCACCAATTGTCCAGGCATGAACTAGTAACTTGAAATTTGCTTCCAAAATTGGAGGGCGCCGAGAGACCAAAGAAAGAGGCAGGCAACTCGCTCCAATGTGGCAGTGAAGGAGTTTAATAGGGAGACTTATGTATGAGGTGGTTCCATGCAGCCGCAGGACCAAAGCAGATCTCTGCACCCTGCAGTGGGGAGGGGGGAGGGGGTGGAGGTTTTATAGTGGTTAGGGACAATAGTGACTACATGCCACGGATGTTACATAAGGCCGTCTCAGCAAGGTCATATAACAGAGGCCTGGCAAACAGCAGTGTACTAATGGAAAGCGTGAGGGCAGCCATGCTCGGCCTCACAAGCCGGTTTCCTCTTCATACACCCATACCTTCCACCATATACAAAAAGTAACTTGAAATGGATCAAAGACCTAAATGTATGACCTAAAACCATAAAACCCTTAGAAGAAAGGGTTGGGGTACTGCTTTAAGACCTAGTTCTCAACAACAGATTCTTGAACATGACACCAAAAGCATGGTCAATGAAATACAAAATAGATAAAAAGGGATCTTATCAAATTTAAAGACTTCTGTTCTGCAAAGTAATTTGTCAACAAAGTTGAGACAACCTATGGACTAAGAAAAATTTGGGGAACCATATAAAATACTCCTTCAGCTTAACAAGAAAAAGACAAACAACCCAACTGAAAGATGGACAAAAGACCTGAATAGACATTTTACCAAAGAGGATATTCAAATGGCCACACAAACACATGAAAAGATATTCAACATCTTTAGCCATCAGAGAGATGCAAATCGAAACCACAATGAGATACCACTTCACTCCTGCCAGGATGAGTGAGATTAAAAAAAAAAAAAGGTAAAATAACAAATGTTGGTGAGGATGCTGGGAAATTGGAACCCTTATCTATTGGTACTGTGAATGCAGAATGGTACAACTGTTGTGTTAAACAGTGTAATGGTTCCTCAAAAAAGTAAAAATATAACTATCATATGACCCAACAATCTAATCCTAAGTATATATCTAAGAGACTTGAGGGCAGTAATGTAAACAGACATATGTACACCAACGTTCACTGCGGCACTATTCATAATAGCCAAAAGGTAGAAACAACCTAAATGCCCATCAACAGGCAAATTGATAAGCAAAATGTTGCTGGGAGCCAGGCTGCAAGGGCGGCCCCTCTGCACCCACTGCCCCCAGCATAAACATCAAAGAATCCCTGAAAAGTCAGGAGGAGCCAGGCTGCAAGTTATGTTTCTGTTTCATTTTCAGCCTGTGTATAGCAGAATGTATAAGCATAAAATTCCATTATAGATTTAGGGACCTTTGGAGGGGGGCGTCCTACTCATAATCCCCTGGTAAAATCCCGGGTAGGGACAGCCCGTGTATTACCTGAGGATCAACATGAAGTTGTCTTAGGGGGAAAACGAATAGCTCGACTATGGAAAACAAAAACAGGATGGTGGAATCCTGGTATTTACCGAGGCCCTTTTGTGATTAAACCACCACCCACACATGATCCCATAAAAGTGGAAAAACAAAAGGCAGTGAGTTCTCTCAGCCAATTTCTCAGCCAATTACAGGTCAACCTTCTCGTCTACCCCGCTCACTGCTGCGCTTGACTGGTCTTTGGGTATAGAGATTGGGCTAATTGTCCTTGGCATAATCGTGGACAATATAATGTAACCCAAAGTGGCTGGACTTCAAGAACTTGGCCACCCTGGACAAGATGGACAAAGCCTATGTGGCAATGGTTTTGCAAAAAGATTAATTGTTATAAAAACTGTGGAAGGTATTGCAAGATTAAGCATAAGTGTAAAGCAGTGTGAAGTCAATTGTTACTTTAAATCAACTAAACAAAAGCTCATTGTATTTGTGTGTGTATGCGGAACTGTACTATGTGTCACTTGGAAAATTATGTCTCTGGGAAATGATGTTATACTGCCCCTTTGTTGATCATGCGATGTTATGCTTTTGTAAGCTTATGATATAAAAGACCATGTAAAAAATAAAGAGCAGAGGGCTTCTTTTTCTGCAGAATGAAAATATAAGACACACTACCTCTCATTCTTTTTTCGCCAAACTCTACCCCTCCTCTGGTGACCCTGTTCTTTGCTGAGGCTGGCCCCCGGCAAAATGTGGTACATACATGCAAAGGAATGCTACTCAGCCATAAAGAGAAATGAAGTCCTGATACATGTTGCAACATGGATGAACCTTGAAGACATTATGCTCAGTGAAACCACAAAAGGACAAATACTGTATGATCTCACTTATATAAAATGACAAGAGTAGGCAAATGTAGAGAAACCAAAGTTTATTTGTGGTTAACAGTGGTGGGGTGCGGGGAGAGAAGGAGAGCCACTGTTTCAGAAGTAGTGAGTTTCTGTTTATGGTGATGGGAAATGTGGCATCAGTTAGAGGTAATGGTTGCACAACTGATTCATGTAATTGATATCACTAAGCTATACACCTGAAAAATGTTGAACTGGCAAATATTGTGTTATATATGTTCTTAAAAAAATAAGGGGCAGCTGTTGAGGCTACTTATACACGACCTAACACCTCATGGAATTTATTTTCTTGGTTTGGAGGTTTGCAGTCATGGTTTTGAGGGACATCCCAATCAATTAGCCTAATATTGTTTCTCAGTACTTCTGTTCTACCTCCTAGTTTATTGCATAGTGACGGGGGTCTTACAAGCTAGCAAGCAGCCATCCAAGGTACAACAATTGGTCTCCATTCATCTAAAGCAACAGAGGATGAAGGAGAGTCAGGAATCAGAAGAAGAAATAGAATGTGTGTCTAGCTGCCTCCATGAACATCTACCTCCTTTACCATGAGACCAGAAGAACTGGATGGTGCCTGGCTACCATTACTGAACACTTTGATCAAAGATTCTATATAATTCTGATTCAAATGGGGAGAAATGTGGAACAGAATTTCAAATTTGCAATGGAATCCAGATTTTCTGGAGCCACTGAGGCTGGATGAGCCCCCAAAACTATTGCCTTGAGATAATCTTTAATTAAACTTTAAACCTTAAAGCAAAGCTATCTTCTGAAGTCTTTGAACAACAAAAAAAAAACTGCTTATTTTAATTAGTTAAGTACATCTGCTTTGAGCATTGTACTCTTTTAAAGAATTATGAATTGAGATCAAATTGACAACGGAAACTTTAAAGGCTGATGGGAAGCTTAGGGGGCAGTGACTTTAAGATCATGGTGATGGAATAATAAGGAAAAGGATAGTGAGAATGGTAAAACAATGTGAAGAATGTAACCAATGTCACTGACTTGTACACGTAGGAAGTGTTAAAATGGTGTACCTTTGGCTATGTATACTTTCACAAAAAAAAAAATTTAAGTCTTTAAATTGCTGCTTACCTCTAACTTGGTGATTTTGTAAACCAGATTGTATTCATTGCAATGTTACCCAGGAGGCCTACTGTATAATCTGTTGGGGAAACAGATACTAAATAGATTATTTTTAAAAGGTGAGTCTATTCAGATTAGCTGTTAGCTCTACATTGTGGTGGCCATAAATTGTGATGGGACCCATAGTAGAGTCAAGACGGTGTAAAAGAAAACATGGGACACCCTTCCCCAGGAAACACATCCCAATCATCTCAGTGGCAGCAAGTAGATCTTATCAACATCCTATAGGAATGGCTGGTTTCTACAAAAAGTGGAAGTTCCCTACACATACTCATTTATGTATAATAAATATATCATCTAAATGACACTGAAAGATACAAGGGTCACTACAGCTTAGAAAGGAACTAAAGAGGGCAAAAGAGTGACAAAACAGTTTGGAGGCAATTACATCAAGAATGAAGGCTTAATTTGTGGGGCCTGCCCTTCCTCTGCTCTACGGCACTATCTGTTTGAAGTGTCCTGCAAAGGGTCATTCACCCAATAGTCCTATGTGGTCCAGATCAGTGAAACACTGGGGCAGAGAGAAGAAATTCTATTCCACAGTCATTCCGGTCTAGGTTAATGGAGGTACTACTATCTTCAGCATATGGCTTTCAAGATCACCCTTGCCATTCAGCTAGCATGTGAGCAAAGAGTATGAAAACTCAGTTGTTGTAGGTTTATAGGCTTGGCCTAGAAGTGGAACATGTCACTTCCACTCATATTCCAATGACTGAAGCTCAATAATATCTAATTGCAAGGGAGGCTGGAAAATAGGTGCCCACAGAAAACAGGTTTGGTGGTTAGTTTGCAGTCTCTGCCCTTAAATGTGCTTACCATTTTGCTGATGATATTATTTAATATGTATTCAATTTATCTTCAAGGTTTTTAAAATTTCCCATGTCAAGCTCAGGGTTGGATGGCCCTAATCTGAATTTAAAGCTAGAAAGGGAGGGCAGAGGTACCTTGGAGGTCAAGCTGAAAGTTAAGAGAAGTGGGCCCTAGTGGAGCCTCCTCTACGAGGTTGCTTTGAACCACCTAACCTTGCTGAGCCAAGTTATCATCTCCAAAGGCACTTTCTCCTCTAACATTATCTAAACATATTCCCCAGCATAAAAAAAATAGGAAGCATTAATAACTATCTCGAAAAGGGCTATAGTAATGGGAACTTATGGATACTACTGTATACTACTCTCTCTGGAAAATGCACATTTGGACATTTAATTATCTTCGACTGGCCTTAATCACCTTATAATTAATTTCACTTAAATGTCTATTTACCATTTCTTGAGCTATAGAAGCTTTTAAGGCCCTTTATTCACCCATTTCAGAGCAATGCCTATAAGTTCATTTTATCTCGTTGCAAATAATATGACTATTAGACACTTTCTGTTATTTTGCTTTGTTTTATTTTCTCTGCCTGGTCCTCCATTTACTTACCAATCCCACAAGTCCCTAGCACACCCTAGAGTAGCTTCAATGTTTAAGTACTTTTATTTAACCCATTTGGCCTAGCTAGTGAGGTATGTAAGGAGCTCTGGCGACACAGTGGTTAAGTGCTCAGCTGCTAACCAAAAGGTCAGCAATTCAAACGCACCAGCCGCTCTGTGGGAGAAAGATCTGGCAGTCTGCTTCTGTAAAGATTTATAGCCTTGGAAACGCGATGGGGCTGTTCTACTCTGTCCTACTGGGTTGCTGAGAGTTGGAATCAACTCAACAGCAGTGGGAATGAGGTATGTCAATACTGTTGCCCTGCCCCCACTACCGTGGATTATACAGCCTCAAGTTTGCCATGATAACTTTTCCATAAAGCATGTGTCATTGATCTCTTTTACATGCAACTCATCTCCCTCCTCCCAAAGGAGAAGTCTAAGCTTCCTTTATACAGTGAAACCTGTGAGAGCTGGAACTCAATGGGACTGCCTTATTTTTCTGGGTCTCCCAAGTTTTCCGCCTTTGACAGGATGCAGTCTTACCACTTTCCTATCTTTCCTTTTAGTGGAAAATATTTGTGTTTTCCTTCTCAGACAGGTTTCCACTTTACACAGGTTCTGGCTTTCGCAGGTTTTACTGTATTTGCTAAGAATTTAAGAAAAAAAACAGTCATCCCCACTCTGCTTCTCATATTTGTCAATCCCCATTTCTCTTTTTTTTTTTTCAATTTTCTCCAAATGGATAGACTTTTATCAATTGGACAATGGAATCGAAACCCTCAAGGCTGAGGAAAACCTGTATAGAAGTATATTTGCGGTTATGAGGCTGGTGAAGGAAAACCATAGAGAACCAATCTTTCCATACAAGGGGAAGTCACCATCCATACTCCATCCCATTTCATTGCTCTCCTTATACCATAAGTTTACAGTGATTCCAGATTAGGTGTATTGTGTTTTGAAAGATGATAAATGGGTAAGGGCTTGGCATGTATATAGGCAGTGTCATTTAGTAGGAGCTGTGTACCTTGGAAGAAAGGCCTGGCAATCTACTTCCAAAAAAACGGCCATTGAAAACCCCATGAACTATAGTTCTACTCTGACATACATGGGGTCACCATGAATCGGAATCAACTCGATAGCAACTAGTTTTCTGGTGACCACACAGGACTATGACTGACATCCAGTACACCAGACAATTCTACCCCAGTGACATGGGGAGAATGAGCACACCAGAAGGTAGCTGCCCAGAAGAATGGCTGTCAAAAGACTCAAGGACATAGCTCTACATACCACAGCCAAGATAGAGGAGAGCATCCTTGAGATGTAACTCTCAAAATGCTTTGCTTGCCTGAGAACCTGCCATTTCTCTCTGTGGCCATCATCTATCCCTCACCTCCTTGCCATCCCCATCTCTTTCTGCTCCTTGGGCTCTGCCTCTCACCAGCAAGAGGGGCACCCAGATTGATAAGAGTACGAATCTTCCTATGCTCCTCCTCTCTCACCAGACATGGCCCCATTTTAGGCATTTTAATTCTTGCACTCATTTTTCAAGGAAAAAAACTGAAAGACCTACAGGTATCCCATTTCATAAATATATGAGGTAACTGAGGAGCAAGAAACTATAAGACCAGTCACAGGAACATCTCATTGGCAAGAAGGGTAAAGCTACCTCCTCTTCTGGTTTCTCTCCCTCATTGTCAAGCCAAAGAACATCACCCTTAGAGTAACACTGACTGTGATCATTTCTCCAGTACCCACAATGGGTACCAGTTCCTGCTTTTGAGATACTTCCCTCTGAAAGGAGCTAAGCTAGTTAGTAGTAAATTCCAAGCCATAATTTATACCTGTCACTCTATGCCCCAGCATTGAAAAAACTATTCAATGGTTTGTCATAGGGCATTAAGTGGGTCACCAACAGTATCTCTTTATATGGAAGCCAACATATTAAAAGGCCATAAAAAATTCCTTCCTTCAGGGTATTTGTTTTTCTATTTTCTTTTGTCTGTATTATGCCAGATCCTCACTTGCCTTTCAAGCTTGATAAATGGAGGGGCTCATAATCAGAATAGTTATTTGCTATCAACAAAATTTAATAGCACTCAATGTATAGGAAACAACAAGCTTCATTAAATGTTGAAGTCTGCCTGAATCATTCACTCTGCAACAGAGGTGCGCTTGGCAGATGATGGGTTGTTTTTATTTTGGCTACATTACAGGAGGCTGCACTGAAATTACATATTCCACCAAAGAAGTGAAAGCTAATTCATGAAGGATCTGTACTGTGGAAGTCCAGCATACTGTGTATTTATTCAGTCACATTCAGACTTATTTATCACTTCAGGTGTATTAGGAAAAAAACATTTTTATGTTAGGATCTACAATTCCAGAGATTTCAATTCAGCATGGGTTTATTAAAGAGCAAACAACAGCACAAGTCATGTCTACGTGTACAATTAGTGGTAAGGTCATAAAATACATCTGGCTGTGGCAATATTGGGGATAGTGATTTTCAGATTTAGAAAGCTATGGCATTTTTTTTGTTTGTTTAGTTTCCACATCCTGCTCTAGGGTGGCATAGTTTTTTAAATATATTAAAATTTATTTTGTTTTTACGTGTTCATTATTTTAGAATCCCACAACATCCTTCAAGGTCACTGAAAGACAGCCCCTCCAAAACCCAGTGCCGTCGAGGATTGTAATAAATTCTGAAGTAAACAATCAGTGATTCAGGGCTTCAAGAATTAAACAATACAAATATAAACTAAGCCAACATTCTTTAGCTTTCTATGCCCAAAAATAGTTTGCTTTTTTTTTTTCTTTTAAAGCATTTTGTTACAAGTCACCCAAGACTTGGCAAGATTCTAAAGAGTTGCATTTCTCAAACTTTGACACAAGAATAACCTGAAGGATTTGTTAAAACACAGATTGGTGGGCCTCACCCCCCAAGAGATTCTGATTCAGCAGGTGTGAGTTAGGGCCTGAGAACTTGCATCTCTAACTAACTCCCAGTTGACACTGATGCCGTAGATCTGTAGACCACAAATTGTAAAGGATTCTTCACAAATCTCAGGTCTACGTTACGTAGCAAGACAAAGGCCCAAACTTCTTACCTTTTTTCATGGGGTATAACAAGGACCAAAAAGCAACCTCAATATTTGGGCTCACTGAACAAACCTAGACAATAATGCAAGCAATGAGAATCCAGCTGGAGGCAGAGTGAAAAATTCAACTAGCTGGATGTTCACTCTCTAGGATGATGAATATAAAGGTTGATTTTTTTTTCTTTACCAAACTTCCACTGAATTAACCAAGGGTGGGGAGGCAATGAGGTAGGAAAGTATTCGCTTGATTAAAATAAGCAATATTTGGTTTTTTATTGACATATTAGGGAGGAAGGAAACAAGGATTTGTCAGTACCTCCAAGTACCAGCCATGTGTTCATTTCATAAGCAGTGTAGCCCAGAAGCTGGCATTTTACCGTTTTTCCCATTTACATATAAGGAAACTAAAGCTCAGAAAGCTTAAGTAACATGCCCAAGGTCACTATGCTAGTAAGTTGCAGATCTGGGTTTCAATGAAATCATGCCTTTTCTTCTACACATACTAGTCCTGCAGTTTCAGCTTCTCTTACTACTAATAACTATCATTTATTGACTGCTTTCTGAGAATTTGAAAGATTGTCTTTCAAAACTGACAACAACCCTACAATATTGGCACTAATATTATCCTCATTTTACAGATAAGAAAGCTGAGGTATAAAGTCGTTAAGTAACTTGTAGTGCCCAAGGTCACACACTTAATGACTGATACAGCTGGGATTTGATCCTTGGCAGTTAGAATCTAGGCCCATGGTCTCAATTACAACTATACTGCCACACTGGACAATAGAAAAGATACAGCTTGAGAATCATTAAAAACAAGTTTGCAATAATACACCATCCACTAAATACTTAAGAGGACTCTGAGTTTGGCAATGATGGGAGAAGGTGTTAATCTTGGAAGACTTTTTGAAGAGGTAATTTTTTGATCAGACTGTGAAGGACATAGAGTGAGGCAGGGCCCAAAGGCAGAGGAGGGAGTAAGTACATCATATTTGAAGGAAAACTGAAAATGCAAAGAACCATGGTTAAAGTAGCAAGAAAGACAATTCTGGGAGCTCCATTAGAAAGATAAAAAGTAAACTGGGATACATTATTGCAGCATCTGAGGGAAGAGGTATTTTAAAGCTACCAATTCTCCTGAGAAACAAAACATTCTGCAGCCATTCCACTGAGGCATAACCTAAGTCAGTTTCTACACTGCAAAGTGACTTTTAATATAAAAAAATAGTTTATTGGGAAAGACACCATTTTATCTGTTTTACTAGAGAGAGACTCTCTTTTCTTCTCTCTTCTCCATGGGGGCTACTTAGATGAGTATGTTAAGAATAGGCTATACTCTGTGTATTAAAGCCTGATCTCCTGGTTCTGCTGCCACCAGTTCACTGCTGCTGCCAGTCCTCTGCTGTTGTTTCTCACCATCTGTGCCTTCTCTGGTGTTAACAATTTTCCTCACTTCCTTTTGAGTCTTCTATCCATTCATAGTTTCAAAACCGCTTCCACATTTTAGGTATCTGTTAGAGCAGCACCCCACACTTGATACCAAATTCTGTCTTAGTCATCTAGTGCTGCTATAACAGAAATACCACAAGTGGATGGCTTTAACAAAGAGAAATTTATTTTCTCACTGTCTAGTAGGCTAGAAGTCCAAATTTAGGGCATCTGCTCCAGGGGAAGGCTTTCTCTGTCAGCTCTGGAGGAAGGTCCTTGTCATCAATCTTCCCCTAATCAAGGAGCTTCTCTGTGCAGGAACCCTGGGTCCAAAGGATGCACTCTGCTCTCGGTGCCGCTTTCTTGGTGGTATGAGGTCCACCCCCACCCCCCCACCCCCCCACCCCCGCTCACTTCCCTTTCCTTTTATCTCTTGTAAGATAAAAGGTGGTGCAGGCCACACCCCAGGGAAACTCCCTTTACACTGGATCAGGGATGTGACCTTAGTAAGGGTGTTACAATCTCACCCTAACCTTAACATAAAATCACAATCACAACATGGAGGACAACCACACAATACTGGGAATCATGGCCTAACCAAGTTGACACATATTCTGGGGGGATACAATTCAATCCATGACACAGCCCTTCCTCCACACTAACTCACCCTGTGTTTTCTCCTGCAGAACTTAATTTGGCCTGCCCTGAAATTGGTTTTTGTCCTTAAGAAAGTGCATGGAATCTTTTGGCTAAGGCAAAAATAGCCCCAGTTCCAGGATCTCCTTACCATAGTCTCATCTGCTAACTTGACACTTTGCCTCCATCTCTGGATCCTGCTCATTCCCTATTCCCTGACTGCTACACTAAGTTGTTTTTTGTTTTTTTCTTTACTTATTTGGTAAGACTCTTTTATACTTTAAAGTCATGTGTTTCAAATACTTCCCCTTCTAATCATAAGTTTTAAAAAAACTTTACTGTGGTAAAATATGTATAAAATTTGCCATTTTGACCATTTTTAGGTATATAATTTTTAAGTGTGTAAGTGACATTAATTACATTCACAATGCTGTGCAACCATCACCGCTATTTCCAAAGCTTTTTCATCATACCAAATAAACTCAATACCCATTCTACTCCCCAATGCCCCCAGCCCCTGAATCATTAGGTTTTAAAAAAATAATAATTTATTTTATTTTATTTTTTTTTGTCATTGTTGAGACTAATACACAGCAGAACACACACCAATTCAAGTTTCTACACGTACAATTCAGTGACTCTGATTACATTCTTTGAGTTGTACAATCATTCTCACCATCCTCTCCCAAGTTGTTCCTCCCCACATTAACATAAACTCACTGTCCCTAACTTTCTTATCTACTCTATCCAGGTGCCGTTCTCAATTTGATCCCATATGGATAGATCTTAAAAGAGCACAATGCTTAAGGCAGACATTCTTTAATAGTTAAGTCAAACTATTGTTTGGCTTTAAGAAGACTTCAGGAGATATTTTTGGCTTAAAGTTTAAAGATTATCTCAGGGCAATAGTGTCAGGGATTCATCCAGCCTCCATGACTCCAGAGTGTCTAGGTTCCATGAGAATTTGTATTCTGTTCTGCATCTTCCCCCTTTTGATCAGGATTCTTCTATAGAATCTTTGATCGAATCTGAGTTGTAAGTTTTTTCTCTATATTCAAAGGCTTCTTTTGTGGTTATTGGTCTATTCATATTTTCTTCTCTTCAGCCTTTTTTCTAACAAAATTTTGATATTACATAAATAATTTTCTCTTTTGAGTTTTTTCACTTAAGTGAAACGTAAGTGTTTTGCCATCATGATGGTTTTACAATACATCCGTGAGTTCTTTGACACTCTTTACCTCAAAGGAGCAGCCTAACCTAATCCTCCCACATGCCCACTCCCTCAAGTGTACACTGTATTTAGTGATTTGCTTCCAAGGAATACAATATGCCAACAGGAATGGTCACTAAAGGCATTGTCTTTGCTCATTCTCTCAGATCACACACTTTGGAGGAAGCTAGCTGCCATATGACGAGGACATTCAAACAGTTCTATCAATAAGACCACCTGGTGAGGAACTGCAGTCTCCTGACAACTACCAGTACTAACTTGTCAAGCATGCAAGAGAGTTACTTTGGAAGTGGATCCCCCAATCCCAGTCACACCTTTAGAAAACTGCAGCCCAGGCCAACATCTTGGCTGCAGCCTCAAGAAAGACCCTGAGCCAGAATCACCAAGTTAAACTGCTCTCAGACTTATGACTCACAGAAACTGTCAGATAATAAATGCACAGAGCTAAAAGCCACTTAGTTTGGGGACCATTTGTTATACAGCAATAGATAATAAATACAGCTATGTTATAAATTTTTCATAAACATTGTTTTAATGGCTGTGCTTTATATAAATTTTATATGTACATGTAAGTATACATATCTATTTTGACAGGTGTAATGTCAATAACTTGAAAAAAGTTAGAAAAAATCTTAGTTCTTTCTTAATAACTTTTGTTTCTTCTTCAAAGAAAAGTATTGAAAGGGTACTTTCCCAGTTATTATAAAATGATGGCTTAGATCTTCAAAAGTTCCTTGCTTCCCATGGTATATTTAAAATGCAAAGACAAATGAAGTGTTTACATCTGCAAGGAAGAAAAACTAACACAAAATGAAAATTAATTTATATCTTTAAAATATTTCCTTTCTGTTATGGCCAGAGAAATGACCTATTCGTTCCATTCTCTTTGAAGAGCTGAGGATATATGTGGCTTTTCTGATAACTGTATTGTAATTTTGGTTCTTCCAATTGATCCTAATGCAGCAAAAGTATGAACCATGATACATTTGCCACTTCTAGAACTGCTGTGGAATCATATCTGCCATACAAACCATTGGGATAAAACACTATTTATCCACACAATCATTACTCAAACTTTTTTGAAAACTTATTTATATGGTAGACATGGGGATACAATTGTGAATGTCAGACATACTGCTGCCATTACAAAGCTAATAATCTAGTGTGGTGTGCAAACAAGTAAACAGGTTATTAAAATACAGTATGTTAAGTACTATAAAGTGAAAGGAATCAAATACTATGCGAGCACACAGAAAATGCACCTTATCTAGGAGTGGCAATAAGGTAAGGCTTTCCAGACAAATCGTTCCACCAACCAAGAATGGTCTCTAAACTTAGATAAATTCAGTGAAGTGCTGTAAACTGGCTTTCCAGATAAAAAAAAAAAAAAGCCTTGATTTATAGCGTTTGCCAATTTCCACAGTGTAAATACTCCCACCATAGCCAATTTTAAGCTACCAATGTGATATCACCAATTGTAGAATTGGAAAGAGAGCAGAATCAGTTCTCATGAACTGGTACAGTCCAGTTCTAGCCCACCACTAGAAATGTCTCACTAATTATTTAATTCTTTCTTCTATATCCCTCGACCACAGCCTTAATTTAGACGGGTATCATACTTCACCTAGATTATTGTAATAAACTCTAACTGATTCACCATGGCTGACTCCTTGCTCTTCTCCTAACTTCCTCCCAACTGTACTTCCATTATGCCTCATCTGTAGATAAAACTTTCAGTGACTCACCATTGCGTATATAATTTAAACTTCCTACCACGCAAGACTCTCCATAGTTTAGCCTTGCCTGCCTATTCAACCTCAACTCTCACCACTTCCTCCTATGCCTGCCATACACAAACCATTCCGAACAGTCACTGACCTAGTGTGTTATAGTCCTAGAGTACACCATCTGTCTTCCCCACCCCCTCAAGAATAATTACACCAGATAATGTTTACTGAGCAATAACTAAATGCCAAGGAGGGCACTAAGCACTGGAAATGCAAATATGAATAAGCCATAATCCCCAAAATCAGCAATAGTGGAACAGACAGACATGTAAATTCTGTATTATAATGGATTGAGGAAAAAACATAGGGATGAATACAACACATAACCAGGAACAGTAAATACCAACTTAGCCCTGAAACAAAGCCTGGAATGTGGCAGATGCTAAATAAGTATTTGTTAAATAAATGAATTAGTGACACAAAGCTGGATCAAGGAATACTTCATACAAGAAGTACCATTTGAGTAAAGTAGTACTCACAACAATGATAAGAGTTCAGAGAAGGGAGATTGCACTGCTTATTGGGAAAAGGGCTAAAAACATATTTTAAAAAAATGATTTATAAAGACGATGAGTCCTGAAAGACATCTCTAGGGGCCCACTGAGCCTCCAGGTCTCCAAAGTTTTGCCAATTTACGCGACGAGTTATGACTCCTAATGGTTGCCAATCTGGGTGACTATGAGAATCAACGAAACCCATAAAAAAAAAAAAAAAAACCTGTTGCTGTCAAGCCAATTCCTACTTATGGTGACCCTACAGGACAGAGTACAACTGCCCCATAGAGTTTCCAAGGAATGTCTGGTGGATTCAAACTGCCGACCTTTTGGTTAGCAGTCATAGTTCCTAACCACTATGCTGCCAGGGTTTCTGAATCAACAAAAGAGTTTTTAAAAAAGAAACATATTCCAGGGTACCAGCCAGGCCTCTTAGGAAAGGGTCCCAGGCATTTTTATTTCTAAAAAGCTTCCCAAATTTCTGATCCGTATCCCTGATTTAGAAACACTGCAAAGACCTAACATCTCCAAGCAAAAGGCAGACATTGTAATTATTTATTGAGAGGAGAAGGGAAGGGAGATAGACTTAACAAAGCCGACTTTTTAGTGATCTCTTTTCTCTAATAGCAGCTAATCAAGGCTATTCACAAGTCTTCCCTGCAGCAGAGGCTCACCTTCTGAAGGCACAGAAGACCAACATTTCAGGTGAAGCTTGCCATCATTCCAGATGCCTTTATTTGAAGTTGGTGTGGGTTTTATTATTATTATTATTTTGGTCCCCTGAGTATACGAAAAAAGTCCTTAGGACAAAGGTCTCAATTATCTGTACTTGTCAGCATGCTACTGTCCAACAGAGTACAAAGGAAGAAGTGAAAAAGGGGGGACAGTAGGGAAGGAATAATTGAATTACTCATCCAAAAAGCCACTGACAAGATGTGTGTATGACACATCAAAATGCAAATCTTCAGTGTCTTTTCACGGTTTGTAGTAATATAAATTTACCGTAAAAAAAATGTAGAAAGTGAATTCCCACCCACCCCTAAGAGAAACCTTTCTGCTATCTGTCCAGTACTAGTTTTGCAAATTTTTCTATGTGTTTAAACTAAATGTGATTATTCCATACATACTATTGTGTTGTTGTTAGGTGCCATCCAGTCCTGACTTGTAGCGACCCTACATACAGCAGAACAAAACACTGGTCATTCTCACGATCGTTATGCTTGAGACCACTGCTGCAGCCAGTATCAATCTAACTCATTGAGGGTCTTTCTCTTTTTCACTGACCCTCTACTTTACCAAGCATGAAATCCTTCTCCAGGCAGGCACTGGGCCCTACTGATAACATGTCCAAAGTATATGAAACATAGTCTCACCATCCTTGCTTCTAAGGAGCACTCTAGCTGTGCCTCTTCTAAGACACACTTGTTTGTTCTTCTGGCTGTCCATGGTATATTCAATATTCTTCACCAATGCCATAATTCAAAGGGCTTCAATTCTTCTTCGGTCTTCCTTATTCATTGTTCAGCTTTCACATGCATGTGAGGCCACTGAAAATATCACAGGACTCATTCCATCATTACACTTCTTCTGGCTATCGAGGGCGGGTGTCATCTTTAAACTGAATAGAAAGCCCTTTTTCAGTAACTTCCACTCACTGAGCCTCTGGATCTACCATTTAGAGCAGTGCAGAACAAAACCACACCCACTTCTACAAGTATCTGGAGAGGACTTTCTTAACTCTCTTTAGTCTTCTCCACCTGCAAGAATGAACATCATCGGTTCCTTCAACCCCTCCTTACACAACATAATATTTATATGAGTCATTCACCCATTCTTTGTCAGTTGTCTGTCAGGTTATTCCTTTTGTCAAAGTCCAACTGAACAGGGAAGGGACCTAGAATGGAACACACTACTCCAGAGGAAACTTAATGACACTCAAGGATATTAAACTGCTCTACTGTTTATGTCATCCATGATTGTGTTAGCTTTTTTGGCAACTACATCATGCTGTTGGTTCATACTGAGCTTGCAGTCCCCACATTCTTTACAAGTATTATGTCCAAGCTAGCTCACTTGTCTCCTGTTATGGACTGAACTGTGTTTCTCATAATTCAAGCCCTAACCCTCGGTTCTTCAGTTCTTTCACTTTGAGAAACGCCGAGCGTGTTCTTCCCTTTTGGTTTTCCATCTCCAGCTCTTTGCACACGTCATTATAGTACTTTACTTTGTCTGCTCAAGCTGCCCTTTGAAATCTTCTCTTCAGTTCTTTTACTTCATCAATTCTCCCTTTTGCTTTAGCTGCTCGATGCTCAGGAGCAAGTTTCAGAGTCTTCTCTGATATCTATCTTGGTCTTTTCTTTCTTTCCTGTCTTTTCAATGACCTCTTGCTTTCTTCATGGATGATGTCTTTGATGTCATTCCACAACTCGTCTGGTCTTCAGTCACTAGTGTTCAATGCATCAAATCTGTTCTTCAGATGGTCTCTAAATCCAGGTGGGATATACTCAAGGTCGTATTTTGGGTCTCGTGGACTTGCTCTGATTTTCTTCAGTTTCAGCTTGAACTTGCATATGAGGAATTGATGGTCTGTTCCACACTTGGCCTCTGGCCTTGTTCTGACTGAAGATACTGAGCTTTTCCGTGGTCTCTTTCCACAAATGTAGTCAATTTGATTTCTGTGTGCTCCATCTGGTGAGGTCCATGTGTATAAGCGCCATTTATGTTGGTGAAAGAAGGTATTTGCAATAAAGAAGTCGTTGGTCTTGCAAAATTCTATCATTCGATTTCCAGCATTGTTTCTTTCACCAAGACTGTAGTTTCCAACTACTGATCCTTCTTCTTTGTTTCCAACTTTCACATTCCTATTTCAGCATTTCTCAAGCTGAAAGAACTAAAGACAAAATTCAAGCCTCGAGCTGCAATAGTGAAGGATTCTATGGGGAAAATATTAAATGACGCAGGAAGCATCAAAAGAAGATGGAAGGAATACACAGAGTCATTATACCAAAAAGAATTAGTAGATGTTCAACCATTTCAGGAGGTAGCATATGATCAGGAACCAATGGTACTGAAGGAAGAAGTCCAAGCTGCTCTGAAGGCATTGGCAAAAAACAAGGCTCCGGGAATTGATGGAATATCAATTGAGATGTTTCAACAAGCAGATGCAGCGCTGGAGGTGCTCACTCATCTATACCAAGAAATACAGAAGACAGCTTCCTGGCCAGCTGACTGCAAGAGATCCAGATTTACGCCTATTCCCAAGAAAGGTGATCCAACCAAATGTGGAAATTATAGAACAATATCATTAATATCACACACAAGCAAAATTTTGATAAAGATCATTCAAAAACGGCAATAGCAGTATATCGACAGGGAACTGCCAGAAATTCATGCCAGTTTCAGAAGAGGACGTGGAACCAGGGATATCATTGCTGATGTCAGATGGATCCTGGCTGAAAGCAGAGAATACCAGAAGGATGTTTACCTGTGTTTTATGGACTATGCAAAGGCATTCAACTGTGTGGGTCATAACAAACTATGGATAACACTGTGAAGAATGGGAATTCCAGAACACTTAATTGTATATATGAGGAACCTTTACATAGATCAAGAGGCAGCTGTTCAGAAAGAATAAGGGGATACTGATTGGTTTAAAGTCAGGAAAGGTGTACATCAGGGTTGTATTCTTTCACCATACGTATTCAATCTGTGTGCTGAGCAAAAAATCCGAGAAGCTGGACTATATTAAGAAGAACAGGGCATCAGGATTGGAGGAAGACTCATTAGCAACCTGCGTTATGCAGATGACACAACCTTGATTGCTGAAAGTGAAAAGGACTTGAAGCACTTACTAATGAAGATCAAAGACCACAGCCTTCAGTATGGATTGCACGTAAACATAAAGAAAACACAAATCCTCAGAACTGGACCAATAAGCAACATCATGATAAATGGAGAAAAGATTGAAGTTGTCAAGGATTTCATTTTACTTGGATCCACAATCAACAGCCATGGAAGCAGCAGTCAGGAAATTAAAAGATGCATTGCATTGGGTAAATTGGCTGCAAAGGACCTCTTTAAAGTGTTGAAGAGCAAAGATGTCACCTTGAAGACTAAGGCTGTGTCTCGGCCTATCTCAAACAATTGAGTGCCTCCCATGAGTTCTCAACACTACTAACTGATATCGAAGGGAAGGAGTTTCAGAAAGATCTGAGTAAAGTTTTGGAGGCTTAATACTGGGATGGGGAGCTATTCAGAATAGGGTATTCAGAGTCTCCAAAAAAGAAAACAAAACAAAACAAAAAAACACGATTCTACAAGACTAGAAAGCCCTACCCATTCTCATCTACCTCTCTAGTTCCTAATCTTTATTCAAGGCCCAGGACAACACTGACAACTAAGAAGCCTTTTCTAGCAGAAACAACTTACAGCTATCTCTCCCTCCCTGTAGTACTTGTTTATACCTTTTACCTTGTACTTACATCATTTTGTCTATGATTCAACGTAGAATCATAAGTCTGTAGTGAAAGCCAACTTAGATGTGAAAGTCTTATCTCACAAATGTATCGACAACTATTTTCGTGCCCTTTTATAATTGGGAGCCCTGGTGGTGCAATGATTAAGAGCTTGCCTGCTAACCAAAAGGTTGGCAGTTTGAATCCACCAGCTACTCCTGGGAAACCCTATGGGGCAGCTCTACTCTGTCCTGTAGTGTTGCTATGAGTCTGAATCAACTCAACGGCAACGGGGTTTGGTTTTCGTTTTTATAATTGGTCACAGCATTTAGCCCAATATTGATTTTATATGTATATAACATATACTTTTGGCAAAAGAGATAAATAAACACAAAGGTTACCGAGTATGTTTAAGGTATTCAAGAAACTTATTTGTTATCCTGTTTAGTAATTTCAAAGGGGGACATGCTTAGTTTAAAAATAAAGTAGCCCTGTGTCCCATTACATTGATTTAGTTTAAATCACATTTATTTCAAAATTTCAAATAAAATTAAAGGAAGACCTGAGATTCTTATATTTGTCAAAGAGGGAAATGGGTTGAAAATAAAAAAGATTGAGAGCTGCTGCTCCCCTCATGTACCTAAATTTGTAATCTTGGTAATAAAGACAAGAGGAAAAATATCCCTCATGTCCCTTTAGCTTGATTCAAACCTGGGCCCCTGAGGTGCCTGCCAATGGACTCAAAAGGCACTTACCCTGATAAGAACACGCCACCTGCCACTTATCAATCAGTAGCACTTCCTACAGAACCAATAAAATGCTCAAATCTCCCCAAGGGATTTTCCATTTCTTTGACTCAGCATGTAAGCAGGCGGACTGGTTCTGGTGCCTCATTCATTTTAGAAGCTTCTTAAACAGCAATAGAGGCTTTGTAGACAGTTTAATTACTCAGTCTTATACAGCTGCTCTGAGCACATTTCTCTCTTCTACTCATAAAAACAAACACAGAATGATTGTCTGACTTAGCGCCTGTTTTGCCTTCTGTCTCTGCTACCCTATTAGGAAGGCAGTTGTTGCCCTTCATATGTGCATCTACATGCCTTTGAGTAAACGAAGTTGTAACTCTTCTTGGAGAAAGCCTGTCTAGGATGACTCCACCTTCTTCTTTCCACAGTGCTATTCTAGTGTAAGGTAGAGAGGAATTTTCATGGTCCAAACTTTTACTGGGCTTTGAATCTGGCCAAACAAAAACCACAAAGGGCAACTGCTTTTTTAAAGGATGAATTAATCTAGCCATATCTGGTGTTTTGAACTATTTTCACATGATTTGGTTTCAGTGTAGACATTTGCTCTGATGTTTTCCTTTTCATTATTAATACTGGTAGCTTTGTAAGAGAAATACAAACTGTGTTAGGGAGGTGACATGCACACATTCCCCAAAAGTCTGAATGGTGATCAAGGTTTCTGAAGATGACCTCAGGTTTCAACTGGGCTCCACAGGTTATGGGAAACAGAGAATCACACAAGGAACCTCAAGAAATGGAGTTAGTTGTGAGGATACACAGGCACTAGAACTGTGAAACCACTGAAAGCTGAGGGAACTCTGGAGATTGAGTGTTACCTCCTTTCTCACAGGGCACATGATCTCTTGCTTATGGATTCTCTGTAGCTCTGCTTTCTCAGAATGTGGTCTTCCATGAGCCCTCCTCACCACTAATTCTAAATCATAAGACCTATCTATATACATTCTTTCAGTTTCAGCTCCTGATGCTAACTGCCTCATTTTCTCAGTTCAGATTTCCAAGAGAGGGAATCTGATTGGCCAGCAAAAGACTTTTCAGGCCAAGCTACAGTTCACGTGCTCACTCCATGGTGCCGTCAGCTATGGTCAAGGAGGTGGAGTCACCTGACCTATGTAAGGCTATTCCTTCTAAGGGGCAATGAGTAATTTCTCTTAAAAGGCGCTTCAAGCAAGGAAGACCAGAATTTACATGCATAGTTCACCAGACATTTGTCTCTGTTCCTGCTGTACTAAACCCGAAACCAAACCCATTGCAGTTGAGTTGATTCCAACTCATAGCAACACTACAAGACAGAGTAGAACTCCCCTATATGGTTTCCAAGGAATGGCTGGTGGATTCAAACTTCCAACCTTCCAGTTAGCAGCTGAACACTTAACCACTGCGCCACCAGGGCTTCTCCTGCTATACTAAAAAAAATTTTTTTTTTTTTTTGCTATAGTAGAATGATATAAATACGCCTTTCTACCAAGCATCTAACCTTGGGCAAGTAAGGAGAAAAATAGGGTGAAGGGATATAAGAGGTAAGGTAGACTGATAGCATTAATGGCCCCAATTCTTCACCCCACCATATAAGCATACCTGTTGCCATATGTCTTCGTAATTTCTCTCACTGAGACATGGAATCTATTTCACTATTCCTTAAATTTGAGTTGCCCTTGTGATTTGCCTTAAACAATGAAATGTAGCAGGAGTGACAGTGAGCCAGTTGCAAAAGCCTAGGCTTCAAAGAACCCTGCATGTTTCCATTTGCCCTCTTGTTTCTCCGCCATAGGTACGTCCTGTCTTAAATATCTCATAGTATTGTGAAATCAGACTTATTTAATGCTCAGAGGTACTTTGCAAAAGTTTTAATAGACAGATAGAAAGGGTCATTTCAGTCTGATATAGTAATTTACCAAGTCACAATTATATAATGCCTTGTATTTATCTTTGGCCCTGCCAAGAAACAAATGGCCTGTTCAAAGTCGGTAACTGAGGAAGTTTAATAGAAGGATTAGAATTGCTGGGTGGCACAAATGGTTAAGTACTGCACAACTAACCAAAAGGCTGGAAGTTCAAACCTACCCAGAGAGGTCTCAGAAAACAAGCCTGACAATCTGCTTCTAAAAGGTCAAGCCTTAAAAACCCTTTGGAGTAGTTCTACTCTACACTCATGGGGTCACCGTCAGTTGGAACAACTCCATGGCAACTAACAACAAAAACAATGTTGTTGTTGTTGTTAGGTACCATTGAGTCGGTTCTGACTCACGATGACCCCATGCACAACAGAACGAAACACTGCCCAGTCCTGTGCCATCCTCACAATTGTTGCTGTGCTTGAGCCCATTGTTGCAGCCACTGTATCAATCCATCTTGTTGAGGGTCTTCCTCTTTTTCACTGACCCTCTACTTTACCATGCATGATGTCCTTCTTCAGGAACTGATTCCTCCTGATAACATCCCTTTTAAAACAACCACAGAAGGACTGTTTACAAAGGTCTAGAGAGAGTTAAGGAAAACCAGCATGGAATGGTGAAGCACTAAAGACCTAGCACCAGTAGAAAGTCTCTAACATCCCAGGCCTGAAGGTACCTCTCAGTACAAAACACTAAAAAATTCTGGAAAAATATAATGAACTTCCTTTTAAATTTATGCCTAATCTTGCAAGTTAAGTCACAAGGGCTCAAAACGAGGAAGGAACTGAAAACTAGAGTGGTAAGAACCTAAGCCAACTCTGAGGTAGCCCTGAAAGGTTTTTCAGGTCTTGATAACAGGAACTTAGGAGTGTGCAAGGGCTTTTAAAATACAGGTGTCTGGCATATCTAAGAAAGCTGGTTCAGGATTAAGCCTGACTCCATTTTGGTGACTTCTGCTTTTGACTTAGCAACAGTTAACCATTAATCTCATATCTAAGGAAATGTTGTCTTTGTAACCAAGCTATGCAAGCCACTCCTGGGAACCACATTGTACAACAAAGCTATGTTAGCAGAAGAGAATATCCTGTGATTGTTTTGTAACCTCTGGGTGTGATGGTTAAGGGTGTGTGTCAACTTGGCTGGGTCATGATTCTTAGTAGTTTAGCAGTTATGTAATGATGTAATTTGGCAGTTATGTAATGATGTAGTCATCCTCCATGATGTAATGTGATGTGATCAGCCAATCAGTTCTAAGGGGAGTTTTCTTGGGGGTGTGGCTTGCTTGCTCTGGATCCTACATCTGGTTTGTCATCATCTGACCTCCAGTTCTTGGAACCTGAGCAAGCTGCCTAATGTATTGCCTGCTGATCTTAGTATACATCAGCCTCCGCAGCCTGTGAGCCAGCAGCCTGCTGTCTTAGCTCCCTCTCTTGGGTTCGTCAGCCCCTGCAGCTACTTGAGTCAAGAGAAGCCTCCAGCCTGATGCCTGACCCACGGACCTGGGACTCGCCCACATCTACAACCGTTTGAGCCATTTTCTTGAGATAAAATCAATCTCTCTCTCTCTCTATATGTATATATACATACATAAACACACACACACACACGCTTCACTGGTTTGGCTTCTTTAGAGAACCTAGCCTAAGATATTTGGTACTGAGAGTGGTTCTAGATAAATAAAATCTTAAGGATGAGTATTCTTAATTGGTTCTCAAGTCTGAATAGTCTTAAAGCTGCTTAGGACTCTGTCTCCAGTAATAAAGAGGGTGCTGCTAATCCATGGCATGAGATAACAATATTAATGCACAAATCATCACCACCAATAGATCAAGTATTAGTGAGAAGTGAGGCTTTCGGTGACTGCATGTTTAATACTTTTCTACAATTTTGTCAGAATGAGAAATATTGGGAAGCTGGTCGGTTGGTCTACTTTTGCTATACAAAGTGGTGAAAGAAAGAGATGAGCTCACGGCTCAAGTGTTGCCTAAAAGACCTCAAAGTTGCCACTTGTGCCCTGAAAGAAAGCCTTATTTCCTGTAGTAAGAGAGCTGATAGTGGTGAAAACCAAACCCAGAGTCTTATTGTAAGAGAGGTTGAATTACACTGCCAACTGAATTTCCAGCCTTGAATGGTGTCTGAAGTTAAAACAAGGGGAAGAAATGGTGTCTGAAGTTAAAACTAATTGGGAAGAAATGGTATCCTGAACCTGAACCTTGGGATGGGACATACGGGCAGATAATCAGGAAGCTGGGGACACTGAGCCCCTAAATTCCATTTAATCACTTCTGCCAATAGGACCAACCTTCTTACTCCCATCTGAAGAGATTAATCCATATTCATCTGCTAAGCCACCCTACCCAGTAAAATCATTATCCCCACCACCCTCATCTGATGAAATTAACCCAGCTGTATCTAAAGAGCCTTTGTCTGAGATATTTCCTGAAGCAGCATCTGAGTCATCACCTGGGGCAGCATCTGAATCATCGCCTGGGGCAGCATCTGAGGTAAATGCCTTACAACACATCACTGAATGTTCCCAGGATGCACCCCATCACTCATTTTTGCTTCTAGACCTATAACTAGACTTAAGTCCCAATGAGCCTCAAAAGGTGAAATACAAAGTGTGACCAAGAGGAGATACGCTATACCCAGGGCCCACTAAGCACAGATTCCTCATTCAGTGTTTCAGCTCAAGGGGTAGGAAAGGATCTAATAGTTTATTTGGTTGGTTCATTGAGGCATAGCTTATGAGGTAGCCTACACTAAATCAAGTTGAAGTACCAGGCCTGCCTTGGTACACTGTAGAAGAAGGTGTCCAAAGGCTTGGGGAAATTGGCATGTTAGAGTGGATTTATCAGGTTAGATCCACAGACCCATACATGCAGTGCCTAGAGGATATCCTTTTACCACAACGGTGAGGAACAAATTTGTGAAGGGAGCTCCAGCATCCTCAAAGACTGCTGTGATTGCTATTTTATGTAAGTCAGATTTGACAGTGGGAACTGTATGAACCGAATTAAGGCACATAACTACAATGGGGCTGGTTGGACCCATGGTGGTAGAAGCCAAGTGGCACCACCCAACCGACAAAGACAAGGTGGATGTAGTTACCGTAATGGACAAACGAGTCAAAGCAGTGATCAGAATAGTCTGATTCGTATGGACTTACGGCGTTGGCTGCTTAGTCACTAGGCGTGAAATAGACGGGGAATCTACTATTTACTTTGATCTGTACAAGCAGACAAATTCTAGGTCAAGTAAACAGCAGTCTAGCTCGAATAGCCAGAATAGAGAATCATGGCCCCTCAATCAATTCCCAGACTTGAGCAAGTTCACAGACCCACAGCCCCTTGAATGAAGGGGTGGCAGATCCCCTTGAGGAAGGACCCCACTACACTGCCAAAAATTTATACTGTTAATATTTCTCCCAGCCTTCCCCAAAGGGACCTACAGCTTCTTATGATGACGACTGTTCATTGTGGAAAAGGAAATAATCAGACTTTTGGGGGATTACTGGACACTGGCTCTGAACTGACACTAATTCCAGGAGACCCAAAATGTCACTGTGGCCCACCAGAGTGTGAGCATATGTAAGTCAGGTTATTAAGGGATTCTTAGTACAGGTTTGTCACACAGAGGGTCCAGTGGGTCTCTAAACCCATCCTGTAGTGATTTCCCCAGTTCCAGAATGCATAATCGGACTAGATATACTCAACAACTGGCAGAACCCCCACACTGGATCCTTGACAAGTGGAGTAAGGACTATTATGGTAGGAGAAACCAACGGTAAGCCATTAGAACTGCTCCTACCTAGGAAAGCAGTAAACCCAAAGCAATGCTGCATTCCTGGAGAGATTACTGCCACTATCGAGGACTTGAAAGATGCAGGGGTGGTGATTCCCACCACATCCCCATTCAACTTACCCATTCTGCCTCTGCAAAAAACAGATGAATCTTGAAGAATGACAGTGGATTATCGTACACTTAACCAGGTGGTGACTCCAATTGCAGTTGCCTTTCCAGATGTGGTTCTATTGCCTAAGCAAATTAATACATCCCCTGGCAACTGGTATGCAGCTATTGATCTAGCCAATGCCTTTTTCTCAATCCTGGTTTCAAAGAAACACCAGAAGCAGTTTGCCTTCAGAGGGCAAGGCCAGCAATACTCCTTCACTGTTCCATCTCAAGGGTATATCAACTCTCCAGCCCTGTGTCATAATTTAGTCCAAAGGAAACCTGATCGCCTTATGACAAGATGTCACATTGGCTCATTACATTGATGACATTATGCTGATTGGACCTAGTAAGGAAGAAGTATCAATGACTCCTGGACTTATTGGTAAAAAATATTTTGTGTGCTAGAGTGTGGGAAATGAATCCCAGAAAAATTCAAGTAGCTTCCACCTCAGTGAAATTTCTAGGTGTCCAGTAGAATGGAGCATGTCAAGATATTCCTTCTACATTAAAGGATAAATTGTTACATCTGGCCCCTCCTACAACTAAAAAGGATGCCTGGAAGGCCTCTTCAGATTTTGGAGGCAACATATCCCTCATTTGGGTGTGCTACTCTGGCCTATTTATCAAGTAACTCAAAAATCTGCTAGTTTTGAGAGAAGGCTCTGCACCAGGGTCAGGCTGCCATGCAAGCTGCTCTGCCTCTAGGGCCATATGATCCAGCTGATCCAATGGTGCTTGAAGTGTCAGTGGCAGATAGAGATGTTGTTTGGAGTCTTTGGCAGGTCCCTAGTGGTGAATCACAGTGCAGACCATTAGGACTTGGGAGTAAAGCCCTGCTGTCCTCTGCAGATAACTACTCTCCTTTTGAGAAACTGCTTTTGGCTTGTTATTGGGACTTAGTAGAGACTGAATGCTTAACCATGTGCCACCAAGTCACCATGTGGCCTGAGCTGCCCATCACGAATTGAGTGTTGTCTGACCCACAGAGTCACAAAGTCAGACGTGCACAGCAGCACTCCATCATTAAATGGAAGTGGTATATACAAGATTGGGCCTGAGTATGACCTGAAGGCACAAGTAAGTTGCATAAGGAAGTGGCCAAATGCCCATGGTCTCCACTCCTGTCACATTACCTGCCCTCTCCAGTGTGCACCTATGGCCTCATGGGGAGTTCCTTATCATCAGCTGACTGAGGAAGAGAAGACTTGCGCCTGGTTTAAAGATGGTTCTGTGTGATATACAGGCACCGCTGGGAAGTGGACAGGGGCAGCACTGAAGCCCCTCTCTGGGACCTTCCTGAAGGACAATGATGAATGGAAATACTCCCAATGGGCAGAACGTCAAGCAGTATGCCCCGTTGTTCACTTTGCTTGGAAGGAAAAATGGCTAGATGTATGACTGTATACTGATTCATGGGCTGTGGCCAATGGTTTGGCTGGATGGTCAGGGAATCGGAAGGAACATGATTGGAAAATTGGTGACGAGGAGTTATGGGAAAGAGGTATATAGATAGACTTCTCTGAATGGGCTAAAGAAGTGAAGATATTTGTGTCTCATGTGAATGCTCACCAAAGAGCGATCTTGGCAGAGGAAGATTTTAACAACCAAGTGGATAGGATGATGCATTCTGTGGAATACAGTCATCCTCTTTCCCCAGCTACCCCATCATTGCCCAATGGGCTCATGAACAAAGTGGCCATGGCAGCAGGTATGGAGATAATGCATGGGCTCAGCAATATGGACTTCCACTCACCAAGGCCGACTTGGCTACAGCCACTGCTGAGTGCCCAATCTGCCAGCAGCAGAGACCAACACCAAGTCTCCAATATTGCACCATCCCTTGAGGTGATCAGCCAGGAACCTGGTGGCAGGCTGATTACATTGGACCACTTCCATCATGGAAAGGGCAGTGTTTCATTCTTACCGGGACAGATACTTACTCTTGATGCAGATTTGCCTTCCTTACATGCAATTCTTCTGCCAAAACTACCATCTGTGGAATCACAGAATGCCTTATCCACCATCATTATAGCCCGCACAGCACTGTCTCGTATCAAGGACTCACTTCACAGCAAATGAAGTGCAGTAATGGCCCTTGCTCATGGAATTCACTGGTCTTACCATGTTCCCCATCATCCTGAAACAACTGGCTTGATAAAACAATGGAATGGACCCCTAAAGACCAATTACGGTGCCAGCTAGGTGGCAATACTTTGCAGGATTGGGGCAATGTTCTCTAGGAGGTTATATATGCACTAAACCAGTGTCTGATATATGGTACTGTTTCTCCTGTAGCCAGGATTCATCGTTCTATGAATCAAGGGGTGGAAATGGCAGTGGCACCACTCACTATTACCCCTAGTGACCCACTCCCAAAATTTTTGCTTCCTGTCCCCGTGACTCTATGCTCTGCAGGTCTATAGGTCCTAGTTCCAAAGGAAGGAATGCTCCCACCTGAATATACCACATGGATTCCATTGAACTGGAAGTTAAGAATGCCACCTGGCCAGTATGGGCTCCTCGCACCTCTGGATCAACAGACAAAGGGAGTTACCATATTGGCTTCTGTGATTGATTCTGACTACCAAGGGGATATTGGATTGGTGTTCCATAATGGAGGTAAAGAAGAGTTATGTCTGGAGTACAGGAGATCTTTCAGGGCATCTCTCAGTACTGCCATGCCCTGTGATTAAAGTCAGTGGAAAACTACAGCAACCCAATTCTGACATGACTACTAATGGCCCAGACCCTTCAGGAATGAAGGTTTGGGTCACTCTACCAGGCAAAGAACCATGGCCAACTGAGGTACTTGCTGAGGGTAAATGGAATACAAAATGAGTGGTGGAAGAAGGTAGTTCTAAATATCAGTTACAACCATGTGACCAGTTACAGAAACAAGGACTGTAGTTGTTTTGAGTATTTCTTCCTTGTATGTGTGCATCGAATGTTTTTGTTTTCTTCACTTGTAAAATATAAAATATAAACAGGGCTAGTGCATTTTCAGTTGTATGCACATTAGTTGTATCATGTTAGGCCCAAGTACGACTTTGTACTTGTCTTTATTTAGAGACTGTGTAGGATTTAAGGAGATGTATACAGGTGACAAGTTGACAAAGGATGGACTGTGATGGTTAAGGTTGTGTGTTAACTTGGCTGGGCCATGATTCTCAGTGGTCTGGCAGTTATGTAATTATATAAATCGGCAGTATGTAATGATGTAGTCATCCTTCATAATGTGATGTGACGTGATCAGCCAATCGGTTGTAAGGAGAGTGCCCTCAAGGGTATGGCTTGCATTCAATGTATATGTAGATGTTCTGGCAAAACTTACTTGTTTGCTCTGGATCCTGCATCCAGCTCATCATCATCTGACCTCCAGTTCTTGGAACTTAACCCAGTTGTCTGCTATATTGCCTGCCGATCTTGGTATTCATCAGCCTCCATTGCCTGTGAGCCAGCAGCCTACCATCTTACATGTCAATCTTGAATTCATTGGCCAATGCAGCTTGCAAGCCAGCAGCCTGCTGTCTGACCTGCCAATCTTTGGTTCGTCAGCCCCTGCAGGTACATGAATCAGGAGAGGCCTCCAGCCTTACCCACGGACTTGGGACTTGTCCATCTCAACAACCTCATGAGCTATTTTCTTGAGATAATCTTTCTCTCTCTCTCTCTGTCTCTCTCTCTATATACATATATATATATAAAAACAGGGCTAGTGCATACATATATATATATATATATATACACATATATATATATACACATATATATACTTCACTGGTTTCTCTTCTCTAGAGAACCCAGCCTAAGACACGCCAACTGTAAAATCCCCTCTACAGTACCAAGTAGCAACTAATCAACAAAGTACACATATCACTAAGTAGTAACTAGTCAACAAAAACTTTAAACCAATCATGTAAACCTACACATGTTATGGTCACTGGTCACCATAAACCCCCCACTTCTGTTAACCTGTCTTTGACTTTTATAAATCACTAGTAAGCCATTAGTTCCTGGTTTAACAACATAAACATTGCCTGAATTCCTGTAACTGCTAGGAGTGCTGTGGTTCCACTTTGTGTACTGTGCATTTCCCCAGTTTAAACTGTATCCTGCCTTCAATAAACCCATTGCTTCTATTTTAACAGGGTATAGGTTTTCACTGTTTGACATTTCATGTGTAAGGGATTTTAAAATAGAGGCGTCTAGTGTATCTGAAAAGGCTAAATTCAAGCCTGGGGCTGACTCCATTTTGAAACTTTTCTTTTTGCCTCAGCAACAGTCAATGTTATAGATATTTAAAATCTTGTATTTATGGAAATGTTATTCTTTGTAACCAAGTTAAGAAAGAAGATTGTCAGTTTGCTCCCAAGGAGCCTTGACGCTAACATCAGCTCGTTCCCAAGGAGCCTTGATACAAACAGTGTCAAACCAATGAAGAGATCCCATATTTTTCCCTTGAACCAATTATAGCAAAAGTCCCACGTTTAGATAACCCGCCTTATGCTGATTTATGTTGATAACTTCCAATCAAAACTAGTGTACCTTAAGTTCTTTGTTCTCACCATATAAATTTGTTTCTGTAGCCTCACCACCCCAGAGTGTGCGGGATTTCACATTGTGAGACTCAGTGCCTCTTCAGCTCGAGTTGTTTTTCTTCCAATAAATCTCTCTTGATTTCATTTTAAATAGAGCATACGTCATCACTCTATTATAGGAGTTAGTGCCCATGTGGGGATAGGAGACAGGGTACTAGACCTACCTGAGACAAGGAATTGGACCTGAGACTTCCACTAAAGGTGACACCCTTGAAGAGAAAGGAGGACAAGAAAAATCCACCAACCACCAGATAAAGATGACAGTGGAAACTTGTCTCTCATGGCCCATGCTCTGAGTGATAAAAAAAAAAGACATTTTTTCCAAATTTATAATTATATACTTGCTTTCACTCAGATTTGGTGTTTGAATTTATACCCCAGCATGGTTTGAAAACCCAAAAGCAAGCAATTAACATAAACATTAGGCTTAATATTGTTAAGATGTCAATACTACTCAAAGCAATCTAAAGATTCAACACAATCTCAATCAAAATTCCAACAGCCTTCTTTACAGAAATGGAAAATGAGTCCTCAGCTTTATACAGAATGGCAAGAGGCCCTGAATAGCTAAAGCAACATTGAAAGAGAAGAACAAATAGGAGGACTCATACTTCCTGATTTTAAAACATATTATACAGCTACAGTAATCAAAATAGCCTGGTAGTGGTATAACAATAAACACATAGACCAATGGAATAGAATCGTGAGCCCAGAAATAAACCCACACATCTCTGCTCAACTGATTTTTGACAAGAGTATTATGCCCATTTTATGGGGAAAGAAGAGACTCTTTAACAAGTAGTGCTGGGAAAACTGGATTTCCACATGCAGAAAAAATGAAACAGGGTCCATGCCTCACACCATACACACAAAAAAATTCAAAATGTAATAAAGACCTAAATGTAAAAACTAATACCATAAAATTCTTAGAAGAAAATACTGGGTCAATGCAGTTGCACCTAGATTTTAACAATGAATTATATAATAACAAAAGCACAAACAGCAAAAGACAGAATAAATAAGTGGAAACTCATAAAAATTAAAAGATTTTGTTCATCAGAAGACTTTACCAAAAAAATGAAAAGACAAGCTACTGACTGGGAGAATATCTTCAGAAACCATATATCTAATAAGAATCTAACAACCAAAATGTATATATAACTTCAACAACTTAACAACAAAAAGACAATGCAATCACAAAATGGACAAAGGACTTAAATATACATTTCACCAAAGAAGACATTCAAATGGCCACCAAACACATGAGAAGATGCCCAAACTCATTATCCATCAGAGAGTGCAAATTGAATCCAAAGTGAGATACCATTTCACTCCCACTAAAAAAAAAAAAAACTAGGATGGCTAAAATTTGAAAAAATAAAATAACAAATCTTGGCAAGGATGTGGGGAAACTGGAACACTTATCCATTGCTGGTGGGATTGCAAAATGGTATAGCCACTGTGGAAAACAGTATGGCGGTTCCTCAAAAAATTAAAAACAGAACTACCATTTATGATCCAGCAATTTCACTCCTAGGTATATACCCAAAAGACTTGAAATCAGAGACTCAAAGAGAGACTTGTACACCAATGTTCACTGCAGTACTATTCATTATAGTCAAAAGGTGGAAACAAAGATGCTCGTCAACAGATGAATGAATAAACAAAATGTGGTACATATATACTATGGAATCTACTCAGCCAGTAGGAGAAATGAATTCTTCACACATGCTACAATATAGATGGAGTTTCAAGACATTATGCTGAGTGAAATAAGTCAATCATAAAGGGATAAATATTGTATGGCCTACTTATATAAAAAGACAAGGAAAGGCAAATGTATAGACAATGAAGCTTATTAGTGGTTACCAGGGGGTGGGAGAGGAAAAGGGAGGTTTTGCATATGGTGTACTAACTTTAAGTTTACAATGATGAAAAATCACATTAATTAAAGGGTAGAGTTGCACAGCCGATTAATGCAATTGCTGTAAGTTACACACCTGTAAAAAGTTGAATTGGCCAAACCTGTGTGATAAATATATTTACAACAACGACAGCAAAAAAAAAAAAAAGTAGCTGCTGAGGCCGCTTACGTGCAACCAAACACTTCCTGGGATTTGTTTCCTTGGTTTGGAAGTTTAGGGTCATAGTTTAGCGGGACATACCAGTTAATTGGCCTAATATCATGTTTAGTCCTTCTGCTATACTTCCTAGTTCACTGCATAGTGCCTGTGGACTTAAAAGCTTGCAAACAGCCATCCGAGGTACAACAATTGGTCACTATTCAACTGGAACAACAGAGGAAGAAGGCAATTAAGGAATAGGAAGAGGGTGTGGAAAGTGTGGCTAATTGCCTCCATGAACAACTGCCTCCTTTGCCATGAGACCAGAAGAACTGGATGGTGCCTGGCCACCATTAGTGAACAGTTTGATCAATGATTCTACAGAAGAATCCTGATCAAAAGGGGGAAAATGTAGAATAGAATTTCAAATTCTCATGGAATCCAAAATTTCTGAAGCCACGGAGGCTGGATAAACACCTGAAATTATTGCCCTGAGATAATCTACCTTAAACCTTAAACCAAAAATATCCCCTGAAGTCATCCTAAAACCAAATGATAGTTTAGCTTAACTAGTAAACAATGTCTGCCTTGAACACGGTGTTCTTTCAAGATCTACCTATATGGGTTCAAACTGACAACAGTATCTCAAAAGATTAGATGGGAAACTTAGGGGGCAGTGAGTTTATGTTAATGGAGGAGGAACAACTCAGAAAAGGAGGGTGGGAATGGTTACACAACTCAAAGAATGTAATCAATGTCACTGGATTGTACATGTAGAAAGTGTTGAATTGGTGTATGTTCTGCTGTGCATATTCTCAACAAGAACAAAAATAAAATAAATTATTTTTAAAAAGTTACTATACAGAACATACAACTGTAAACAAAAAACTAGAAAGAATTGGAGAAATGTGATTATGGACTGAGTATTAAATAATTTAAGAAAATTTCACTAATTTTGCTAGGTATAATAATGACATGGTAGTCACGTAAAAACAAACAATGACCTCAGTAGTGATCCATACCAAATATTTACAACTGAAATGGCATGATGTCTAAGATTTTCTTTAAAATATTCTAGCTATTAAAGAAAGGGGAGGGGTAATAATAGATGAAAACAGATTGGCAAAGCGTTGATAATTGTTAAAGCTGAATGAAAGGTATATGACAGTTCACTATAATACGTATTTTACTGTGGTGTGCTGTTGAAATATTTCATAATAAAAAGTTTTTACATACCATGTTATATCATATCATGTTATATCATATTAAAATGTTAAGCCCTGAAAAAGCTGGAGGTACGTACACAGTTATTTATAATGTTATTGTCTATTCTTTTTTATATATTTGAAATACTGTTTAATCTTTTTTTAAAAGAGAAAAAAGATGTCTTAGTCATCTAGCGCTGCTATAACAGAAATACCACAAGCGGATGGTTTTAACAAAGAGAAATTTATTCTCTCACTGTCTAGTAGGCTGTAAGTTCAAATTCAGGGTGTCAGCTCCAGGGGAAGGCTTTCTCTCTCTGTTGGCTCTGGAGGAAGGTCCTTGTCACCAATCTTCCCTTGGTCTGGGAGCTTCTTAGCACAGGAACCTCAGGTCCAAAGGACGTGCTTTGCTCCTGGCACTGCTTTCTTCATGGTTTGAGGTCCCCATGTCTCTCTGCTCCCTTCTCTCTTTTATATCTCAAAAGAGATTGGCTTAAGACACTACCTAATTTTGTAGAGCTCATCAATGTAACTGCCACTAATAACATCTTATTACATCATAGTGATGGGATTTATAACACATAGGGAATACATGATAAAATGATAGACAATCATATAAGGGAGTCATGACCTAGCCAAGTTGACAGGTATTTTCGGGGGACACAATTCAATCCATGACAAAAGATTTATTAGAAAGAAAATTCTGCACCTTCCCCCATGTAATGCTTACCAGCTTCTCACAAATATCTCTTCAATACTGCTCTTTAAAAGCTCATTAGAAACCTACAAGTCTGAAAAATAGACTTACAACTTTTATCTTAAAAATAAGTCATGTTCCAGAAAAACCCCAAGACCTCAAAATTCACTTCCAAAGCACATGTACAAGATTCAGGAGATTCCTAAACTTGTTTTCACTTTATATTTTCAAAGAGCTATCATGCCCTTTCAATACAATGCCTTATTTATCCCCCAAAGAATTTCTGCTGCTTAACATCTCTGTGGGACCCCTGTGGTGCTGTGAAGTAGAATAAATAAAATATGCTCCTCTTGGAAGAAAATACTTGTTCATAAGGAGTAATCTACCTCTGAGAGCCAAAACACACCATTTCCCTTCCAGAATAATACTGCTTTGTTATGTCAAAAGGTGGGGGGAGAGAGTTGGCAGAGAAAAGGTGATACAGGAGAGAAAATGAGACATAATTTGCCAAGGTAATGAAACAGGAAGCATACTATAAGAGAAAAATCACTAGGCCTGAAGGAAACCCCACCACATATTGACTGTATAGCCTTGGGCAAGCCGTTTAACTTCTTATAACTTCAGAGAAGTTATAGTTGGTTTAGATCCATGGGTAGTGCAAATGGTTTGCTCTCAGCTACCAACTGAAAGGTTGGCAATTCAAACCCACCCAGCAGCATCATGGAAGCAAGGTCTGGCACTCAGCTTCCATAAAGAATACAGTCAATAAAACCCTATGGAGCTCAGTTCTACTTTGTAACACATGGAGTTGCCACGAGTCAGAATCAACACAATGGCAACAGGTTTATATCAGTGGTATTCAATCCTAGCTACACCTTAGAATTTCTGAGGAGCTTTTCAAAAATTCCAATGCCTGGGTTCCACCCCAGTCAAAATCCCTGCCATAAAGAGAAATGAAGTCCTAATACATGCTACAACATGGATGAACCTTGAAAACACTATAATGAGAGAAGTAAGTCAATCACAAAAGGACGAATATTGTATGATCCCACTAATACGAAATACCAAGAACAGGCAAATGTATAGAGAACAGAGTTTAATAACGGTTACCAGGAAGGGGAAAGGGTAAATCATTGTTTAGGAATCATTGTGTTTTTCATGGTGATGGAAAATTTGGCAATGAATATTGATGATGTTTGCACAACAAGATTGATATAATTGGTGTCACTGAATTGTACATGTGCAAAATGTTAAAATGGCAAATGTTATCTATAATTTTTTACAATTAAAAAATATCTTGGGGACAGATCTTAGGCAAGGACCATTCTTAATGCTCCTCATGTAATTCTAACATGTACTTAGGGCTGTGACCGACTGGTTTAGATCTCTAAGGTCCCCTCCAACTTTAACATTCTACCGGAACATATCTGTAGGAAACTGAGACAGCTATAGTTTTTGTCTTCCTAGCATACCTCTTGTAGGAGAAAGATGTGGCAGTCTGCTTTTGTAAAGATTACAGCCTTGGAAACCCTATATGGCAGTTCTACTCTGTTCCACAGGGGCACTATGAGTTGAAATTGACTCGTGAGCATTGGGTAGCACATTTCTCTCATACATTCTTCCAGTACTAACCACCTCCATGAGGTCCTGGGGTTGATGCCTCCTTCATCACTACAGAATGAGTCAGATACCCTTAGTACATAATACTGGGGAAGCCAGCACAACCTATACAAGGCAAAGTCACGGAAGCTCCAGACACATCCAAACTCCCTGAGGGACCAAATTGCTGGACTGAGAACTGTGTGGACTTGGTCTCAGGAAACATCTAGCTTGATTGGCATAACATGGTTTATAAAGAAAATGTTCTACATTCTACTTTGGTGCGTAGCGTCTGGGGTCTTAAAAACCTATGAGTGGCCATCTAAGATACTCCATTGGTCTCACCCTTTAGGAGCTAGGGAGAATGAAGAAAACTAAAGATACAATGAAAAGATTGGTGCAAAGGACTAATGGACCACAACTACCACGGCCTCCATCAGACTGAGTCCAATACAACTAGATGGTGTCCAGCTACCACCACTGACTGCTCTGACAGGGATCACAATACAGGGTCCTGGACAGAGCTGGAGAAAAATGGAAAACAAAATTCTAACTCACACACACACACAAAAAAAAACTTACTGGTCTGACAGAGACTGGAGAAATTCTGAGAGTGTGGCCCCTGGACACCCTTTCAGCTCAGTAATGAAGTCACTCCTGAGGTTCACCTTTCAGCCAAAGGTTAGACAGGCCCATGAAACAAAACAAGACTAAAGGGGCACAACAGCCCAGGGGCAAGGACTAGAAGGCAGGAAGGGACAGGAAAGCTGGTAATAGGGAACCCAAGGTCAAGAAGGGAGGATGTTGACATGTCGTGGGGTTGTAAACCAATGTCATAAAGCAATATGTGTATTAACTATTTAATGAGAAACTAGTTCTGTAAACATTCATCTAAAGTACAATAAAAAAAATGATTGGATACTCAAAACACAACATAAAAATACATGCAATATGATGCAGCCATAAAGAGCCATGATTTCTGTTATTTGCAATAAATGGATGAACCTTGGGGGGGGCGGGGCAAGGATGAGTCAGATACCCCAAACTCCAGGACACAGTGGTTGTTTCAAAAATGGGCATATGACTCAAGCTGGGCCAATCACAGCCCTCCCTGTGACTTTTGCTGGAGCACTTGGAAAAAAGATGTTCTCTGTTCTATGAAAGCACTATCATTGGGAAAAATGGTAGTCTAGATTTGCTGGGAGCCATCTTTGCCACCATGCAGGAAGAATCCACCTGAGCATAAAGCTTACAACAGCAGAAAACAGAACCAAGAGAAGAAAAAAATGGCTCCTGATGGCACCACTTGAAGCCCCAGATCCAACCAGGTCTGAAGCTCTGAAATTCTTATTTATCTAAACAAAAAAAAATTCATTTTGTGTTTAAGATCATTTGAATAAGTTTTTGCAACTTGCAAGCCAAAGAATCCTGTCTATAATATCTCAGAATTAATTGCAGACCAAGAAGTAAAAATGGTATCGTGCTTTTTATTTCATCCTATGTTGAACGTTCATTACTGTTACAGTAAACACAATATATGTCACTGAAAAAAAAATGACTAATGGATATAGCTGTGTCCAATAAACACTTAAAAGTCTTAAGGGCCCACAACCTAAAGGACCCTGAAAACCCATCCTGAAATTGCATGCTTTTGTTTGAATTCAGCAAGAGATACATAAGGTTTTAAATAGCTTTATTTATGACAGTGGCCCACTCCACTCAACCCCTAAACTTACCTTTGTTAAAGATTATTTACAAAGTGGGCAGTTGAACCCAGAAAATCTGAATGAGGAGCCTAAACTCTTAACTGCAAGGCCATACTATCCCAGAAGCAATAGTGGGGAGAGCAATTTGCTTAACTGATTTGTGATTAATAGAAAATGAGTAACCCTTTCAGAATTGTTGCTGATGATGCAAAAAACTTTAGCTATGATCCTGAATTTAACATATTACATTTCAAAATTACTGTTCAAAAAAGAAAACAAAAAAAAAAACCAAACCCATTGCCATCAAGTCGATTCCAACAAAAGAACCAACATTAATATTTGGATATTCCTTTAAGTTTTGTGAGTAAGGAAAACTCACGTTCAAGTGGCTTAAATTGTTCTCAGGCCCCTTCTGTGTTAAAGGTCTAATGTATTTGCCACCAATTTATCCTCCAAGTCCAAACAACTTATTGAGCACTGTTGTGACTTGGTTTCTTTCTCTTTCTCTCTGACCACCAGAGTAAACACCTGAGACAAGGTGACAAGAACTACACTAGACACTGTATTTAGCTTCACAGCCACAACCTTCCCAAGGCACTAAAAAAACAGACCAGAGATACTTCTTTATTTTAAAATTGAAAGTTATCAGAAAGCTAGATAAAACTGTACATAACAAGACATGTTTTTCTTGACTACTTCCATCACTGGAAATTTGTGGGAACTGTTACTTCAGAATTGGTCTATAATACATGACTTTCTAGAGACTTTGGCACATTTGTTACCCCTTCAGTTGCAATGTCATCTAATCCCTCCCTATACATGTTAAAATTTCAGATGAAGAAAGAAAACATTAGAGAAATACTGGATACAGACACTCATGATGAACTTAAGGCAAAAAATGTCCCAAGAGGAAAAGCAGAAGGACAGGAGGAGAAAGAAGAAAAAAGGAGGCTAGAGAGGTGGGGCCAAGATGGCAGAGTAGTCAGATGTTTCCTGCAGTCCCTCTTAAAACAAAGACCCAAAAAAGAAGTGAATCGATTATATATGAGAATCTATTAGCCCAGAATATCAAAGACAAAGCTGTGGAATCAGACTGAGTGGCAGAGGGAGGGAAAGATGGTTCAGAAGCACCAAGGAGTTGCCAGAACTGACCTGGCTGACACCAGCAACCTACAGGCCGGATCGGCTGGCACGTGCAGGGTGAGGTAAACAGTGGTACTCAGGACACGTCTTCCACATTGGGAGAGACCGAGAGGTGGAGAGTCTACTCAAGCCTCCAGAACCAGAAAAATGGAGCTCAATCAGCAAAAGATAATTACAAGTGTCTAACCTACCACGAGGAAGCCCTGGTGGTGTAACGGTTAAATACTGTGGCTGCTAACTAAGAGGTTGGCAGTTCAAATCCGCCAGGCGCTCCTTGGAAACTCTATAGGGCAGTTCTACTCTGTCCTATAGGGTCACTAGGAGTCAGAATCGACTCGACGGCAGTGCAGTGGGTAACCTACCACATGGATCAACCCCCCCCCACCCTGCTTTGGGAAGTACCTCTCTCCCATTCACCTGACCTCTCCCCACTCTGCTCCGGGCCCCAGTCCAGCTTCAGTGACTAATGCATCCCCTGAGCCAGAAGTAGGACCCATCATACGTCTTGAGCCATTCTCCTGGCTTTGGAGTGGGAAAAAATTAACAAACAGGGAAAAATAATCTGCCAGCTCCCCTAAACCGGAAACTCAGGGCAGGCAGAGACCCTTTGCCTAGGCAGAAGCATAAGGGGTCCACAGACTGTGAATGCCTTTCACCCCTGCAAAGACCTGTGTGGGCCCATTTTAACAGTGTAGGCCCTCACAAACACAGTACAACAGGCTACATATCTGAGGCCTATCTTCAACTGCATCAGCTATAAGGCGGAGTGGCAGATTCATGACATTTGACACTGCCCTGCCCAATAAGCATGGTCTTCACCTAACCACATCAGGGGCCTGGGGACTGGTGGCTTGACCCACTTCACCTAGCCACCCGTGACATGGGTACAAGAATAAAGGGTGCCTTCTTTTTCCAGTCCTACTACCAGTCCTTACAGTCAACAGAATTCGGCACTTATAATATGGCTGCAAAACCCACCCACCTATGTGCTCTGGGGAATAGGGACATGTCTTCTACACAGACTCTTAGGAGCAGCCATCAACCCCCAGCCTTGCTCAGCTCATGACCCCCTACAGCAGCCAGATACCTGTGCCTACTCCAATCACCCCTGCCAATCTCAGACTATGGGTGAGAGCCTGTACCACACACTCAGTGACCAACAACCTCCACACCTGAGCTGGATCCACACAAGAAAAGTAAACAGACTCTTGGGCTCACATAATAGTAACAGCTCTAACCACCTGGTGACAGGACGTGAGAGCTTCAAAGACGCCAACAGTCAAACTAGCTCAGATGACCAGCCTATTTGGGCATATTAAAACAAAACAAGAAGCTAGAATGCAGTAAGCAAACATAAAATAAACAAATATACTAACTTATTGATGGCTTGGAGACAACAGTCACTGTCAAATCACATAATGAAGCTGGTCAAGATGGCTCCAGCAAGCAAAGGAGAATGAAGAACACCAAGGGAACAAGGTAATTATGAGCCCAAGAGACAGAAAGGGCCACATAAACCAGAGACTACGTAAGTATCAGGCCAGGAAGAACTAGATGGTGCCTGCCTACAACTCATGACTTCCCTGACAGGGAACACAACAGAGAACCCCTGAGGGAGCAGGAGAGCAGTGGGATACAGACCCCAAATTCTTGTAAGAAGACCAGACTTAATGGTCTGACTGAGACTAGAAGGAATCTGGTGGTCATGGCCCCCAGACCTTCTCTTAGCCCAAGACAGGAACCATTCACAAAGCCAACTCCTCAGACAGGGATTGGACTGGACAATGGGATAGAAAAATATGCTGGTGAAGAATGAGCTTCTTGGATCAAGTAGATACTTGAGACTATGTTGGCATCTCCTATCTGGAGGGGAGATGAGAGGGCAGGGGTCAGAAGCTGGTGGAATGGTCACAAAAAGAGGGAGTGGAGGGAAGGAGTGGGCTGTCTCATTAGGGGGAGAGCAATTAGGAGTATATAGCAAAGTGTATATAAATTTTTGCTGAGAGACTGACTTGATTTGTAAACTTTCACTTAAAGCACAATAAAAATTAATAATAAAAAAAAAGATGGCTCCAGCAAGAGAGCAAAATAAATAACCAGAAAACCTTCCAGAGGAAGATAAGGTAATGGGACTGCCTGAGATAGATTTCAAAAGACTAATATACAGAGCTCTCCAGAAGATCAGGCAAAACTCAAGCCAAGCCAAGGAACACACAGACAAAGCAACAGAGGAACTGAAGAAGGTTATACAAGAGCATAATAACAAATTGAACAGGCTGCAAGAATCCATAGAGAGATAGCAAACAGAAATCCAAAAGATTAACAATAAAATGTCAGAATTAAACAACTCAATAGAAACTCATAGGAGAAGGCTGAGTCAATGGAAGTCAAAATTAGTTAGATTAAAGATGAAGCACTTGACACCAACTTATTTGAGGAAAAATCAGATAAAAGAAATTTAAAAAATGAAGAAACCCTAAGAATTATGTGTAATTCTATCAAAAGGAATAACCTAGGAGTGATGGGAGTACCAGAACGGGAAGGACAGAGAGAACTGTTGAAGATTTGCTGGCAGAAAACTTCCCTGATATCATGAAAGATGAGAAGATATCTACCCAAGAAGCTCATCAAATCCCACACAAGGTACATCCCAAAAGAAAGTCACCAAGACATATTATAAGCAAACTTGCCAAACCAAAGATAAAGACAGAATTTTAAGAGCTGCAAGGGAAAAATGAAGTCATCTACAAAGGAGAGTCAAGTCAACAAGACTAAGCTCTGACTACTCAGCAGAAACCCTGCAGACAATAAGGCAATGGTATGACATATATAAAGCCTTGAAGGAAAAAAATTACCAACCAAAAAGTATATGTCCAGCAAAACTGTCTCTTAAATTCAGTGGAGAAATTAGGGCATTTCCAGATAAACAGAAGTTAAGGGAATTTATTAAAACCAAACCAAAATTACAAGAAATACTAAAAAATACTAAAGGGATTAGAAAATCAATAACATCAGATCACAACCCAAGACTAGAACACAGAACAGAACAACCAGATATAAACCCAGATACGGAAATCACAAAAATAAGTCAAAGCTAAAACCCTGAAAATGGAGAAACAGAGACATCAAAATATAAAAAACGACAACATTAAAACAAAAAGAGGACTAAATAATGTAATCACAGATCCTTTATATGGAGAGCAAGTCAAGCTGTTATAAAGAAATACAAGATCGGTTTCAGCTTAGAAAAATAGAAGTAAATATTAAGGTAACCACAAAGGAAACTAACAATCCTACACATCAAAATAAAAAACAAGAAAAACATAAAGACTCACCAAATACAAAATCAACAATAATGAAAAAGATGAAAAGAAAATACATAAAAACAACTCAGCACAGAAAATTAAGTGGAACAAAGAAACTGTGAACAACACAAAAAAGACATCAAAATGACAGTAATAAACTCACACCTACCAATAATTATGCTGAATGTAAATGGACTAAATGCACCAATAAAGAGACAGAGAGTGGCAGAATGGATTTAAAAAACATGATCTGTCTATTAGCTGCCTACAAGAGATGCATCTTAGACTTAAAGACACAAACTAAAACTCAAAGGATGGAAAAAATACATCAAGCAAACAACACTCAAAAAAGAGCAGAAGTGGCGATATTAATCTCTTGACAAAACAGACTAAAACAAATTCTAACACAAAGGATAAGGAAGGACACTATATAATGATTAAAGGGTCAATGACACCAGGAGGATGTAACCATAATAAATATTTACACACCCAATGACAGGGCTCCAAAACACATAAAACAAACTCAAACAGCACTGAAAAGAGAAGGAGACAGCTCCACAATAATAGTACGAGACCTCAACACACCACTTTTGGTGAAAGACAGAATATCCAGAAAGAAGTTCAATAAAGACACGGAAGATCTAAATCTCACAATCAACCAACTTGATCTCACAGACATATATAGAACATTCCACCCAACAGCAGCCAAGGAAAGCACATGTAACATTCTCCAGAATAGACCACATATTAGGCCACAAAGCAAGCCTTAACAAAATCCAAAACATCAAAATATTACAAAGCGCTGGTAATAGGGAACCCAGGGTTGAGAAGGGAGAAAGCTGACATTTCGTGGGGTTGTTAACCAATTTCATACAACAATATGTGTATTAACTGTTTGAAGAGAACTAGTTTGTTATATAAACCTTCATCTACAGTTGAATAAAAAAAATTCAGGCAAAAAAATATTACAAAGCATCTTTTCCGACCACAAAGTCATAAAAGTAGAAATCAATAACAGAAAAAGCAAGGGAAAAAAATCAAACACATGGACACTGTAAAACACCACCTTGCTCAAAAACTACTGGGTTATAGAAGAAATTAAGGACAGGATAAAGAAATTCACAGAATCAAATGAGAATGAAAACACATCCTACCAGAACCTTTGGTTCACAGCAAAAGCAGTGCTCAGAGATCAATTTATACCAATAAATGCACACACCCAAAAAGAAGAAAGGGCCAAAATCAATGAATTATCCCTACAACTCCAATGAATAGAAAGAGAGCAGCAAAGAAGCCCTCAGGCACCAGAAGAGAGCAAATAATAAAAATTAGAGCAGAATTAAATGAAATAGAAAACAAAAAAAAAACAATTGAAAGAGTTAACAAGACCAAGAGCTGGTTCTTTTGACCAAACTGACAAAAGAAAAACAGGAAAGGAAGCAAATACCCCGAATAAGAAATGAAACGGGCATTATCACAACAGACTCAATGGAAATTAAAAGAATCATAACAGAATACTATTAAAAATTGTACTCCAACAAATTGGAAAACCTAGAGGAAATGGACAAATTTCTAGAAACACACTACCTACCTAAACTAACACAAACAGAGGTAGAAAAACTAAGTAAACTTATAACAAAAGAAGAGATTGAAAAGGTCATTTAAAAAACTCCCAACCAAAAAAAAAAGCCCTGGCCCTGACAGCTTCACTGGAGAATTCTACACAACTGTCAGAGAAGAGTTAACACCACTACTACTGAAGGTATTCCAGGACACAGAAAAGGATGTGAATACTCCCAAACTCACTCCATGGAGCCAGCACAACCCTGATACCAAAACCAGGTAAAGACACCACAATAAAGGAAAATTACAGACCAACATCCCTCATGAGCATAGATATAAAATCTTCAACAAAATTCCGGCCAAGAGAATTCAACAACATATCAAAAAAATAATTCACCATAACCAACTGGGATTAATACCAGGTATGCAGGGATTTATGCAGGGATGGTTTTGGTTCAATATTAGAAAAACAATCAGTGTAATCCATCACATACATAAAACAAAAGACAAGAACCACATGATCTTATCTATCGATGCAGAAAAGGCTCTGACAAAGTCCAACACCCATTCATGATAAAAAACACTCAGCAAAAGAGAAACATAAGGGAAATTCTTAAACATAATATTTATACAAAGCCAACAGCCAATATCATCCTAAATGGAGAGAGTATGGAAGCATTCCCCTTGAGAAGGGAACCAGACAAGGACACCCTTTATTACCATGCCTATTTGAAGATGATATGATCTTACACCCAGAAAACCTCAAAGAATTCACAAGAACACTACTGGAACTAATAGAAGATTTCAGCAAAGTATCCGGAGACAAGATAAACAAACAAAAATCATTTGAATTCCTCTACACCAACAACAAAGAGAACATCAAAGAGGAAATCACCAAATCAATACCATTTATAATAGCCTACAAGAAAGTAAAATACTTAGGAATAAATCTAACCACAGACATAAAAGATGTATACAAAGAAAGCTACAAGACGCTACTGCAAGAAAGTAAAAGAGACCTACATAAGTGGAAAAACATACCTTGCTCATGGATAGCAAAGCTCAACATTGTAAAAATGTCAATTCTACCCAAAGTGATCCACAGATACAATGCAATACCAATCCAAATTTCAAAGACATTTTTAAGTGAGATGGAGACACAAATCACCAAATTCATATGCAAAGGGAAGAGGACCCGGATAAGTAAAGCATTACTGAAGAAAAACAAAGTGGTGGAGGCAAGGCCAAGATGGCGGATTAGGTAGACGCTACCTCGGATCCCTCTTGCAACAAAGACTCGGAAAAACAAGTGAATCGATCACATACATAACAATCTACGAACCCTGAATAACAAACACAGATTTACAGACGGAAACCGAACAAATACGGGGAAGCAGAGACTGTTTTCGGACCCTGGAGCCAGTGTCCCAGTCAGGTAACCTTGGTGCCGGGCTTCTGGACCCAGGGGAGCTGAACTCAAAAATCTTGTGACAGCACAAACATGGGGTGTAGCCCTACCCCCCTGAACTGAACCCGGGAGGGGGCCCAGCTGGTCCGCACGGGCGGCGTGGCGACGCGACTGGTGGGAGAAGTCCCCGGGAGGCAGTGACGGGTTTTGGAGCCGGGAGTGCAGCGTTCCAGCCGGGGAACCTTGGCGCCGGGCATTTGACTGGGAGCTGTCACGGCCCAAGCACAGGGCACAGCTCTACTACCCTGAACAAACCCCGGGAGGGGGCCCAACCAGTCCGCGGGGGCGGCGCGGCGACGCAGTTGGCGGGACGAGAAGTCCCCGGGAGGCAGCGACTGATTGTGGAGCCGGGAGTGCAGCGTCCCAGCTGGGGAACCTTGGCGCCGGGCATTTGACTGGGCGCTGTCAGGGCACAAGCACAGGGCGCAGCCCTACTTCCCTAAACTAACCCCGGGAGGGGGCCCAGCAGGTCCGCAGGAGCAGCACGGCGACGCGGCTGGCAGGACGAGAAGTCCCCGGGAGGCAGCGACTGATTGTGGGGCCGGGAGTGCAGCATTCCAGCAGGGGAACCTTGACGCTGGGCTTTGGACTGGCAGCTGAGGATGTGACCACAGCTTCAGAGGGCCAGACCCTCGGGGGCAATCTCCACACAGCAAGCACACGTAGGCGACACATCCCTCAGGAATCTCAGATAAAATAGTCATTCCAAGCAAGATAAGCAACTTTGGCTATATTCTGAGTTGATACTCTCCTATCTCTCTGAATCCTCCCCCACCCTCCCCAGGCGGCTTCATTAACATTAGAATTTCCTGAGCCAGAGGGAGAACAGCTCCGGCTCCGCGGCGGCTTTGCTTCCCCCCCCCCTTTTTTTTTCTGGTCTTTTCCTAACCCATTCTTCCGGCCTGAGAGAAGCAACCACAAAAAACCCAGGGACCAAAAATCCACCCCTAATTGGACTAAAAACAAAGAACTAGCTACAGCCAAGAATATATGATCCAAATCTCGGACTTTCATCCTTACAGGGAACAAGGTGGAGGTTATAATCCAAAGGCAATTCTGATAGAGATCTGACTGCATTTTTTTTTAGCGGATTTTCTGGAAAAACAAGTTTCCCGGTTCTGATATCTCTGCTTATTCAACAGAGCCCTAACTGACCCACAACAGGAAACTGAGGGCTGAAGCTCCCCCCAGACCACCTAGCCTCTTGCCTTAGGGGTCTAAGGAGGGTGACACCTACCAATCAGTAGAGGTACTTGCATTGGGGGCCTAAGGTACAGCTGCAGTGCCCTCCCAACAAGGTGCTACAGGAATAGAGACACACCCACCTCACTGACACTTGGGGGAAGCTTGTCAGCATCCTTCCCCCCCGGAGGGTGAACCCCAGCTGCTAATAGAATCTGGTGCACACAACTATCACCACTACTTCTCGAGGTGGATAGGTGTTAGGGTGCAGCACACACTTGATGACCCAAAATCAGATTCTACTCAAGAACAGTGAATAGACTCAGGCATATATATCTGGCAACAGCCCAAACCAGCGGGTAATAGGTCATAAGTAAGTCAAGGGCTACAACAAACAAGACAGCACAATCTAGTAGCCCATCCACGTACACTGAAAGAAAACAAAACAAGATAAGACTCAGTGAGCAATTATAGAATAAACCACTACTAACAAAATTTTTTTTTTTTTATATCTTAGTGATGGCTCGGAGACAGCAGTCGATGTCAAACCACATAAACAAGCAGGCCATGACAGCTTCTACAACCCCCCAAACAAAAGAATCAAAATCTTTCCCAAATGAAGATACAATCCTGGAATTATCAGATACAGAATATAAAAAACTAATTTACAGAATGCTTCAAGACATCAGGGATAACCTCAGAAATGAAATAAGGCAAACTGCAGAAAAAGCCAAGGAACACACTGATAAAAGAGTTGAAGAACTCAAAAAGATTATTCAAGGACACAGTGGAAAAATTAATAAGTTGCAAGAACCCATAGAGAGACAGCATGTAGAAATCCAAAAGATTAACAATAAAATTACAGAATTAGACAACGCAATAGGAAGTCAGAGAAGCAGACTCAAGCAATTAGAATGCAGACTGGGACATCTGGAGGACCAGGGAATTAACACCAACATAGCTGAAAAAAAATCACATAAAAGAATTTAAAAAAATGAAGAAACCCTAAGAATCATGTGGGACTCTATCAAGAAGGATAACTTCCGTGTGATTGGAGTCCCAGAACAGGGAGGGAGGACAGAAAACACAGAGAAAATAGTTGAAGATATCCTGACAGAAAACTTCCCTGACATCATGAAAGACGAAAGGATATCTATCCAAGATGCTCATCGAACCCCATTTAAGATTGATCCAAAAAGAAAAACGCCAAGACATATTATCACCAATCTTGCCAAAACCAAAGATAAAGAGAAAATTTTAAAAGCAGCCAGGGAGAAAAGAAAGGTCACCTTCAAGGGAGAATCAATAAGAATAAGTTCAGACTACTCAGCAGAAACCATGCGGGCAAGAAGGGAATGGGATGACATATACAGAGCACTGAAGGAGAAAAACGGCCAGCCAAGGATCATATATCCAGCAAAACTCTCTCTGAAATATGAAGGAGAAATTAAGATATTTACAGATAAACACAAGTTTAGAGAATTTGCAAAAACCAAACCAAAGCTACAAGAAATACTAAAGGATATTGTTTGGTCAGAAAACCAATAATATCAGATACCAGCATAACACAAGGTCACAAAACAGAACATCCTGATATCAACTCAAACAGGGAAATCACAAAAACAAATTATGATTAATTTAAAAAAATGCTCATAACAGGGAACCGCTAAAGTTAAAATGTAAACGATCACAATAATCAAAAAGAGGGACTAAATACAGGTGGCATAGAACTGCCATATGGAGAGTGATACAAGGCGATATACAACATTACAAGTTAGGTTTTTACTTAGAAAAATAGGGGTAAATATTAAGGTAACCACAAAGAGGTATAACAACTCCATAACTCAAGATAAAAGCCAAGAAAAACGTTTCACGACTCAACAAACATAAAGTCAAACACTACGAAAATGAGGATCTCACAATTTACTAAGAAAAACGTCTCAGCACAAAAAAGTATGTGGAAAAATGAAATTGTCAACAACACACATAAAAAGGCATCAAAATGACAACACTAAACACTTATTTATCTATAATTACGCTGAATGTAAATGGACTAAATGCACCAATAAAGAGACAGAGAGTCTCGGACTGGATAAAGAAACACGATCCATCTATATGCTGCCTACAAGAGACACACCTTAGACTTAGAGACACAAACAAACTAAAACTCAAAGGATGGAAAAAAATATATCAAGCAAACAACAAGCAAAAAAGAAGAGGAGTAGCAATATTAATTTCTGACAAAATAGACTTTAAACTTAAATCCACCACAAAGGATAAAGAAGGACACTACATAATGATAAAAGGGACAATTGATCAGGAAGACATAACCATATTAAATATTTATGCACCCAATGACAGGGCTGCAAGATACATAAATCAAATTTTAACAGAACTGAAAAGTGAGACAGACACCTCCACAATTATAGTAGGAGACTTCAACACACCACTTTCGGAGAAGGACAGGACATCCAGTAAGAAGCTCAATAGAGACAGGGAAGACCTAATTATAACAATCAACCAACTTGACCTCATTGACTTATACAGAACTCTCCACCCAACGGCTGCAAAGTATACTTTTTTTTCTAGCGCACATGGAACATTCTCTAGAATAGACCACATATTAGGTCATAAAACAAACCTTTCCAGAATCCAAAACATCGAAATATTACAAAGCATCTTCTCAGACCACAAGGCAATGAAACTAGAAATCAATAACAGAAAACTAGGGAAAAGAAATCAAATACTTGGAAACTGAACAATACCCTCCTGAAAAAAGACTGGGTTATAGAAGACATCAAGGAGGGAATAAGGAAATTCATAGAATGCAACGAGAATGAAAATACTTCCTATCAAAACCTCTGGGACACAGCAAAAGCAGTGCTCAGAGGCCAATTTATGTCGATAAATGCACACATACAAAAAGAAGAGCCAAAATCAGAGAACTGTCCCTACAACTTGAACAAATAGAAAGTGAGCAACAAAAGAATCCATCAGGCCCCAGAAGAAAACAAAGAATAAAAATTAGAGCTGAACTAAATGAATTAGAGAACAGAAAAACAATTGAAAGAATTAACAAAGCCAAAAGCTGGTTCTTTGAAAAAATTAACAAAATTGATAAACCATTGGCTAGACTGACTAAAGAAATACAGGAAAGGAAACAAATAACCCGAATAAGAAACGAGAAGGGCCACATCACAACAGACCCAACGGAAATTAAAAGAATCATATCAGATTATTACGAAAAATTGTACTCTAACAAATTTGCAAACCTAGAAGAAATGGATGAATTCCTGGAAAAACACTACCTACCTAAACTAACACATTCAGAGGTCGAACAACTAAATAGATCCATAACAAAAAAAGAGATTGAAACGGTAATCAAAAAACTCCCAACAAAAAAAAGCCCTGGCCCGGACGGCTTCACTGCAGAGTTCCACCAAACTTCCAGAGAAGAGTTAACACCACTACTACTAAAGGTATTTCAAAGCATAGAAAATGACGGAATACTACCCAACTCATTCTATGAAGCCACCATCTCCCTCATACCAAAACCAGGTAAAGACATCACAAACAAAGAAAATTACAGACCTATATCCCTCATGAACATAGATGCAAAAATCCTCAACAAAATTCTAGCCAATAGAATTCAACTACAAATCAAAAAAATAATTCACCACGATCAAGTGGGATTTATACCAGGTATGCAAGGCTGGTTTAATATCAGAAAAACCATTAATGTAATCCACCACGTAAATAAAACAAAAGACAAAAACCACATGATCTTATCCATTGATGCAGAAAAGGCATTTGACAAAGTCCAACACCCATTTATGATAAAAACTCTCACCAAAGTAGGAATTAAAGGAAAATTCCTCAACATAATAAAGGGCATCTATGCAAAGCCAACAGCCAATATCACTCTAAATGGAGAGAACCTGAAAGCATTTCCCTTGAGAACGGGAACCAGACAAGGATGCCCTTTATCACCGCTCTTATTCAACATCGTGCTGGAAGTCCTAGCCAGGGCAATTAGGCTAGACAAAGAAATAAAGGGCATCTGGATTGGCAAGGAGGAAGTAAAATTATCTCTATTTGCAGATGACATGATCTTATACACAGAAAACCCTAAGGAATCCTCCAGAGGACTACTGAAAATAATAGAAGAGTTTGGCAGAGTCTTAGGTTATAAGATAAACATACAAAAATCACTTGGATTCCTCTACATCAACAAAAAGAACATCGAAGAGGAAATAACCAAATCAATACCATTCACAGTAGCCCCCAAGAAGATAAAATACTTAGGAATAAATCTCACCAAGGATGTAAAAGACCTATACAAAGAAAACTACAAAGCTCTACTACAAGAAATTAAAAAGGACATACTTAAGTGGAAAAACATACCTTGCTCATGGATAGGAAGACTTAACATAGTAAAAATATCTATTCTACCAAAAGCCATCTATACATACAATGCACTTCTGATCCAAATTCCAATGTCATTTTTTAAGGTGATAGAGAAACAAATCACCAACTTCATATGGAAGGGAAAGAAGCCTCGGATAAGCAAAGAAAAAAAAGCATTACTGGAAAAGAAGAAGAAAGTGGGAGGCCTCACTCTACCTCATTTCAGAACCTATTACACAGCCACAGTAGTCAAAACAGCCTGGTATTGGTACAACAACAGACACATATACCCATGGAACAGATTGAGAACCCAGATATAAATCCATCCACATATGAGCAGATGATATTTGACAAAGGCCCAGTGTCAGTTAATTGGGGAAAAGATAGTCTTTTTAACAAATGGTGCTGGCATAACTGGATATCCACTTGCAAAAAAATGAAACAGGACCCATACCTCACACCATGCACAAAAACTAACTCCAAGTGGATCAAAGACCTAAACATAAAGATTAAAACGATAAAGATCATGGAAGAAAAAATAGGGACAACCTTAGGAGCCCTAATACAAGGCATAAACAGAATACAAAACATTACCAAAAATGACAAAGAGAAACCAGATAACTGGGAGCTCCTAAAAATCAAACACCTATGCTCATCTAAAGACTTCACCAAAAGAGTAAAAAGACCACCTACAGACTGGGAAAGAATTTTCAGCTATGACATCTCCGACCAGCGCCTGATCTCTAAAATCTATATGATTCTGTCAAAACTCAACCACAAAAAGACAAACAACCCAATCAAGAAGTGGGCAAAGGATATGAACACACACTTCACTAAAGAAGATATTCAGGCAGCCAACAGATACATGAGAAAATGCTCTCGATCATTAGCCATGAGAGAAATGCAAATTAAAACTATGATGAGATTCCATCTCACTCCAACAAGGCTGGCATTAAGCCAAAAAACACAAAATAATAAATGTTGGAGAGGCTGCGGAGAGATTGGAACTCTTATACACTGCTGGTGGAAATGTAAAATGGTACAACCACTTTGGAAATATATCTGGCGATATCTTAAACAGTTAGAAATAGAACTACCATACAACCCAGAAATCCCACTCCTCGGAATATACCCTAGAGAAACAAGAGCCTTCACACAAACAGATATATGCACACCCACGTTTATTGCAGCACTGTTTACAATAGCAAAAAGCTGGAAGCAACCAAGGTGTCCATCTACGGATGAATGGGTAAATAAATTGTGGTATATTCACACAATGGAATACTACGCACCGATAAAGAACAGTGACGAATCTGTGAAACATTTCATAACATGGAGGAACCTGGAAGGCATTATGCCGAGTGAAATCAGTCAGAGGCAAAAGGACAAATATTGTATAAGACCACTATTATAAGATCTTGAGAAATAGTATAAACTGAGAAGAACACATAATTTTGTGGTTACGAGGGGGGAGGGAGGGACGGAGGGTGGGAGAGGGTTATTTACTGATTAATTAGTAGATAAGAACTGCTTTAGGTGAAGGGAAGGACAACACGCAATACATGGAAGGTCAGCTCGATTGGACTGGACCAAAAGCAAAGAAGTTTCCGGGATAAAATGAATGCTTCAAAGGTCAGCGGAGCAAGGGCAGGGGTTTGGGAACCATGGTTTAAGGGGACTTCTAAGTCAATTGGCAAAATAATTCTATTATGAAAACATTCTGCATCCCACTTTGAAATGTGGCGTCTGGGGTCTTAAAAGCTAACAAGCGGCCATCTAAGATGCATCAATTGGTCTCAACCCACCTGGAGCAAAGGAGAATGAAGAACACCAAGGTCACACGACAACTAAGAGCCCAAGAGACAGAAAGGGCCACATGAACCAGAGACTTACATCATCCTGAGACCAGAAAAACTAGTTGGTGCCCGGCCACAATCGATGACTGCCCTGACAGGGAGCACAATAGAGAACCCCTGAGGGAGCAGGAGATCAGTGGGACTCAGACCCCAAAAGACCATACTTAATGGTCTGACTGAGACTAGAGGAATCCCGGCGGTTATGGTCCCCAAACCTTCTGTTGGCACAGGACAGGAACCATCCCCAAAGACAACTCATCAGACATGAAAGGGACTGGACAGTGGGTAGGAGAGAGATGCTGACGAAGAATGAGCTAATTATATCAGGTGGACACTTGAGACTGTGTTGGCATCTCCTGTCTGGAGGGGGGATGGGAGGATAGAGATAGTTGGAAGCTGGCAAAATTGTCACGAAAGGAGAGACTGGAAGGGCTGACTCATTAGGGGGAGAGCAAGTGGGAGTACGGAGTAAGATGTATATAAACTTATATGTGACAGTCTGACTTGATTTGTAAACGTTCACTTGAAGCTCAATAAAAGTTAATAAAAAAAAAAGTGGGAGGCCTCACACTACCTGATTTTAGAACCTATTACACCATCACAGTAGTCAAAACAACCTGGTACTGGTACGACAACAGATACATGGACCAAAGGAAGAGACAAATAACCCAATTAAAATACAGGCAAAGGATATGAACACATACTTCACCAAAGAAGACATTCAGGCGGCTAACAGATACATGAGGCAATGCTCATGATCATTAACCATTAGAGAAATACAAATCAGAACTACAATGAGATACCATCTCACCCCAATGAGGCTAGCATTAATCCAAAAAACACAAAATAATAAATTTTGGAGAGGTTGTGGAGAGACTGAACACTTATAAACTGCTAGTGGGAATGTAAAATGGTACAACCACTTCAGAAATCCATTTGGTGCTTCCTTGAAATATATTCTAGAGAAATGAGAGCCCTCACACGAATAGATATATGCATACCCACGTTCACTGCAGCACTATTCACAATAGCAAACAAATGGAAACAACCTAGGTGCCCATCAATGGAGGAATGGATTAAAAAATTGTGGTATATTCACGCAATGGAATACTATGCAATGATAAAGAACAACGATGAATTCGCAGAACACCTCATAATATGGATGAAGCTGGAAAGCTTACGCTGAGTGAAATTAGTCACAAAAGGACAAATATTATATGAGACTACTATTATAAGAACTCAAGCAAACTTTTAAACACATAAGAAAACATTCTTTGATGGTTACGAGGCTGGGGAGAGACGGAGAGGAGAATTCACTAAATAGGTACCAAAAAAACAAAACCCAGTGCCATTGACTTGATTTCAACTCATAGCGACCCTATAGGACAGAGTAGAACTGCCCCATACAGTTTCCCAGGAGCACCTGGCAGATCTGAACTGCCAACCCTTTGGTTAGCAGCCGTAGCACTTCACCACTACGCTACCAGGGTTTCCACTAAACAGATAAAAAAAAAAAGATAGCAGACAAGAATTATCTTAGGTGAAGGGAAGGACAACACATAATACAGGGGAAGACAGCATGACTGGCCTAAACCAAAAGCTAAGAAGTTTCCTAAACACAACCAAACACTTCGAGGGACAAAGTAGCAGAGGCAGGGGTCTGGGGACCATGATTTCAGGGGACACCTAATTCAATTAGCATAACAAAGTTTATTAAGAAAGTGTTCTGCATCCCCTTTTGGTGAGTGGGGTCTGGGGTCTTAAAAGCTTGAAAGCGGCCATCTAAGATGCATCAATTGGTCCCAACCCACCTGGAGCAAAGGACAATGAAGAATACCAAAGACACCAGGAAAATATTAGCCCAAGAGACAAAAACCAGAGACTCCATCAGCCCGAGACCAGAAGAACTAGATGGTGCCCAGTTACCACCAATGACTTCCCTGACAGGGAACACAACAGAGAGTCCCTGATGGGGCAGGAGAAAAGTGGGGTGCAGAACTCAAATTCTACCAAAAAGTCTTAATGGTCTGACTGAGACTGGAGGAATTCCAGGAGACGTGGCCCCTTGACTCTCTGTTAACCCAGAACTAAAACCATTCCCGAAGACAATTCTTTACACAAAGATTAGACTGAACTATAAAACATAAAATGATACTTGTGAAGACTGTGCTTCTTAGTTCAGGTAGATACATGAGACTAAATGGGCAGCTCCTGTCCAGAGGTTAGATGAGAAGAGAGAGAGGGATAGGAGCTGACCGAATGGACCTGGGAAATCCGAGGTGGAAACGAGGGATGTGGTCTCACATTCTAAGGATAGCAGCTAGGGTCACGTAACAATGTGTATATGAATTTTTTGTGAGAGAAACTAACATGAGCTGTAAACTTTCACCTCTTGTTGTTGTTGTTAGGTGCCATAGAGTCAGTTCCAACTCATAGCGACCCTATGCACAACAGAACGAAACACTGCCCGGTCCTGAGCCATCCTTACAATCATTGTTATGCTTGAGCTCATTGCTACAACCATGGTGTTAATCCACTTCGTTGAGGGTCTTCCTCTTCTACTGACCCTGTACTCTGCCAAGCATGATGTCCTTCTCCGGGGACTGATCGCTCCTGACAACAGGTCCAAAGTTTGTAAGACGCAGTCTCACCATTCTTGCCTCTAAGGAGCATTCTGGCTGTACTTCTTTTAAGGCAGACTGTTCGTTCTTTTGGCAGTCCATGGTATATTCAATATTCTTCACCAACACCACAATTCAAAGGCATCAATTCTTCTTTGGTCTTCCTTATTCATTGTCCAGCTTTCACATGCATATGATGTGATTGAAAATACCATGGCTTGGGTCAGGCGCACCTTAGTCTTCAGGATGACATCTTTGCTCTTCAACACTTTGAAAAGGTCCTTTGCAGCAGATTTACCCAATGCAATGTGTCTTTTAATTTCTTGACTGCTGCTTCCATGGCTGTTGATTGTGGATCCAAGTAAAATGAAATCCTTGACAACTTCAATCTTTTCTCCGTTTATCATGATGTTGCTCATTGGTCCAATTGTGAGGATTTCTGTTTTCTTTATGTTGACGTGCAATACATACTGAAGTTTGTGGTCTTTGATCTTCATTAGTAAGTGCTTCAAGTCCTCTTCACTTTCAGCAAGCAAGGTTGTGCCATCTGCATAATGCATGTTATTAATGAGTCTTCCTCCAATCCTGATGCCCTGTTCCTCTTCATATAGTCCAGCTTTTCGGATTATTTGCTCAGCATACAGTTTGAATAGGTACGGTGAAACGATACAACCCTGACGTACACCTTTCCGGACTTTAAGCCAATCAGTATCCCCTTGTTCTGTCCAAACAACTGCCTCTTGATCTATGTAAAGGTTCCTCATGAACACAATTAAGTGTTCTGGGATTCCCATTCTTCACACTGTTATCCATGATTTGTTATGATCCACACAGTCGAATGCCTTTGCATAGTCAATAAAACACAGGTAAACATCCTTCTGATATTCTCTGCTTTCAGCCAGGATCCATCTGACATCAGCAATGATATCCCTGGCTCCACGTCCTCTTCTGAAACCAGCCTGAATTTCTGGCAGTTTCCTGTCGATATACTGCTGCAGCTGTTTTTGAATGATCTTCAGCAAAATTTTGCTTGCGTGTGATATTAATGATATTGTTCTATAATGTTCACATTCGGTTGGATCATCTTTCTTGGGAATAGGCATAAATATGGATCTGTTCCAGTCAGTTGGCCAGGAAGCTGTCTTCCATATTTCTTGGCATAGATGAGTGAGCACCTCCAGCGCTGCATCCGTTTGTTGAAACATCTCAATTGATATTCCATCAGTTCCTGGAGCCTTGTTTTTCACCAATGCCTTCAGAGCAGCTTAGACTTCTTCCTTCAGTACCATCGGTTCCTGATCATACGCTACCTCTTGAAATGGCTGAAGATCGACTAACTCTTTTTGGTATAATGACTCTCTGTATTCCTTCCATCTTCTTTTGATGCTTCCTGAGTCATTTAATATTTTCCCCATAGAATCCTTCACTATTGCAACTCGAGGCTTGAATTTTTTCTTCAGTTCTTTCAGCTTGAGAAACGCCAAGTGTGTTCTTCCCTTTTGGTTTTCCATTTCCAGCTCTTTGCGCATGGCATTATAATACTTTGTCTTCCCGAGCTGCCCTTTGAAATCTTCTCTTCAGTTCTTTTACTTCATCAATTCTTCCTTTTGCTTTAGCTGCTCAACGTTCGAGAGCAAGTTTCAGAGTCTCCTCTGACATCCACCTCAGTGTTTTCTTTCTTTCCTGTCTTTTCAATGACCTCTTGCTTTCTTCACGCATGATGTTCTTGATGTCATTCCACAACTCGTCTGGTCTTCGGTCACTAGTATTCAATGCGTCAAATGAAATGGAACACATAAATATTGCTATCCTGGGCATTAGTGAGCTGAAATGGATGGGTCTTGGCCATTTTGAATCAGACAATTATACAGTCTACTATGCTGGGAATGACAACTTGAAGAGGAATGGTGTTGCATTCATCGTCAAAAAGAACATTTCAAGATGTATCCTGAAGTACAACGCTGTCAGTGATAGGATAATATCCATATGCCTACAAGGAAGACCAGTTAATACAACTATTATTCAAATTTACGTACCAACCACTAGGGCCAAAGATGAAGAAATAGAAGATTTTTATTAGATGCTGCAGTCTGAAATTGATCGAACATACAATCAAGATGCATTGATAATTACTGGTGATTGGAATGCAAAAATTGGAAACAAAGAAGAAGGATCAGTAGTTGGAAAATATGGCCTTGGTGACAAACAATGCTGGAGATGGAACGATAGAATTTTGCAAGACCAATGACTTCTTCGTTGCAAATGCCTTCTTTCACCAACATAAAAACCCGCAACTACACACATGGACTTCGCCAGATAGAACACACAGAAATCAAATTGACTACATCTGTGGAAAGAGACAATGGAAAAGCTCCATATCATCAGTCAGAACAAGGCTAGGTGCTGACTGTGGAACCTTTCCTTCTAGACCCCAATTAAATCCTTCCATAACATTCTGTTGCTGTTAGGTGCCGTCCTAACAACATTTAATCTTGTCTGTCTTTTTCATTTATGTACAAGAGAACAAAACACTGCCCAGCTCTGTGCCATCCTCACAACAGTTGCAGCCACTGTGTTAATCCATCTTGCTGGGGTCTTCCTCTTTTTCGCTGACCCTGTACTTTACCAAGCATGATGTCCTTCTCCAGGGACCAGTCCCTGCTGATAACATGTCCAAAGTACATGAGATGAAGTCTTACCATCCTCCCCTCTAAGAAGCATTCTGGCTGTGTTTCCTTCAAGACAGATGTGTTCATTTTTCTGGAAGGCCATGGTGTATTCAATATTCTTCACCAACGGCATCATTCAAAGGCATCAATTCTTTGGTCTTCCTTATTTGTTGTCCTACTTTAGCATGCATATCAGGCTATTGAAAACACCACGGCTTGGGTCAGGTACATCTTAGTCCTCAAAGTGACATCTTTGCTTTTTCATACTTTAAAGAGGACTTTTGTAGATTGGTCCAATGCAACACATTGTTTAATTTCTTGACTGGTGCTTTCATGGGCATTGAATGTGAATCCAAGTAAAATGAAATCCTTCACAACTTCAATATTTTCTCCATTTATCATGATGTTCCTTATTGGTCCAGGTGTGAGGATTTTTGTTTTCTTTATGCTGAGCTGTAATTCATAATGAAGGCTATAGTCTTTAATCTTCATCATAACGTTCTAGCCAAGCTCAATGTACCCAACAGTTTTCATTTTCTGTCTACCACTAGTAAAAGGAGGCCCCTCAGGTGAAAACAACAATGAATCTTTTAATGTCTATGGGTTGTCTTGAGAAAATTTTGCATTCAGTTTCAAAGGGTTTATGCATTCTTTGAAGGTCATTTATGGAGCTTAGGTCAAGGCATCCAGGTTAGATGAATTCCAAGGTATGTTCAACATTATTATTCTATGACTGTGGGAGGCTATATGAGCCTTGGGAGCATATTACTTCAAATTCCAAGTGAGGTATAAATTTTATAAGATCTTTTTATGAGAGTAGGTTTGGACCTTAGGTTGGATAACTGAAATCACAGGACTTTCCCTGGGAACATCAGAGACAAGGAAGGAAGAAGATGGTTCAAAAAAGGTGAGAGGAGCCTGGAAACAATGTCAACCAACACGACTGTCCTCGCAACATTACCAAGAAACCGTCCTACTTAACATGTTGGAAATTTTACACCTTGCTCTTCTAGTAGCTAGTTCTTTGATTATTGTTTAACTGCGTTGAGGTGTTTTAAGGTTGTAGGATCTTGAGTATTTCTGAAATTAAAGAGCTATAAAAGGAATGAGAGATGATTCATTTTTATTTCCATATTTTGCACCATCAACCTAATTCTTCACCTTTCTTGGTTACAGAGCCAATTAGCAATAGCCTATTGACTGTTCATTTGGCACAGAGCATAGTACTGCAGAATCAGAATTTACAAAACATGCAGAAAAGATAGATTCTGCCCTCAGGGAACTCACATTTGCATTGAAGAGACAGATATCCAAATCACAATGTGATGTGCAATATATATATTTTATATATATACATACATATATATAAAACCAAACCCGTTGCAGTGGAGTCAATTCCGCTCCCTTCCAGTTGTTACTCTTCCAAGGGTAATCACTAACCTGACGTCTAATACCACAAAATAATATTGCCTGGTTTTGAACTTTATAAAAATGGAATTATGTGGTCTGTATTGTCTTCTGTCTGGCTTCTTTCTCTCAACATTTTATTTAATATATTATTCATGGTATTGTGTATACCTAGCTACAGTTTTTTTTTTTAGCTATAGTTTGTTCATTCTCATAATTATATACTTTTTCATTATATGAATATAACATAATATTTTCTGTTTACTATAGAGGACTATTTGGATTCTTTCCAGTTTCTTGGCTGTTATGAATAGTGCTGCTATTATATTCTTGTAAGTATCTTCTGGTGAACACATATCCATTGAGTATATACCTAAAACTAGAATTGCTGGATCACAGGGTACGTGTGTGTTCAGTTTTAGTAGATACTGCCAAATGGTTTTCAAAGTGTACCAGTTTTCACTCCCAGTAGCATTCAATGAGAATTCCAGTTGCTCTAAAATCTCACCAACATATAGTCTTGCCTGTCTTTTTCATTTTATCCATTCTAGTGAGTGTTTTGTGAATAGGTAGATACACATACACATATATATATATATGTGACTATATGCTAACCAGTTTGCCGTATTGTGGGGGCTTGTGCATTGCTGTGATGCTGGAAGCTATGCCACCAGTATTCAGAAAGCAGCAGGGTCACCCATGGAGGACAGGTTTCAGCTGAGCTTCCAGACTAAGACAGACTAGGAAGAAGGACCCGGCAGTCTACTTCTGAAAAGCATTAGCCAGTGAAAACCTTATGAATAGCAGCGGAACACTGTCTGATATAGTGCTGGAAGATGAGCTCCCCAGGTTAGAAGGCACTCAAAAGATGACTGGAGAAGAGCTGCCTCCTCAAAGTAGAGTCGACCTTAACGACGTGGATGGAGTAAAGCTTTCAGGACCTTCATTTGCTGATGTGGCATGACTCAAAATGAGAAGAAACAACTGCAAGCATCCATTAATAATTGGAACCTGAAATGTACAAAGTATGAACCTAGGAAAATTAGAAATTGTCAGAAATGAAATGGAACGCATAAACATCGATATCCTAGGCATTAGTGAACTGAAATGGACTTCCATTGGACATTTTGAATCAGCCAATCATATAGTCTACTATGCTGGGAATGACAACTTGAAGAGGAATGGTGTTGTATTCATCGTCAAAAAGAACATTTCAAGATATATCCTGAAGTACAATACTGTCAGTGATAGGATAATATCCATAAGCCTACAAAGAAAACCAGTTAATATGACTATTATTCAAATATACACACCAACCACTGGGGCCAAACATGAAGAAATAGAAGATTTTTATCAGCTGCTGCAGTCTGAAATTGATCGAACATGCAATCCAAATGCATTGATAATTACTGGAGATTTTAAGGTGAAAGTTGGAAACAGAAGAAGGATCAGTAGTTGGAAAATATGGCCTTGGTGATAGAAACAATGCCGGAGATCGAATGATAGAATTTTGCAAGACCAAACACTTCTTCATTGCAAATACCTTCTTTCACCAACATAAACGGCAACTATACACATGGACCTCGCCAGATGGAACACAAAGAAATCAAATTGACTACACCTGTGGAAAGAGACAACGGAAAAGCTCCATATCATCAGTCAGAACAAGGCCAGGGGCCGACTGTGGAACAGACCATCAATTGTTCATATGCAAGTTCAAGCTGAAACTGAAGAAAATCAGACCAAGTCCACAAGAGCCAAAATATGACCTTGAGTATATCCCACCTGAATTTAGAGACCATTGAAGAATAGATTTGACACACTGGACACTGGTGACCGAAGACTGGACAAGTTGAGGAATGACATCAAGGACATCATACATGAAGAAAGCAAGAGGTCACTGAAAAGACAGGAAAGAAAGAAAAGACTGAGATGGATGTCAGAGGAGACTGAAACTTGATCTCGAACGTCGAGCGCCTAAAGCAAAAGGGAGAATTGATGAAGTAAAAGAACTGAACAGAAGATTTCAAAGGGCAGGTTGAGAAGACAAAGTAAAGTATTATAATGCCATGTGCAAAGAGCTGGAAATGGAAAACCAAAAGGGAAGAACACACTCGGTGTTTCTCAAGCTGAAAGAACTGAAGAAAAAATTCAAGCCTCGAGTTGCAATAGTGAAGGATTCTATGGGGAAAATATTAAATGACGCAGGAAGCATCAAAAGAAGATGGAAGGCATACACAGAGTCATCATATCAAAAAGAATTAGTCGATGTTCAACCATTTCAAGAGGTAGCATATGATCAGGAACCGACGGTACTGAAGGAAGAAGTCCAAGCTGCTCTAAAGGCATTGGTGAAAAACAAGGCTCCAGGAACTGATGGAATATCAATTGAGATGCTTCAAGAAACAGATGCAGTGCTGGAGGTGCTCACTCATCTATGCCAAGAAATATGGAAGACAGCTTCCTGGCCAACTGACTGGAACAGATCCATATTTATGCCTATGCCCAAGAAAGGTGATCCAACCGAATGTGGACATTATACAACAATATCATTAATATCACATGCAAGCAAAATTTTGCTGAAGATCATTCAAAAACAGCTGCAGCAGTATATCGACAGGGAACTGCCAGAAATTCAGGCTGGTTTCAGAAGAGGACGTGGAGCCAGGGATATCATTGCTGATGTCAGATGGATCTTGGCTGAAAGCAGAGAATATCAGAAGGATGTTTACCTGTGTTTTACGGACTATGCAAAGACATTTGCCTCTGTGGATCGTAACAAATTATGGATAACATTGTGAAGAATGGGAATTCCAGAACACTTAATTGTGCTCGTGAGGAACCTTTACATAGATCAAGAGGCAGTTGTTTGGACAGAACAAGGGGATACTGATTGGTTTAAAGTCAGGAGAGGTGTGCGTCAGGGTTGTATTGTTTCACCGTACCTATTCAATCTGTATGCTGGGCAAATAATCCGAGAAGTTGGACTATATAAAGAAGAACGGGGTATCAGGATTGGAGGAAGACTCATTAACAACCTGCATTAAGCAGATGGCACAACCTTGCTTGCTGAAAGTGAAGAGGACTTGAAGCACTTACTAATGAAGATCAAAGACCACAAACTTCAGTATGGATTGCACATCAACATAAAGAAAACAAAAATCCTCACAACTGGACCAATGAGCAACATCATGATAAACGGAGAAAAAATTGAAGTTGTCAAGGATTTTATTTTACTTGGATCCACAATCAACAGCCATGGAAGCAGCAGTCAAGAAATCAAAAGACGCACTGCATTGGGTGAATGTGCTGCAAAGGACCTCTTTAAAGTGTTGAAGAGCAAAGATGCCACTTTGAAGACTAAGGTGCGCCTGACTCAAGCCATATTTTCAATTGCATCATACGCATGTGAAAGGAAGACCGAAGAAGAACTGACACCTTTGAACTGTGGTATTGGTGAAGAATATTTGAATATACCATGGACTGCCAAGAAAATGAACAAATCTGTCTTGGTAGAAGTACAGCCAGAATGCTCCTTAGAAGCAAGGATGGCGAGACTGCGTCTTACATACTTTGGACATGTTGTCAGGAGGAATCAGTCTCTGGAGAAGGACACTATTCTTGGCAAAGTACAGGGTCAGCGGAAAAGAGGAAGACCCTCAACGAGGTGGACTGACACAGTGGCTACAACAATGGGGTCAAGCATAACAACAAGTGTAAGGATGGTGCAAAGACTGGGCAGTGTTTCGTTCTGTTGTGCATAGAGTCACTATGAGTCGGAACCGACTCGACGGCACCTAACAACAACAACCACATATGCTAACAAAAAGGATAGCAGTTTGAATCCACCAGCCACACCTTTAAACCCTATGGGACAGTTCTACTCTGTTCTATAGGGTCGCTATGAGTCAGAATCGACTTGACAGCAATGGGTATATGTCATATATATGACATATATTTGGAAAGTGATATGTACGTGTGCATGTATATATATATGTATATATACACGTATACACAAGAGAATACAGGCCACATAATTCCATTTATATAAAGTTCAAAACCAGGCAAAACTAATTTGTGGTATTAGAGGTCAGATTAGTGATTACCCTTGGAAGAGCAGTGAGTGGAAGAGAGCATAAGAGGGCCTTCTTGGTTGCTCAGAATGGTTTGTTTCTTGATCTGGGTACTGGTTACATGGGTATGTCCATTTTGTGAACATTCATACAGCTATACGCTTATAACATGTGCTATCCTCTGCATGTTGTTATATTTCAATAAAATTTACATTAAAATATATACATTTATATACCCCCAAATCCAAATACATTTAGAATCAACTAATGGCCCACCATAAATACCAAGGCATCCTATATGTAGGAATTTTCTTAGTTATACCCCATCTGGGGTATAACTGAGAAGATATCTCAGGGTAAATTTTGAGTCAGATTTTGAAGGAAGAGGTTACAGACTGAGGTGAGGTTTGAATGAGGAGTTTAGGGGTGTTAAAGATATGCTTTCAAATGGGAGAAACAGTGCATGTATACAAGGGCCAGTCTCAACATGCCCTGGGTTAAAAACCAAACCAAACCTGCTGCTGTCGAGTTTATTCCGACCCTATAGGACAGGGTAGAAATGCCCCATAGGGTTTCCAAGGAGCTCCTGGTAGATTCAAACCGCCAACCTTTTGGTTAGCAGCAGTAGCTCTTAACCACTATGCCAACAGGGTTTCTTGCCCTGAGTTAAAATAAAATAAAAAAAATTTTTTAATTTTATTTTAGGGTCCTTAAATCCTTTTTAGAACTTGCTGGAGTATAAACTACAAAAGTAATTTGGGGTTTTGGCTTCCTGTTCTTCTTCTGGATTCCTATAGCAGTTACAGTGTAATATTATATCACAGACCACTCCCCCAAGGGCTGGTACCAAGTCTTGCTGATCTTTATATTCCTAGTATCTGAAACAATGACTAGCATGTACTAAACCCTCAAAAAATGTTCATAAGTGTTTGTTAACTAAAAATGAATGAAGTAACTAATGAATTAGCTAATCAAATAGGTATGCAGAAACTGCCCTACACTGTGTATTTTGTCCTATGCACTGTTTAAACTGAAGCCATGGAGTTAGGGGTGTCAGAGATTTTCTGAAGCAGAAAACCATTCCTGGCTGTGGTCCACTAGGCAAAGAGCACCCAGAATTCCTCCTTCTGACAAGTAATCAGCAAAATGTCAGGTGAATCAGGGACCACTGGCGTGAGAGGTGACACACTGAAATCACAACCCAGCTTTCGGCAAGCAGTAGCTGTTTAGAGTTCCTGGCTAGCCTAAATCCTCCAGGCTCAGGCAGCCAAGGGCAGCACTAATTAAAATCTGCCTCTATCAGGCCAGTAGTTTTCCAATCTGTCTGTCTCATGTTGCTTGCAACACTCCATATATCCCACCACAAAGTGCACTGGAACTCTTGCTCCTTTGTCCACAGCACAGTCCTACTTAGATGCCTTGTATCTTGGCTCCTCATGGCCAGGCTCTCAGTTACTGCCAACATGATCATTAACTTGTCTCTTCATTAACTCATGCTAAAGAAACCCTGGTGTGTCAGTGGTTAAAGTGATGGGCTGCTAACCAAAAGGTCAGTGGTTTGAAACCACCAGCAGCAATGTGGGAGAAAGATGTGGCAGTCTGCTTCCATAGAGGGTTATAGCCTTGGAAACCCTATGGAGTTGCTATGAGTTGGAATCGACTTGATGGCAGTGGGTTGTCTTTTTTTTTTTTTTTGTATTGGGTAATGAGACAAAGCTTTAAGGGATACTCAGTATCTTTTTGCCATCTCCCCGCCTTCCCCATAATGTAAATTTAAACAGCTTTCTCTGCTCTAGGTACTGTAAGGAATAAAAATGTCAGAGACAAGAATAGCCACAAAAATATTCAGGCTCTTTGGTGCCTGTAATTCTAATTCTGAGAATTTATAAGAAGAAAATATTTCAACAGGAAAAGAAAAGCTGTATGTCAGCAAATATTCACTGAAATATTATATGTAATAGTGAAAATTTTTAAACAATCTAAATGTTTCTAATATGTTAATTTACATCAGCTCAGTTCAATACTGTGCAGTTATTCACAATAATTATGAAGGCTGTCTAAAAAATAGAAACATGTACATAGTAGAGTGATAATTTTTTAAAAGCAGAACTCAAAATTGTTTCTATGCTCTGACTGCCATTTATTACAATATGTATGAATATGGAAAAGAACATGAGAATAAAATGACATTTGATGGCTATTATTTTATTCAGAGGATCACCTAATATGGCCAAAACTGAATAGCAGGCAGTATGTCATCTCTGAATTTCAGCGTTACCATAACATTGTTTCCATTGGTATACCAATTAAAAAAACAAAAGAGCAGCATTATTCACAGTAAAAAAAAAAAATTTTTTTTCACAGTAGCAAAATAAAATGGAAACAACCTAAGTTCCTATTAACAGATGAATGGATAAATAAACTATGATACATATGCACAAAGGAATACTACACAATGATAGAGAACAAAGATGAATCCATCAAACATCTCATAACATGGATGACTCTGGAGGGCATTATGCTGAGTGAAATAAGTCGATCACAAACGGACAAATATTGTAGGAGACCACTATTATAAAAAAACAAGAAAAGGTTTACACACAGGAAAAAAAACAATCTTCAGTGGTTACGAGGGAGGGGAGGGGTGTGGAGAGAAAATCACTAACTAGATAGTAGACAAGTGGTAACTTTGATGAAGGGAAAGGAAATACACAATATAGGGGAGGTCAGCACAACTTGACCAAGGCAAAGTCATAGAAGCTTCCAAGACACATCCAAACACCTTGAGGGATTGAGTTACTGGGGCTGAGGGCTGGGGATCATGGTCTTGGGGGACATTTAGCTCAACTGGTATAACATAGTTCATAAAGAAAATGTTCTCCACCCTACTTGGTGAGTAGCATCTGGGGTCTTAAAAACTTGCGAGAGGCCATCTAAGATACATCTATTGGTCCCATCCCGTCCAGAGCAAAGGAGAATGAAAAAAACCAAAGACGTAAGGAAAATCTTAGTCCAAAGGACTAATGGACCACATGAACCATAGCTTCCACAGCCTTAGCCCAGAAGAACTAGATGGTGCCTGGCTTCCACCACTGATGGCTCTGACAAGGATCACAATAGAGGGTCCCAGACAGACCAGGAGAACAATGTAGAACAAGGTTCAAATTCACACACAAAAAAAAAAAAGACCAGACTTACTAGCCTGACAAAGACTGGAGAAACTCCTAAGACTATGGCCCCCAGGCACCCTGCTAACTCAGAACTGAAGCCACTCCCAAAGTCCACTTTTCAGCCAAAGATTAGACGGGCCTATAAAACAAACAATAACATAAGTAAGGAACGTGCTTCTTAGTTCAATCAAATATACAAGATCAAATGAGCAACACCTGCCCAAAAGCAAAAGAAGGCAGGAAGGGACAGGAAAACTGGACGAATGGACAGGGGGAATCCAGGGTGTAAAGGGAAAGGGAGACACATTGTGGGGACTGCAACCAATGTTACAAAACAATTTGTGCATAAATTTGTGAATGAAAAACTAATCTGCACTGTAAACTTTTACCTAAAGCACAACAGAATTGAAAAAAAAAACCCAAGAGAAAGAAACTGTAGAGAAATTTTGGGATTGCTATTTTGACGTTGAAATCCAATTTTACGTCACAATTCCTAGAGGTCAAGAACTATGACATTGGTTTTTTAATCCCCCTGTATAATCCAGCACAGTGTCTCATACACAGTAGATAGGTACTCTGTAAATGTTATGAATCAAGAGAAGGAACAGTTCCCCACCCTACTCCACAAAGGAATTTGCAACACAGTTGGGGAAAACAATCACTTTAAAGATAATTAATCTAAATGGTCTGTCTTAGGTTGGATTCTTCTAGAAAAAGATACAGAGACAAGGATTCCAGTACAAGTAATTTACTTGGGAGATGATCCCAGGAAGTTCTGGTACAGAAGAGAAGAAATAAGCACGGGAAGGGAAAGAAGCCAGTCAAAGGTGCATTGTTGAGCAGGGTGCTGCTCAATCCTGCTGGAGCCCTCTGGGATACACTGTAGAACATGTCTAAGAGTTATCCCACTGTCATGGATTGAATTATGTCCCGTATCCCCCAAATGCGTGTATCAGTCGGGCTAGGCCCTGATTTTTGTGATTTTCCTATATGTTGTAAATCCTGCCTCTATGATGTTAATGAGGGAAGGTGGGCAGCAGTTGTGTTAGTAAGTCAGGACCCAACCTACAGGATTTGGATTGTGCCTTGAGGCAATCTCTCAAGATATAAAAACAGAAGAGAGCAGAGAGACAGGGGGACCTCATACCACCAAAAAAGCAGTGCCAGGAGCAGAGTGCATCCTTTGGACCCAGGGTCCCTGCACCTGAGAAGCTCCTCTACCGGGGAAGATTGAGGACAAAGACATTCCTACAGAGCTGACAAAGAGAGAAAGCCTTCCCCCTGGAGCTGACACCCTGTGTTCGGACTTGTAGCCTACTGGACTGTGAGAGAATAAACTTTGCTTTGTTAAAGCCATCCACTTGTGGTATTTCTGTTACAGCAACACTAGATAACTAAGACACCCACCAAAGGGTGAGGAAACTAGAACTTATCTACCAACTTTCCATCACCATTGGCCGAGGGCTGCTTCTGGGGCATTAACTCCCCAACACTCTGGGCTGCCCTGCACATGGGCTGAGCATGGTTCCACCAGAAAAAAATCCACAGGCAGGGAGCAGCAAGTCTTCACAGTAAGAAGTCACCATTTGTGTTTACAGGAACCAGAGGTGTTTGTTGATGGGTTATATGGTGGAGATGCTGAAACGGTGTCTGCACAGGTTCTATATGATAGGTGCCACATAGGCAGCTAAGACAGAGAGATCAGCCTAGCTGTAGAAGAAGTACAGTTTGAACTGATCATTAAAGGAGGATCAGGATGTGGATGGCAAGAGCAGAGAAGGCAGGGCACGGGCCAAGTCTTGAGGCTGGGTATGCACAAAGGGTGCTCCAGAGATGACAAGGAAACCAGGCTAGTGGGAGCAAGTCTCTTTGTAGCACCACTGCTATCAATTCAAGTGAAGCAGAGGAGAGGAAAACATTACAGCAAGCAGGGGAAATGGAGATATGGGGGCTGACAGGGACCTCAAAGCAATCTCCACCAGAAACATTTGGAGAAATTTGTGTTAAACTAGCTTGTGTGAATTGTGGTCCCTTAACATGTGAATGAAAGGCGACCCCTGCTCATCAAGGATAAAGAAGAAAGGGAAGGTGAGAGGGGAGGTAACAACATGGCCCTTAGTCCTTCCTGCTGAGAAGCCTGGCCAGTGTCCCTCAATCACACCCAACCACCAACTCACACTTGAGCCAACGGTCAGAAGAGGCTTGGCACACACTACCAGGCCCATCTTCTACAAAGCTTTAACTACCCAGCAACTGATGTGAGGATGAGCTCCGCAAAGAAACCCAAAACCTAGTTACTTCACAGTAATCATATCCTTGCTGCCTCCACAGCAATCCTGGGGCTTGTGTTGGGGAGGAGGGAGATGTAGGCTGCAGTGAGCCATGAATCTACGGGAAAACACTGGGTGAGGAAGCTACCAGGCCTCTTTAATAACCGGTTTCTGGAGTTGGAACTGGAAATCAGAGCCCTCTGGTTATGGGTGCTCGATTTCAAATACCCCCAAGAACAGCTCTAATTTTTTTTTTTCCTGAGACCAACGCAAATGTTTCAGGGACTCAGAAGAGTACATGGTGTCCTCCTTAATTCTGAATGACTCCTGCTAATTTTCACTTGAGATGTAGTGGAAAAAGCCCTGAACATATCATCAGGCTGGGCTCAAACCCTGGGTTCCTTTCCTTCTAGCTGCACCACTCCAAAGAAGTTAGTTAGTTCCTCAGGGTGATCACAAGGTGTAATGGTAAATACTAACCTGGTCCCCCTCCACGATGTGTCAAACACTGCTCTAGCTGTGCATTCTGTTTTTACCACAACCCTGCTGGGTAGATGCTAATATTAAAAAAAACATGTTGCTGTTGAGTCAATTCCAATTCATAGCAACCCTACAGGATAGAGTACAACTACCCCATAGGATTTCCAAGGCTGTAATCTTCAGGGAAGCAGGCTGCCACATCTTTCTCCCATGGGGCACATGGTGAGTTCGAACAGCCAACCTTACAGTTAGCAGTTGAATACTTAACCACTGTGCCACCAGGGCTCCTTGATGCTAATATTCCAAACCGAAAAACCAAATCCACTGCCATCGAGTCGATTCCGACTTATACCGACACTATGGGACAGAGTAGAACTGCCCCCATTTGGTTTCCAAGGCTGTAAATCTTTACGGAAGCAGACTGCCACATCTTTCTTCTGCAGAGCTGCTGGTGGGTTCGAACTGCTGACCTTTTGGTTAGCAGCTGAGCACTTAACCACTGTGCCACCAGGACTCCTGATGTTAAGATTATTACCTTTTATATAGATCAAGAATTGAGGCACAGAGAGGGCATACAACTTGCCTAGCGTCACACAGCTATTATGTATCAGATATGAGGTTTAAATCCAGGCAACCTGGCTCCAGGACCTGCCCACTTATCCACCACACTCTACCACCTCCCAGGAAGTGAAGTGCCTGGAGAACACTTTACCTTTTTTTTTTTTTTTTAATGATACAGTGAAGATAAACTTGGGCTTTGCAATCGAACCAACCTGATTCCAATTTGATTGCTGTGTGATCTTGGGCAAATTACATCATCTCTCTAAGCCTCGGAAACCCTGGTGGCATACTGGTTAAGTGCTATGGCTGCTAACCAAGAGGTCGGCAGTTCAAATCCGCCAGGCGCTCCTTGGAAACTCTACAGGGCAGTTCTACTCTGTCCTATAGGGTCGCTATGAGTCGGAAATTGACTCGACGGCAGTGGGTTTGGGTTTGGCTCTGAGCCTCAGTTTCTTAAAAGTGAACTAGTAATCATAATCCCTACCCTGGAGGGCTGATGGGATGTATGACTTTACTAGCACCACACCTGGCACTTGCTGGGTGCCAGATAAATACTCAGGTAAATACTAGTTTCAATCCTCTCTCTAGTCAGGCATATTGAAATTGCTCTTTTATGAGCATCTTAAAGTTCTATACCTTTCTCCCCTCTATAATCCAAGAAGCAAATAAATGGGACAAATAAAAGCCATCAGACATAGTATCTCAGCTTCTCTCTGAAACTCTCCTGGGCTTTTTCTTAATTGAACGAAAGCAAGAAACAGGAAAGATGTTTAGGGAGGCATCCATCCCTGTTAAAAAAATGACACCAAATAAAACAGACTGGGCAGCCAGGGTGACAGGCATCTTGCTAATGTAATCAGCTGGTATTCTGCCAAATTCCCCTTTCTCTAACGAAACCTACCACAAAGTTTATTTAACCTCTGAGAAACTGTGAAATGCTGCGTTATGACAGAGCTTTTTAAAATTTCTTCTCTCAAATCCCAAATGCATTAAGAGAAACCCAATTCCTTCTTTCATCTTAGGGTAATAAAATCATTATTCGAGCCCTGGAAAAGCATGAGTTTCCTCTCCTTGCCCCCTGCCTTTACCAGGACATTTTACCAATTAATATTTACTACAAAAAGTTCACAGTTTTCTGGAAAGCCAGGATCTTTCCATAAAGGAAATAACTCCCAAGATCTTTTTTCCTTACTTCTATTAGAATGTAAGGAGCCCTGGTGGCACAGTGGTTAAGCGCTTGGCTGCTAACCAAAAGGTCTGCAGTTCCAACTCGCCAGCCACTCCACATGAGAAAGATGTGGCAGTCTGCTTCCAAAAAGATTTACAGCCTTGGAAACCCCACAGGGCAGTTCTACTATGTCTTATAGGGTCACTATGAGTCGGAATTGACTTGACAGCAGTGGGTTTTGGATTATAATGTAAATCATAACAATTAATATGCACTGACACAACCACCGTATAGGTTAAGCTGCTAGTACCTGGCTAGGAATTGTTCCAAGACCCTAACTAATTTGTCAGATTTGGGATAGGATTCTAAGACTTACAAAAAATTAACGGGCAACATTTTCATAGTTTCCCTGGAACTCCCAAAGCTATATTTGAGGCAACCATAAAAATTCATGGAATGAATTTCATCCTAAAAATCAAAGCAGTTAATAATTAAATAAATCTCAAAGTCATCTCAATTGTGCCTACAAATCCAGCACAGATTGAGATCAAACCTGGGACACAATTAATTTTCCAAACTATGAACTCAATGCTGATAGTGAAACTTCTGACCCAACATCCCTATTAGATTAAATATAATTTATATCATCATCATCGTACCATCCTTTGCATGAGAAGCTGACACATACCCACTTTTAGTAGTCTGTGCCCTTAAGCTATTTTGTCTGTTAGAGTGTTGAATTCGCACCATACATCTTCACTCAATTTCAACTCTGACCAACATTTTCAAGGCCACTGTTGTTGTTAGGTGCCGTCGAGTCAGTTCTGACACACAGTGACCCTATGTACAACAGAATGAAACACTGCCCGGGCCTGACCATCCACTGTTGCAGCCACTGTGGCTGCAACTCATTGAGGGTCGTCTTCTTTTTTGCTGACCCTTTGGTCTACTTTACCAAGCATGATGTCCTTCTCCGGGGACTGGTCTCTCCTGATAATATGTTCAAAGTATGTGAGACAAAGTCTCATCCTCCCTTCTGAGGAGTGTTCTGTCTGTCCTTCTAAGACAGATTTGTTCGTTCTTCTGGAAGTCCATTATATATTCAAGGACACTAGCCAGGGTTAAGTGAGAAGTCTGGCCAAGACCTAGAATAAAGCTTACTGTTTTACCAGGGAATCAAACCCATGACCTTGACCCCATAAGCATCTAAGCAGTCATGGTGAATCACACAGAAATCAGCTATACACTTGCTGTAGAGCTCTTAAGTATAACCTAAGGATACTGAAGAAAACTGGATGAAAGATGTACTACTTTATCATTATTAATTCGTAGCTGTGATTGGAACCATGTGCTTAATGACAGACTATTCAAAATCACAAGACAATAGATGATCCCTGAATTTATGGAGGAATTTAAATTCGTGGCTCAACAGAATGGGAATTATACAATTCCCCTAGGAAATAAAGTCCTTATCCATCCCAAGGAAAGAAAAGCATATTTTATTCACCTCTGACAAGATCAGGTTTCAGTTCTGCTCACTACGTTATGGTGATTGTATTAGTTTCCTAGGGCTGCCATAACAAATTGCCACAAACTTGGTGACTTAAAACCACAGAAATTTATTCTCTCACTATTCTGGAGGCCAGAAGTTGGAAATCAAGATGTTAGCAGGACCATGCTCCCTCTCAAGGCTTTAGTGAAGAATTATTTCTTGCCTCTTCCTTGCCTCTTCTTAGCTTCTGGTGGCTCCCAACAATTCTTGGCATTCCTTGGATTATACCTGCATCTCTGCCTCCATCATCACATGACCTCCTTCCTTCTGTGTCTGTGTGTCTGTCCTCTCCTCTTATTCTAAGAATACTAGTTATTGGATATAGGGTCCACCTTAATCCAGTATGACTACGTTTTTTTTTATTTACCTAGGTGAGAGTTTACAGAGCAAATTAGTGTCTCATTAAACAGTTAATACACAAATTGTTTCGTGACACTGGTTGCCGACCCTGCAATGCGTCAACACTCTCCTCCACCCTGGGTTCCCCATTTCCACTCGTCCAGTTTTCCTGTCCCTTCCTGCCTTCTTGTCCTTACTTTTGGGCTGGTGTGCCCATTAATCTCATATATATGATTGAACTATAAAGCATGTTCCTCACGTGTGTTATTGTTCGCCCTATGGACCCATCTAATCTTTGGCTAACGGGTGAACCTCAGGAGTGAATTCAGTACTGGTCAAACAGCTGTCCAAAGGCCATATTCTTGGGGTTTCCCCAGTCTCTTTCAGACCAGCAAGCCTGGTATTTTTTGTGTGTTTGCATGAATTTAAGTTTTGCTCTATATTTTTCTTCCATTCTGTCTGGGTCCTCTGTTGTGGTCCCTGCCAGAGCAGCTGATGGTGGTAACTGGGCACCATCTAGTTGTTCTGGGCTCAATCTGGTGGAAGTTGTGGTTTTTGAGGTCTATTAGTCCTTTGGACTAATCTTTCCCGTGTATCTTTTGTTTTCTTCATTCTCCTTTGTTCCAGCCAGGATGGAACCAGTAGATGTATCTTAGATGGCTGTTTGCAGGCTTTTGAGACTCCAGACGCTACTCACCACAATGGGATGTAGAACATTTTCTTTATAGACTATGTTATGCCAGTTGAGCTAGATGTCCCCCGAGACCATGGTCCCCATCCCTCAGCCCAGCAGCTCGATCCCACAGGGTGTTTGGATGTGTCTGTGAAGCTTCTATGACTGTGCCCTGGCCAAGCTGTGCTGACTTCCTCAGTACAGTGTACTGTCTTACCCTTCACCAAAGTTACCACTTATCTACTACCTAGGTAGTGTTTTTCCCTCCCCACTCTTCCTCTCCCTCATAACCATCAAAGATTATTTCTTTTTGTGTGTAAACCTCTTCATGAGTGTCTTAGGCTGGGTTCTCTAGAGAAGCAAAACCACTAAAGTGTATAAATATATAGGAAGAGATTTAGCTCAAGGAAACAGCTCATGTGACTGTAGAAGCTAGAATGTTCCAACTCCGTGGATCAGGATAGAGGCCTCTCCCAATTCACACAGTCACAGAAGCTGGCAAACCCAAGATCAGCACGTCAGAGAGCAGGGCTCCCACTCACAGGCTGTGAAGGTCAATGAATCCCAAGGTTGACAGGTAAGACCGCAAGGCTTCTCCTGATTCTCGTAGCTGCAGGGGCTGGTGAGCCCAATATCAGCAGGTCAGGGAGCAGGGCTCTTGCTCACAGGCTGTGAAGATTGAAGAATCCCAAGATCAACAGGTAAGCTGCTAGCTCAAATCCCAAGAACCAGAGGTCAGATGACAAGAGACAGCTGCTGGATTCAGAATAAGCCAAAAGCCTTGGGAAGATGAGAAGGAAGGAAGTAGGCAGCGGAGGGTGAAAAGATGAAGGCTGAGGGGGCGGTGAGCCACCATGGGCTCTGCCCCCACCAGTACCACTCAGCAGATTCCATCACGGGGGTGATCACATATCAAATTTCAACAGGGAAGTGATCACAACATTATGCAACTGCCAAAACACTGAGAATCATGACCCAGCCAAGTTGACACACAATCTTAGCCATCACAATGAATTTTTATAGCATTTTTGGTTTTTTTAGTCTCATACAATATTTATCCTTTTGTGATTGACTTATTTCACTCAGCGTAATGCCCTCCAGATTGATCCATGTTGTGAGATGCTTTGCAGATTCATCATTGTTCTTTACCGTTGAGTGGTATTCCATTGTGTGTATGTACCATAATTTGTTCATCCATTCATCTGTTGACGGGCACTTAGGTTGTTTCCATCTTTTTGCTACTGTGAATAATGCAATGAACATGGGTGTGCATATGTAGTATTACCTCATCTTAACAAATTACTTGTATAAAGACCTAATTTCCAAATAAGGTCACATCCTGGGTGGGCATGAATTTTGGGAAATACTATTCAACCCATTATAGTGGTCATTCTCAATCTGCCATGGTACCAAAGAGTCAAAGCTCTACCATATTGGTATCCTATGAGGTTTCTTGGCTCCATGTAAAGGCCAGTTACCCGTTGCCATCGAGTTGATTCTGACTCATAGTGACCCTACAAGACAGAGTAGAACTTCCCCATAGAGTTTCCAAGGAGTGCCTGGTGGATTCAAACTGCCGACCTCTGGGTTAGCAGCCATAGCACTTAACTACCTCGCCACCAGGTTTTCCCCAAGTAAAGGCCAACCAAAAAACCAAACCCAGTGCCGTCGAGTCGATTCCAACTCATAGCAACCCTATAGGACAGAGTAGAACTGCCCCACAGAGTTCCCAAGGAGCACCTGGTGGATTTGAACTGCCGACCCTTTGGTTTACAGCTGTAGTACTTAACCACTACACCACCAGGGTTTCCCAAGTAAAGGCAGGAGATGCAAATTTTGTTTCCCCTCCAGATCTCCAAACTCCAGTTTAATTCCATTCTAATTTAATGGTCTACAATGCCCACTCAAAACAATGCATTAAGCATGTGTATAATTTTTACCTTCTTACATTTGCCAAGGCATATCGTAACTCTAGGCAAAAGTTAAAATTGACATAGAAACTAGCAAAAAGAACACTTTAAAACTAAGGCTCTTTTTGGAAAATTTGACCAAACACTAAGTAACTAATCCACACTAGCCAAAGAGGGAGGTGATTCTCATATTCAGCCAAACAGAGAACCACTCTAGAGCAGTAGTTTTCAAAGTATGATCCCCAGACCAATAACTTCAGCAACATCTAGGAGCGCAACAGAAATGCAGAATTTTGTCCCCACCCCAGATTTAGGAATCAGAATTTTCATTGTAACATTATTCTCCAGATGATTAATATGCCCTGTTCAAAAACTCTGATTCTAAAAGTAAAAGAGAAGTCTAACCCTCCCATACAATTCCATACTTTCTGGCAGGAACTGGTGTTTGTTTTGCTGAGGAATGGTAGGGAATGTTAAACACATACACACATGCACACACCGGTCCTTTGCCTTCCCACAGAGCAGCAGCAGCTTTCAAATGAACAAGCTGTTTCCATGACACCAAATCCTTAATTTGAAGCAGATATACCAACCGCCCAGGAGTGTGATAGCACAATGCACCATTTCATATTTATTTTATTTGGGTTTTGGTCTCAAACATCTATACCTTGGAAAAGAATCCCTTGGGAAGAAACTAATATTCAAAACCAATACTTTAATTGGCAACTACATTCACCCTTTTTCTCTCGTAAGTAGGGCACTCTGAATGGCTCTGTGTTAAATCTCGTCATGGTTAATCAATCTGGGGTAACAATATGAATGACAAGTAAATTAATTATACTACTATGGGTATGTGGTTCTGCCCATCTAGTGAATGTTTTCCTTTTCTCTACCACAGTTCCAGGCCATTTTACTCTTAATATGTTCTTAAATTCAATTTCTTCTGTACTGTGAACATGCATTTTTATTCCACTCCTCTGAACAAATAATGGAAAAATCCTCCCTTTTGCATCATCTGTACTTAACAATATCCTGACGTGAGATACAGAAGTTCAGGAATGTGACTACAAGAAATTCATTTGCTTTAACAGCAGCCTGAAAAGATAGTGAATCAAGTCCCAACCTCTCCCTAAAAATCTTCTCTTAAATGTTTATCTCCACAGCTTTTTCTAAATTAATTTACCCAACCAACAAATTTAAAGGGAAACAACATTGTGTTTAATGCCAACCAGTTTAAAAATAATCAAGTCTGTTCTTCAGGGAACAGACAAAATTCAAAGGTACAGAAAGGAATCATGGGTAAAGAGGGTAATTAAATAAGCACATAATACAGCATCCACCCAAACCCACTTCCGTCGAGTCGATTCTGACTCACAGCGACCCTATGTGACAGAGTACAACTGCACCACAGAGTTTCCAAGGAGCGCCTGGCGCATTTGAACTGCCAACCTCTTGGTTAGCAGCCATAGCCCTTAACCACTACGCCACCAGGGTTCCCTAATACAGCACACAGCCCTACAAAACTACAGGCTCAGATGCAAGTCAGTTTCACTATCAGAAGGTTCAGGCAGGAGCTGTTAGGAATTTTTCACAGCATTTTCTACCCCATGACGCCTACCAGGGTTTCACCCACCTGCTCACACACCAAGTAAAATGTGAGAAAAAGAAAGCATTGCTTGAATGCATAATTCCCAAATGCTTAAGGTAACTAGATGTCTGAATTTGAAGGGTTCAGCCCTTTCCTTGCTCCTATGCTCCTGGGGCTCAACCATGCAATCCCAGGGCTCCAACTATGCAATCCCAGGGCTCCAGGGTATGAATCACTGCCATTAATCGCCTTGGATTTCTAAATATATGAGAGTTTAGAGGGAAAAACAAGGTGACATTCTTTCCACAACCTACATGAGCTGGCTTTGTAACAAAAGCCAGCGCCAGGGGAACCCAGCCATTGGAAGGAAGAGGCAGCCCAGAAAATCCCTTTGAGACAGACGGAGAGATAACAGGAAACAAGATAAAGAAGCCTAGAGTAAAGTAGGGACTGACAAAACAGAGCTGTGCTCAGGGCTCAACCAGCTGCCTCTCTATCATTTAAATTTTTCAAGGAAGCACATGAACTCCATTTGCTACACAGGTGTTGCAGCTGCCCTTCCACCCCACCTCTCCATGAGTACGTGCCCCATGTCTACTTTGCTTGGTGTTGTATCTCCAGCATTGAGCACATGGACGGACACACAGTAGGAGTGTAATGTATATTTGTTGAATGACTCAACTAATCAATCAATTAACAAATTAATTAAACAAGGTTCTCAAACAAGATTATCAATTGCTATTTTTGGAGTAATTATCATTGTAAAAACATAATTTTCTTCTTCTGGGAAGGTGTGAGGGAAGATTTTTTTTCCCTCTACAAAATAAAATCACATATCAAAATATAAGAAATTTTTTAAATCTCATTAAAGGAAATAGGTTGTGTTTTCCTAATAAAATATTGTGCACAATATAATTTAAAACATATGTACGAAATTAAGTCAGAATTATTTATTAGTTGGTCTCAATATGTTATCCTGCACTGATAGCTTAGCTGAACAGAAAAGATAAGCCAAAGCTACTGAGCTTTTATCAGAGTTCCTGCCCACTTGACCTCTGTATTCCACATTAACATTCAATTTCTCTGGTTCCTCAGATTCTAGCACACTATGGAAGCTGATGGTGATAATGAATAAACGTCCCTGGACGGATGAACCAAACAGGTTTGGGGTCCAACATGCAGCAGCAATTAACAGATATATGGACATACTGACTAGAATATATGAAAGTATATAAAACATACAGCAGAGCTGGCCTATCCCAGGCAAACCTCTAATTCCTCACTAGGAAATAAATCTAATAAACGCAGGATTTTGTCTTACTCACTGTTGAGTCCCCAACACCTAGAACTATACCTGGCACATAGTAGGCCCTCAAGAAATATTTGATGAATAAATAAAAGAATAACAAATAGGAAACCAGATGAAATATTCAATTAGGTATACGAAACCCCTTAAATGAACTTAGTTCCCTGAATAACCCATTCAGAAGTACTGAGTTTGAGTTTCTAATAAGAATTATGGGTATTTTTTTACCACCTTCTACTACCCTCACCATACACACAAACACAATACACAGACACACACGCAAACACAATACACAGACACACACACAAACACATACCCCTCTACTTCCCATCCAAGATTCTGATATATACTAAGACTAAAGTAGTAGGAAAAGGCTAGGAAAGAGGCACATTTTTAGCATAATAACCCACAGCAGATACGTAAGAGAGAGTGGATCTTGTAAAAAGTCTGATTGTCCCATAGAAGTTTTACCCTGAAACTGGTTCACAGCTCTTACTATGTAAGAGATCTTACATCATCCCCAAACCCTGCCCTAGTCCCAGCCCCATTCAGCACCCAGTACAAGACAAACAGATGGACCAAAAAAATTCACAGCCCACACAGCAGATGGGGAGACAGAAGCAGGACTCTGTAAGGGGAAGGTTAATGCCTAATGCTCCTTCTAGCACTAAAATTCTATTAGAACCTGGATTGCCCGGGCCACAACAGCTTTTGGACACAAAAGTAGGTTCAATAAAGGTAAAGAAAATCCATTGTCCACAGTTGTGGCTCTCTAATCCCTTTCTAGCGTCTTCCCAAAGTTGGGTGTTTTTAAGGGACACCCCACAAGGGCTCTGTACTTGTCTTCTCTTCTACCTTCTTGCTGTGGTCCCTGTGGTAGCTCAGACACAAAGGCCACCAGAGCTCATATCTTAGGCCCTGCTGCCCACTGCAAATCAGACAAAAGTCACCTCTCCGCTTGAGGGCTTTCTCTGGCCACCAGAGCCTGCAACAGTCTGAAATGCCAGGGAATTGATGCCCCTAGGTGCAGCCCTCAATCTATGATGTGTTGGATAACTCTGGCTCTCAGTGTTCCCAGTGGAATTATGCTCTAGTTATCCGTGATACTAACTTCCTTGATAGCACACCCTTCCTTTCCCTAACACACTTCCCTGCCAGTGCTTCCTGGGATCACCTCTTAAACTACTTGCATTGGAATCCTTGCCTGAGTCTACTTCTAGAGGAAAGTAGGCTAAGGAAAGGAAAAGACAGGATCCCAAATGTCTAGGACTCTAAATAGCAAATAAGCAGCCAGAGAAGGACATGAACTCTTAAGTTCCTAGATTCTGTCTCTTACAAAGGTTGGTGTAAAGATAAAATGAAACCTTTGGGTTCAAAGGCCACAGGCTTATTGACCAAAAAGTCAGATCTAAAGGAACATTTCTGAGCCCGATACTAGATTGCCAAAGATTATCATCTATCCTGGTCCTTCAGCATTTTCTTTTGTGTCTGTGTCACAGAATTTAAAAGGCTTTCTAAAGGAACATTGCCTAGTCAATGTTATAAAAGCTTCAAGTAATAGTGAACGTACACTTAGCAAATATTAAATCACTGCACCCATTTGTTCTTCACCTTTCAAAGTGCACTTTAATAAAACTGTCATATCTTTTATTCTCATTATAAAAGTACTAGAGGCTATTGTAGATAATTTGAATAATACTAAAAATTAAAAGAGAAAATAAAAGTTCCATCACCAAAGAAATCCACCATTAAATTTTGATATATTTTCTTCTACTCTTATTTCCATATATATATCCTGTTTGCAAAATTAAGATCATCCTACATAATTTTTTAGGATTATCCTATATAATATTTTTTAGCTCTCAATTTGCCATGATCATGAGGGCTGAAGAATCATGAATAGTATCAAATCAACAAATAATATACCAAAAAATATCATTTTAGTTTTTTCCTTTTAATCTCATCCCTCTCCTCCACCTTGATTAAACCCTATTTACATGAATAGATTTGTTTTTAACCTAAGCAAACTGATTAAAATGTAACAACCTTTTCCTTCTTTGTACAGCTTTCTAAAAACTGTAAATGAACAGTGAACTGGTCAATCAGCAGGTGAGAGCAGAGAAAAGGGACAGGGGCCAAGTTGATGAAGCCAATAACTAACTTCAGATAATCAAGGCTGATTGTGAATGTCTAAAGCTGTGAAGGGCAATTACCAAATGCATTAAGTGGAGGGAGCTCTAGGTTGCTGCTTTTGTCTCTGATCAACTGTTGAGCTGTTAAGAGACCTCTTTCTGGGAGTCATTTGTAATCAGCACACAGAGGGAAAAAGGCCCCAAATAGGCGTGTTCCTGAAAAGTTGGAAAATACTCTCTGAAATAACAGTTAATAAGACCTAGCATATAAAGGGTGGCCACTTTCCCAACAGATAACTCATCTAAAAGATAACTTCTAAAGTGCTGATAAAAGAGAATTGTTTTCTAAATTTCAGAAAAGAACTTGAGTTCCTCCCTAAAATGAAATCTAAATTATAACTACTGGTAGATAAACTGAATGGCATCACTAAGGGGGTGCAGGCAGTGCAGTCTGCACCAGGTGACACTGTCAGAGGGGGTGATGCCAAAATGGCTGTCTATAAAATTTTTGTTCAGTGTTTCAGCAGAGATTTATTATTTTTTTATAAAAATATCCCTGTAGGTATAACAACAAAAACGTTTTTCATAAGCCCAGCTTACATGTATCAACATACATATAAGGCTAAAGCTCTTTGCTAATTTACTTTTTGAACTTTCTAATGCATTCCGGTCAGAGCTGTCATTATTACCCAATTCTCAGCGACACTTTGAATCACATGGATTTGTCTGCACGTGCTACAAGCATGCCCTGTTGTCTTTATTGCTGCTGGCGTTTTTATAAAAAAAACTGATTTTGTCGAATTTTCTGTTGTTTTAGCTACAATATTGTGGTAATTAGTATTTGTGAACCTATATCAACAACTTTTTTTGAGAATGAAGTAGTAATTAAAGGAAAAGAAGAAAAATCAAAAAGGCTTCCGCTCAGTTCCTAATAATGTTATAACTAATAATGCTGTAATGCAATGTAGAAAGATTTTACAAAACAATTTGGTTGTTAGTATTCATCTAATCTGAGAAATGTTGCATCTAAGCAATTTACAGCCATATTTATCACATATTATGATTAAAATTGATAGGATACACACTAAGGATTCTGTATCTTCTAGCACTGGAGGAGGTCCATAGTGGGGGGTAAGGGGGTGACACTGGGTGACACCAATCCTAGTGATGCCACTGGATAAACTATACTCTTGGAAACCAACTTGTCAGAAAAGAAGTGTATAAAGGCAGAAAAATGTGATAATTGAGAGGGGAGGGAGGAAGATGGGGATGATGAAAACCAACACATAGTGAACACTATATGCATGCATTCCCCCATGCGTCTGTCAGTTTGTCGTACTGTGGGGACTTGGGTGTTGCTATGATGCTGGAGGCTATGCCACTAGTATTCAAATACCAGTAGGGTCACCCATGGTGGACAGGTTTCAGCTGAGCTTCCAGACTAAGACAAGGAAGGAGGACCTGGTGGCCTACTCCTAAAAAATAGTAGCCAGTGAAAACATTATGAATAGCAGCAGAAAACTGTCCGATATAGTGCCAGAAGATGAGCCGCTCAGATGGGAAGGCACTCACGGTATAACTGGGGAAAAGCTGCCTCCTCAAGGTATAGTCGCCCTCAATGACATGGATGGAGTCAAGCTTCTGGGACCTTCATTTGCTGATGTGGTACAACTCAAAATGAAAAGAAATAGCTGCAAGCATCCGTTAATAATTAGACCATACGATGTACAAAGTAGGAATCTAGGAAATTTGGGAATTGCCAAAAATGAAATGGAAACATTCACCTAAAGCACACACACACACACAAAAAATGCAATCGAACACATAAACATCGATATCCTAGGCACTCGTGAGCTGAAATGGACTGATATTGGCCATTTTGAATCAGACAATCATATGGTCTACTATGCAGGGAATGACAAATTGAAGAGGAATGACATTGCATTCATCATCAAAAAGGACACTTCAAGGTCTATCCCGAAGTACAAGGCTGTCAGTGATAGGATAATATCCATACACCTATAAGGAAGACCAGTTAATACAGCTATAATTCAATTTTACATACCAACTACTAAAGCCAAAGATGAGGAAGATTTTTACCAACTTCTGCATTCTGAAATTGATCAAACATGCAATCAGGATGCATTGAGAGTTACTGGTGATTGGAATGTGAAAGTTGGAAAACATGGCCTTGGTAATAGAAACTATGCCATAGATAGCATGATAGAATTTTGCAAGACCAACGACTTCTTCATTGCAAACACCTTTTTTCAACAATACAAATGGTGACTATACACATGGACCTCGCCAGATGGAATACACAGGAATCAAATGGACTACATCTGTGGAAACAGACAATGAAAAACCTCAATATCATCAGTCAGGACAAAGCCAGGGGCTGACTGCAGAACAAGCCATCAGCTACTCATATGCAAGTTCAAGCTGAAGCTAAGGAAAATTAAAACAAGTTCACAAAAGCCAAAGTACGACCCTGAGTATATCCCACCTGAATTTAGAGACCATCTCAAGAATAGATTTAATGGACTGAACACTAATGACCAGAAACCAGAGCAGTTTTGGCATGACATCAAGGACATCATACATGAAGAAGGCCAAGAGGTCATTAAGAAGACAGGAAAGAAAAAGACCAAAATAAATATCAGAAGAGACTCTAGAACTTGCTCTTGAACTTCGAGTAGCTAAATTGAAAGGAAGAAATGATGATATAAAAGCTGAACAGAGATTTCAAAGGGCAGTTTGAGAAGACAAAGTTATAATGACGTGCAAAGACCTGGAGTTAGGAAACCAAAAGGAAAGAACCCACTCCGCATTTCTCAAGCTGAAAAAACTGAAGAAAAAATTCAAGCCTCAAGTTACAATACTGAAGGATTCTATGGACAAAATACTGAACAAAGCAGGAAGCATGAAAAGAAGATGAAAGGAATACACAGGAACTGGTCGATGTTCAACTATTTCAGGAGGCAGCATATGATCAAGAACTGATGGTACTGAAGGAGAAGTCCAAGCTGCACTGAAGACATTGGAAAAAAACAAGGTTCCAGGAATTAACAGAATACCAGTTGAGATGTTTCAACAAATGGATGGATTGCTGGAAGTGCTTACTCATCTATGCCAAGAAATTTGGAAGACAGCTACCTGGCCAGCCAACTGGAAGAGATCCATATTTATGCCTATTCCAAAGAAAGGTGATCCAACTCAATGCAGAAATTATCAAACATATCATTAACATCACACTCAAGTAAAATTTTCCTGAAAATCATTCAAAATCGGTTGTAGCAGTACATCCACAGGGAACTACCAGAGATTCAAGCCAAATTCAGAAGAGGACATGGAACAAGGGATATCATTGCTGATGTCAGATGGATCCTGGCTGAAAGCAGAGAATACCAGAAAGATGTTTTCCTGTGTTTCATTGACTATGCAAATGAATTCGGCTGTGTGGATCAAAACAAATTATGGATAACATTGAGAAGAATGGCAATTCCAGAACACTTAATTGTGCTCATGAGGAACTTGTACGTAGTTCAAGAGGCAGCTGTTCAGACAGAACAAGGCCCTAATGTGTGGTTTAAGGTCAGGGAAGGTGTGCATCAGGGTTGTATCCTTTCATCATACTTATCCAATCTTTATGCTGAGCAAATAATCCAGGAAGCTGGACTATATGAAGAAGGGGGTATCAGGATTGGAGGAAGACTCGTTACCGACCTGCGATATGCAGATGACACAACCTTGCTTGCTGAAAGTGAAGAGGACTTGAAGCACTTACTGATGAAGATTAAAGACTACAGCCTCCAGTACGGATTACACCTCAACATAAAGAAAACAAAAATCCTCACAATTGGACCAATAAGCAGCATCACGATAAATGGAGAAAAGATTGACATTGTCAAGGATTTCATTTTACTTGGATCCACAATCAACATCCATCGAAGCGGCAGTCAAGAAATCAAATGACGCGTTGCATCGGGCAAATCTGCTGCAAAAGCCCTCTTTAAAGTGTTAAAAAGCAAAGATGTCACTTTGATGACTAAGGTGCACCTGACCCAAGCCATGGTATTTTCAATTACCTCATATGCATGTGAAAGCTGGGTGATGAATAAGGAAGGCTGAAGAAGAACTGAGGCCTTTGAATGATGGTGTTGGAGAAGAATATTGAACATACCATGGACTGGCAAAACAATGAACAAATCTGTCTTGGAGGAAGTACAGCTAGAATGCTCCTTAGAAGCAAGGGTAGTAAGACTTTGTCTCACATACTTTGGACATGTTATCAGGAGGGACCAGTCCCTGGAGAAGGATATCATGCTTACTAGAGAGTCAGTGAAAAGAGGAAGACTTTCAGTGAGATGGACTGACACAGTGGCTGTAGCAATGGGCTCAAGCATAACAACAATGGTGAGGATAGTGCAGGACCAGTCGCTATTTTGTTCTGTAGTATACAGGATAGCTATGAGTCGGAACTGACTCAATGGCACCTAACAAACATGAATGAATTGGGGTAGCCACTTTATGTATCAGGTAAACCTCAAATTACTCTATGAAATGTGTTTCACGCTTTCCATATTATAGATGCAGAAACTGAGGTTCAGAGAGATTAGGTAATAAACCGCTGGTAGGTGGCAGAGCTGGCACTCTAATCCATAACTACATTATTGCAAAGCATCCGACAGTAAAATGTTAGTGTTTATCAGAAATATTTTAGACAAGAGAATGCCCTGATCCTGTTAACCTATCATAGTTGTATAGACCAAAATACTTCTACAGCCAGCTATAAAACCTGATGAAAGTATTCCTTAAGTCCTTCCAATTCTTACTACTTACCAAGCAAACATGTGATATAGCCTCCTGAATGGGCATCCCCTGTATACATTACTGTAAGCAGTTTTCCTGCCAGAAAGAGCTCTCAATGTAAATTGATACACTGGCAATTTATGATTTTAATTGGTGTAGATGATTGGATTTTTCTCCCCAGCAGCCATCTACTCCACCTCATGTGCCCTGTCTTTTTCTTTTCTTTTTTTGGTGAAAGTATATACAGCAAAATAGGTTCCATTCAGCAACTTCTATACATAATGTTCAGTGACATTGGTTACATTCTTCACATTGTGTCAACATTCTCATTATTCCTGTTCTAGTTGTTTCATTCCCACTTAGTCTCACTGCTCCCCAAACTTCTCATCTATGCTTTAGAGTAACTACTGTCCATTTGTCTCATATAGATAATTTGTTAAAAGAGTGCAGTGCTCAAGGGTAACATCTTTTACTTTTTGAGCTAACCTGCTATTTAGTTAAAAAGTGATTTCAGAAGATAGTTTCTGTTCAAGGTTTAAAGAGTATCTCAGGGCAACAATCTCAGGGATTCCTCCAGTCTCAATAAGTCTTGATTCTTTGAAAATCTGAAATTCTGTTTCACATTTTTCTCCCTTTCTATCAAGATCCATCTCCTGTGACCCTGATCAGAACCAACGGTAACCGGGTACCATCTAGTTCTTTTGGTCTCAAGGTAGAGGAACCTGTGGTTCATGGAGACAATTAGTCCTGTAGTCTGGTTCCTTCTATGATTCTTGAGTTTCTCTCTTTCCCTTTTGCTCCAGACAAATAGAGACCAATAGTTGTATCTCAGACAGCCACTCAGAAGCTTTTAAGACCCCATAAACTACTCACCAAAGTAGGATGTAGAACATAAACTTTACGAGCTATATTACGCCAATTGACTGAATTGTCCCACGAGACTATGACCCTAAGTCTTCAAATCAAGAAAACTAACCCCATGAAGTGACTGGCTATGTCTAAGAAGTATCAGCATCTGTAGCCCCTTTTTATTTTATATATATATATATGCATTTTTGGTTGTTGTTGCAAAATTATATATTACACAGCATTTACCAATATATCCTTTTTCTTACGTACAACTTAGTGGCATCAATTACACTAGTCAAGCTATTCATACTTCACCCACATTTGGTGCTACCTTTCCCATCATCATAAACAAAATCTAGAGATGTTTTTATCCCTTTTAATGAAACCTCTAAAACCCTTCTCTACATAGCCATGTGCTTCACTAAATCAAACACAGGAATCCTATTCCTGTATAGCCAGGTAATAGTTCAGGAATGAGCATGTGAGGCAGTTCTGACTGATGAGATGAGACGCAAGTATGCTAGGGGGTTATGATGGGGTAAATGTATTTTACATATGGCTGGCAAGGACATGAAGTTTTGGAAGCCAAAGGGTAGAATGTTATGGATTAAACTGTGCCCCCAAAAATGTGTATCAGTTTGGCTAGGCCATGATTCCCAGTATTGTGTGGCTGTCCTCCATTTTGTAAGCTGATGTAATTACCCAATCTGTTGTAAATCCTAACCTCTGTGATGTTAATGGGAAACCCTGGTGATGTAGTGGTTAAGAGCTATGGCTGCTGACCAAAAGGTCAGCAGTTCAAATCTACCAGGCACTCCATGGAAACTCTATGGGGCAGTTCTACTCTGCTATAGGGTCACTATGAGTTAGAATCAACTTGACAACAACGGGTTTAGTTTTTTGGTTTATAATGTTAATGAAGCAGGATTAGAGGCAGTTATGTTAATGAGGAAGGACAAGCTATAGGATTAGGCTGTATCTTGAGTCAATTTCTTTTGACATATAAAAGAGAGAAGTGAGCAGAGAGGAAAGGGATCTCCTACCACCAAGAAAGAAAAGCCAGGAGCAGAGTGTGTCCTTTGGACCCAGGGTCTTTATGCTGAGAAACTCCTAGACTCAAAGAAAGATTGATGACAAGGATCTTCCCTCAGAACCGACAGAGAGAGAAACCCTTTCCCCAGAGCTGGTGCCCTAAATTTGTACTCCTACCCTCCTAGACTGTAAGAGAATAAATTTCTGTTTGTTAAAGACATTCACTTGTGGTATTTCTGTTATAGCAGCACTACATAACTAAGATAGGGTTTCTTAGAAGATGTTCTTCATTTTTAAAGAGAAACAAAGTGACTAGAGCTCCTGAAGAGATGGCTGATTTCAGATCAGGGACAGAGAATGTATAAGGTAAGTCTGAAACATCTTGTTTTATCAGAAAACAAAGGAGCTTTCAAAGATGAATGCAGTCATATCAAAAGGACACTATAGCCACCAGAAAGATTCTTCCCTTGACCAAAGTTGGGGCAACTTAATATCAAAGAAGTAATGACTAAAAATTATTGAAATACTTTGAACATACAAAAACCCATAAGTTCAGAATATTTTAAAAAGAAAGCCCAAACAAACTCAATTGTCACCATTGGAGCTGACTATTACACCAAAATCTTGCTCTGAAAATTGGCCATTAGAGGTTAAGAGGTAACCATTCATCTTGCCTTTCTGAGGGAAATGGTATTTTAGGGTTACCTAATAAATAAATTAAAAAAAAATTTTTTTTTAATAAATAAATAGCCCTACTTGATAGCTCCTTTGCCCAGAAGAATTTCAGCTAATAAATATTATTTTGTAAACGCTAATGAAATAATTGATTCAGGCAACTATCTTCAATGAAAGATAAAACCACTTGGTAAAAAAAAAAGGTAATGGGGAACTGGATAGTTACATCCAGTACCTACTTACCACTCCCAAAACTATTTACTGGTTTCAAGGAAAAAAAAAATGTTATAATTGAGAGGTCAGGCTGAAATCCCCTTACTCAGTCATTTATTTTAGCATCAAGAAAAATAACTCTTAATGTGATGCAATAAGTACACAGCATCAACTAAGCAGTAGTTCTTCCAAAAATGTTTAATCTGAATCTATAAAACTCTTTAGATCTAACATCCCATTTACAGGAAATATGGGAGACTGACAAACACTTCAAGGAAACAACCAGACAAAGCCTGAATTTGGAACATTCTACAGGACAACAGGACTGAGATCATCAACATTTCAATTTTATGAAGGAAAAGGAGGGAAGTAATTTTCTAGAATATAGCTTAATAGAGATTTAGGAGCTATAACAACAAGATGTAATGCATAGCCCTTTATTGGGTTCTGGTTTGAACAAACCAGTCATAAAAGACATTTTTGGAGAAAATTGTGAAATTTGAACATGGACTGAAATACTAGATGAGTTAGGATTAGGGTTAGGATTTCAGCACATATTTTTTGGAGACATAATTCAATCCGTAACAGGGAAATAGTCTTGATTTTTATAGATGCATTCTAAAGAAATTTCATGATGTCAGTAATTACTTTAAAATACTTCAGCACAAAAAAAGATGAAGCAAGTATGTCAAAATGTTAACAATGATTACATCCAAGTGATGGATATGAGTATTTTTCATATTGTTCTCTCCACTTTTCTGAGCATTTTAATTTTTTTAAAATAATAAAAAGTCAAAAAGTGACAAAAAAAGAGTCTCTCTCCCACTGGATGTTGCTGGGTCTGCATAAGATCCTGGAATTTGAGACATTCATCTTGATACCATGAAATGAGCAAACCTGAAGAAAAAATCTAGCATGCTGAGGATAGACAGCAAGAAGATGGAAAACCTGGGCCACTGATGACATTGCTGAACCACTGAATTACCCAACCTTGAACACATGCCACTGATTTAATATGGGATATGATAAAACTTTTTTATTATTTAGGCCATTTTGAATTGTGTTCTCTGATACTAACAATTAAAAACATCCTAATTAACACCTTTTTACAATCGATTTCCAAGTACCCTGCCATTACAAGGTAAAATGAAAAACTGTAGCTCCTCAGCAAGTTGAAGAGATACATGTTGACTCCACCAAGGCGCAAACACTCAAACAGCCAGGAAAAGACAATCTCCCTCCTTTGAATTTTATACATTTAAATTTACCCCTTTCAGATGCTCATCGAACCCCACATAAGGTAGATCTCAAAAGAAAGTCACCAAGACATATTATAATCAAACTTGCCAAAACCAAAGATAAACAATTTTAAGCATGGCTAGGGATAAACGAAATGTCACCTACAAAGGAGAGTCAATAAGAATAAACTAGGACTACTCGGCAGAAACCATGCAGGCCAGAAGACAATGGGATGACTTATATAAGGCATTGAAGGAGAAAATTGCCAGCCAAGAATCATATATCCAGCAAAACTGTCTCTCAAATATGAAGGCAAAATTAGGACATTTCCAGATAAACACAAGTTTAGGGAATTTGTAAAAACCAAACCAAAACTACAGGAAATACTAAACAGGGTTCTCCGGTTAGAAAGTCAATAATTTCAGATATTAACCCAGGACTAGAACACCGGACAAAGCAACCAGATATCAACCCAGATAGGGAAATTACAAAAATGAACCAAGATAAAAAAAAAAAATTCTCAAAACAGGAGGACAACAATGTCATTATGAAAGAGATGACATTAAAACAATAAAGAAAGACTAAGAAATGTAGTCACAGATCTTTCACACAGAGAGGAAGTCAAGGTGATATAAAGAAATAAAAGTCACATTTAAATTTAGAAAATAGGGTTAAATATTAAGATAACCACAAAGGAGACTAACAATCCTACACATCAAAATAAATACAAGAAAAGCATAAAGACTCAGCTAAAACAAAATCAACAACGAATAAGAGGAAAAGACAATATATAAAAAACTACTCAGCACAAAAAATTAAGTGGGAAAAAGAAACTGTCAACAATTCACAAAAGAAGACATCAAAATGACAGCGCTAAACTCATACCTATCTATAATTACACTGAATGTAAATGGACTAAATGCACCAATAAAGAGACAGAGAGTGGCAGAATGGATTAAAAAAAACCAGGATCCATCCATATGCTGCCTACAAGAGACATACCTTAGACTTAGAGACACAAACTAAAACTCAAAGGATGGAAAAAAATATATCAAGCAAACAACAATCAAAAATGAGCAGGAGTGTTTACAACAGCAAAAAGCTGGAAGCAACCAAGATGTCCATCAACGGACGAATGGGTAAATAAATTGTGGTATATTCACACAATGGAACACTACGCATCGATAAAGAACAGTGACGAATCTCTGAAACATTTCATAACATGGAGGAATCTGGAAGGCATTATGCTGAGCGAAATGAGTCAGTTGCAAAAGGACAAATCTTGTATAAGACCACTATTATAAGATCTTGAGAAACAGAAAAAACGGAGAACACATACTTATGTGGTTACAAAGGGGGGAGGGAGGGAGGGAGGGAGAGGGCTTTTTATTGATCAATCTGTAGATAAGAACTGCTTTGGGTGAAGGGAAAGACAACACTCAAAACAAGGAAGGTCAGCCTAATTGGACTGGATTAAAAGTAAAGAGGTTTCCGGGATAAAATGAAAGCTTCAAAGGTCAGCAAAGCAGGGGCTGGGGTCTCGGGAACTTGGTTTGAGGGGACTTCTAAGTCAATGGGCAAAACAATTCTATTATGAAAACACTCTGCATTCCACTTTGAATTGTGGCGCCTGGGGTCCTAAATGCCAACAAGCAGCCATCTAAAATACATTAATTGGTCTCAACCCACCGGGAGCAAAGGCAAAGGAAGAACACCAAGGTCACACGACAACTAAGAACCCAAGAGACAGAAAGGGCCACATGAACCAGAGACCTACATTATCCTGAGACCAGAAGAACTAGTTGGTGCCCGGCCACAATCGATGTCTGCCCTGTCAGGGAGCACAACAGACAACTCCTGAGGGAGCAGGAGACCAATGGGATACAGACCCCAAATTCTCACTAAAAGACCACACCTAATGGTATGATTGCGACTAGAAGAATCCCAGAGACAATGCTCCCCAGAACTTCTGATGGCACAGGACAGGAACCATTCCCGAAGACAAATCATCAGGCATGAAAAGGACTGGTCAGTGGGGGGGAGAGAGATGCTGATGAAGAGTGAGCTAATTAAATCAGGTGGACATGGGAGAGTGTGTAGGCAACTCTTGACTGGAGGGGGGATGGGAAGATAGAGAGAGACGAAGATGGCAAAATTGGCACGAAACGAGAGACTGTAAGGGCTGACTCAATAGGGGGAGAGCAAGTGGGAGAAGGGAGTAAGATGTATGTAAACCTACATGTGACAGACTGATTGGAATGGTAAATGTTCACTTGAAGCTTAATAAAAATTAAAAAAAAAATGAGCAGGAGTGGCAGTATTAATTTCTGACAAAATAGACTTTAAAGTTAAATCCACCACAAAGGATAAGGAAGGACACTACATAATGATTAAAAGGAAAATATACCAGGAGGATATAACCATATTAAATATTTATGCACCCAATGACAGGGCTTCAAGATACATAAAACAAATTCTAACAGCATTGAAAAGTGAGATAGACAGTGCCACAATTATACTAGGGGACTTCAACACACCACTTCAGTGAAGGGCAAGACATCCAGAATGAAGCTCAATAAAGACACGGAAGATCTAAATGCCACAATCAACCAACTTGACCTCATACACATATACAGAACACTCCACCCAACAGCAACCAAGTATACTTTCTTTTCCAACGCACATGGAACATTCTCTAGAATAGACCACATATTAGGTCATAAAGCAAGCCTTAACAGAATCTAAGACATTGAAATATTACAAAGCCTCTTCTCTGACCACAAAGCCATAAAAGTAGAAATCAGTAACAGAAAATGCAGAGAAAAGAAACCAAACACTTGGAAATTATTCAATTATTCACCACCCTGCTCAAAAACAACTAGGTTATAGAAGAAATTGACTGGGATAAAGAAATTCATAGAATCCAATGAGAATGAAAACACTTCCTATCAGAACCTTTGCGACACAGTGAAAGCAGTGCTCAGAGGTCAGTTTATATCAATAAATGCACACATACAAAAAGAAGAAAGGGCCAAAATCAAAGAATTATCCCTACAACTTGAACAAATAGAAAGAGAGCAACAAAAGAAACAGGCATCAGAAGAAAGCAAATAACAAAAATTAGAGCAGAATTAAATGAAATAGAGAACAGAAAAACAATTGAAAGAGTTAACAAGACCAAAAGCTGGTTCTTTGAAAAAAAATCAACAAAATTGATAAACCAGTGGCCAAACTGATGAAAGAAAAACAGGAGAGGAAGCAAATAACCTGAATAAGAAATGAGATGGGTGATATCACAACAGACCCAACTGAAATGAAAAATTGTACTCTAACAAATTTGAAAACCTAGATGAATTTCTAGAAACACACTACCTACCCAAACTAACACAAACAGAGGTAGAACAACTAAATAAACCCATAACAGAAGAAGAGATTGAAATGGAAATTTAAAAACTCCAACAACAAAAAAAAAGCCCTGTCCCTGATGGCTTCACTGGAGAGTTCTACCAAACTTTCCGAGAAGAGTTAACATTACTACTACTAAAGATACTTTCAGGGCATAGAAAAGGATGGAATACTCCCAAACTCATTCTATGAAGCCATCATATCCCTGATACCAAAACCAGGTAAAGACACCACAAAAAAAGAAAATTACAGGCCTCATGAACTTAGATGCAAAAATCATTAACAAAATTCCAGCCAATAGAATTCAGTAACATCAAAAAAATAATTCACCACGACCAAGTGGGATTCATACCAGATATGCAGGTATGGTTCAGCATTAGAAAAACAATCAATGTAATCCATCATATAAATAAATTTACCCCTTTCTTTTAAATTTTATTCTATTTTATTATGTATTATGTGCATTCGTGGACACATCTTACCTTTATCACTAAATTCCATATAGCTGTGCACTTAAACTGGTGTGTACCAGCTCCCAAGAACCATATCTATGCATCTCTTTCCAACTGTGCATTCAATGATGTCATGTTTGTAGCTTGAAATGGGTCATGGTGGACATATTTACACCATAAACCAAAAAAACCAAACCCATTGCCATCAAGTCAATTCCAACTCAAAGCGACCATATAGGACAGAGTAGAACTGCCCCATAGGGTTTCCAAGGAGCGCCTGGTGGATTCAAACTGCCAACCTTTTGGTTAGCAGTCGAGTTCTTAACTACTGTGCCACCAGGGCTCAATTTACACCACAGATATAAGTAAATGCTACAAATCAGGGCTCCCCCCGTCACACCACAGAACCATTGTTAAACATGTATCAGCACACCATTAATTCCATGTCTTATTCACATTTATGTTCCATAGGTCATATAGCACAGTGCCCTTTATTCATTAATGAAACAAATGTTTACTGAGCACCTACTACGTGACAGCTCTGGGGGTGTAATAGTGAACAAAACAGACAAAGTTCCCTCACTCTAGAGCTTGCATTCTAGGGTGCAGGCAACAACAAAAAAGTAAATTTTAAAAATGTGTGCAGAAAATATATGTAAAATTTCAGGTAATGGTAAGTGCCAAAAAATAAAGCAGGGTAAGAGAATAGTGAGAGATACAGTTACACAAAGGGAAGGTGCCATTTTAGACAGGTCAAGCTAGGCTCTCTGAGAAAATGGCATTTCAGCAGAGACCTGGAGGAAGTGAGAGAGAGAGCCATGGGGGCAGAGCATTTGAAGAAGAGGGAACAGCAAATGCAAAGGCCCTAAGGTGGGAGCATTCCTGATGTGTTTGAGGAACTACGAGGAGGCCAAAGTACCTGGAACCCAGTGATAAAGGGGAAAAGCAGAAGAAAATGAGGGCATAGAGATAGGCAGGGCAGCTCATGCAGGCTTTGGTAGGAACTTTTGATCTCATTCCAAGTGTGATGGAAAGTCACTGAAGAGTCTGGATTATGAAAGCAACATGATGTGTTATGGTTTAAAGGGATAATTCTAACTGCTAGGCTGTAGGAGACTAAGAGACAAACCAAGGAGACTAGTCAGAAGGCTACTGAAGTAACTAGGTAAGGTTTGGAGGAATAGGATCACCCTCATTCAGGTGTTTGGTTTGAACATGGCAAAATTGGGTCATATATAAGGGGGTGCTATGCCACAAACGGAGCCATGGTGGCACAGTGGTTAAAAGCTTGGCTGCTAACCAAAAGGTCGGCAGCTCAAATCCACCAGGTGCTCCTTGGAAACCCTGTGTAACAAGCCCCTTGAAGGTAGGCACATTGCTTCTGTTTATTTGGGACTCCTGTATATAATTTAAGGAGCCCTGACGGCACAGTAGTTAAAGTGCTCGGCTAACCAAAAGGTCAGCAGTTCTAACTCATCATCCACTCCTCAGGAGAAAGATGTGACAGTCTGTTTCCGTAAAGATTTACAGCCTTGGAAACCCTGTAGGGGCAGTTCTACTCTGCCCTATAGGGTTGCTATGAGTCAGAATCAATGCAGTGGCAACAGATTTGGTTTGGTTAGTTTATGCCTGAAATGGTTAAGTACTCACTCAGGTACCAACAGGAAGACCGGGAGTTGGAATCCACTCAGAATCACCTTGGAAGACAGGCCTGGCGATCTACTCCCAAAAGATCACAGTCATTGGAAACCCTATGGAACTCAGTTCTACTGTGACCTACATGGGGTCACCATGACTCGACAGCAACTGGGCTTTTTGTTTTTAATTTTTATTCACAAAATAGACTTATACTAACTAACTTGAGAGATGTAGGCAGGCATGGGGATTCCAAGTCTCCTGGCTGAGTCCTGGAATAATAGGGAACAGAACCTCTTCTTACATAAACCCACCTGGACATACAGCCTAGCACCTACTGGGGAAAGGACACAAGCACACATTCACAGACATATAAGATCAAGGCCCATGCCCCTCTCCCCCATCCCTCCTTTACCCTCAGCCCATGTACTGGGTTGCCTAAGCCGGCCAGGGGGAGCAGCCACCCACATTCCCTGGACCACCCATTAACAGTTATTCAGATTGAGCAATAACATGTGAACATAAAAAAATTTTCAACCTTCTTTTGGCCCAGGACAGGAACCATTCGCAAAGGCAACTCTTCAGACAGGGATTGAACTGGACAATGGGTTGGAGAGGGATGCTGGTGAGAAGTGAGATTCTTGGATCAGGTAGAAACTTGAGATTATGCTGGCATCTCCTGTCTGGAGGGGAGATGAGAGGGTAGAGGGGGTTAGAAGCTGGCAAAATGGACACGAAAAGAGAGAGTGGAGGGAGGGAGCGGCAGGCAATTGGGAGTATGTAGCAAGGTGTACATAAGTTTTTGTGTGAGAAACTGACTTGATTTGTAAACTTTCACTTAAAGCACAATAAAATTTTTTTTTTATTTTTTTTCACTTCAGAGCTTTTTTTCTATGTCACAAAAGCTCACTAAAGGCTAGAAACCCCTAGTAAACAAGGGTGGCATATGTGGAGATGGTTAAGAAGTGGTCAAATGTGAACGTTACAGTAGACAGAACTTGCAAATGGGTTGAATGGGGGCGTGCTAATAGAATATGAATCAAGGATTTGGCCAAAGCATGTAGATGAATATTGGTACCCCTTACTAAAATGGGAAAAATTGGGTAAAAACTGTGTTTAGACAGGTAAATCAAGAGTTCTTTTTGGACATGTAATTAAGTTTGAGAATCCTATTATATGACCAAGAGGTAGTTAGGCATTATATGACCAAATTAGGCATTTGAATATATGTGTCTAGATTTCGGGAGGTAAGTCTCCCCTAGAGACATATATTTAGAAACAATTAGAGTATAGTAAAGCCACAGGATCGAACAGAGTAGGTACTCAATACTTGCTGAATGAATGAATGACTGTCCTAACAGAATTTGGTTTTTTGGGTTTTTTTTTAGCACTACATAGATTTGGTTGAAGGTAATCAATGATATTCACAGTTTTCAGTAACTTCACTATTAATCATATACCCAACCCACTGCCGTCGAGTTGATTCCAACTCATAGCAACTCTATAAGACAGAGTAGAACTGCCCCATGGGGTTTCCGAGGCTGTAAATCTTTACGGAAACAGACTGTCACATCTTTCTCCTGAATGGATGGTGGGTTTGAACCGCTGACCTTTTGGGTAGCAGCTGAGCACTTTAACCCCCATGCCACCAGGGCTCCTTAAATTATATACGGGAGTCCCAAATAAACAGAAGCAATGTGCCTACCTTCAAAGAGCTTGTTACAGAATTGAGGAGACAGGAGGAACACCCACACCAATTTTACAAAATAACAAATCCACAAAGTCACAGTGTAGTGAAAAACATGACAATAAACAAAACCATAATAAATCTTAAAAACAATCATGTATAACGTCCCTTCGAGCAACGTCCAATCACATATATGTCTGTGGTCCCATAAGGTCATAACAGACTTCAAAAATCCCGATTGCAGAGTGGGACATATATCGGAGAACGAGACCAAATATAATACAAAAGGAAACTTTCCCGGTCCTTTTGGAAAGCCAGAGGGTTTGGTTGTGGATAACCTGTGCTGACCTCACCAAGCTCCCCTGGGCCCTGGGGGTCTCCGCGCCCTGATGTTTCATGGGCCCCACGCTCCAGGCCACCCTGGGCAGTGAAACAGTGTCCTCCAAGGGCCTGATTTGGCATGATGTCTGCACAACATCCAAATCGCAGAACATTCTATTTCACAGAATGTACCATGGACACAAAGTGACGCATGACTGTACTCTATTTTAGAATTTCAAAACCTCTGTATCGAGTAATTCTGCATAATCTCTTAGGATTTCCAAGTCCCTTTAGGTCAGTAAAGGAGCCCTGGTGGTGCTGTGCTGCTAACCAAAAGGTCAGCGGTTTGAGCCCACCAGCTGCTCCATGGGAGAAAGATGTGGAAGTCTGCTTCCAAAAAGATTTGCAGCCTTGGAAACTCTATGGTGCAGTTCTAGTCTGCCCTATAGGGTAGTTATCAGTTGGAATCGACTTGAGGGCAGTAGGTTTGGTTGGGGTTTTAGTTAGGTCAGTAGTTCTCAATCTTGGCTGCATATTGGAATCACCTGGAGAATTGAGGTCTGGGCATCCAGATTTTAAAATCTCCCCAGCAGATTCTAATGTGCAGCCAGGGTTAAAAAACACTGCTTTAATACAAAATGCTTGTGGTCCAAGATGTTAGGTATGGTAACATGAATTTCTTGATATACATATATGTGAAAGCACGACCAAAACATATTTGGACTAATGTATTAACTAGGCAGCCATTAAATGGAAAGGACCAAATGTAAAAATTCAAACTACAAATCAGTCATATCTGCCGTCATTCTTTAAACATAAAAAGTAAAGACTTCTAGGATTGTTTGGCATCTCAAAAATGACTGAGATTCAATTTATCTCAGGCTGTATTATTTCAGTAGCTGGATAAAAATACTCTAACAATAAAAGAAACATAAAGAAATGAAAAGTTAATGGTTAGAGCCCACTAATTTCAAGTAATGAGATGGAAGCTGGCCTAAATTTTAGAATATTTTAAAAGATGTCAAGTTGTAGACCTTCCTCAAAGTACAATAGATAGAATTAGACTAATAAATTGTTGCTTAACCAAGATACCAGGGAATTTGCTTTTAATAAATAGTTAAAAATTATATATAATCAGCATATAATTTATTGGCTTCAAAAGTGCCAGAGGCATCTCCTGCCTGGAGGGGAGACGAGAGGGTAGAGGGGGTTAGAAGCTGGTGAAATGGACACGAAAAGAGAGAGTGGAGGGAGAGAGCAGGCTGTCTCATTAGGGGGAGAGTAATTGGGAGTGTGTAGCAAGGTGTATATGGGTTTTTGTGTGAGAGACTGACTTGATTTGTAAACTTTCACTTAAATCACAATAAAAATTAAAAAAAAAAAGTGCCAGAGAAAATTTAGAAAGTTTATTCTTAAAAATGGTTTGCTTGGTGTGATGGTTAAGATTGCGTGTCAACTTGGCTGGGCTATGATTCTCAGTGTTTGGCAGTCAGATAATGTTCTGATCACTTCCCTATTGAGAGTCAATATGTGATCACCCTTATGATGGGATCTGCTATGAGTAACCAATAAGTTGAAAGGGAGCTTCCTTGGGCGTGTGGCCTGCATCTGAATATAAGCAGACGTTTCGGCTTTTGCCTGTTCTGGATCCTGCAGCTGCCTCCTGTTTGTCTGACTTCCAGTTCTTGAGACTTGACCTAGCAGCTTACCTGTGATTTTGCCTGCCAGTCTTTGAATTCATCCATCTTCACAGCCTGTGAGAAAGAGCCCTGCTCTCCGACCTACAGATCTTGGGTTCGCCAGCCCCTGTGGCTACATGAATCAGGAGAAGACTCTATGCTGACCCACTTTATGACTTTCCCATAATCCAGTCATTAGACTTTAAAGAAATAGTTTCTCCCAAGCAACAAAACCACTAGAAAGCTTCAGAATTGTCTCGATGGCAATGGATTTGAAGGCACAGAAATTATTGTAAAAATTAGTGAGGGTTTTTTTTCTTACTCTTTTACAGAAATTATACTCAAGCAAGCAAAATGGCTTATCCAAAATGACTGTTACATGCAAACCAAGCCAAAATTCAGCTTGGTGTCAGAAATAAGTTTACACTTAATTACATGAAAGGACAAATATTGTACGATCCCACTTACATGAAATGTCTACAGTAGGTAAAAACAGACACAAAAGTAGATTAGCAGTTACCGGGGGCTGGTGGGAGGAGAGAATGGGGAGTTATTGCTTTAAAAAAAATGAAAACAAATTTAAAAAAATAAATAAAAATGAAATTAAAAAAATTCTTTTAAAAAGAAAATATGTTACAAGCATTTCCTATGTATTTCTCCTAAGCTGCACAGGAAGAATGTCAAGAGTGTAACAATAAACTTTCCTTCCAAATAAATGACAGGGCCTAAATTTTTTTTTAACCCTTAGCAATGACTCCACTTCGGCCAAGAGTAGCTGGCTACTCCATAAGCACCAGAAGCACCTCTCAGGTGGACTCCTGCTGTACTCTGACACCACAAATAGTATGTTCACAGTATAAAGAAAAAGATTTCACAAAGGGTTTCTCTCTTTCTTTTGACAAGAGATCTATATTGGAGGAGCAAACAGCCTATACCTTCTTGAACTGTTTGTGATCACCTAGTATCTTGGGTGGTACAATGAAATGGGATTTCAACTACTTTTCCTCGCATAAGTGTTAAGCATAGCCCAGTAAGAGGCCTACGGAGAGCCAGTTAGAAGTTGTCTGTCAAAGATGCAACAAGTCATCTGTGTATTTGTGTGTGTGTGTGTGTTTGGGTGCTGTGTGTGTTTATTTCATCAGAGCTATTTCCCTTTAAGTTCTACAAACTTTTTTAACTCAAAGAATGGCACTATCCAAAATTCTAGCCCTGGAAGAGGAAGTTATCTGGAATTCCTTTCCTAAAATGATTTTGTAAGAAGTTTATTGTGAAAACCGAGTTTAAAAGTAATGGAAATAATTCAGAATTTTATACCTATCAATCTACTTACTGTAAGTAACTTTTGCGAGGTGCACAGAGATTTATATGCAAGAAGGTTTACTGCAGTGTTAGTTAAAATAGAAAATAATAACCTAGAAACTCAATAAAAAACTAGATGGTTAAAACTATAAAAAATAACTTAGAGTTAACTACATGGTGGAAAAAATATGCAGCCATTAAAAAACATGCTTCAGAAGGAACAGAGTTGCCCAAAAATTCATAACTACCCAGAACCTGTGAATGTGACCTTATTTGGAAATAGAGTCATTGCAGATGTAGCTAAGTTAAAATAAGGTCATACTGGATTAGGGTGGGCCCTAATCCAACGATTAGTGTCCTTATAAGTAGAGGGAACTTTGAACACAGACACACAGAGAGAGCGCCACGCTAAGGTGGAAGTAGAGCTTGGAGCAATGCATCTACAAGCCAAGGAATATTAAAGATTGCTGGCCACCACCAGAAGCTGGGACAGAGGCGTGGAACAGTTACTCCCTCTGAGCCTCCAGTAGGAACCAACCCTACTAACATCTTGGGTTTGAACTCCTAGACTCCAGAAATGTGAGAGAATTAATTTCTGTTGTTGTAAGCCACTCAGTTTGTGGTAATTTGTTATGACAGCTCTAGAAAATTAATACAAATATATACATTTGTATATTATATATTACAGCATCACATACATAACATTATATATGTATATATATTTTAAAGGTATGTGGTTTAAAAAGTATCATAAAAAATGCATCTAGAGATGATCATAATGTTGCTAAAATAAGAATGGATACATATTAATGGAGTAGACATCAATGAGGTTAAATGGCTAGCACCCCTCTCCACTCTGTATTCTTCTCTTCCTAGTCCCATCTACACTGTGCCAAGAGAAACAGCCATTTTAAAACGTGCTATCACCCTCTGACCACACTTGATTAATCCAGAAGAGGGCAACTGGCCTAAGCTGGACCAATAGGACGCTTCCTCAAGATTTTGGGGTTTGTAATGGAATCATCTCTTCTCTGGCAGCTGAAGTTCTAAGGTGTACAAATGTAAAATGGTCCACAGCTGGGTTCTTCACATTTGGATGAAGATGGTCTCCAGAGAGAAAAAAGATGAGTGACAGAGGGATAGACAGGCCTTGTACTATTTAAATTGTTCTGAAAACTCATCTCTATCATAGTCTTCCATCAAACCTTCTTTAAATTCTGTCAGCTACCAGGTATTCTTTCAGTAAGTTCAACATTTCTGAACAATGTTCAGGTTGGGTTTCTGTCCCGTGCACACAAAGAATCCTAACACTAGTAGGAAAAAAAAAAAAAAAGCATTTAAAGTGTAACAAAATTGCACGAGATAATGATTAAAATATTTTATTTACCCCAAACTTTAACAAACACTGCAGCAATTGTAGTAAAGATAAAAACCCTGTTGTGAACAAAAGTACTTAATTCTCCAAATAAAGGTCCCACACTTAATGTAAGATTTTAGGCTTCTTTTTTTTTTTTTTTATAGGTAGAAGAGAAGCCAAATTGATATAAAAAGTGGCACTGTGAGGGAAAAGAAAAGTGTCTCTTAAGGAGTATAAGAAGCTAGCTGTCACTCCACCCTACTGAAAGGGAGAATTAACATACTCTTTTTCTTGAAACTAAGTGGGGAGCAGGAGAAGAGATAATTATTTTCAAGGTGGCAGATTCTGAAAGAAAGGTAAAATGAAGTATTAAAAGGTGATGTCATGGTATGACCAGAGAGAAAGTGGGCAAGAGTTACTCCCTTGAAGTTCCCAGACCTCAAAAGATATACAGAAATTGAAACATACCAATGTCACCAGAACTGGAGACATGAATGAAAGATGAGAGATGGAGTCTATCTGCTTTCTGGGTCTCTGAACCAGTGCAACATAGCTTAAAGAGGAGAATCCAAGAAAAGAGGCATGAGGCTACTACCCAGAAGATGTAGTTGAAATTCCCAAAGAACCTCCATGGCCTAGGATGCTTTCTTAGGATTGAAACTCCCTCCAGTAGGCATGTTAGGAATACCACCAGTTCATGCCAAGCCTACATTTGAGAAAAATCTACTGGAGTAACACACAAGAAGGACGACCACTCTTCCCACCACCAAAAGTGTTCTGCTCATGTACGAAAAAAGCAGTTGTGACTAGAATAAAAAACACAGCCAACTTGTCATGGGAAGTCATATAAGAAAGCATCTATTTTTTTTCTCTTGCTTCTCCCAAGGCCAGCACCAGAGGGACAAACAGAAAAAAAGGTGGGAGTGTGTATCTCTGTATTTATGTTATATTTATGAAAATAAATGTTATTTTAAGAAAAAAATAAAGCCACATCCAAATACTCAAAATTCTTAATTGCTTTCGAACTATTCACTTCCTCATTCCCATAGAGGAAACTCTGAACTCGGGAAAGTATTCAATAAAATAAACCAAAGGACCTACCTCTTTATGCCTTATATGGTTCTTAAATGACTGAAGTCCTTTAGAATGAGTGAATTCTACATTGTTGTTGTTGTTAGGTGCTGTCAAATTGGTCTCAACTCACAGTGACCCCATGCACAACAGAATGAAATACTACCCAGTCCTGTACCATCCTCACAATTGTTGCTATGTTTGAGCCCATTGTTGTAGCTACAGTGTCAATCCATTACATTGAGGGTCTTCCTCTTTTTCACTGACTTTCTGCTTTACCAAGCATGATGTCCTTCTCCAGGGACTCCTGATAACATGTTCAAAGTACGTGAGACAAAGCCTAACCATCCTTCCCTCTAAGGAGGATTCTGGCTGTACTTTTTTCAAGACAAATTTGTTTGTTCTTCTGGCAGTCCATGGTATATTCAATATTCTTTGCCAACACCATAATTTAAATGCGTCAATTCTACTTTGGTCTTCCTTATTCATTGTCCAGCTTTTGCACGCATATGAGGTGACTGAAAAATACCATGGCTTGGGTCAGGTGCACCTTAGTCCTCGAAGTGACATCTTTGCTTTTTAACACTTTAAAAAGGCTTTTTGCAGCAAATTTCCCCAATGCAGTATGTCATTTGACTTCTTCACTGCTGTTTCCATGGGCATTGAATTACATATTACAAAAGACAAATTGGATACAGAGTGGGAAGAGTAAAATAATATGAATTCAGAGTATGAATAAATGTGTAAATAGATGCAGAAAAAATATTAAAGTATTTGACAGAATTCATTCATGTTTTAGGGTTAAAAAACTCAGCAAACTAGGAATATAAGGAAACTTCCTTAATATGATAAAGAGCATCTACAAAAAATGTACAGCTAACATCACATTTAAGGGTGAAAGACTGAATGTTTTCCCCCTAAGACCAGAGAATAAGGCAAGGCTGTCCACTCTTACTACTCCTACTCAACATCGTACAGAAATTCCTAGCCAGTGCAGCCAGGCAAGAAAAAACGAAATAAAAGGCACAGATATTTGCAAAAGAAATGACTGTCTATGTAGACAATCCCAAAGAACTAACTAGTGACTTTAGCAAGGTTGCACTATACAAGGTCAGTATACAAAAATCAATTGTATTTCTATATTCCAGAAATGAACAATTGGAAAATGCTATTTTTTAAAATACCATTTACAAAAGCATCAAATTAACCATGAAATACTTCAGTATAAATCTAACAAAATAAGTGAGGATATACATGGTAAAATAAACAAAACACTGATGAAAGAAATCAAAGCAGATGTAAAAAAAAATGGAGACAGAACTCTTTTCATGGATCAGAGGATTCAATATTTTTGAGATAGTGATTCCCCCCAAATTAATCTATAGATTCAATGTATTCTCAATAAAAATCCAAGTAGGATTTTTGCAGAAATTACCAAGTTGAGTATAAAATATATGTGTAAAAGCAAAGGAACCAGAATAGACAAAATAATTTTTAAAAAGAACCAATTTGGAAGACTCACACTACCTGATTAACTGATTTACTGTAATAAAATAAAAAAGACAGCGTGCTATTGGCAAAAGGATAGGAACATAGATCAATGGAATCAAATAGATCCCAGAAATAGACCCACATATACATGTTGATTTCCAACAAAAATGCAAAGGCAATTCAATAGGGAAAGGAGAGCCTATTCAACAAATACGGTGCTGGAACATTTAGACATCCATATGCAAAAAATAAAAAGAATGAAAAATATCTTAACCCATACTACACGTAAAAATTAACTTAAAATGGGTCCTCTGCCTCTGCCGTCGAGTCGATTCCGACTCATAGTGACCCTATAGAACAGAGTAGAACTGCCCCATAGAGTTTCCAAAGAGTGCCTGGCGGATTTGAACTGCCGACCTCTTAGTTAGCAGCCGTAGTATTTAACCACTACACCACCAGGGTTTCCTAAAATGGATCCTAAGCCTAAATGTAAAACCTAAAATTATAAATCTTCAAGAAGAAAATATAGGAGAAAAATTCTCATTAAGAGCTATGGCCACTAACCAAAAGGTCAGCAGTTCAAATCCACGAGGCACTCCTCGAAACCCTACGGGGCAGTTCTACTCTGTCCTATAGCGTCGCTATGAGCTGGAATTGACTCGAAGGCAGCAGTTGTTTGTTTGTTTGTTTGTTTGCTTTGTTTTGGGGGGGGTTAGGCAGAGTTCTTAGACATAATACTAAAACCGGAATCTGTAACATTTAAAAAAATGATAAATTAGACCTTATCCAAAAATTTCTGCTCCACAAAAGACAAAAAGATAATGACAAAACAAGCCACAGACTGGGAGAAAATATTTGAAAAACATACTACTGATAAAGGATTTGTATCTAGAATACATAACTCTCAAAACTCAACTAAAAACAAACAACCCAATAAAAAATGGGCAAAAGATACGAACGGACACTTTACCAAAGAGGAGATATGGATAGCAAATAAACACATGAAAAGATGCTCAACATTAGTCATAGAGAAACACACATTAAAATCACAATGAGACACCATTACAAATCTATTAGAATGATCAAAATAAAGAAAAGTAACTCTACCAAGTGCTGGCGAGGATGTGGAGCAACTGGAACTCTCATACATTGCTGATGGGAATACAGAATGATACATCCACTAGGGATCATACATAGAGTGTGTAACCTTTTGAGGCTTTCTTCTTTCACTTATCATAATGCATTTGAGATTCATCCGATTTCAGATTCATCCATGTCATTCAATGCATCAGTAGTTAGTTCCTTTTTATCACTGAGTAAACCTGTTGAAACCCATTGCCATTGAGTCGATTCCAACTCATAGCAAACCTATAGGACAGAATAGAACTGCACCATAGGGTTTCCAAGGAGCACCTGATGGATTCGAACTGCCGACCTTTTGGTTAGCAGCCGTAGCTCTTAACCACTTCGCCACCAGGGTTTCCATTATCACTGAATAGTATTCAACTTTCTGGATACACCACTGCTTGTTCATTCCAACTGTTTCCAGTTTGAGGCAAGTATGAATGATGCTGCTATAAGCATTCACTACAGGGTTTCATGTGCATATATGCTTTGATTTATTGAGGGTACGTAAGAGATGGCACTAGTTTTAGTTTTTTTAAGAGTGGGATTATTGAGTCATATATTTTTTGTGGTAAGTATAGTGTTTAACTTTAAAAGAAACTGCTGAACTGTTTTCCATAGTGGCTATACCAAACCAGCAAAACTAAAAAAAAAAAAAACTATTGGGACAGGAAATAGACCAGTGGTCACCAGAGGTTGGGTGAGGAGAAGGACTGACTACAAATGGGCACAAGGGGATTATTTGGAGTAATGGAATTATTCTACATCTTGACTGTGGTGGTGGTGGTTACAGACTGCATGCATTTGTCAAAACTCATAGAACTATATACTAAAAAGGGTGAATTTTATGTATATAAATTATACCTCAATAAATCTGACTGAAAACAATTCATGTAGAATACATAGAAATTACTATGACATATTTAAGCAAATGGCTTCCCCTTGCATTCAGTATAAAAATCTAACTTCTTTAGTGAGATGTATATGACTTTTTACCATCTGGCCACTACCTATTTCTAGGAGGTAGACATTAGTTCCATTTGGGTTTCATCTAACAGTGGCCATCCAAATTTGGATATTTCCACTGTTTCTCAAGTTTGTTTTCCCATCCAATTCCATTGACTTCTCAGGTCAATATCTCCTTGCTTTAATACCTAAACACTACCAAGCCTTCTCATTCACCCTAGGCATACAGCTCAGTGACAGACCCCTTGGCAGGGTCCAAGAACCTCCCCCAATCTAAGTTAGCCTGCACAAGCAGTCCAGAGAAGGGGCCCTCACCTTCCCAGTCTGGCCTCAGAGGACTGAACTAGACATAAATGTAGGTATACATGGACAAGCACCTATTTCCTTAGCATTCACTGTAACATTTCTGTGAAGCTTTTTACAGATGACCTAACAGCTTTTAGGGAACCCTGGTGGATACAGTGGTTAAGACCTTGGCTGCTAACCAAAAGGTCAGCAGTTCGAATCCACTAGGCACTGCCTGGAAACCCTATGAGGCAGCTCTACTCTGTCCTATGGGGTCGCTATGAGTCAGAATCAACTCGAAGGCAACGGGTTTGGTTTTTTTTAAACGGCTTTTATTCTGCCTGCTGATCCATGTATAGCATAGCTTAACATCCCTTTTGCTAGAGGATTCAATAAGTCTGATTAACGAAGCAAAACTACCAGCAGTGGGGAGCCTAGATGTAGCACTCTCAGGTTCTCATGGAGCAGTTTTGCAAATTGTATCCACCAAACTTTAGTCATAGTGTAAACAGAAGGAACTTTACTATCATATCCATATTTGGACTCTGAATTCTAATATTAGTCTCAGCAGTTTAGGTATATCATTCTGTTTCTAGAAAATCAGGCTTTGTACCCCAGTTTTTACCAGGAAAAAAAATTTCAAAAAAGAAGAAACAATGTCATTTTAATTACCAGCTCAAAATACTTTTTTACTGGTATTAAAAATGGCAAAGCTTACCCAAAATAAAGTGAAGATAAGCCTAGCAAAGACAACGTTTTAACAAAGCAGTCCATGACAACCATTTCAAATGCTTGGGGGAGCTTTTTCAATTATTTCTGATTTCAGAGTCTTCCACGTTCCACACCAGAATTAGACCTCTGCTTAAGTATGATTATAACTCTAACATTTTTAAAAATTAAAAATATTCACTTTTTCTCTTATTTGAACCAAACTATCCCATTGAGCAATTGAGCGTTGCTTTTTTTTTTTTATTAAAACCCGCTCTTTCCTTGGATTTTGAAACATCGTCTTCTCCTCATTGTTCCCCACGTTTATGAGCAACTTTTCAGTCTAGCTTCTAGTGATTCTTAACTGAATTCAGGGCATGCATCTGCCACTCCCCAGCCTGGCGGAAATCACATCCTGTAATTGGTGACATTAGATCAGAGTGTTACACAAAAGAAAAGTATGGGGACAGAAAAAAAGACTAAAAAGCTCTGCTCTGCGCTCAACCCCACAAACACCCCACCTACTTTTCTAGTTTTAACTATTCCCTGATTTACAAACACATGTCTCTACTCCAAACTTGTTTTCTGCGTGCCAGGGTTATCTAGTAGTCTAGCTGTCTGCTAAGGGTGTCACAGCCTCATAGTATCCAACAGAAAACTTATCCTCTCTATTTACCCATTCTCCTAACATGTTCCCCTTATATTCCATGTCTTGGCAATAATTTCACAGACATAAAGTCTTGTCAATTTTACTTCCTAATTATCTCTTAAATCTGCCTCTTTCTTTTCATTCTCACTACTATATCCTTAGGTCAGTCCGTTTTCAGCTCTTGTATGGGCTCTTACAGTATCTCTTAGTTGCTTTCCCTACCTCCAGCCTCATGTACACACAATTCCATCCCTCCTTTGCAGTCCATCCTCTACATCCCTGCCAAAAAGTTCTTTCTAAAATGCAAACTTGATCATCTGTCTTCCCCAGGCAAAATTTTCTAGAGACTTCCCACTGCCTACAGAATAAAACCCAGCTTTTTTTTTTCTTTAGCAGGAGGTGTAGGACTGTTATGGATTGAATTGTGTCCCCCCCAAAATATGTATTATAAATCCTAACTCCAGGGCACTGGGTTGGGTTATACTTATTAATGTAATTCCATTTGGGAATAGGTTCTTTGTTATGTTAATGAGGCAGATTAGGCACAGAAGCAAGGATGCACAAATGGAGAAAGATTGATGCCACATGGAGATCTCCAAGGACCCAAGGAAGAGAGCCTGAAAGAGACAAGGATTTTCCCCCAGAGCAGACAGAGAAAAAGGCTTCTCCTAAAGCTGGTGCCCTGAATTTGGACTTCCAGCCTCTTGAACTGTGAGAAAATAAATTTTCTGTTCATTAAAGCCATCCACTTGTAATATTTCTGTTACAGCAGTGTTATGGACTGAATTATATCCCCCAAAATATGTGTTCTAAATCCTAACCTCTATGCCTGGGGTTATAATCCCATTTGGGAATGGGCTGTCTTTGTTAGGTTAATGAGACAGGATTAGTGCAGTGTGTATCTTGAATTAATCTCTTTTGAGATATAACAGAGATATAAACCAAGCTCATTAGGGGGAGAGAAGCAAGCAGAGATAGGGAAAGAGAGATGCCAAGCCACATGAAGATCACCCAGGAGCAGAAGCTTCCTCCAGAGCAGACAGAAAGAGAACGCCTTCCCCTAGAGCTGGCACCCTGAATTCAGGCTCCTCCGAAACTGTGAGAAAATAAATTTATGTTTGGTAAAGCCGCCCATTTATGGTATTTCTGTTACAGCAGCACTAGATAACTAAGACAAGCAGCAATAAGAAACTAAGACAAAGATCTTTTATAATTGGCTCTTATCTACCTTCCATCTCTCATCTGCTATTCAGCCTTCAAAACCCCAATCTGATGTCAACTCCTTAGTGAAGCTCTCCCCACCAACCCATCTCCCCACAATCAACTTAGGCCCTCCTTTCTCTATTATCATGTACCTAATATTCTTATCACTCCTCAAATTATATTTTATTTGTGTATAGGTGTTACTCATCTATAAAATGAAGAAATGGATTATATACTGTTCCTCTCTATACACTTAGCACTTGTTCTCATTCACCAGATGGTAAATGGATAAAAGACTAAAGTAGAGAAGAAATCAATTAGTGAGCCAGGGATGGTTGTTTATTTTTCTAAACATCCCAACTAGATTTCCTAATTGTCTCATATGAAAAAATTCCTGCTAGCCATGATCATTTGAGCAATTGAAACTGCTATGTTGGCATCTATTGTGACAATAACTGTAAAAGAAAAATAAAACCTTGTTACATATCTGCTGGTCTGAGTAATAACCTTGAAAACAGGCCATGAAATTTCCCCATCAAAAAAAATCCCAGTGATGAGGTCTCTGCCATAGTAATAAAATTCTGGTAAACACCGTGACCATTCATTTAGAAGAAGAATGAATTTGCAGCTTCAAGTGTTAGAGTATAATGGAAAAGGAGTCAACACAACCAAAAAGAAAATCCATGCCACAGTTAAGACGACTAAAAACTTATCACCTAGAATATTCCAGGTCAAATTCATGATGGATCATTCTCTGACATTTTAATAAGTGCAAATTAAATATGGTGATGGGCATACTTCACACAAAGTGAGATCTGCGTTCAAGCCTCAAAAAGCTCCATTTCCTAATAAACACTTGAATTGAGTGCCTCTACCCCCATATATATGCACAAATACTAAATGAACTGAGATGAGAATAGGCAAAGCTAATCTGTTCAGATAAAAAGTGGCCAATGAGAGACAATTACTAGTGTTTTTCAGAGTAAGTTAAGTTTATCATTTCTGCTGTCTGTCATCATCAACTGCAATGAGGATGGAAACTAGCAGTCTGGGAAATCTTCTGTAATAAGCCAGGAGCCCCTGCTGGGTTACATCTAACTTGGACTCTGACCCACACTGGCCCAAGAAACAAAAGAATTGTCTGAACATTTCAAATACCACAGAGGCAATGGAAAGCCTAAGCCAAATTTCAGTCCCTGTTGCAACAGAGTTGATAATGCCATGCAATGCTGATGAGTCCCTGAATCTGTAAAGCAATTAAACATTTGTCGAAATGAAGTCTTTTCTATTCAGTTCAAGTTCTGTTGTTTTATGTCTTCCTGCAACTCAATCAAGAAGCCCTGGTGGCGCAATGGTTAAGTGCTTGGCTGCTATCTGAAAGGTCAGTGATTCAAACCCATCAGCCGCTTTTCTTTCGGGAGAAAAGACCTGACACTCTGCTCCCATAAAGATTACAGCCTAGGAAACCCTATGATGCAGTTCTACTCTGTCCTTCAGGGTCACTACGAGTCACAATTGACTTGATGACATACAGCAACAAGCAGGCAGCAACCACTCAATCAAATTTTATTAATGTATTTCCAAAAGCAATGGTAATCACATGTTTCAGCCAGGGCCTCAAAGGGGAAACTGTAGGCATGCTCAAATTAGGTTAATTTCACAAAAGAAAACTATTTTAAGGAGGATGGACAAGATGCAAAGAAACCACAAGTAGCCCAGGGCTAGTAATATAGGAGCAGTTACCTCCCCTAGGCGCAAAGTGTGTGTGGTAGGGGAGGCAGGTGAGCAGTTCACAGAACCCAAAAAGAGAGAGTTATATGAAGGAGGCCACCTTGAGAAGAGTATTGACCTTCAGTAGAAGTTCTGAGCCAGCCCAAGGCGACCTGGCAGGGAGTGAGCCAGGGGACAAATACCCTGATCTCACCCTCCTCTCTCTATCCAACCTTCTGCTGGGGTTCCCATGGGCTGAAACCACTGGGAAGTCAGAGGACAAGCGAGCCGCTTGATGAGGCCCATACAGGTCAGCTTCCCAGGGCAGAGAACAGGGTGAAGCCAAACGGAGAATGGATCGGGAGGGATAGATGAAAGCTATCCAACACACTGTGTTTGAGGGGAAAATTTGTTTTTCTCCCAGTCATCACCTACACTTGTTGAGTGACTACTGTATGCAATATACAGTTAATTAATTATAAGAACATGGTAGGGATGGGGACAAAGGAGGGTGAAAATAGAGGAATGGAGTCACAAGCTCATTCAATTTCCAGTTCTACAAGAAAAGTTTACTCAAAGTCTGTGGACCAGCAGTATCAGCACTATCTGGGGAACTGTTAGAAATACACAATCTCAGGCCCCGCTCTAGACGTGCTGACTCTTTAACCCGATTCCCAAGTGCCTGTTGTGCACATTAAAGTTTAAGAAGCACTGTTCAAAAATACCTCCTATAGTTTTTATATTTTTTTTTATAGTTACTCAGGGTAATGCTAGACGTTTGGAGTAATTAAAGCTAATGAGATTTAATATGAAAGGTTCATGGAGGAGAAGTGAATTTGAGAAGTATATCAAAATAGTATTTTGCAGAAAAGAAAACATGATTTTATTTTTAACTTCATCATATAGTAAAATATCAAATATGGTTAATCAGTAACTGAATATACAATATTGATGAAATAATACAGTCCAAAACCTGATAGTAAATATCGTTCCATTAATATAAAGTTATTCCAAGATAAAAAATTTCTTATGTTACATAAATTCTCTAAAGGTTCTCTAAAGAAAGGAAAAATCTAGATTGATTTAAATTGGAAAGCTGCTGCTTTGGTTTTGTGCTTTGCTCTTTCTTTTTAATACTATTTTCCTTTCTATTTCAGGCCTAACTCTGGCACTTAATGGTTGTTCAGTAAATACTTTTTGATTGATTGAAGCCCAACTGTTTTAAAATTGTGTGCTAAACTGTTATAATAGATCAGCATCAAAATCTAGGTGTAGGTTTATCTTCTATTTAGAGAACAGCACCATCTAGTGTTTCAAGAGGAAGCTACCATCTCCTATTGAGTGTATGTTTAGCAAGCAGTATAAAAAAATTCAGAGTCGAAATTGACTTGATGGCACCCAACAACAAAACCGAGAAAATTCTACTGCTAAATCTAACCTACAGTGCCAAGTCTTTCTACTCTATAACACATCTAATAAAGTCTTATATTTATTTCAGTTTGCTTTTCCCATGCATCAGGCCCAGCTGTGAAATAGCAGGAGAACTTTCATTTACTATGGAAAGACAACTTTCCCACAATACCTATACAGCCCAGCCTTCACCTTTACCAACTCAGTACACGCCTGATTTCCAGCTTCCAGCACCTATATGCCTGTGTCTGCGTGTTTTCTTGGGCTATCAAAGCCCATTTTGTTGCTCACACAGCAGGCCAGATTTATCATCAACCCTGCTTTCCAGAAGCTTTCAACCAGAGACTAATGGGACGTGGTGTATAAATATCCCAACTCCATCTTGTCCCTCAGGAGGTAGCCTCTGTTTCCTACAGTTTTCTCATCATATTAAACTCCAGTTACCCAGAGTGCCATGTCTCACGTCCCTACTCCCCTATTGATGTTTCCTTCACCTCCAGATAAATTATTTGTACTTGAATGCTTGCCTGAAGGTCTGCTTCTGGAGAAACCCAAACTAAGACATTCTGATTGTGCCATATCCCATCCAAAGCCACTGGTTAAAAAGACAGGTAGGAAAGATGTGTGCCATGCTGTGTTTATCATTTGCTAACCCCCCAAAACATAACACCGTAATCACCTCATCATCACAGGAATGTTACATGAGAACAGAGACCTTGAAGAGTGCCCACAAATATCAATAAATATTTGCTGATTAGAAGTTGTTGTTGAACATGAATTTAGCCCTGAGTTTTGAAAGAATAAAGTCGTCTTATTGTAATCAAGATTTCACACACAAACATTAATTTCCTCTTTTAATTCCAAGTACTTTCCATTATGAACTTTTTTTTTTTAAGCAAAACTCAGATCTACAGCTCCACACCTGATCTACTCAGTCAATGAGAATACACGTTATTGGAATAAAAGCGCATTACAGATCCGTGGTTCTTATAAGGCCATTATTAAAGTCGTTCCCAATAGCAGGACTGTGATTGTGGTTTTTCTCAAATTTCTCTATTCCATGTAGCATAGCTGATCCTTGCTGTGGAAATAACACCTATAATCACCAACAGCATTTGTGAACATATGGATATTAAGATGGCTATTTCCAGGGTTTGTGCTTTGCCAAGTTAACATTTTAATAAATACTATTATTAGAAAGGGGGTAACATGAAAATTTATACCTAAAGCTGTATGTTTGTTTTTATTTTCTTCTCCCCTTTTCTCTGCAAAAGAAACATCGTTTTCAATTTATTATGTCTTCAAATTACACATGTATGCTAGGTTTTCCTGTTACAACTGATCACACTGATGCACTGGAGTGTTCTAGCACATAAGATGTTTTCCTAAACAAAGGATATTGTAAGATTAGTGGAGGGAAATAACTCAACTCTGGAAGTTTAGACCAGGACAGGTTAAATAGTGGATATGTCTTGTCTCCAAAGCCAGCTGGGAGGCATGCTAGACTTCAGTGACCATTCATCATAGAAATTAAGGTAAGCCATGATTAGGCAGAGCCAAGAGAATTGGCCCTCTAAAGTGTAATCTATATAGCCCAATAGTCACAGTTCAAGGAGGCCTCCATTCAGATAGGCACTGATAACCAAGGAGCTCAATATGGTGGGTATAGTCTGGCATGTAGAATCTCCCTGGCCCTGGTGGCACAGCGGTTAAGAGCTCGGCTGCTAACCAAAAGGTCAGCAGTTCAAATTCACCAGCACTCTTCGGAAACCCTATGGGGCAGTTCTATTCTGTCCTATAGGGTTGCTATGAGTTGGAATCAATTCAACAGCAACAGGTTTGGTTTTGGTTTTTTAAGCCTGGGTTTAAGCAGACAACAGGACAGATCCACGGCCACAGAGCAGAGGGAGATTGGCAAGGGTGGAATCTAGGCAGGCTGTCAGGACTCTAAGTAAGCGCCCAAGATGCAGGGCATAGCTCAGTTCCTAAGAGGAATTGTAATGCAAACCAGGAATCAGGAGAATCTTGTTGAAGGCTAGGACACATGGCTCAATGAATACCCTGAATCTGGTACCAAGAAGGTCTGAAGCTGGGAATAAACACAAATTAATTCCAAATACCCTTTGATGGGGATGAAGATCAAGTTTGGGACTCATCTTTATAGTGACTGTGAGAGGCTGGGCCTAAAGGCCAAAAACCATCAGAGTCTCCAGATGGGCAGAGCCCAGAGAGCATTAGGAAATGGGTAGAAGGTGAAAAGCTTCTTCCTCCAGCTAGATTCCCCTCAACATATCCTGGGAAGACCTATTGTAGGGTAATGCTATTCAGCTATATGCGTCCCCTCCCTAATAGAATCAGCTTTGCTATTCCCCGAAGCATGCTGGGGATGAATTCCGGATGGACTCGGGCTAAGGTACAAGTCTGGGAGTGGCATGACTGGGCCAGTGGCCAAGGCCAAAAAATGCCTTAGCAACAAGAAGGAAAACACCTGGGCCTGGACGTGAAGTCCCTAGGAACACTGACGGCCCAAAGACGTGAGAGAAAACGATGAGCCTTGGTCCCAGCTGGAATGGTATAAAAGCTTGGGTTCCTTGCTAGGTGGTTGCGGAAAATACTCCAGCCGGCCGCCTCTAGAGAGCAGCTGCTTGCCCGTGTCAGTAAGTTTCCCTGAACATATGAATTTGGAAAGGGCTATGTGTCAGTTCTTCAAATTATCTGCCAGGACACACAGCGAGGGTCTTCCCTTGCTGGGGCTGTCCCCCGACACCTACATTTCTCTAAAATGGGGATTTAACAAAATAAGTAGATCTGGAGCAGGGGATAAGTTTAACTGTTGGTATCTTGACCTTGTCTGTTAAATTCCTTGAAGATAATGCAGCTTCAGAGCACACCGAGTTTCAGAACTGGGCTCCAGAACACAGAAGCATTTGTTATTCAATATATACTCAGAGATCTGAATCTGATGAATACGACACCTTCCAAATTGCTAGGTTTGCCCCTAATTGAATACAAATCAAAGACTCATGCTATGCCTGGAGGACATACGTTAATATGAATGTTCATTTGCTTTATTCCCACACAGTCTGAATGGGCCCCAAGCATTCCAGGATCACAGCAGCCACAACAAAGGGCTGCTTGAGGGCTATTCCCCCCAGTTTCATCTGATTATATGACCAGGTTCAGGGTCAGCCCTAAGCAAAAGTATGAATGATGCAGAGTCCACGTAGTTGAGAGTTCACATGACTGAATTAGGAAAATAAAGGGAAAAAATTGCCAGTGAAGCCAAGTTCATAGCAATGAACAGCCCTTTTACCTTTCTACAATCTGCCTTCCTACCCTAACCAAGAAACTTTCAGCTGAAATTTCTCAAGTTAAAGTCTTGCTCTAACTTGGTTATTGTCCTTGGGGTAAAAAAAGGAAGGTACATTAAGACCATATTTTAAAATGGCAGTGTTCAAATTGTGTCTTTTTAGGAAGTACTCTCTTAACATGTATACCCTTTATTCCCTCAACGCCAATAACTAAAATATAATTTCCATTTGGTTCAGCTTATATTTCTCCTGAGTAAACAGGGTAGAAATGGTGAGGCTAATAACCATTTAGGTTTATTCACAATAAGGCCAGAACCCCAACACAAATTAGATTCTCATTAAAATTCAAACTGTGAACAGAGAGAAATTTAACGATTGAACAAGGTGGATTTCAAACCATGTGTCCCATCTTGAACTCAGTCCACTGATGAGTCTGGGTTCTTATTATGGTGTCAGAAGTAGTCAACTAGAATGAGTGGAAGACAGCTATTAAGAACCTAGAGGAATAATGAACTTAAGAAAAGTCAGACTTGAAATAACACAGACAAATGCTACAACATGTTATTTCCCAACATAGAAATGAGACATCTGATAGCTGAAAGGAAAAAAGGAAGACGATATAACTCCCTACTAAAGTAAAATCATGATTTCTGTCACTGATGCTAAACGTGATGTGCAATCAAAGAAATGAAGTTCACATGGGAGTAATATGTTGCTTAATCCCAATACATGCCAAGACCCTGGCAGATATAAGAAAACCATTTTCAATTATGATTTCATAATGCATTAGCGAGGGACCCTTCCAACAGGAGAGAGCAAGGTCCACCTTCAGCATAATTAATATTTTTACTTACAAGTTGAATCATTAGACCCTACAGATATTCTTAGGTATCAGCATGAAAGCTTTACAGAAAAAATGAATAGTCCATGATAAAGCCAACACTGTCAAGGGAAACACCATGTTAATTTACAAAAGCATTTGAAGTTTCCACCATTGTTACCTTTTGCTTAGTACAACTAATGTAACGAATGGATAACTGGATAAGGTAAGAGGTGCTTTGCATAAGATTCTATAAGGGACAGATGTAGATAAATACTCTCAAAATCCCTTCCAAACCTGTATTTCCCCTCTTCATTATTTTATTGACATTTGATATAAGTCATCATATGCCAAATGAACCAAGAGAGAACAGCAAGAATAAAAAAGATAAGAGAATTCATAAATTGGTCCAATCCAATTCTATTCAGGAATAAGGTCACGTTAACAACTGTGAGTGCAGTGGGCATAATAATGGTCCCAAAGATGTTTACATCCTAATCCCCAGAACCTGTGAATGTTACCTTATGTGGCAAAAAAGGCTGTGCAGATGTGATTGACCTTGCAATGGGAAGATCAGCGTGGATTATCCAGGTGAGCTCAATCTAATCCCATAAATTCTTAAAAGCAGAGAACTCATCCCAGCTGAGTCAGAGAAAGAACCATGCCGATACACACCATCATGGAATATATTGAAAAGCAAATGAGTAAACTTTCAAAAGGACTGAACACATGCATTTAACTCTGTTCCTCTGCTCCCTCAAGAAAGCCCACCAAAAGAACAGTAAAGATATATTAAAAAGAAAAAAAAAAACATAGCCCCCACAAAGACAAAGAGAATATAACAAAATTTTGGATGCTGGAATGTAGATTAATGAGTAGTAAATTGATTTAGCAGACATAAGAGCTGAAGCTGAAGAAAACTAAGAACCAACTTGATTTACACGGCAGAATCCTCAATATGTTAATAAATTGGAAGCAGCAGGTATCTCTAGTGGTGCTAGTGAAGGTGGGGTCCAAAAAAAAAAAAATGTACAGTTTGACAGTGTATTAGGCACTAAGGCCAACCATTTCCGGTAAGGGTGGGAAAGCCTATTTGATCATCCTCTGGCTTAAAACAAACACAAATGATTCACGAAAAAGAAAACTAAAAGCACTGAAAAGATGACAGATAATAAGGAATTAACAGTCTAAAACCTTAGAGAAAACAGGAATCCAAACAGGAAAGTAGATTACAGAAGTTCCATTTGATCTAAAGGCATTTGCCCATCCCAGAAACCATGAACTTTTGTTTTAATAGCCTCACTATTCAAAGGATATAAATCAAAGCCCAAGCCCCACTCAAGGTGAATAACTGGTTAGGGCACCCTCTTCACAGTAAGCTATAATTCCAAAGGGCTAGGATCTCATGGAAAAAAAAAAAAGTGAACCAAAAGTTAACCAACCCCAACCTCCATTACCAGATGACAAAAAATGAAAGTTGCCTTGGTACTCAGCAGGTGGTAAACAATGGGAAAATCCCTGAGAATTTGTAATGATGTCAGCCTCCATCAGATTTACAGCCAAATTCAAATCACCTGTACAGGCCAAAAAGTCTTCTAGCAGGGATATTTATAGCTGTAGTTCTCAACCTTGAATGCTCATTGAAATCACCTGAGCAGCTTTAGAAACTACTGGTACCTGTATTCTACTTCCAGAGGTTCCTATTTAAGTAGTTGTGAGTTCATTTTGGGCATTAGGATTTTTAAAAGTTCTTTAGATGATTTTATATGCAACCAAGTTTGAGAACCACTGGTAGTGACGGTAGGCACCAACCATTTGTAAATGCAGATCTTCTGTGGAATAAGCAACATCATTCCTGTGCTTCAAAGAACCCTCACACCTTTTTCAAAAACAATGGCCACACAGACAAAATAACAAACCCCACAAGGAAACAAGGCACTGTAATTAAGAGCAAGCGGATATAAAAGACTGTAGAAACAGATTCTCAAAGACTTTAGATACCAGAATTATCAGACACAGACATTAAATTCCTATTATGTTTAAGACAAACTTGAAAATATCTTCACTGGAAACAGGAAACTTTAAAATGTAGGCAAAGAACTTATAGAAACAATAACTACAAACCAATATTTAAAACTCAATGGATAACTTGTTTGGGGAGTAGTGTCTGGGTTCTTAAAAGCTTAAGAGAAGCTGTCTAAGATACAACTGTTGGTGTCTATTTGTCTGGAGCAAAAGAAAGAAAAGGAAACCCAAGAATCAGAGAAGGAACCAGACTACAGGACTAATTGTCTCCATGAACCACTGTTCCTCTACTTTTAGACCACAAGAATTAGATGGTGCCTGGCTACCACTATCAAGCATTCTGATCATAGACACAACATGGATCCTCATAGAAAGTGAGAAAAACATGGAAAAGAACTTCAAATTCTCAAAGAATCAAGACTTACTGAACCCACTAAGACTGGAAGAATCCCCAAGACTATTTATTGCTCTGAGATACTATTTATACCTTGAACTGTAACTATCCTCTGAAGTCAACTTTTAACTAAATAGCAGGTTACCTGAAAAAATAAAGAATGTGAGAGAGGCAGAGCCAAGACGGCAGAGTAGTCAGACGCCTCCCACAGTCCCTTTTACAACAAAGACCAAAAAAAACAAGTGAATTGATAATATATGACAATCTAGGAGCCCTGAACATCAAAGACAAAGTTGAGGAGTTGGACTGAGCAGCAGGGGGAGGGAGAGACAGTTCAGAAGCAGCGAGGATTTGCCAGACCTTGCCTGGCCTGCACCCTGCAGGCTGGACTGGTCAGTGGGCATGAGCTGAGGCAAGCACTAGAGCTTGAGACACATTTTCCACACTGGGAGAAACCGAGCAGCGGAGAGTCCACACAAGCCTGTGGAACCAGGGAAAAATGACTCTAGATCTGTGAAAGTTAAGCGCAAACTCTAACCTACCACGAGGATCAAAAAACCCTTCCCCTTCTGGTAAATGCCTTCTTCCCATTCACCCATCACCTCCCTGCTCTGCTCCAGTCCCAGTTAGGCTTCAGCAATTGCCAAGCCACCTGGGCCAGAAGTAGGATCCGTTGCATATCCCGAGCCAATCTCCTGGCTTTCAAGAAGGGACAAATTAACATACAAATAACAAACAGGAAAAAGTAATTTGCCAGCTCCCCTAAACCAGGACCTCAGAGAAGGCACAATCCCTTTGCCTATTTCAACAGTATAGGCCCTCATTAGCATAGTACAACAGTGTACATACCTGAAGCCTATATTCAACTGCAACAGCTACAGGGCAGTGGCAAATTCGTGACATCTGACACCTCCTGACCCATTAAGCAGGGTCCTGACCTACCCACATCAGGTGCCTGAGGACTGATGGCTCCATCCACCCCACCTAGCCATACAAGATAGGGGTCCAAGAATAAGTGGTGTCTCCCAGTCCTTATAGCCAATAGCACTGGGTGCCCAAAGTCCATCCGCAAAACCCATCCACCTAAGTGCTCTAGAGAACAGTGACAAGCCTTCTACCTAGGCACTCGGGGCAGCCATCAGGCCCCTACCTTGCTCAGCACATAATCCTCTACTGCAGCCAGACACCTGTGCCTGTTCCAATTACCCCAACATACCCTGTCCATCTAGGACTGTAGGTGAGACCCTGCACCACACACTCAATGACCGACAACCTGGAAACCTGACCTGAATCCACACAAGAAAAGTAAACAGACTCCTGGGCTCACATACCTAGTAGCGTCTCTAACCACCTGGTGACAGGACATGAGAGCTTCAAAAACACCAATAATCAAAGTAGCTCACGTGACCAGCCTATTCAGGTATATCAAAACAAAACAAGAAGCTAGGACACAGTAAGCAAACATAAAATAAATATAATAACTTACTAATGGCTTGGAGACAACAGTCAGTATCAAATCACATAAAGAGGCAGACCATGATGGCTTCAGGAAGCCACCAAAACAAAGAACCAAGAAGCCTCCTGGAGGGAGAGAAGGTCTTGGAATTACCAGAGGAAGAATTCAAAAGATTAATACACAGAGCTCTTCAAGAGATCAGGAAGGGAAATCAGGCAAAATGCAGACAAAGCCAAGGAACACACAGAAAAAGCAATAGAGGAACTTAAGAAGGTTACACAGGACCAAAATGACAAATTTAAGAAGCTGGAAGAATGCACATAGAGACAGCAAATAGAAATCCAAAAGATTAACAATAAAATTTTAGAATTACACAACTCAATTGAAAGTCATAGGAGCAGAACTGAGGAAATGGAAGTCAGAATTAGGGACTGAATATAAAGCACTTGACACCAATTTATTTGAGGAAAATCAGATAAAAGAATTTTTAAAAAATGCAGAAATCTTAAGAATTATGTGGGACTCTGTCAAGAAGAATAACCTACGAGTGGCTGGAGTACCAGAACAAGGTGGGAATAACAGAAAATAGAGAATTCTTGAAGATTTGTTGGCAGAAAATTTCCCTGATATCAGGAAAGATGATAATATATCTATCCAAGAAGCTCATTGAATACCACACAAGGTAGATCCCAAAAGAAAATCTCCAAGACATATTCTAATCAAACTTGCCAAAAATTAAGATAAAGAGAGAATTTTAAGAGTGGATAGGGATTAACAAAAAAGTCATCTACAAAGCAGAGTTAATAAGACTAAGCCCTAATTTTTTTTTCTGACTACTCAGCAGAAACCACACAAGCCAGAAGGCAACAGCATGACATATATGAAGTGCTGAATGAAAACCACTGCCAGCCAAGAATTATATATCCAGCAACACTGTCTCTCAAATATGATGGCAAAATTAGGGCATTTCCAGATACAAAGAAGTTAAGGGGCTTTGTAAAAACCAAACCAAACTTACAAGACATACTAAAGGGAGTTCTCCAGTAAGAGAATCAATAACATCAGGTAACAACCGAAGGTTAGAACACAGGACAGAACAACCAAATATCAACCCAGATGGGGAAGTCACAAAAATAAATTAAACGGATGGGGGCCAAGATGGCTGACTACGTAGACACTACCTCAGATCCCTCTTGCAACAAAGACTCGGAAAAACAAGTGAATCGATCACATACATGTCAATCTACGAACCCTGAACAACAAACACAGATTTAAAGAGTTGACCTGAGTGACAGAGACGGAGAAGGAACAACTACGGGGAAGCAGAGACTATTTTAGGAGCCTGGAGCCAGCGTCCCAGTCAGGTAACCTTGGCGCCGGGCTTAGGACTGGGCGCACGGAGTTGAACACAACATCCTGTATTGGCGCAAACATGGGGCGCAACCCTACCCCCCTGAACTGGCCTCGGAAGGGGGCCCAGCCAGTCAGCGCGGGCAGCGCGACGACACGGCTGTCGGGAAGAGAAGTCGCCGGGAGGCAGCAACTGGTTTTGGAGCCGGGAGTGCAGAGTCCCAACCGGTGAACCTTGGCACGGGACTTTGGACTGGGCGCAGGGGAGCTGAGCATGGCATCCTGTCACGGCGCAAACACGGGGCGCAGCCCTACCCCCCTGAACTGACCCTGGGAGGGGGCCCAGCTGATCCGTGCCGGCGGTGCGGCGACGCGGCTGGCGGGAGGAGAAGTCCCTGGTAGGCAGCGACTGGTTTTGGAGCCGGGAGTGCAGCATCCCAGCAGGGGAACCTTGATGCTGGGCTTTGGACTGGCAACAGAGGAAATGACCGCGGCTTCTGCGGGCCTGACCCTCGGGGGCAATCTCTACCGAGCCAGCACACATAGGCGACACGCCCCTCAGGAATCTCAGATAAAACAATCATCCCAAGCAAGTTAAGTAACTTTGGCTATATTCTGGTTTTTTTTTTTTTACTCTCTCCTGTTTTTCTGAACCCTCCCCTCCCCTTCCCAGGCAGCTTCATTAACATTGGAATTTCCTGAGCCAGAGGGAGAACTGCTCCGCGGCTTTTCTTTTCCTTTTTTTTTTTTTTGGTCTTTTCCTAACCCATTCTCCCGGCCTGAGAGAAGCAACCACAAAAAACCTAAGGACCAAAAATCCTTCCCTAATTGGACTAAAAACACAGAACCAGCTCCAGCCAAGCATATGTGATCCATACCTCTGGCTTTCATCCCTACAGGGAACAAGGTGGCTATTATAATGCAAAGGCATTTCTGATAGGGATCTGACTGCATTTTTTTTAGTGGATTTACTGGAAAAACACGTTTCCCAGGTCTGATATCTCTGCGTATTCAACAGAGCCCTCACTGACCCACAACAGGGAACTGATGGCTGAAGCTCCCCCCAGACCACCTAGCGTCTTGCCTTAAGGGTCTAAGGAGGGTGATACTTACCAATCTGTAGAGGTACTTGCACTGGGGGCCTAAGGTACAGCTGCAGAGCCCTCCCACTAAGGTGCTTTAGGAATAGAGACACACCTACCTCACTGACACTTGGGGGAAGCCTGTCAGCATCCTGCCCCCCCCCGGAGTGTGAACCCCACCTGCTAATAGAACCTGGTGCACACAACTATCACCACTACTTCTCAAGGTGGATAGGTGTTAGGGTCCATCACACACTTGATGACCCAAAATCAGATTCTACTCAAGAATAGTGAATGGAGGGGCGGAGCCAAGATGGCGGACTAGGCAGATGCTACCTCGGATCCCTCTTACAACAAAGACATGGAAAAACAAGTGAATCGATCACATACATAACAATCTACGAACCCTGAAAAACAAACACAGATTTAGAGACAGAGAACGAACTAATACGGGGAAGCAGCGATTGTTTCCAGAGCCTGGAGCCAGCGTACCAGTCAGGTACGGCACAAGCACAGAGAGCGGCTCCACCCCCCTGAACTAACCCCGGGAGGGGGACCAGCCGGTTCCACGGGTGGCGTGGGACACAGCCAGTAGGAGAAGTCCCCGGGAGGCAGTGACTGGTCTTGGAGCAGAAAGAGCAGCATCCGAGCTGGGGAACCGTCCCGCAGGGATTTGGACTGGACGCAGATTTTCTGGAAAAACTAGTTTCCCAGTGATGGCTCGGAGACAACAATCCATATCAAACCACTTAAAGAAGCAGACCATGACAGCTTCTACAACCCCCCAAACAAAAGAATCAAAATCTTTCCCAAATGAAGATACAATCTTGGAATTATCAGATACAGAATATAAAAAACTAATTTACAGAATGCTTAATGATATCACAAATGAAATTAGGATAACTGCAGAAAAAGCCAAGGAACACACTGATAAAACTGTTGAAGAACTCAAAAAGATTATTCAAGAACATACTGGAAAAATTAATAAGTTGCAAGAATCCATAGAGAGACAACATGTAGAAATCCAAAAGATTAACAATAAAATAACAGAATTAGACAACGCACTAGGAAGTCAGAGGAGCAGACTCGAGCAATTAGAATGCAGACTGGGACATCTGGAGGACCAGGGAATCAACACCAACATAGCTGAAAAAAAATCAGATAAAAGAATTTAAAAAAATGAAGAAACCCTAAGAATTATGTGCGACTCCATCAAGAAGGATAACCTGCGGGTGATTGGAGTCCCAGAACAGGGAGGGGGGACAGAAAACACAGAGAAAATAGTTGAAGAACTCCTGACAGAAAACTTCCCTGACATCATGAAAGACGAAAGGATATCTATCCAAGATGCTCATCGAACCCCATTTAAGATTGATCCAAAAAGAAAAACACCAAGACATATTATAATCAAACTCACCAAAACCAAAGATAAACAGAAAATTTTAAAAGCAGCCAGGGAGAAAAGAAAGGTTTCCTTCAAGGGAGAATCAGTAAGAATATGTTCTGACTACTCAGCAGAAACCATGCAGGCAAGAAGGGAATGGGACGACATATACAGAACACTGAAGGAGAAAAACTGCCAGCCAAGGATCATATATGGAGCAAAACTCTCTCTGAAATATGAAGGAGAAATTAAGATATTTACAGACAAACACAAGTTTAGAGAATTTGCAAAAACCAAACCAAAGCTACAAGAAATACTACAGGATATTGTTTGGTCAGAGAACCAATAATATCAGATATCAGCACAACACAAGGTCACAAAACAGAACGTCCTGATATCAACTCAAATAGGGAAATCACAAAAACAAATTAAGATTAATTAAAAAAAAAATACACATAACAGGGAATCATGGAAGTCAATAGGTAAAAGATCACAGTAATCAAAAACAGGGACTAAATACAGGAGGCATTGAACTGCCATATGGAGAGTGATACAAGGCGATATAGAACAATACAAGTTAGGTTTTTACTTAGAAAAATAGGGGTAAATAATAAGGTAACCACAAAAAGGTATAACAACTCTATAACTCAAGATAAAAGCCAAGAAAAACGTAACGACTCAACTAACATAAAGTCAAGCACTATGAAAATGAGGATCTCACAATTTACTAAGAAAAATGCCTCAGCACAAAAAAGTATGTGGAAAAATGAAATTGTCAACAACACACATAAAAAGGCATCAAAATGACAGCACTAAAAACTTATTTATCTATAATTACCCTGAATGTAAATGGACTAAATGCACCAATAAAGAGACACAGAGTCACAGACTGGATAAAGAAACACGATCCATCTATATGCTGCCTACAAGAGACACACCTTAGACTTAGAGACACAAACAAACTAAAACTCAAAGGATGGAAAAAAGTATATCAAGCAAACAATAAGCAAAAAAGAAGAGGAGTAGCAATATTAATTTCTGACAAAATAGACTTTAGACTTAAATCCACCACAAAGGATAAAGAAGGACACTATATAATGATAAAAGGGACAATTGATCAGGAAGACATAACCATATTAAATATTTATGCACCCAATGACAGGGCTGCAAGATACATAAATCAAATTTTAACAGAATTGAAAAGCGAGATAGATACCTCCACAATTACAGTAGGAGACTTCAACACACCACTTTCGGAGAAGGACAGGACATCCAGTAAGAAGCTCAACACAGACACGGAAGATCTAATTACAACAATCAACCAACTTGACCTCATTGACTTATACAGAACTCTCCACCCAACTGCTGCAAGGTATACTTTTTTTCTAGCGCACATGGAACATTCTCTAGAATAGACCACATATTAGGTCATAAAACAAACCTTTGCAGAGTCCAAAACATCGAAATATTACAAAGCATCTTCTCAGACCACAAGGCAATAAAACTAGAGATCAGTAACAGAAAAACTAGGGAAAAGAAATCAAATACTTGGAAAATGAACAACACCCTTCTGAAAAAAGACTGGGTTATAGAAGACATTAAGGAGGGAATAAGGAAATTCTTAGAAAGCAACGAGAATGAAAACACTTCCTATCAAAACCTCTGGGACACAGCAAAAGCAGTGCTCAGAGGCCAATTTATATCAATAAATGCACACATACAAAAAGAAGAAAGAACCAAAAGCAGAGAACTGTCCCTACAACTTGAACAAATAGAAAGTGAGCAACAAAAGAATCCATCAGGCACCAGAAGAAAACAAATGATAAAAATTAGAGCTGAACTAAATGAATTAGAGAACAGAAAAACAATTGAAAGAATTAACAAAGCCAAAAGCTGGTTCTTTGAAAAAATTAACAAAATTGATAAACCATTAGCTAGACTGACTAAAGAAATACAGGAAAGGAAACAAATAACCCGAATAAGAAACGAGGAGGACCACATCACAACAGAACCAAATGAAATTAAAAGAATCATTTCAGATTATTATGAAAAATTGTACTCTAACAAATTTGAAAACCTAGAAGAAATGGATGAATTCCTGGAAAAACACTACCTACCTAAACTAACACATTCAGAAGTAGAACAACTAAATAGACCCGTAACAAAGAAAGAGATTGAAACAGTAATCAAAAAACTCCCAACAAAAAAAAGCCCTGGCCCGGACGGCTTCACTGCAGAGTTCTACCAAACTTTCAGAGAAGAGTTAACACCACTACTACTAAAGGTATTCCAAAGCATAGAAAATGACGGAATACTACCCAACTCATTCTATGAAGCCACCATCTCCCTGATACCAAAACCAGGTAAAGACATTACAAAAAAAGAAAATTATAGACCTATATCCCTCATGAACATAGATGCAAAAATCCTCAACAAAATTCTAGCCAATAGAATCCAACAACACATCAAAAAAATAATTCACCCTGATCAAGCGGGATTTATACCAGGTATGCAAGGCTGGTTTAATATCAGAAAAACCATTAATGTAATCCATCACATAAATAAAACAAAAGACAAAAACCACATGATCTTATCCATTGATGCGGAAAAGGCATTTGACAAAGTCCAACACCCATTTATGATAAAAACTCTTACCAAAATAGGAATTGAAGGAAAATTCCTCAACATAATAAAGGGCATCTATGCAAAGCCAACAGCCAATATCACTCTAAATGGAGAGAGCCTGAAAGCATTTCCCTTGAGAACGGGAACCAGACAAGGATGCCCTTTATCACCGCTCTTATTCAACACCGTGTTGGAAGTCTTAGCCAGGGCAATTAGGCTAGACAAAGAAATAAAAGGTATCCGGATTGGCAAGGAAGAAGTAAAGTTATCACTATTTGCAGATGACATGATTATATACACAGAAAACCCTCAGGAATCCTCCAGAAAACTACTGAAACTAATAGAAGAGTTTGGCAGAGTCTCAGGTTATAAAATAAACATACAAAAATCACTTGGATTCCTCTACATCAACAAAAAGAACATCGAAGAGGAAATAACCAAATCAATACCATTCACAGTAGCCCCCAACAAGATAAGATACTTAGGAATAAATCTTACCAAGGATGTAAAAGACCTATACAAAGAAAACTACAAAGCTCTACTACAAGAAATTCAAAAGGACATACTTAAGTGGAAAAACATACCCTGCTCATGGATAGGAAGACTTAACATAGTAAAAATGTCTATTCTACCAAAAGCCATCTATACATTTAACGCACTTCCGATCCAAATTCCAATGTCATATTTTAAGGGGATAGAGAAACAAATCACCAATTTCATATGGAAGGGAAAGAACCCCCGGATAAGCAAAGCATTACTGAAAAAGAAGAAGAAAGTGGGAGGCCTCACCTTACCTGATTTCAGAAACTATTATACAGCCACAGTAGTCAAAACAGCCTGGTATTGGTACAACAACAGACACATAGACCAATGGAACAGAATTGAGAACCCAGACATAGATCCATCCACGTACGAGCAGCTGATATTTGACAAAGGACCAGTGTCAATTAACTGGGGAAAAGATAGCCTTTTTAACAAATGGTGCTGCCATAACTGGATATCCATTTGCAAAAAAATGAAACAGGACCCATACCTCACACCATGCACAAAAACTAACTCCAAGTGGATCAAAGACCTAAACATAAAGACTAAAACGATAAAGATCATGGAAGAAAAAATTGGGACAACCTTAGGAGCCCTAATACAAGGTATAAACAGAATACAAAACATTACCAAAAATGATGAAGAGAAATCCGATAACTGGGAGCTCCTAAAAATCAAACACCTATGCTCATCTAAAGACTTCACCAAAAGAGTAAAAAGACCACCTACAGACTGGGAAAGAATTTTCAGCTATGACATCTCCGACCAGCGCCTGATCTCTAAAATCTACATGATTCTGTCAAAACTCAACCACAAAAAGACAAACAACCCAATCAAGAAGTGGGCAAAGGATATGAACACACATTTCACTAAAGAAGATATGCAGGCAGCCAACAGATACATGAGAAAATACTCTCGATCATTAGCCATGAGAGAAATGCAAATTAAAACTACGATGAGATTCCATCTCACACCAGCAAGGCTGGCATTAATCCAAAAAACACAAAATAATAAATGTTGGAGAGGCTGTGGAGAGGTTGGAACTCTCATACACTGCTGGTGGGAATGTAAAATGGTACAACCACTTTGGAAATCTATCTGGCGTTATCTTAAACAGTTAGAAATAGAACTACCATACAACCCAGAAATCCCACTCCTAGGAATATACCCTAGAGATACAAGAGCCTTCATACAAACAGATACATGCACACCCATGTTTATTGCAGCTCTGTTTACAATAGCAAAAAGCTGGAAGCAACCAAGGTGTCCATCAACGGATGAATGGGTAAATAAATTGTGGTATATTCACACAACGGAATACTACGCATCGATAAAGAACAGTGACGAATCTCTGAAACATTTCATAACATGGAGGAACCTGGAAGGCATTATGCTGAGCGAAATGAGTCAGAGGCAAAAGGACAAATATTGTATAAGACCACTATTATAAGATCTTGAGAAATAGTAAACCTGAGAAGAACACATACTTTTGTGGTTACGAGGGGGGGAGGGAGGGAGGGTGGGAGAGGGTTTTTTATTGATTAATCAGTAGATGAGAACTGCTTTAGGTGAAGGGAAAGACAACACTCAGTACATGGAAGGTCAGCTCAATTGGACTGGACCAAAAGCAAAGAAGTTCCCGGGATAAAATGAATGCTTCAAAGGTCAGCAGAGCAAGTGCGGGGGTCTGGGGAACATGGTTTGCGGGGACTTCTAAGTCAATTGGCAAAATAATTCTATTATGAAATCATTCTGCATCCCACTTTGAAATGTGGCGTCTGGGGTCTTAAATGCTAACAAGCGGCCATCTAAGATGCAGCAATTGGTCTCAACCCACCTGGAGCAAAGGAAAATGAAGAACACCAAGGCCACACGACAACTAAGAGCCCAAGAGACAGAAAGGGCCACATGAACCAGAGACCTACATCATCCTGAGACCAGAAGAACTAGTTGGTGCCCGGCCACAATCGATGACTGCCCTGACAGGGAGCACAGCAGAGGACCCCTGAGGAAGCAGGAGATCAGTGGGATACAGACCCCAAATTCTCATAAAAAGACCAAACTTAATGGTCTGACTGAGACTAGAGGAATCCCGGCGGCCATGCTCCCCAGACCTTCAGTTGACACAGGACAGGAACCATCCCCGAAGACAACTCATCAGAAATGAAAGGGACTGGTCAGCGGGTGGGAGAGAGACGCTGATGAAGAGTGAGCTAATTATATCAGGTGGACACTTGAGATTGTGTTGGCAACTCTTGTCTGGAGGGGGGATGGGAGGATAGAGAGAGAGGGAAGCCGGCAAAATTGTCAAGAAACGAGAGACTGAAAGGGCTGACTCAAGAGGGGGAGAGCAAGTGGGAGTAGGGAGTGAGATGTATGTAAACTTATATGTGACAGACTGATTGGATTTGTAAACGTTCACTTGAAGCTTAATAAAACATATTAAAAAAAAAATAGTGAATGGACTCAGGCATATATATGTGGTAACAGCTCAAACCAGCTGGTAATAGGTCATAAGTAAGTCAAGGGCTACAACAGTCAAGACGGCACAATTTAGTAGCCCATCCACATATACTGAAAGAAAACAAAACAAATATAGAATAAATCACTACAATATCTTAGTGATGGCTCGGAGACAGCAGTCGATATCAAACCACATAAAGAAGCAGACGATGACAGCTTCTACAACCCCGCAAACAAAACAATCAAAATCTTTCCCAAATGAAGATATAATCCTGGAATTATCAGATACAAAATATAAAAAACTAATTTACAGAATGCTTCAAGACATCAGGGATGACCTCAGAAATAAGGCAAAATGCAGAAAAAGCCAAGGAACACACTGATAAAAGAGTTGAAGAACTCAAAAAGATTATTCAAGAACACAGTGGAAAAATTAATAAGTTGCAAGAATCCATAGAGAGACAGCATGCAGAAATCCAAAAGATTAACAATAAAACTACAGAATTACACAACGCAATAGGAAGTCAGAGGACCAGACTTGAGCAATTAGAATGCAGACTGGGACATCTGGAAGACCAGGGAATTAACACCAACATAGCTGAAAAAAAAATCACATAAAAGAATTTAAAAAAATGAAGAAACCCTAAGAATCATGTGGGACTTTATCAAGAAGGATAACTTGTGTGTGATTGGAGTCCCAGAACAGGGAGGGAGGACAGAAAACACAGAGAGAATAGTTGAAGATCTGCTGACAGAAAACTTCCCTGACATCATGAAAGACGAAAGGATATCTATCCAAGATGCTCATCGAACCCCATTTAAGATTGATTCAAAAAGAAAAACACCAAGACATATTATCATCAAACTTGCCAAAACCAAAGATAAAGAGAAAATTTTAAAAGCACCCAGGGAGAAAAGAAAGGTCTCCTACAAGGGAGAATCAATAAGAATAAGTTCAGACTACTCAGCAGAAACCATGCAGGCAAGAAGGCAATGGGATGACATATACAGAGAACTGAAGGAGAAAAACTGCCAGCCAAGAATCATATACCCAGCAAAACTCGCTCTGAAATATGAAGGCGAAATTAAGATTTTTACAGAAAAACACAAGCTTAGAGAATTTGCAAAAACCAAACCAAAGCTACAAGAAATACTAAAGGAAAATGTTTGGTCAGAAAACCAATAATATCAGATACCAGCACAACACAAGGTCACAGAACAAAACATCCTGATATCAACTCAAATAGGGAAATCACAAACACAAATTAAGATTACTTTTCAAACAAAACGCTGAAAACGGAATCATTGAAGTCAATATGTAAAAGATCACAATAATCAAAAAGAGGGACTAAATACAGGTGGCACAGAACTGCCATATGGAGAGGGATACAAGGCGATATACGACAATACAAGTTAGGTTTTTACTTAGAAAAATAGGGGTAAATATTAAGGTAACCACAAAGAGGTATAACAACTCCATAACTCAAAATAAACACCAAGAAAAACGTAACGACTCAGCAAACATAAAGTCAAATACTATGAAAATGAGGATCACACAATTTACAGAGAAAAACGTCTCAGCACAAAAAAGTATGTGGAAAAATGAAATTGTCAACAACACACATAAAAAGGCATCAAAATGACAACACTAAACACTTACTTATCTATAATTACGCTGAATATAAATGGACTAAATGCACCAATAAAGAGACAGAGAGTCTCAGACTGGATAAAGAAACACGATACGTCTATATGCTGCCTACAAGAGACACACCTTAGACTTAGAGACACAAACAAACCAAAACTCAAAGGATGGAAAAAAATGTATCAAGCAAACAATAAGCAAAAAAGAAGAGGAGTAGCAATATTAATTTCTGACAAAATAGACTTTAGACTTAAATCCACCACAAAGGATAAAGAAGGACACTACATAATGATAAAAGGGACAATTGCCCAGGAAGATATAACCATATTAAATATTTATGCACCCAATGACAGGGCTGTAAGATACATAAATCAAATTTTAACAGAACTGAAAAATGAGATAGACACCTCCACAATTATAGTAGGAGACTTCAACACACCACTTTTGGAGAAGGACAGGACATCCGGTAAGAAGCTCAATAGAGACAGGGAAGACCTAATTACAACAATCAACCAACTTGACCTCATTGACTTATACAGAACTCTCCACCCACCTGCTGCAAAGTAAACTTTTTTTTCTAGCACACATGGAACATTCTCTAGAATAGACCACATATTAGGTCATAAAACAAACCTTTGCAGAATCCAAAACATCGAAATATTACAAAGCATCTTCTCAGACCACAAGACCATAAAAGTGGAAATCAGTAACAGAAAAATTAGGGAAAAAAATCAAATACTTGGAAACTGAACAATACCCTCCTGAAAAGAGACTGGGTTATAGAAGACATTAAGGAGGGAATAAGGAAATTCATAGAAAGCAACGAGAATGAAAATACTTCCTATCAAAACCTCTGGGACACAGCAAAAGCAGTGCTCAGAGGCCAATTTATATTGATAAATGCACACATACAAAAAGAAGAAAGAGCCAAAATCAGAGAACTGTCTCTACAACTTGAACAAATAGAAAGTGAGCAACAAAAGAATCCATCAGGCACCAGAAGAAAACAAATAATAAAAATTAGAGCTGAACTAAATGAATTAGAGAACAGAAAAACAATTAAAAGAATTAACAAAGCCAAAAGCTGGTTCTTCAAAAAAATTAACAAAATTGATAAACCACTGGCCAGACTAACTAAAGAAATACAGGAAAGGAAACAAATAACCCGAATAAGAAACGAAATGGGCCACATCACAACAGACCCAACTGAAATTAAAAGAATCGTATCAGATTATTACGAAAATTGTACTCTAACAAATTTGCAAACCTAGAAGACATGGATGAATTCCTGGAAAAACACTACCTACCTAAACTAACACATTCAGAAGTAGAACAACTAAATAGACCCATAACAAAAAAAGAGATTGAAACGGTAATCAAAAAACTCCCAACAAAAAAAAGCCCTGGCCCGGACGGCTTCACTGCAGAGTTCTACCAAACTTTCAGAGAAGAGTTAACACCACTACTACTAAAGGTATTTCAAAGCATAGAAAATGACGGAATACTACCCAACTCATTCTATGAAGCCACCATCTCCCTGATACCAAAACCAGGTAAAGACATCACAAAAAAAGAAAATTACAGACCTATATCCCTCATGAACATAGATGCAAAAATTCTCAACAAAATTCTAGCCAATAGAATTCAAAAACATATCAAAAAATTAATCCACCATGACCAAGTGGGATTTATACCAGCAGGGCAGGGCTGGTTTAATATTAGAAAAACCATTAATGTAATCCACCATATAAATAAAACAAAAGACAAAAACCACATGATCTTATCAATTGATGCAGAAAAGGCATTTGACAAAGTCCAACACCCATTTATGATAAAAACTCTCACCAAAATAGGAATTGAAGGAAAATTCCTCAACATAATAAAGGGCATCTATACAAAGCTAACAGCCAACATCACTCTAAATGGAGAGAGCCTGAAAGCATTTCCCTTGAGAACAGGAACCAGACAACGATGCCCTTTATCACCGCTCTTATTCAACATCGTGCTGGAAGTCCTAGCCAGGGCAATTAGGCTAGACAAAGAAATAAAGGGCATCCAGATTGGCAAGGAGGAAGTAAAATTATCTCTATTTGCAGATGACATGATCTTATACACAGAAAACCCCAAGGAATCCTCCAGAAAACTACTGAAACTAATAGAAGAGTTTGGCAGAGTCTCAGGTTATAAGATAAACATACAAAAATCACTTGGATTCCTCTACATCAACAAAAAGAACATCGAAGAGGAAATAACCAAATCAATACCATTCACAGTAGCCCCCAAGAAGATAAAATACTTAGGAATAAATCTTACCAAAGATGTAAAAGACCTATACAAAGAAAACTACAAAGCACTACTACAAGAAATTAAAAAGGACCTACCTAAGTGGAAAAACATACCTTGCTCATGGATAGGAAGACTTAACATAGTAAAAATGTCTATTCTACCAAAAGCCATCTATACATACAATGCACTTCTGATCCAAATTCCAATGTCATTTTTTAAGGTGATAGAGAAAGAAATCACCAACTTCATATGGAAGGGAAAGAAGCCTCGGATAAGCAAAGCATTACTGAAAAAGAAGAAGAAAGTCAGAGGCCTCACTCTACCTCATTTCAGAACCTATTATACAGCCACAGTAGTCAAAACAGCCTGGTACTGGTACAACAACAGACACATATACCAATGGAACAGAATTGAGAACCCAGATATAAATCCATCCACATATGAGCAGCTGATATTTGACAAAGGCCCAGTGTCAGTTAATTGGGGAAAAGATAGTCTTTTTAACAAATGGTGCTGGCATAACTGGATATCCATTTGCAAAAAAATGAAACAGGACCCATACCTCACACCATGCACAAAAACTAACTCCAAGTGGATCAAAGACCTAAACATAAAGACTAAAACGATAAAGATCATGGAAGAAAAAATAGGGACAACCTTAGGAGCCCTAATACAAGGCATAAACAGAATACAAAACATCACCAAAAATGACGAAGAGAAACCCGATAACTGGGAGCTCCTAAAAATCAAACACCTATGCTCATCTAAAGACTTCACCAAAAGAGTAAAAAGACCACCTACAGACTGGGAAAGAATTTTCAGCTATGACATCTCCGACCAGTGCCTGATCTCTAAAATCTATATGATTCTGTCAAAACTCAACCACAAAAAGACAAACAACCCAATCAAGAAGTGGGCAAAGGATATGAACACACATTTCACTAAAGAAGATATTCAGGCAGCCAACAGATACATGAGAAAATGCTCTGGATCATTAGCCATGAGAGAAATGCAAATTAAAACTACGATGAGATTCCATCTCACTCCAACAAGGCTGGCATTAATCCAAAAAACACAAAATAATAAATGTTGGAGAGGCTGCGAAGAGATTGGAACTCTTATACACTGCTGGTGGGAATGTAAAATGGTACAACCACTTTGGAAATCTATCTGGCGTTATCTTAAACAGTTAGAAATAGAACTACCATACAACCCAGAAATCCCACTCCGCGGAATATACCGTAGAGAAACAAGAGCCTTCACACAAACAGATATATGCACACCCATGTTTATTGCAGCTGTGTTTACAATAGCAAAAAGCTGGAAGCAACCAAGGTGTCCATCAACGGATGAATGGGTAAATAAATTGTGGTATATTCACACAACGGAATACTACGCATCGATAAAGAACAGTGATGAATCTGTCAAACATTCATAACATGGAGGAACCTGGAAGGCATTATGCTGAGCGAAATGAGTCAGAGGCAAAAGGACAAATATTGTATAAGACCACTATTATAAGATCTTGAGAAATAGTATAAACTGAGAAGAACACATACTTTTGTGGTTACGAGGCAGGGAGGGAGGGAGGGAGGGAGAGGGTTTTTTACTGATTAATTAGCTGATAAGAACTGCTTTAGGTGAAGGGAAGGACAACACTCAATACATGGAAGGTCAGCTCAACTGGACTGGACCAAAAGCAAAGAAGTTTCCGGGATGAACTGAATACTTCAAAGGTCAGCAGAGCAAGGGCGGGGGTTTGGGAACCATGGTTTAAGGGGACTTCTAAGTCAATTGGCAAAATAATTCTATTATGAAAACATTCTGCATCCCACTTTGAAATGTGGCGTCTGGGGTCTTAAAAGCTAACAAGCGGCCATCTAAGATGCATCAATTGGTCTCAACCCACCTGGATCAAAGGAGAATGAAGAACACCAAGGTCACACGACAACTAAGAGCCCAAGAGACAGAAAGGGCCACATGAACCAGAGACCTACATCATCCTGAGACCAGAAGAACTAGTTGGTGCCCGGCCACAATCGATGACTGCCCTCACAGGGAGCACAATAGAGAACCCTTGAGGGAGCAGGAGATCAGTGGGATGCAGACCCCAAATTCTCATAAAAAGACCATACTTAATGGTCTGGATGTGACTAGAGGAATCCCGGTGGTCCGGCGGTCATGGTCCCCAAACCTTCTGTTGGCACAATACGGGAACCATCCCCGAAGACAATTCATCAGACATGAAAGGGACTGGACAGTGGGTGGGAGAGGGATGCTGATGAAGAGTGAGCTAATTATATCAGGTGGACACTTGAGACTGTGTTGGCATCTCCTGTCTGGAGGGGGGATGGGAGGATAGAGAAAGTTGGAGGCTGCCAAAGTTTTCACGAAAGGAGAGACTCGAAGGGCTGACTCATTGGAGGGAGAGCAAGTGGGAGTAAGGAGTAAGATGTATATTAACTTATATGTGACAGACTGACTTGATTTGTAAACGTTCACTTGAAGCTCAATAAAAGTTAATAAAAAAAAAGTGTCTCAAAGGACTAGCTCTCCCCTCTCTGCTGTAGGCATCTAGCCAACCTGGGGAAGGGGAGAAGATTAGCCATTAGATAGTTACTTGGTTCTGGATATTCTAATTACTAAATGCATCTGCCACTGTAGAATTATTTAAGAGTGAGTAGAAAAGCCATGGGGCATGTCAGAGTTTTCATTAAGGGGCAGAGAAGATTCCTTTCCATGAACAAAGTTTACTGTGATGGGGAGAGACACGACGTTGCATTCAGATCACAGTTTACATGTCATGCTTTCTCATCTTACCAGTTAGGACATTCCTCATCCTCTAACCTGTTTAAATTTGTAATGATGAAGAACACTGGAAAGTATTCTTGCTATCTGTGGGCATAATTCTTAAGCCTCTGAAAAGCTGTTGACAAGGCTAGTAATAAATATGTATCTTTCCTTAGGTATTTACTAGTTACAAAATCTTCATCTCTTTGAATCTGGCTTGACTAATTTAATGATGGAGTTCCTGGATGGTACAAACAGTTAATACACTCTGCTACTAACTGAAAGGTTGGACATTCTAGTCCACCCAGAGTTACCTCAGAAGAAAGGCCTGGTGATCTACTTCCAAAACATCAGCCACAGTATCCTGTGGAGCACAGTTTTACTATGACACACATGAGGTCTTCATGAGCTGGAATTGACTCCATGGCAATTATTTTATTAAATTTTTTTATAATTTAGTGATATTTTGTAAAACCCAATGCTTCCAGTTATCTTTTTTACTATGACAAAAACCATCCCTAAAACTTTTGGCTTAATCAAAAGTTTTGGTTTATTACTATCTATCATGGCTTTGTGGATTGAGTCGGTTCAGCTGGGCAGTCCTCACTTGGGTCTCTCACCAGGTTGCTGTAGTCAGATGTGAGCTGGGGGTTTAGTTACCTGAAGGTTATCACTGGGCTTGAGGTCCAAGGTGGTTCACTTACCTGGCTAGCAGTTGATGCTGACAGTCTGCTGGATGCTTAGCTCAGGCCGTTGACCAGAGCATACACATGTAGCTTCTTTATGTGACTTGGGCTTCTAACAGCATGATGACTGGGTTCTGAGAGGAAGTATCCAAGAGTGAGCTTCTAAGAGGTGCAGAGGGAGCCAAAGGCTTCTTATAACCTAGCCTCAGAAGTCCCAGAATGTCTCTTCTGACAAAATCTATTGATCTAGCAAGGGGAGGTTCCAGAAATAGCCTTGGACTTTTGAATGGGGAGTGGCCAGGTTACATTACAGAAGAGCATTTGGGATGAGACATGGCTGTGGCCAGCTTAGGGAAACATCATGTGCTCCACCAACCTTCCTGGGTCTTTGCTTTTTATTAGGTAGAGATTTATCTACAGGCAGAATTTTCTCTCCCAGTCTCAGGATCTAACAGAAAAGTTCTGAAATCATTGTTAAAAGGTGCTAGATGAATATAAGGTATTGGTGCGGTAAAGCCTCATGCTGCTGTAAAAAGAAAAAAATATCATATCGTGTTTATGAAAATACCTTGAGGGGGGAGGGCATGGTTGGCAAACAAACGTAGAAGGCACGCATTATTCGTGTAAAAATACAGTAATTCAGGGTCCTAAGTCAGTATTTGGGACAGCTGCCTGGTGGGAAAGGAATTTTCCTTGGTACAACTATGAAGAGCAAATCAATACTACGAGGCAAGTGGCCTCCCTATTTGACAATGAAGTCTAAGCAAATCTGTTTTTAAGGGCTTCTTTGTATTCAAAGATCCAAAGGAATTTATTAATAACTCTATAGGACCATAAAAGTTCAGAATTAGAATGAATCCATTTGATAAGTCAGGAAACTTTGCTCAGAGGCATTAAATAATTTACTCCATGTTGCATAATTACTGAGTGGTGGAGTTGGGATTATAATTATGTTCTCTTACTTCCAGATTCTTCTACTCCATATACTGCACACATCCAGTAGTAAGTTTCTATCCCCATCTAACTTTGCTCCTTTTCACTTGTCACTCTATATATAGTACTCAAGGCATATAAACTAATTTCATATATACATAGACATTTTAGGACTGGCACAGACCTTGTAAATAAATGGTTCTTAATCCTTTGCAGGGGTCATATACCTCCTGGAGAATGTAATGAATATTTTATGAACTTCTACTCCAGAAAAAAATATATATGCACACACATCATTTATTTTTTAACTTATAAAAAGGTGTTTACAGACTCTCTGAAGCTTCTGGCTAAAAAAAAACCCAATAAGGTCTAATCCTTTATTTAGCAGATGAGAAAATGAGGCACAGAGAGGCTAAAGGATTAACCCAAAGTCACACAACCGTCCATAAAAATGGTCAAAAAATTATACTTCTGGATTAGTCAGAATGACCTCTTCCCAGGAAAATTGGAAAACTGCTATTACATTTACTTCAATATATTCTGTACATCGCAAAAAAAAAAAAAAAAAAAAATTTACTACCACTTCTTCCAAAATGTCATCATCTATAAATTTTTTTTATACATACAGATTTGAGACAGAAACATAGCATTTTGACTACATTATGTAGGACTATACTAACTTGACAAATCACAGGAGATTTATATCATATTAATGAAAAGAAATTTGTATTTCCTTTTAGAAAGTATTTTACATACATTTCTTTCCTGCTTCCTTGTTTTAAAAAGTGCCATTTTCTGGAAGTACGCAGAACCGAAATAGTATTGAAAAGTCGTAACTTCAATAGTCTCTGAATGAAGATGGATGGATGCTTTAATGGGGTCTATCAATTGTGCCAAACGGTGAAAAAATGTTTGAACATGATTTTTTGACCAGACATTAATTCTGTCTGGTTCACTTTAACTAAACTGAGGAAAGGAGTATATTTAATAAAGCCTCTTATATCTTAGACAAAAAGGGATGTCATAACGATGGCAGACAAATTTATTTTAGACACATCTTGGAATTTTGATGACCATTATCAAGGAGATAACCCAGTGACCTTGGATGTAGTCTCACAGCTTAGATGGTGGTTACATAAAGATACTCAACATATCATATTAGACTGCAAGCTTATGGTGAAGAACAATAGTATGTATGTATCATGTATGTAGCCCTTACTATACACAGGATACTCCACTACCTTGTTCCATATTTTATCTCACTAAATCCTTACAAACTTGAAAGGCAGTTTAAGACTTCAACATTTCTAGTTTGTCCACTGACTCAAAGGGCAAGCCTGCCCCACAAAGAACCCCTAAAAGTCACTTAGAGGCTAAAGAGTTAAACCCGTTTTACAGCTCCGTCCATTCAATAGGTAAGCCAAGTACCTAGGGACTTAGAGTAAGAATTTTCCCAAAGTGTTCTGAGTTCACTGCCTAATACCCTCCTCCCTCTCAAACATTTCCACTGAGACTCTGGAACCCCCTTATCTTATTACCCTAGTCACAGCATCCTTCAGCAACTTGACTTAACTGAAACCTTGCTTCTGCCTGAAGACACAACTTCTCTTTAATGTCCTTCATGTCAGAAAAACCAACCAAACCCATTGCCAGAGTCAATTTCGACTCATAGCGACCCTATAGGACAGAGTAGAACTGCCCCATAGGCTTTCCAAGGAGCAGTGGGTGGATTTGAACTGCTGACATTTTGGTTAGCAGTTATAGCTCTTAATCACTGCACCAGAAGATAGACTCAAAACCAAAAAACACCAACACTGTTGCTGTCGAGTTGATTCTGACTCATAGCGACCCTACAGGACAGAGCAGCACTGCCCAGAGGGTTTCCAAGGCTGTAAATCTTTACAAAAGTAGACAGCCACATCTTTCTCCCATGGACCAGCTGGTGGGTTCAAACCACCAACCTTTTGGTTAGCATCCAAGCGCTTTAACTACGGTGCAGTTCCATTCTTGGTAAAAAGCACTGTAATAAGAAGCTTAAAACATAGGCTTATCTCTGTCTATGCCCTCGTTGCTGTCATCTACTGACCTTCGGGTAGTCACTACTCTTCATCTATGTTTCTCAGTCTTCCTCTCAATACCAAGCCATGTCACCATCCTGGATGATGTTCTTGTTCATGTAAACAGCCTATGAGACACCACAACTTCCTATGTTCCCCACAGAGGATACTTCAAGCCATCTCTACTTAGGTACCCTACCACCCTACCACCTGCTGTCGCATTATTTTTCTGATGGATTGGCCCTTTTATCATTATAAAATGTTCTTCCTTTCTCTAGCAACAATTTTTGTCTTAACATTTATTTTGTCTGATATTAGTATAGCCACTCCAGCTCTCTTTTGATTACTGTTTCCAAGGTGTATCTTTTTCCATCCTTTTACTTTCAACCTATTTATATCTTTAAATCTAAAATGTGTCTCCTGTAGACAGCATATAGTTTAATCATGAGGTTTTTTTTTAATCAATTCTGCCAATCTTTGCCTTTTGATTGGAATGTTTAATCCATTTACATTTAATGTAATTACTGATAAGGTAGGATTTACATCTGCCATTTTGCTACTTGTTTTCTGTATGCGTTATGTCTTTTTTTATTACTCTGTTCCTCCACTGGAAATCCTGGTGACGTAGTGGTTAAGAGCTACAGCTGCTTACCAAAAGGTCAGCAGTTTGAATCCACCAGGTGCTCTTTGGAAACTGTATGGGGCAGTTCTACTCTGTCCTGTAGGGTCACTATGAGTCAGAATCAACTCAATGGCAATGGGTTTGGTTTTTTCTTTCTTCTTTTTTTTTTTGGTATTCCTCCATTACTGCCTTCTTTTGTGTTAAATAGATATTTTCTGATACAGTATCTTTGTTTCTTTTACTGTACTTTTAAGAGTTATTTTCTTAGTGGTTGCACTGGGGATTATAATTAACATTTTAACATTAAACAATCTAGTTCAAATTAATACCAACTTAATTTCAACAGTATACAAAAATTTTGCTTCAATAAAACTCTACTCCCTCACCCTCCTTTTTACCATTATTGACATGCAAATTATATTTTTTTACATTATAAATCCATCAGTATAGTTTTATAATTGTTGCTTTATGCAGTTGGCTTTTAAATTAGATAAGCGAAGAAATGAGTTACAAACAAAAATATATTTGTACCATCTTTTTTTTTTATATTTACGTATGTAGTTAATTTTATCGATGCTTTCTATTTCTTCATGTGAATTTGAGTTACTGTCAAGTGTCCTTTGATTTCAACCTGAGGACTTCTTTTAGTATTTCTTGTAGAACAGGTCTACTAGTGACGAATTCTCTTAGTTTTTGCTTATCTGGGAATATCCTGGTCTCTTCATTTTTGATGGATAGTTTTGCTGGATATAGAATTCTTGGTTAACAATCTTTTTCTTTCTGCATTTTGAATATTTCATCCCAGTGCCTCCTGGCCTCCATAGTTTCTGATAAGAAGTCGTATGTTAAATCTATTGAGGATCCCTTGCATGTGATGAGTTTGTTTTCTTCTGCTGCATTTCAAGAGTCTATCATTGCCATTGGCTTTCAATAGTTTGACCATGATCTGTTTAGGTATACATCTCTTTTGATTTTACCCTATATGGAGTTCATTGAGCTTCTCAGATGTGCAGATTAATGTTTTCATCAAACTTGAGACATGTTCACAGCCATTATTTCTTCAAATATTCTTCTGCCCTTTCTCCTCTCTCCCTCTGAGACTTCCATTATCTGTATGTTGGTACACTTGATGGCATCTTGCAGATCTTTGAAGTCCTGTTCATTTTTCTTCATTATTTTTTTCTTTCTGTTCTTTACAATATATAATCTCAATTAACCTTCCTTTAAACAGCTGATTCTTTCTCTGCCAGTTAAAACCTCCTGTTGAACCCCTGTATTCAATTTCTCATTTCGATTATTGACCTTTCCAACCCCATAACTTATATTTGATTTTTTTTATAATCTCTATTTATTAATATTCTCTATTTGGTAAAACATCATTCTCATACTTTCCTTTAATTCTGCATACATGGTTTCTTTTAATTATTTGAACATATTTTTTTTTTTTATATAACAGCTGAATTAAAGTACCTGCCTAGTAAGTCCAACAGCAGAGCTTTCTCAGGGACATTTTCTATTGACTCTTTTTATTTCCTGTGTATGAGCCATCCTTTCCTGTTTCTTTGCATATCTAGTTTTTTTTTTCAAAAATATACATTTTAAGTAATTTAATGCAGCAACTCTGGAAATAAGATTCCCATTCCAGGGCTTCTTGTTGTTATTTGTTGTTGTCATTGCTGTTTTAGTGACTTTACTGGGCTAATTCTGTAAAGTCTTTACTTGCCATGTTGTTTCTGTTCAGTTAGCTTAATCATCAGTTAATGATTAGACAGAGATTTCCTTGTACGCCTTGAAGCATTAGACCTCAAAGTCTTTGTCAAAGAATTCTCTGCGTTTTGGGGCATGCCTTTAATGACCTAGCAGGTAATTTATAATTCTGCATTAGCCTTCACTTCCTGCTGGCTCACTGCCTCAAGGTCAACCAGAAGGGAGAGATTAGGGACTTCTAAGGCATACTTTAAGGATCCCTGGTGGCACAATGGTTAAGTACTTGGCTCCTAACCAAAAGGTTGGTGGTTCAAACCCACCCAATGGCTCCATGGGAGAAGACCTGGCAATCTTCTTATGTAAAGATTACACCCAAGAAAACCCCATGGGGCAGTTCTACTCTCGTCACACAGGGTGGTTATGACTCGAAAATAGATTTGATGGCACCTAACAACAACAAGGTCTACAGCCCTGCACATGTGTGTGACTTTCTAGATCCCCCAAAATATGTCAGAATTTTCAAAGCCCACTTTTGAACTTCTCTTGTCAAGAGTTTCACCACAGACCCCTTTGTTGTATAACCCACAGGATACTCTTCAAAATTTATCTTACTTGATGACGTTATAGCATTTCACACTATTGATGTTTTCCTAATTCTTGGTTTTTCTCCCACATTTCTGGCCACTTTTCTTCACCTCTTAAAGAGGCTTTTCTTTCTCTAGTTAATACTTATATGTTGGAGTTCCTCGAAGTTCTGTTTTTAAGCTTCTCCTATCCTTACTCTTATGAATAAGGAAGGCTGAAGAAAAATTGATGCCTTTGAATTGTGGTGTTGATGAAGAATACTGAATATTCCATGGACTGCTAAAAGAGCAAACAAATCCGTCTTGGAAGCAAGGATGGCAAGACTATGTCTCACATACTTTGGACATGTTGTCAGGAGGGATCAGTCCCTGGAGAAGGACGTCATGCTTGGTAAAGTAGAGGGTCATCAAAAAAGAGGAAGACACTCAAAGAGATGGATTGACACAGTGGCTGCAACAATGGGCTCAAGCACAGCAACAATTGTGAGGATGGCGCAGGACCGGGCAGAGTTTTGTTCTGTTGTGCATAGGATCACTATGAGTCAGAACTGCTGGACGGCACCTAACAACGACAACATCCTTACTCTACATGCTCTCAATCTATATGCAATCCATCTAATAATGGATCCCAGCAAGATTTTCCTGTTCTTAAATAACTTGTTTAATGGACTCTCTCACTGGTATTTCTAAATTCCTAGAAAGCAAGCAACAATCATATTCTTTATTCTTTCCCTAGAGCTCAACATAGTACCTGGTTGCATTTATTGAGCCAGAGTTCAATAAATGTATGCTGAATAAATGAATAAAAGAAGAAACCAAAGGATCTCTTCTTGATTCTGAGTTTGAAGTACAAAGCCAGCAAACAGGCATCACAAGGGCTTCAACAGATACTTTTGCTTTAACGAGGTATTGAAATACAACCATGGCCACTAATGTCCATTATGAATCCCTTCATGGCAAAGAGCTCTGGAATCCACCACTTTAACAGTCTCTCACTACTCAAAATGCAGTTTGTAGTTCCCGGACCAGCAGAATCAGCATTACCTGGGAGCTTGTTAGAAATAGACTCTTGAACCACATCTTAGACCTATCGAATCAGAATCTGCATTTTTAAATCAAGAACAACAGGTGATTCATATGCACACTAAAGTTTAAGAAGCATTAACTTAGAAGACATATGTTCATATGGCTTTTTTTAATTCCACCCCTCCCCATTTTTCCTAGAAAAATCCAAAATACGCAACCACTTAGCATAAGTGTTCTTTAACACTTGAATTTCACATTTTGTACCCTCATCACAATGCTCAGAGAATTGTGAAGAACAAAATTCTAATCAATGTTCTAGGTGCTTTACAGATGAAAAAGTCAAGCTATATAAAAAAAATTAATCTGTTTTTTACATAAGTCTTTCTAAAAAATGCCCCAGGTTTTTAATTCCTGATATATTTTACAAGATCAGCTTAGTAAAATTTAGGACATAGTTAGAGTGAACAGAATGTTTCTCCACAGGGTTTCTCAAAACCAATGAAATACATTTTAAAATTTTGTAAACATGTGTCTTAGTTATCTTGTGCTGTTATAACAGAAATATCGTAAATGGATGGATTTAACAAGCAGAAACTCATTTTCTCACAATTTAAGAGGCTAAAAGTCCAAATTTAGGTGCCAGCTCTAGGGGAAAGGTTTTCTTTCTCTGTTGGCTCTGGAGGTCCTTGTCTCTTCATCTTGTTTCCTGGTTTCCTGGAGATCTCCATGTGGCTTGGCATTAACATTCTCCAATCTCTGCTTGTTTAATCTCTTTTATATCTCACAAGAGATTGACTCAAAACACACTCTACACTAATCCTACCTCATTAACATAACAAAGAAAACCCATTCCCAAACGGGATTATAATCACAGGCATAGTGGTAAGGATTTACAACACATATTTTGGGGGGACACAACTCAATCCATAACAACATATTTATATATGCTCATTAATAGCTATGCTCTTACTATATTCAATCCCCAACTGATTAAATCAATTATACTCATTTAATCACAAAATTCAAGAAGTTTTCACTAAAGACCAATGGAATCAAATTCTGTAACTCTTGAAAATTAAAATACAAAAATATACAAATAAAAATTGTGTTGATACAAATTGCTAACTATAACAACACAGGAGAAGCAATCTCTGAACTGCAAATATATTGTTAATTGAAACATAGGTAAAATGAAATCTCTTTTAGTTAATGCTAAGTCATTAACTGACTTAAAATATCTGTTTCACTCTGTAATTTTCCATGTTAATTTGATATTCAGCACTTGATTAAATTTATCTTATACTCAAGCATAGACATTTAGTTCAGCTCCTACATTATATTATGCTTACGCAGAAATGCAACAGGAAATAAACAGAATAACTATTTTATAATGACATTTTAATTATTTGAGTTTTTTGCATTATACATTAATATATTATGAGCACTTGATGTTTTGCTTAGGTTCAACAGTTTCTCTACTTGCAACACCAATCAATTGCTTAAACTACATTAAAAAATGGCCTTAATGTAACCAAACCCATTACTGTCGAGTCAATTCTGACTCAATAGCAACCCCACAGGACAAGGCAGAACTGCCCCATAGGGTTTCCAAGGCTGTAAATCTTTACAGAAGCAGACTGCCACATCTTTCTCTCACAGAGCAGCTGACAGGTTTAAACCACTGACTTTTCAATTAGCAGCCAAGCACTTTAACCGCTATGCCACCAGGATTCCTTTAATGTAACCACCAAACTAAAAAAAAAAAGTTCTGGAAGATGGTGTACATCAATAAAATTATGGTTTTCCTTTGGGATGTACAGTCTAAAATGATCAGAACTTTTCATGCATTTCAGTTCATATCACCTGATACCTACTCATAGATTCAACTCCTGCAATCTGAGTAGTTATAATCCCCGCTCATAGATTTATAGAGCTGAAATCCTGATAACTACAATAGTTATGATTTATTCACCATCTAGTAAGTAAAAACCAAGCACTCCCCTGGTTGATGGGATATACGTTATCTCATTTGAACCCCACTACAAGCCTATGAAGTTGGTATTATTACCCCAAATGCGAAGTAAGGAAATTGAAGCTTAAAGAAAGTAAGTGACTTGCTCAAGTTCTCACAGTAGCAAGGCAGCATGGCAGGGTGTAAAGGGGTAGAGTTTTCAGTATTGAGTTCAAATTCTAGATCTGTGTAAGACTCTGTACCTGCTCTGTGTAAGATACTGTATTCAACTTCAAAAAGCATTCAGGATGAATGAATACAGTTCTTACTTTCAAAAACCTTTAATTTAATTGTGGTAGAGGACAGGAATACATGGATAGTCATATTACTCAAAAGAATGTAGGTACATTATGTTTTCTGTAAAAGTTTTGTTTTAGTCCAGTATGGAATATGCCTATTTAAACTATAATATATTACAATTAATTTATAGAAATTGTCATATTTTGGGTTCTTCCATAAGCGAAACCTCAGAAAAGAATTAGAGTAAAAGAATTTATTTGGTAAACTGGACCTCATCAAAATGAAAAACTTTTCCTCTGTGAAAAACCCTGCTAAAAGGATGTAAAGACAAGGTATAAACTGGGAGGAAGTATTTGAAAACCACATACCTGACAAAGAACTAGTATCTATAATATACAAGGAGCTCTAAAAACTCAACAGTTAAACAATAAACAATTCAATTAGAAAACAGACAAAAGGCATGAACAGACCTTTCACTGAAGAGTATATGGTGATGAAAATATGTTCAACATCATTAGCTACCAAGAAAATGCAAATTAAAACCACAATAAGATATCACTACATAAAAAAAAAAACATAACTACCAGAATAACTAAAATACAAAATAGTGACAACACCAAATGCTGATATGGATGTGGACAATCATTCATTGTTACTAGCTATCCTTTTATTCCTGTCCTTTACCACAATTAGATTTTTTGAGAGTAGGAACTGTATTCATTCATCCTGAACCCTCTTCGAAGTTGAGTACAGTGTCTTGTACAGAGCAGGCACTCAACAAATATTTTTTTAAATGATGGTTTATTTTAAAAATAAACAGGCAACTACCGTATAATCCAACAATTACACTCCTGAGTATTTATCACAGAGAAATGAAATTTACATTCACACAAAAAGATGTACACAAATATTTACAGCTTATTTCTTTTAAACAGTCAGAAACTGGAAACAGCCCAGGTATTCGATGGGTACATACGTATCATGAAATACCACTCACCACTAAAAAGGAGCAAACAAACAGAAGAAACAAACCAAATGCAATAACATACATAAATCTCCAGGGAACTCTGATGAGTGAACAAAGTCAATCCAAAAAGGTTAAATACTGTATTACTACAATTATATAACATTTTTGAAATAACAAAATTTTAGAAATAGTGAACACATTGGTGCTTACCAGGGATTAGGCATTGGGAAATGGGGAGTGAAAGGGTAGTGAGAGAGAAGTGGCTATTGTTATCAAAGGCAGCACAAGAGATCCTTGTGAAAGAAACATGCTGTTATCTTGGCTGTGATGGGGAATACACAAATCTACACATGTAATAAAATTGTACAGAACAAGAAGGTATCACTGACAACGAAAGAGTATGTAATCCTATCACTTTGTCCCTCTCCAAAAGCATCTGATGAGCTGGCAAAAACTATCAGAATCAACATCTGAAGAACTCTAAAATCCAGTAAAAAACCTACAACAACCAGAAGGTGGCTTGGTGAAGAAAGAGGCTGCTGCTTTGTGCAGTTTAACATAACTTTGTCAAAACACCAGTTGACCTCTAAACTAACAGAACACAGACTTCAGAGGCTATACACAATGAAGAATACAGACGGTCCAAAAATGATTTATGAATTACACTAAACAAGCGAACAGCAACAACCTAAAAGAGGCGGCAAAACAAACCCTAGGGTAGGGGGAGAACCTGATTTCCAAAGTTCCCACATTATAATATTCAAAATGCCCAATTTTAAACAACAACAAAAATTATTAGGAATACAAAGAAATAACAGAGTATGGCCCATACACAGGGAAAAAAGATAAATTAACAGAAACTGTCCATGAGGGAGCCCAGAAATTGAACTTACTAGACAGAGACTTTAAATCAGCTATCTTAAACATGCTCAAAGAACTAAAGTAAACTATGGACAAAGAAATAAAGGAAACTAAGAGAATGATGCCTCAACAAATAGAGAATATCAAGAAAGAGACAAAAATTTTAAAAAGGAACCAAATAGTAATCCTGAAGCAAAAAAAGCTAAAATACAGCTCCAGTCTAAGGAGCAAAAATTAAAATGAATGAAGAAAAATTAAGAGGGCCTAAAAAAAAAAAACTTCTTTTTTAAGAGACTTGTGGAACACCATCAAGTGTACTAATACATATATATATATATATATATATATATATATATAAAAAACGGGAGTCCCAGAGGGACAGGGGAGAAAGGGCAGAAAGAATATTTCAAGAAATAATGGCTGAAAATTTCCAAATTTTGATGAAAGACATGAATCTATACATTCAAGAAGCTGAGCAAACTTCAAGCGTAATAAACTCAAACACATGAGCGCTAAAAAAAAAAAATTATAGTCAAAGTATCAAAAGTCAAAGACAAAGAGAAAATCTTAAAGAAAAAAAAAGTGACTTATCACATACAAGTGATCCTCAATAAGATAAACGGATGATTTCTCCTCTGAAACTGTGAAGGCCAGAAGGCATAAGAGAAATATTTACAGTGGTTTAAGAAAAAAAAACCATCAACCAAGAATTCTATATCCAGAAAAATTATCCTTCAAAAGTGAAAGAGCAATTAAGACATTCCCAGATAAACAAAAACTGAAGAAGTTCATTACCACAAGATCTGCTCTACAAATAATGCTAAGGGAGTCTTTCAGGCAGAAGTGAAAGGATACTAGATAGTAACTCAAAGCTGTGCAAAGAAATAAAGAACAAACAAATAATGCTAAGGGAGTCCTTCAGGCAGAAGTGAAAGGACACTAGATAGTAACCCAAAGCTGTGCAAAGAAATAAAGAACAATGGTAAAAGTAGCTACATAGGTAAATATAAAATCCAATAGTATTGCATATTTCTTTTTCTATATGATTTAAAAGATGGATACATAAGACAATAATTACAAACCTATGTTAATGGCCACATGATGTATAAAGATGTAATCTGGTAACAACATAAAGGGGCGGACTGAATTAGAGGCACAGGTTTGGTATACTATTGAACTAAGTATTAATTCAAGCTTGACTATTGTAAAATTAAGATATCAATTGTAATTCCAAAAGTAACCACTGAGGAAAATAAAAATATACAGAAAAAGAAATCAGAGGGAATCAAAATGAAACATCAGAAAAAAAAATCAATCACAAAATAAGCCAATAACAAAAATTTGAGGAGAAGAGTAAGTGTACACATAGAAAACAAATACCAAAGTGGCACGGAAAAAAAAAACATTGCCGTCAAGTCGATTCCGACTCATAGTGACCCTATAGGACAGAACAGAACCACCCCATAGGGTTTCCAAGGAGCACCTGGTGGATTTCAACTGCTGACCTTTTCGTGAGCAACCGTAGCTCTTAACCACTAAGCCACCAGGGTTGCAGAAGTCCTTCATTATCAGTTATTAGTTTAAATGTAAATACTTGAAGATAATTTAAATTATCAAGTCTGAGGAGCGAAATGAAAAAGAGAATGAAGAAAAGTGAGTAGAACCTAAGAGACTTCTGGAGTATCATCAAGTGTACTAGATAATGAGAGTCCCAGAGGAAGAGGAGAGAGAAAAAAAGCAGAATGAGTCTCTCAAGAAACAATGTCTGAAAAATTCCAAAATTTGATGAAGGATATCCATCTTCACATTCAAGAAGGTCAATGAGCTCCAAGTAGGATAAACCCAAAGAGACCTACATAGAAACACATTATAGTAAAGCTCTTGAAAACCAAAGATAGAGAACCCTGAAAGTATCAAGAGAGAAGCAGATTGTCACATACAAGGGATTCTCAGTAAGATTACCAATTTCTCCTCAGAAACCATGAAGGCCAGAAGGCAGTGGAATGACTTATTTAAAATGGTGAAAGAACTGTCAAGCAAGAGTTCCGTATCTGCCAAAATTATCCTTCAAAAAATAAGGGCAAAGTTAAGACATCCCCAGATAAACAACAGTTGAAGGAGTCCATTATAACTACACTTGACATAAAATAAATGCTAAAGGGAGTCCTTCAGACCTTTATTTCTTTATTAATCTTCTTTCAAGTTGGTCTATACATTATTGAAACTGATATATTTAAGTCTCTGTTATACACTTGTATAGTTCTCCCTTCAATTTTGTCAGTGCTTGCTTTATGTATTTTGGGGCTCACAAGTTAGGTGAATGCATAAAAAATTATAAATTCAGGTCACTGGGTACACAATGTATAAAGATGCAATTGGGGATAACAACATAAATCAGGAAGAAGAGAGATAAAGGAATAGAGTTTTGTATGTTATTGAAGGTTCGCTGTTGTTGTTACATGCCATCGAGTCACTTCTGACTCATACAACAGAATGAAACACTGCCCAGTCCTGTACCATCCTCACAATTGTTGTCATGCTCAAGCCCATTGTTACAGCCACTGTGTGTCAATCCATCTCATTGAGGGTCTTCCTCTTTTACACTGACCCTCTAACTTACCAAGCATGTTGTTCTTCTCCAGGGGCTGATCCCTCCTGACATGTTCAAAGTATGACAGACACAGTCTCGCCATCTTTGCTTCTAAGGAGCATTCTGGTAGTACTTCTTCTAAGACAGATTTGTTCACTGTTTTGGCAGTTCATGGTATATTCAATATTCTTCACAAACACCATGATTCAAAGGCGTCAATTCACCTTCAGTTTTCCTTATTCATTGTCCAGCTTTCACATGCATAGGTGGCAACTGAAAACACCATGGCTTGGGTCAGGCGCACCTTAGTCTTCAAGGTGACATCTTTGCTTTCAACAAATTAAAGAGGTCTTTTGCAGCAGATCTGCCCAATACACTGCGTCTTTTGATTTCTTGACTGCTGCTTCCATGGCTGTTGACTGTGGATCTAAGTAAAATGAAATCTTTGACAAATTCAATCTTTTCTCCATTTATCATGATGTCGCTTATTGGTCCAGTTGTGAGGATTTTTGTTTTCTTTATGCTGAGGTGTAATCCATACTGATGGCTGTGGTCTTTGATCTTCATCAGGAAGTGCTTCAAATTCTCTTCACTTTCAGCAAGCAAGGTTGTGTCATCTAGATAACACAGACTGTTAATGAGTCTTCCTCTAATCCTGATGCTCCATTTTTCTTCATACAGTCCAGCTTCTCAAATTATTTGCTGAGCATACAGATTGAATAGGTCTAGTGAAATGATACAACGCTGACACACACCTTTCCTGACTTTAAGCTATGCGGTATCCCCTTGTTCTGTCCGAACAGCCACCTCTTGATCTATGTAAATGTTCCTCATGAGCACAATTAAGTGTTCTGGAATTCCCATTCTTCACAATGTTATCCAAAATTTGTTATGATCCACATAGTCGAATACCTTTGCAGTCAATAAAACACAGGTAAATATCTTTCTGGTATTCTCTACTTTCCGCCAGGATCCATCTGACACCAGCAATGATATCCCTGGTGCCACATCCTCATCCGAACCTGGCTTGAATTTCTGGCAGTTCCCTATCAATATACTGCTTCAGTCACTTCTGAATGATCTTCAGCAAAATTTTACTTGCATGTGATATTAATGATATTGTTTGACAACTTCTGCATTCAGTGGGATCACTTTCTTGGCAATAGGTATGCATGTAGATCTCTTCCAGTCAGTTGGCCAGGTAGCTGTCTTCCAAATTTCTTGGCAAAGACAAGTGAGTACTTCCAGATCTGCACCTGTTTATTGAAACATCTCAACTGGTATTCCATCAATTCCCGGAGCCTTCTTTTTCACCAATGCCTTCAGAGCAGCTTGGACTTCTTCCTTCAGTACCATTGATTCCTGCTCATATGGTACCTACTGAAATGGTTGAACATTGACCAACACTTTTTGGTATAGTGACTCTGTGTATTCCTTCCATCTCCTTTGATGCTTCCTGCATCGTTTAATATTTTCCCCATAGAATCCTTCAATATTGCAACTCGAGGCTTAAATCTTTTCTTTAGATCTTTAAGCTTGAGAAACGCCAAGTGTGCTCTTTCCTTTTGGTTTTCTAATCCCAGGTCCTTGCATATGTGCACAACCAAGCACCGCATCCCCGAATGGCACCAACTTGGACCTCCAGACTCCTGGGCATCAAACCATGCTACGCTCCTGGCCACACACTGCTGAGCATTGTGCCCCTGAGTAGCACAGAGCAGACTTCTGGACCACCAGACTGCATCCCACACCTCTCCCCAGCCCTACCAAGCACCGCACCCCTGAGTAGTACTGGCATGGACCCCCGGACCCCACCCTGTGCTGCCCCTCAGCCCCGCCCTATCAAGTGCTATGTCCCCAAGCAGCACCAGCACAGACCCCCCCCCCACATCCCACCCCACGCTGCCCCCGGCCCTGCCCCACCAAGCAGCACATCCCCAAGGGGCACCAGAGCGGAACCCCGGTACCTGCCCTGCTGAATGCTGCATCCCCAAGCAGGACCGATGCAGACCCCTGGGCCCCCAGGACCTGCCCTTCTGTGCTGCGCGCAGACCCCCCGCCCACCAGCCCCAGTTTGTGCTCCAAACCTGCTCCCTGTGCTGGACCTGCCCTCCTGTACCATAGCTGAGCAACCAGCCCTGTCACCTGGACAGGATGGTGAGAATTCTCATGCCCACAGATGAGCAATCAACAAAACACACCCTGCCCAAACATAACCAAATGAAATAAAAAGAAGGACGAAACAAACAAACCTACAATCAATAGATGAAGGAAATAATTCCTGAATGTCTCAGAGACAGCAGACAATTATCAAAACATATTTAAAAAACAGGACAGAATGGCTCCAGTGAGGGATCAAAAAAAACTATATATATATATATATATATATATATGACCCATCAATACACTGCCAACAAGAGACACACCAGAGAAACAAAGACATAAATATATTAAAAATGAAAAGATGGAAAAAATGTATCAAGCAGACAACCTTCCAGTAGAAGAAAAAGGCACTGGAATGACCTGATAGGGAATTCAAAAGTCTAATATTCAGGGCTACTCGAGAGATTAGGAAATAGAAGAAGGAAGACACAGAAAAAACTAAGGGAAAACACAGACAACGCAATGGAAGAATTCAGAAAAATAATACAAAAACAAAATGTCAAAATAAGTAGAAATCACACAAGAACAGCAATCAAACTCAAAATATAAACAACAAGATTTCAGAAATGGGCAATGCAATATAAGGTTTTAGGAAAAATTTTCAAACAATGGAAGACAGGATCAGCAAAACTAAAGACAAATCCTTAGATATTACTTTGAGGAAAAAAATCAAAGAATGAAGAAAATCTAAGAATTATGCGAGATGCAATCAAAAGCAAAAATTTGCATGTGATCGCAGTTCCAGGACAGGGGGAGAAAATGGAAAACAGACAGGATCATTGAAGTTTTGCTGACAGAAAACTTTCTTAATATCATGAAAGATAAAAACCTGACCATTCCAGAAACTCAATTAACCCCATGTAGGATAAACCCCTTCCAAACCAAACCCACTGCCATCGAGTCGATTCCAACTCATAGTGACCCTATAGAACAGAGCAGAACTGTCCCATAGAGTTTCCAAGGAGCGCCTGGTGGATTTGAACTGCTGACCTCTTGGTTAGCAGCCGTAGCACTTAACCACTACGCCACCAGGGTTTCCATCTGAAGAATAGACTTGACAAACTGAACACTAGTGACCAAAGACCAGACGAGTTGTGGAATGACATCAAGGACATCGTACATGAGGAAAGCAAGAGGTCATTGAAGACAGAAAAGAAAGAAAAGATCAAAATGGATATCAGAGGAGACTCTGAAACTTGCTATCGAACATCGAGCAGCTAAAGCAAAAGGAAGAATTCATGAAATAAAAGAACTGAACAGAAGATATCAAGGGGCATCTCAAGAAGACAAAGTAAAGTATTATAATGACATGTGCAAAGAGCTGGAGATAGAAAACCAAAAGGGAAGAACATGCTCGGCATTTCTCAAGCTGAAAGAACTGAAAAAAAAAATTCAAGCCTCAAGTAGCAACAGTGAATGATTCTACAGGGAAAATATTAAATGACACAGGAAGCATCAAAAGAAGATGGAAGGAATACACAGAGTCACTATACCAAAAAGAATTAGTCGATGTACAACCATTTCAAGAGGTGGCATGTGATCAGGAACTGATGGTACTGAAGGAAGAAGTCCAAGCTTCTCTGAAGGTCTTGGTGAAAAACAAGGCTCCAGGAATTGATGGAATATCAATTGAGATGTTTCAACAAACAGATGCAGCATTGGAGGTGCTCACTCATCTACACCAAGAAATACGGAAGACAGCTTCCTGGCCAACTGACTGGAACAGATCCATATTTATGCCTAGTCCTAAGAAAGGTGATCCAACCGGATATGGAAATTATAGAAGAATATCATTAATATCACACGCAAGCAAAATTTTGCTCAAGATCATTCAAAAACGGCTGCAGCAGTATATCAACAGGGAACTGCCAGAAATTCAGGCCATTTTCAGAAGAGGACGTGGAAGGGATATCATTGCTGATGTCAGATGGATCCTGGCTGAAAGCAGAGAATACCAGAAGGATGTTTACCTGTGTTTTATTGACTATGCAAAGGCATTCGACTATGTGGATCATAACAAATTATGGATAACACTGCAAAGAATGGGAATTCCAGAACACTTAACTGTGCTCATGAGGAACATTTACATAGATCAAGAGGCAGTTGTTCAGACAGAACAAGGGGATACTGACTGGTTTAAAGTCAGAAAATGTGTGCGCCAGGGTTATAGTTTTTCACCCTACCTATTCAAACTGTATGCTGAGCAAATAATCCGAGAAGCTGGACTATATGAAGAGGGACAGGGCATCAGGATTGTAGGAAGACTCATTAATAACCTGCGTTATGCAGATGACACAACCTTCCTTGCTGAAAGTGAAGAGGACTTGAAGCACTTACTAATGAAGATCAAGGACCACAGCCTTCAGTATGGATTACATCTCAACATAAAGAAAACAAAAATCCTCACAACTGGACCAATGAGCAACGTCATGATAAATGGAGAAAAGATTGAAGTTGTCAAGGATTTCATCTTACTTGGATCCACAATCAACAGCCACAGAAGCCGCAGTCAAGAAATCAAAAGACGCATTGCATTGGGCAAGTCTGCTACAGTGGGCCTCTTTAAATTGTTGAAGAGCAAAGATGTCACCTTGAAGACTAAGGTGCGCCTGACCCAAGCCATGGTATTTTCAATCACATCATATGCATGTGAAAGCTGGACAATGAATAAGGAAGACTGAAGAAGAATTGACGCCTCTGAATTGTGGTGTTGGTGAAGAATATTGAATATACCATGGACTGCCAGAAGAACGTACAAATCTGTCCTAGAAGAAGTATAACCAGGGTGCTTCTTAGAAGCAAGGATGGCAAGACTGCGTCTTACATATTTTGGACATGTTGTCAGCAGGGATCAGTCCCTGGAGAAGGACATCATGCTTGGCAGAGTACAGCGTCAGCAGAAAAGAGGAAGACCCTCAATGAGGTGGATTGACACAGTGGCTGCAGTGATGAGCTCAAGCATAACAACGAATGTAAGGATGGCTCAGGACAAGGTGGTGTTTCGTTCTGTTGTGCACAGGGTCACTATGGGTCGGAGCTGACTCCACGGAACCTGACAACAACAACAGGACAGACCCCAAAAGAAAGTCACCAAGATATATCATAATCAAACTCAACAATACCAAAGATAAAGAATCCTAAGGGCAGCTTGAGAAAAACAAAAAGTCACATACAAAGGGGAAACAATAAGACTAAACTCTGATTACTTAGCAGAAACCATGCAGGTAAGAAGGCAATAGAATGTCATATATAAAACCTTGAAAGAAAAAAAATTGCCAATCAAGAGTAATATATCCTGCAAATCTCTCGCTCAAGTATGATAGCAAAATTAGGACAGTTCCAGATAAACAGTAATTAAGGGAATATGTAAAAAACCAAACTTACAAGAATTATTAAAGGGAGTCCTTTGGTTTTTTTTTTTCTTTTTCTTTTTTGGTTAGAAAACAAACATCAGACAACAAAACAACCTGAATCAAAGACACAGGACAGCATCAACCAGATACCAACCTAGGAAATGAACTCTCGAGGATAAAACAAAACTAGAAGACTTTTAACAGGGAACCAGAGACATCAATCTGTAAATGACAACAATGTCAGAACAATAAAAGGGGAAATAAACAGTGTGGGTATAGAACTTTCAAACGAAAAGGAAGTCAAGGTGATATCAAGGAATAAAAGACTGATTCAAACTTAGAAAGATATGGGTTAATTTCAAGGTAACCACAAAGAATGTGAATGAACCTACTCATCAATATAAAAAAGGAAAACATAAAGTCTCAGTAAACACAAAATCTACAAAAAGAAAGAAACAAAAATTCACAAACCAAAGGAACTCAGCACAGGAAAATAAGAGGAATAAAGAACATGTCAGCACCACAAAAAAAAAAAAAAGGCATTACAAAATGACAGCAACATACTCACATCTATTAATAATAAAGGAAACCGTGGTGGCATAGCGGTTAAGTGCTACGGCTGCTAACCAATGGGTCGGCAGTTTGACTCCGCCAGGCGCTCCTTGGCAACTCTATGGGGCAGTTCTACTCTGTCCTATAGGGTTGCTATGAGTCAGAATCGACTCAACAGCACTGGGTCTGGTTTTTTTTTTTTTTATTAATAATCAAACTGAACTTAAATGTACCCATGAAGAGACAGAGGGTGACAGAATGGATTAAAAAAATATATAACTCATCAATATGCTGTCAACAAGAGACACACCTTAGAAACAAAGACATAAAGATATTAAAAATGAAAGGATGGAAAAAAATATATCAAGCAAACAGCAACCCAAAAAAGAACAGAAGTGGCAATACTAATCTCAGAGAAGACTTTAAGACAAAATCCACTGTAAAGTCAAGGAAGGAAATATATACTGATTAAAGGGACAATCCACCACGCGATGACATAACCATAATAAATGTCTCTGCACCCAATGACAGAGCTCCAAAATATATAAAACAAGCTCTAACAGCACTGAAAAGAGAAACTGACAGTTCCACAATAACAGCAGGAAACTTCAACACAACCAGTAAAAAACAGGAACATCTAGAAAGAAACTCAATGAAGATACAGAAGATCTAAACATCATAATCAATCAACTTGACCTCACAGACATATATAAAACCCTCCACAAAAAGCAGCAAAGTACACATTCTTTTCCAATGCAGAGGAAATGTTCTCTAGAACTGACCACATCTTATTATAAAATATGACCATATCATATTATAAAATAGCCCCTAGAAAAATAAAACGCTTGGGAATATAAATCTAACCAGGGACATAAAAGACCTACGTAAAGAAAACTACAAAGTACTACTGCAAGAAACCAAAAGAGACTTACACAAATGAAAAAACATACCATGCTCATGGATAGATAGACTAAACTTGGTGAAAACGTCAATTCTTCCCAAAGCAATCTATAAACACAATGCAATCCCAATCCAAACACCAACAGCATTCTTTAAAGAGATGGAAAAACTAATCATTAACTCTATATGGAAAAGAAAGAGGCCCCCGATAAGTAAAGCATTACTGAAGAAGAAGAATAAAGTAGGAGGCCTCACACTACCTGACCTAAGAACCTAGTATACAGCTACAGTAGTCAAAACAGCCTGATACTAGTACGACGACAGACACACTGACCAACGGAACAGAATCTAAAACTCAGATGTAAATCCAACCACCCACAGTCACTTGATCTTTGACAAAGACCCAAAGTCCATTAAATGGGGAAAAGACAGTCTTTTTAACAAATGGTGCTGACAAAACTAGATGTCCATCTGGAAAAAAATGAAAGAGGGCCCATACATCACACCATACACAAAACTAATTCAAAATGGTTCAAAGACCTAAATATAAAACCCAAAACTATAGAGATCCTGGAAGAAAAAACAGGATCAATGCTAGGGGCCTTAACATATGGCATAAATAGGATACAAACCATAACTAACAATATACAAATACCATAAGATAGATAACTGGGATATTGTAAAAATTAAACACTTAAGCTCATCAAAAGACCATCAAAAGAGTAAAAAGGGAACCTACAGAATGGGGAAAAAACATTGGCTATGACATATCCGGCAAAGGTCTGATCGCTAAAATCTATAGGAAAATCCAATACCTCTACAACAAAAAGACAAATAATCCAATTAAAAAATGGGCAAAGGATATGAAGAGACACTTCACCAATGAAGACATTCAGGCAGCTAATGAGGAAGTGTTCCCCATCACTAGCCATTAGAAAAATGCAAATCAAAACTACAATGAAATACCATCTCACCCCAACAGTACTGGTATTAATCAAAAAAACAGAAAATAACAAATGATGGAGAGGCTGTGGGGAGACTGGAACTCTTACGCTGCTGATGGGAATGCAAAATGGTACAACCATTTTGGAAAACAATATGGTGCTTCCTTAAAAAGTTAGAAATAGGAATACCATACAATACAGCAAATCCACTCCTCGGAATATATCCTAGAGGAATAAGAGCTGTCACAAGAATAGACATGCACACCCATGTTCACTGCAGCATTATTCACAAAAGCAAAAAGAAAAAACCTAAGTGCCCATCAACAGATGAATGGATAAACAAACCATGGTACATACACATAATGGAATACTACGCAATGATAAAGAACAATGATGAATCTGTGAAACATCTCACAACATGGATGAATCCGGAGGGCATTATGCTGACTGAAAAGCCAATCACAAAAGGACAAATACTGTATAAGACCACTATTTAAAAAAACCCAAGAAAAGATTTACATAGGGAAAGAAACAATCTTTGATGGTTACAAGGGAGGTGAGGGGCGGGGAACGAAAAACACTAACTAGACAATAGATAAGTGATAATTTTGGTGAAGTGTAAGACAGTACACAACACTGGGAAAGTCAGCACAACTTGACCAAGACAAAGTCATAGAAGCTTCACAGACACATCCAAATTCCCTGAGGGACTGAGTTATTAGGCTAAGGGCTGGGGAACATGGCCTTGGGGGACATCTATATCAACTGGCATAACATAGTTTATAAAGAAAATGTTCTACATCCTATTTTGGTGAGTGGCTTCTGGGGTCTTAAAGCCTCGGGAGTGGCCATCTAAGATACGTCTACTGGTCTCACCCCATCTGGAACAAGGGAGAATGAAGAAAACCAAGGACACAGGGGAAAGGTTAGTCCAAAGGACTAATGTACCACAACTACCACAGCCTCCACCAGACTGAGTCCAGTACAACTAGATGGAGCCCGGCTACCACCACTGACTGCTCTGACAGGGATCACAATAGAGGGTCCTGGACAGAGCTGAAGAAAAATGTAGAACAAAATTCTAACTCACAAAAAAGACCATATTTACTGGTCTGACAGAGACTGGGAAAACCCCAAGGTATGGCCCCCAGACACCCTTTTAACTCAGTGCTGAAGTCATTCTTGAGGTTCATCCTTCAGCCAAAGATTAGGCAGACCTATAAAACAAACAATAACACGTAGTTCAACCATGTACATGAGACTAAATGGGCACACCAGCCCAGGGGCAAGGATAAGAAGGCAGGAGGGGACAGGAAAGCTGGGCGAACAGCAATAGGGAACTCAAGGTCGAGAAGGGGGAGTGTTGACACATCACAGGGTTGGCAACCAATGTCGCAAAACAATATGTGTATTAACTTTTTTAATGAGAAACTAATTTGCTCTGTAAACTTTCACCTAAAACACAATTAAAAATAAAAAAACCTAAACATGTTATTAGGCCAATTAACCAGGATGTCCCATGAAACCATGACTCTAAACCTCCAAACCAAGAAACCAAATCCCATGTGGTTTTTGGTTGTACATAAGCAGCCTCAGCAACTACTCTTTGTTGTTGTTAATATATCCATCACACAACTTTTGCCAATTCAACTTTTTACAGGTGTACCACTTATTGACAGCAATTACAATAATCAGCCATGCAACACCACCCTTAATCAACATATTTCCATCACCATCAGAGGCAATGGACAAATTCCTAGGAACATATAACGCACTACATTGACTGGAGTAGAAATGGAAAATCTCAACAGACACATAACAAGTGAAGAGACTGAACTGGTAATCAAAAACCTCCCAACAAAGAAAAGTCCTGGACCAGATGGTTTCACTGAGGAATTCTATGAAACATTTATAGAAGTGACTCCAATTTTACTTAAACTTTTCTTAAAAATTTAAGAGGGAGGAATACTTACTAACAGGGTCACTATGAATCAGAATCAACTCGACTGCAAACAACAATAACAACATACTATGAGGCTAGCAGAATGGGAACTCCAGAACACTTAATTGTGCTCATGAGGAACCTTTACATAGATCAAGAGGCAGTTGTTCGGATAGAACAAGGGGATACTGATTGGTTTAACGTCAGGAAAGGTGTGCACCAGGGTTGTATTCTTTCACCAAACCTATTTAATCTGTATGCTGAACAAATAATACAAGAAGCTGGACTATATGAAGAAGAATGGGGCATCAAGACTGGAGGAAGACTCATTAACAACCTGCGTTACGCAGATGACACAACCTTGCTTGCTGAAAGTGAAGAGGACTTGAAGCACTTACTAATGAAGATCAAAGACCACAGCCTTCAGTATGGATTCCACCTCAACATAAAGAAAACAAAAATCCTCACAACTGGACCAATGAGCAACATCATGATAAATGGAGAAAAGATTGAAGTTGTCAAGGATTTCATTTTACTTGGATCCACAATCAACAGCCATAGAAGCAGCAGTCGAGAAATCAAAAGACACATTGCATTGGGTAAATTTGCTGCAAAGGACCTCTTCAAAGTGTTGAAGAGCAAAGATGTCACCCTGAAGACTACGGTGCGCCTGACCCAAGCCATCGTATTTTCAATCGCATCACATGCATGTGAAAGCTGGACAATGAATAAGGAAGACCGAAGAAGAAATGATATCTTTGAATTGCAGTGTTGGCGAAGAATATTGAATATACCATGGACTGCCAAAAGAACGAACAGATCTGTCTTAGAAGAAGTACAACCAGAATGCTCCTTAGAGGCAAGGATGGCAAGACTGCGTCTTACATGCTTTGGACATGTTGTCAGGAGGGATCAGTCCCTGGAGAAGGACATCATGCTTGGCAGAGTACAGGGCCAGCAGAAAAGAGGAAGACCCTCAATGAGGTGGATTGACACAGTGGCTGCAACAATGAGCTCAAGCATAACAACGATTATAAGGTTGGTGCAGGACCGGGCAGTGTTTCGTTCTGTTGTGCACAGGGTTGCTATGAGTCAGAACCTACTCGACGGCACCTACCAACAACAACATGAGACTAGTATTACTCTGATATCAAATCTAGACAAGACACCACAAGAAAACTATAGATCAATCTCCCTTATGAATATAGATACCAAAGTTCTCAACACAATATCAGCAACCCAAATCCAAAAGCATATTAAAATATACCATTATTGATGGGATTTATTCCAGGACTGGAAGGGTGGTTCAACATTATAAAATTAATCAATGTAATACATCACATTAATAGAACAAAGGAAAAGAACTACGTGATCATTTCAATTGATGCAGAAATGGCATTTGACAAAATCTAACACCTTTCATAATAAAAACACTCAACGAGCTAGGAATAGAAGGGGAGTTCCTCAATAGGATAAAGGACACTTACGAAAAACCTACAGCCAACATCATACTCAATGGAGAAAGACTGAGAGCTTTCCCCTTAAGATCAGAAACAAGACAAGTGTGCTCACTGTCACCACTGCCATTCAACATTGTTCTGGACGTTCTAGTCAGGACAATTAGGCAAGAAAAAGAAATAGAAGGTATAGAAATCAGGAAGGAGGAAATAAAACTATCCTTTTTTGCAGATGATATGATCCTCTATATAGAAAACCTCAAAGATTCCACAAGAAAGTTATTAGAGCTAATAAATGAATTTAGCAAAGTGACAGGGTACAAAGTCAACACACAATAATCAGTTGGGTTTCTATACATCAGAAATGAGCGTGCTGAAAAGAAAATTAAGGAAATAATTCCACTCACAATAGCATCTAAAAGAATAAAGTACTTAGGAATAAATTTAAGCAGGAAGGTGAAAGACCTGTACACAAAACTACAAAACATTACTAAAAGAAATTAAACTCACTGCCACTGAGTCAATTCTGACTCATAGTGACCCTGTAGGACAGTACAACTGCCCCATAGGGTTTCCAAGGCTGTAAATCTTTACGGAAGCAGGCTGCAATATCTTTCTCCCACAGAGTGGCCGGTGGGTTCAAACCATCCCATCTTTTGATTAGCAACCAAGCGCTGTAACCACTGCACCACCAGGGCTCCAAAAGAAATTAAGGAAGACCTAAATACATGGTGGCACAGTGGTTAAGTATAAGTATGTCCCAAATGGAGCCCTGGTGGTATAGTAGTTAAGAGCTTGAGTGTTAACCAAAAGGTCAGCAGCTCAAATACACCAGCCGCTCCTTGGAAACCGTATGGTACAGTTCTACTCTGTCCTATAGGGTCGCTATAAGTCAGAATTGACTCGACAGCAATGGGTTTGGTTTTGGTTAAATACATGGAAGGACATTCCATGTTCATGACTGGAAGGCTTCATATTGTTAAGATGTCAATCCTACCCCAAAAAAAAGCTATCTATAAATTCAAAGCAATCTCCATCAAAATTACAACACCCTTCTTTGCAGAAGTGGAAGAGCCAATCCTTAAATTTATATAGAATGTCAAGGGGCCCTCAATAGCCAAAGCAATCTTGAAAAAGATTAAAGTAGGAGGACTCACTTTCTGAATTCAAACCATACTATAATATACAGTAATCAAAAAAGCCTGGTACTGATGTAATGACAGACATACGGACCAATGAAATAGGACAGCAATTATAAAAAAATAAAAACAGAAAATAACAAGTGTTGACAAGGATATGGAGAAGTTGGAACCCTCGTACACTGCTGGTGGGAATGTAAACTGATACAGCCACTGTGGAAAACAGTTTGATAGTTTCTTGAAAAGTTAAACAGAATTACCATTGTTATTGTTATTGTTAGGTACCATTAAGTTGGTTCAGACTCATAGCGACCCTGTGAACAAAACAACGCCCAGTCCTGTACCATCCTCACAATCATTGCTATGTTTGAGCCCACTGTTGCAGCCACTATGTCAATCCATCTCACTGAGGGTTTTCCTCTTTTTTGCTAACTTTCTACTTTACCAAGCATGATGTCCTTCTCCAGGGACTGGTCACTCCTGATAATATGTCCAAAGTACATGAGATGAAGTCTCACAATCCTCCCTTCTAAGGAGCATTCAGGTTGCATTTTTTCCAAGGCAGATTTTTTCGTTCTTCTGACAGTCCATGGTATATTCAATATTCTTTGCCAACACCATGATTCAAAGAATTACCATATTACCCAGCAATTTCATACCTAGGTATATACCCAAAATAACTGAAAACAGTATACAAACAAATATTTGTACCTGAATATTCACAGCAGAACTATTCACAATAGCCAAAAGATGAATAGATAAATGTCATATATGCATACAATGAAATAATCTTGTTTTAATGTTAGAATGAAATATTGTTACACTGATCCCAAAGGATTAAGTATAACAATGAAATATTACCATAAAAGAGAATGAAATACTGACACATACTACAATGTAGATAAACCTTAATAACATTATGCTAGCCTGAAGGAAGCCAAACACAAAGGTCACAGGTTGTGTGATTCCATTTGTTTGCAACAGCCAGAATAGGTAGGTGACTCCATAAAGACAGAAAGCAGCTACTAGTTGCCACAGGTTGTGGGTAGGGGAGCAAGGGGAGTGACTGCTTAATGCGTATGGGGTTTCCTTTTGTGGTGATGAAAATACCTTGGAACTAGATAGAAGTGATGTTGCACAACATAATACCTTTACAAAATGCTACTGAATTGTATACTTCAAAATGGTCACGAGTTAATTTTACGTTATATGAATTTTACCTCAATAAAAAAAATACATATGGGAAGGCGGAGCCAAGATGGCAGACTAGGCAGACGCTACCTCGGAGCCCTCTTACAACAAAGACACAGAAAAACAAGTGAATCGATCACATACATAACAATCTATGAACCCTGAACAACAAACACAGATTTAGAGACGGAGAACGAACTAATACGGGGAAGCAGCGATTGTTTTCAGAGCCTGGAGCCAGCGTACCAGTCAGGTACGGCACAAGCACAGAGAGCTGCTCCACCCCCCTGAACTAACCCCAGGAGGGGGACCAGCCGGTTCTGCGGGTGGCGTGGGACACAACCGGTAGAAGAAGTCTCCGGGAGGCAGTGACTGGTCTTCGAACGGGGAGAGCAGCGTCCCAGCCGGGAAACCGTCCCGCCGGGATTTGGACTGGACGCAGCGGATTTTCTGGAAAAACTAGTTTCCCAGTGATGGCTCGGAGACAATAATCCATATCAAACTACTTAAAGAAGCAGACCATGACAGCTTCTACAACCCCCCAAACAAAAGAATCAAAATCTTTCCCAAATGAAGATACAATCCTGGAATTATCAGATACAGAATATAAAAAACTAATTTACAGAATGCTTCAATACATCACAAATGAAATTAGGCTAACTGCAGAAAAAGCCAAGGAACACACTGATAAAACTGTTGAAGAACTCAAAAAGATTATTCAAGAACATAGTGGAAAAATTAATAAGTTGCAAGAATCCATAGAGAGACAGCATGTAGAAATCCAAAAGATTAACAATAAAATTGCAGAATTAGACAACACAATAGGAAGTCAGAGGAGCAGACTCAAGCAATTAGAATGCAGACTGGGACATCTGGAGGACCAGGGAATCAACACCAACATAGCTGAAAAAAAATCAGATAAAAGAATTTAAAAAAATGAAGAAACCCTAAGAATTATGTGGGACTCCATCAAGAAGGATAACCTGCGGGTGATTGGAGTCCCAGAACAGGGAGGGGGGACAGAAAACACAGAGAAAATAGTTGAAGAACTTCTGACAGAAAACTTCCCTGACATCATGAAAGACGAAAGGATATCTATCCAAGATGCTCATCGAACCCCATTTAAGATTGATCCAAAAAGAAAAACACCAAGACATATTATCATCAAACTCACCAAAACCAAAGATAAACAGAAAATTTTAAAAGCAGCCAGGGAGAAAAGAAAGGTTTCCTTCAAGGGAGAATCAATAAGAATAAGTTCAGACTACTCAGCAGAAACCATGCAGGCAAGAAGGGAATGGGACGACATATACAGAACACTGAAGGAGAAAAACTGCCAGCCAAGGATCATATATGGAGCAAAACTCTCTCTGAAATATGAAGGAGAAATTAAGATATTTACAGATAAACACAAGTTTAGAAAATTTGCAAAAACCAAAGCAAAGCTACAAGAAATACTCCAGGATATTGTTTGGTCAGAGAACCAATAATATCAGATATCAGCACAACACAAGGTCACAAAACAGAACATCCTGATATCAACTCAAATAGGGAAATCACAAAAACAAACAAATTAAGATTAATTTAAAAAAATACACATAACAGGGAATCATGGAAGTCAATAGGTAAAAGATCAAAATAATCAAAAAGAGGGACTAAATACAGGAGGCATTGAACTGCCATGTGGAGAGTGATACAAGGCGATATAGAACAATACAAGTTAGGTTTTTACTTAGAAAAATAGGGGTAAATAATAAGGTAACCACAAAAAGGTATAACAACTCCATAACTCAAGATAAAAGCCAAGAAAAACGTAACGACTCAACTAACATAAAGTCAAGCACTATGAAAATGAGGATCTCACAATTTACTAAGAAAAATGCCTCAGCACAAAAAAGTATGTGGAAAAATGAAATTGTCAACAACACACATAAAAAGGCATCAAAATGACAGCACTAAAAACTTATTTACCTATAATTACGCTGAATGTAAATGGACTAAATGCACCAATAAAGAGACACAGAGTCACAGACTGGATAAAGAAACACGATCCATCCATATGCTGCCTACAAGAGACACACCTTAGACTTAGAGACACAAACAAACTAAAACTCAAAGGATGGAAAAAAATATATCAAGCAAACTACAAGCAAAAAAGAAGAGTAGCAATATTAATTTCTGACAAAATAGACTTTAGACTTAAATCCGCCACAAAGGATAAAAAAGGACACTACATAATGATAAAAGTGACAATTGCCCAGGAAGATGTAACCATATTAAATATTTATGCACCCAATGACAGGGCTGCAAGATACATAAATCAAATTTTAACAGAATTGAAAAGTGAGATAGATACCTCCACAATTATAGTAGGAGACTTCAACACACCACTTTCGGAGAAGGACAGGACATCCAGTAAGAAGCTCAATAGAGACAGGGAAGATCTAATTACAACAATCAACCAACTTGACCTCATTGACTTATACAGAACTCTCCACCCAACTGCTGCAAAATATACTTTTTTTTCTAGCACACATGGAACATTCTCTAGAATAGACCACATATTAGGTCATAAAACAAACCTTTGCAGAGTCCAAAACATCGAAATATTACAAAGCATCTTCTCAGACCACAAGGCAATAAAACTAGAGATCAGTAACAGAAAAACTAGGGAAAAGAAATCAAATACTTGGAAACTGAACAATACCCTCCTGAAAAAAGACTGGGTTATAGAAGACATCAAGGAGGGAATAAGGAAATTCTTAGAAAGCAACGAGAATGAAAATACTTCCTATCAAAACCTCTGGGACACAGCAAAAGCAGTGCTCAGAGGCCAATTTATATCGATAAATGCACACATACAAAAAGAAGAAAGAGCCAAAATCAGAGAACTGTCCCTACAACTTGAACAAATAGAAACTGAGCAACAAAAGAATCCATCAGGCATCAGAAGAAAACAAAGAATAAAAATTAGAGCTGAACTAAATGAATTAGAGAACAGGAAAACAATCGAAAGAATTAACAAAGCCAAAAGCTGGTTCTTTGAAAAAATTAACAAAATTGATAAACCATTGGCTAGACTGACTAAAGAAATACAGGAAAGGAAACAAATAACCCGAATAAGAAACGAGGAGGACCACATCACAACAGAACCAAATGAAATCAAAAGAATCATTTCAGATTATTATGAAAAATTGTACTCTAACAAATTTGAAAACCTAGAAGAAATGGATGAATTCCTGGAAAAACACTACCTACCTAAACTAACACATTCAGAAGTAGAACAACTAAATAGACCCATAACAAAAAAGAGATTGAAACGATAATCAAAAAACTCCCAACAAAAAAAAGCCCTGGCCCGGACGGCTTCCCTGCAGAGTTCTACAAAACTTTCAGAGAAGAGTTAACACCACTACTACTAAAGGTATTCCAAAGCATAGAAAATGACGGAATACTACCCAACTCATTCTATGAAGCCACCATCTCCCTGATACCAAAACCAGGTAAAGACATTACAAAAAAAGAAAATTATAGACCTATATCCCTCATGAACATAGATGCAAAAATCCTCAACAAAATTCTAGCCAATAGAATCCAACAACACATCAAAAAAATAATTCACCCTGATCAAGCGGGATTTATACCACGTATGCAAGGCTGGTTTAATATCAGAAAAACCATTAATGTAATCCATCACATAAATAAAACAAAAGACAAAAACCACATGATCTTATCCATTGATGCAGAAAAGGCATTTGACAAAGTCCAACACCCATTTATGATAAAAACTCTTACCAAAATAGGAATTGAAGGAAAATTCCTCAACATAATAAAGGGCATCTATGCAAAGCCAACAGCCAATATCACTCTAAATGGAGAGAACCTGAAAGCATTTCCCTTGAGAACGGGAACCAGACAAGGATGCCCTTTATCACCGCTCTTATTCAACATCGTGCTGGAAGTTCTAGCCAGGGCAATTAGGCTAGACAAAGAAATAAAAGGTATCCGGATTGGCAAGGAAGAAGTAAAGTTATCACTATTTGCAGATGACATGATTATATATACAGAAAACCCTAAGGAATCCTCCAGAAAACTACTGAAACTAAGAGAAGAGTTTGGCAGAGTCTCAGGTTATAAAATAAACATACAAAAATCACTTGGATTCCTCTACATCAACAAAAAGAACATCGAAGAGGAAATAACCAAATCAATACCATTCACAGTAGCCCCCAACAAGATAAGATACTTAGGAATAAATCTTACCAAGGATGTAAAAGACTTATACAAAGAAAACTACAAAGCTCTACTACAAGAAATTCAAAAGGACATACTTAAGTGGAAAAACATACCTTGCTCATGGATAGGAAGACTTAACATAGTAAAAATGTCTATTCTACCAAAAGCCATCTATACGTTTAACGCACTTCCGATCCAAATTCCAATGTCATATTTTAAGGGGATAGAGAAACAAATCACCAATTTCATATGGAAGGGAAAGAAGCCCCGCATAAGCAAAGCACTACTGAAGAAGAAGAAGAAAGTGGGAGGCCTCACTTTACCTGATTTCAGAACCTATTATACAGCCACAGTAGTCAAACAGCCTGGTACTGGTACAACAACAGGCACATAGACCAATGGAACAGAATTGAGAACCCAGACATAGATCCATCCACGTATGAGCAGCTGATACTTGACAAAGGACCAGTGTCAATTAATTGGGGAAAAGAAAGCCTTTTTAACAAATGGTGCTGGCATAACTGGATATACATTTGCAAAAAAATGAAACAGGACCCATACCTTACACCATGCACAAAAACTAACTCCAAGTGGATCAAAGACCTAAACATAAAGACTAAAACGATAAAGATCATGGAAGAAAAAATTGGGACAACCCTAGGAGCCCTAACACAAGGCATAAACAGAATACAAAACATTACCAAAAATGATGAAGAGAAACCCGATAACTGGGAGCTCCTAAAAATCAAACACCTATGCTCATCTAAAGACTTCGCCAAAAGAGTAAAAAGACCACCTACAGACTGGGAAAGAATTTTCAGCTATGACATCTCTGACCAGCACCTGATCTCTAAAATCTACATGATTCTGTCAAAACTCAACCACAAAAAGACAAACAACCCAATCAAAAAGTGGGCAAAGGATATGAACACACATTTCACTAAAGAAGATATTCAGGCAGCCAACAGATACATGAGAAAATGCTCACGATCATTAGCCATTAGAGAAATGCAAATTAAAACTACGATGAGATTCCATCTCACTCCAACAAGGCTGGCATTAATCCAAAAAACACAAAATAATAAATGTTGGAGAGGCTGTGGAGAGGTTGGAACTCTTATACACTGCTGGTGGGAATGTAAAATGGTACAACCACTTTGGAAATCTATCTGGCGTTATCTTAAACAGTTAGAAATAGAACTACCATACAACCCAGAAATCCCACTCCTCGGAATATACCCTAGAGATACAAGAGCCTTCATACAAACAGATATATGCACACCCATGTTTACTGCAGCTGTGTTTACAATAGCAAAAAGTTGGAAGCAACCAAGGTGTCCATCAACGGATGAATGGGTAAATAAATTGTGGTATATTCACACAATGGAATACTACGCATCGATAAAGAACAGTGACGAATCTGTGAAACATTTCATAACATGGAGGACCCTGGAAGGCATTATGCTGAGCGAAATTAGTCAGAAGCAAAAGGACAAATATTGTATAAGACCACTATTATAAGATCTTGAGTAATAGTAAACCTGAGAAGAACACATACTTTTGTGGTTACGAGGGGGGAGGGGGGGAGGGAGGAGGGGGGGAGAGGGGTTTTTATTGATTAATCAGTAGATAAGAAATGCTTTGGGTGAGGGGAAAGACAACACTCAATACATAGAAGGTCAGCTCAATTGGACTGGACCAAAAGCAGAGAAGTTTCCGGGATAAAAGGCCAGCGGAGCAAGGGCGGGGGTCTGGGGAACATGGTTTGCGGGGACTTCTAAGTCAATTGGCAAAATAATTCTATTATGAAATCATTCTGCATCCCACTTTGAAATGTGGCGTCTGGAGTCTTAAATGCTAACAAGCGGCCATCTAAGATGCATCAATTGGTCTCAACCCACCTGGAGCAAAGGAAAATGAAGAACACCAAGGCCATAGGACAACTAAGAGCCCAAGAGACAGAAAGGGCCACATGAACCAGAGACCTACATCATCCTGAGACCAGAAGAACTAGTTGGTGCCCGGCCACAATCGATGACTGCCCTGACAGGGAGCACAGCAGAGGACCCCTGAGGGAGCAGGATATCAGTGGGATACAGACCCCAAATTCTCATAAAAAGACCAAACTTAATGGTCTGACTGTGACTAGAGGAATCCCGGCGGTCATGGTCCCCAGACCTTCTGTCGGCACAGGACAGGAACCACCCCCGAAGACAACTCATCAGACATGAAAGGGACTGGTCAGTGGGTGGGAGAGAGAAGCTGATGAAGAGTGAGCTAATTATATCAGGTGGACACTCGAGATTGTGTGGGCAACTCTTGTCTGGAGGGGGGATGGGAGGATAGAGAGAGAGAGAAGCCGGCAAAATTGTCACGAAAGGAGAGACTGAAAGGGCTGATTCAATAGGGGGAGAGCAAGTGGGAGTAGGGAGTGAGATGTATGTAAACTTATATGTGACAGACTGATTGGATTTGTAAACGTTCACTTGAAGCTTAATAAAAGTTAATAAAAAAAAATACATATGTATACACATATGTATATATTTAATAAATATTCATTAAATCAATAACATTAAAAAATTGTACAAAATTAAACACATACAAGTAAAACTGGATAAATCTGAATAAGATGGGTGGATTGTATCAATTTTAGTATCCTGGTTGTGATCTGGTACTACAATTTTGCAACATGCCATCATTGGGGTAAACATGATAAAGGGTACAGGGGGTCTCTTTATATAATTACTTACAACTGCATTTGAATTCCCAATTATCTCAATAAAAATTTTCATTTAAGAAGGACTTTATTTGGGAGTGATTCCTAAGAGCACTGGGAGGAGAGTGGGGAAGTAGGGAAATTACTAACCTCACTACCTCTGTGGGGTACCATGTTGAATTTGTCATTGCTATTTTTTTGTTGTTGTTGTTAGCGGTTGACTCAAGGTGACCCCATGGTTGTTACAGAGGGTTTTTTTGGCTGTAATCTTTATGGAAGCAGTTCACCAGGCCTTTCTTCTGTGGAGCCGCTGGGTGGGTTCAAACAGACAACCTTTAGATTAGCAGTGGATCGCAAGCTGCTTGCACTACCCAAGTTCCTCCTCACAGTTCTGGGTCGTAATCCTATGGCAGAGATGGAGGGCTAAGGCAGAGCAGGCTTCTGAGGCTTTGTGGAAAGTCATCATGTCCAAGATGCACATACTGGCTATGTAAGCTCACTGGAGCACCCTGAAGTGATAAAACCTGAGGCATATGCAGGGCACCAACAAGGCCTACTGTAGAAACTTTTGAGAAAACTCTTCTGGCTAATTTCCATGTCCCAAATTGCCAACACCTTTATCCAGTGAAGCCTGATGGAGCAGACAGAAAAAAAAAGATTTTTTTTAAATCTATGGAATCAGTCATTACCAAGTAATCCATTTATCCTCATAAAGTTACCAAGTAATCCGTTTATCCTCATAAAGTATCACACTGAAGAACCTCTGCAGGTATTCATATATGCATGCATGAATAGACAGAGAGCTGGTCGCATTTTACCAATTTGTGGCTCCTCTGGAAAATAACTTTTTAGTCACTTATTTCTTTCAATCCTATCCTTCCTTTTAAGTGTCTATTTTTCATTGTTGTTAGTTACCGTCAGGTCAGCTCCAACTCGCGGTGACCCTATCTATGTACAACAGAACAAAACACTGCCTGGTCCTGTGCCATCTTCACCATCACTGCTATGCCTGAGTCCATTGTTGTAGTCACTGTGTATTTTGAGTGTCTTTCAATCTAGGGGGCTCATCTGCCAGCACTATATCAGACAACATTGTGTTGGGACCCATAGGGTTTTTCAGGGGCTAATTTTCAGAAAAAGATTGATAGTCCTTTCTAGTATGTCTTAGTTTGGAAGCTCTGCTGAAATCTGTCCACCATAGGTAAGTCTGCTGGTATTTCAAATACCAGCAGCATAGCTTCCACTATCATGGCAACACACAAGCCACAACAGTATGACAGACAGACAGGTACCGGCTATTTTTCATTAGTACCCTAGGTTGAACCTTGAACCACCATAGCAGACTACCTGTATGTTATTGTACTCAGCAAAACTAACGGAAGGTTTGTAAGGAATAGATCAAAAGCAGATTAAATCTTGTTTAAAAATGTTAATGTATGCTGTTATTCCAATGCCAAATTTACCTCCTCCAAGCGTTCTCTGTAATTTCAAATGTTACTTCAACACAAATAACTTCATGGCCCACCATGGAAATCCAAGGAGAATTTATTTTAAAGCATACACACTGAATACTATTAGGAGACAAAGGCACTAAGGGATTCACATTTTTCTGCAAAATTTTATCAAATACAAGTCAAAAGTCACCGGGAATCAGGCCCGAAACTGGTATTTTCTTGCCATTTCAATAGAGGCTGATTTTTTTTAAGAAAATGAGTTTTACTGCAACTTTCTTTTATAGACTTGAACTCAATTGTGTTTTACTCTCTCCAAAAGAAGCAGTGTTTCAGATATAATTTTTACTTTCCAGAATTATTTTTCTAAATAACCCAGGCACTGTGAAGGTACAAAATGTAATCATTTGCTACCATCTAGTGGAGCTACTAATCTTTGCACAGAAATATTTTTTGCTTCAACACAGTTCTATTACTTCATTACCTTCATCTGATTCTTCTTAGATACATGAATTTGTGGTTGAAAAAATAAACCCTCTTGGTTGATATTTAATCCAAAATTCTTAATATGTTCCAAAGGATCAAGTGTAAGATGCAAGGAAGAAAGAGGAGGAAAAGGCTGCTGAAGACATACCACTGCACTTTTTTTTCCCATTTAAATAAGATAAAAGCTATTCTGATGGCCAACCATAAACTGATCAGAGGGAAGGGTCACAGGTCATACTTGACCTAAATTTAAGCTCAGAAGACTTGGTTCTCATGCAAATTGGCATTGTATCCTCATCTCCAGCTTGGCTCCTATTTTACATAATCTGTCATTCTATTCGTCAGACTTTTCCTCTAGTGTGCTATGTCAAACAGAACATGTGAAATATGTCTGGTCTTATTAATCACATTCTTCTTGAACATGGCAAAGGAGGCCTGGTGAAACATGAGAACTGAGAAACCAAATTATGAATGCGCCCAACATGAGTGGACAAATATGAACCGAACATTTTCTAGGTTCCACAGCATTGATTATGTTGGTTTGGCTACATGAAAGCTATCCCAGGGTATAGTGGCCATTGTTGGGGTCCCACCCTATGCTTTAGGCACTCACAGTCACACAGATGAGCCTCCTACCTAAACAAAAGGCTTTCTCAGATAAGGTTTCTAACCCTGAGGGAGTAAACATTGTAACAGAAGAATATTCAAGGGAGAGAGGTATGTATTTATTGTGAAATGAGCATTTAGTAATATTTACGGTACCAGATTTATCTCTCCAGTCACCATGGCTCCTTTGAGTTTGGCTGCAGAATATTATGTGGCATTCACCCCATCATGGGAGTCAGGCCAAGGTTTGTACTGTTAACACAAACCTCCAGACAGGGACATTTTTCACAAAGATTTTTTACATTCCAATACTACAATATCTCCTCTTGGGTCCCCCGCCATGTTAATTCTCCCATCATCAGGAAACACTCATACAAAAACAGCAAGAGATGTCCCTGGTGCCCATCTTAACCAGAGCCCTATCTATCCCCTTTGACGTTCTGCAATAAACAGCACCTCTAAATAGCTCTGAACTTATACTACCCTCAAGCAGATGAAGTTTACAAACCCATAAAAATCACTGGGATATTTAAAGTTACTAGTAGAGGAGAGCAGAAACAACAAAAGGAACCACAAGAAAGCCATCGCTGCAATATGATAACCCCTAAGAATTGTCTTCTGAGGACATGATGTCAGCTAATAGAGAAGGGGAAATCTCCAATAATTCTCTTATCTACTCCAAATTTTGTTATACTATTCATCATGGATTGAATTGTGTCCCCTCAAAATATCTGACAACTTGGCTAGGTCATGATTCCCAGTATTGTATGATTGTCTACCATTTTGTCATCTGATGTGATTTCCCTATGTGTTGTAAATCCTATCACTATGATGTAATGAGATGAATTACTGGCAGTTATATTGATGAGATCTACAAAATTACAGTGTCTTAAACCAATCTCTCTTGAGGTATAAAAGAGAGAAGTGAGCAGAGAGACACGAGGACCTCATACCACCAACAAAGCAGCACCAGGAGCAGAGCACGTCCTTTGGACCTGAGGTTCCTGCGCTGAGATGCTCTCAGACCAAGGGAAGACTGATGACAAGGACCTTCCTCCAGAGTTGACAGAGAGAGAAAGCCTTTGCCTAGAGCCGGCTCCCTGGATTTGGACTTCTGGCCTACTTGACCATGAGAGAATAAACTTCTCTTTGTTAAAGTCATCCACTTGTGGTATTTCTGTTATAGCAGCACTAGATAACTAAGACACTATTAAACCTCTATATGATGAATAGTAAAGTTACCTGTGAAAGAGATGGCAAGTTATTGATCAATATTCATACTCCCCTGAACAAATGGCCAGGCCCTCCCCAAATACTACAGAACCTAGCCTCCCCTATAGTGTGCCCTTTACCCCTTGTCCCTCTTTCTAGGGGCTATACATGGTAGTAAGCAATCCCTAACCATATGAAGGAAGGCAACAGGCTAAAATGGCAGACTAACAAGATAGGAGCCTGGGTCCCCAACATTATGGGAACCCCAACTCCAACCCTGGAGTTTCCACCCACGATTTTACGTAAGAAATAAATATCTTATTTGTGTAAGTTAGAGGAGAGAGCCAGAAGCAAAAGGGAGAGTTCAGGGAGGAAATATGGATGTAAATAACATTTTCACACTTGTGAAATTTGGCAAAGAAGGGAAAAGAGAACAGAGGAGTTTAAAGACAGCTCTTTGGAGAAAACTGAAACATAGAGGGTTGGAGGAGAAAGACAAACCAAAGAGGAAACAGTGAGAGCAAGAGGATGAAAACATAGAAGTCATGGGGGCAGAAAAACCATCCATTATATTGAAGAGGAGAAAGCCTGAGTGAGAATGGACCTGTGAATCTGTCCAGCTGTGAGATGTCAATATAATCATTCTCTGCAATGATCACTATGCCTTTTTCCAACCCTGCCCTTGTCTTACCCATACAATATGCTCAGACTCATCCCTATGTATCTCCTGTTTCTTCCTTACATACCTTGCACCACCCAGGACATCTTCCACACCCAGAAATGTTGGCCACCCCAGGAACCCATTAAAAATTGTCACCTTACACTTCACTAAAGAAGACATTCAGGTAGCTAACAGATATATGAGGAAATGTTCACGATCATTAGCCATTAGAGAAATGCAGACCAAAACTACAATGAGATTTCATCTCACTCCAACAAGGCTGGCATTAATCCAAAACACACAAAAGAATAAATGTTGCAGAGGCTATGGAGAGGCTGGAACATTTCTACACTGCTGGTGGGAATGTCAAATGGTACAACCACTTTGGAAATTGATTTGGCGCTTCCTTAAAAAGCTAGAAATAGAACTACCATATGATCCAGCAATCCCACTCCTTGGAATATATCCTAGAGAAATAAGAGCCTTTACACGAACAGATATATGCACACCCATGTTTATTGCAGCACTGTTTACAGTAGCAAAAAGATGGAAGTAACCCAGCTGCCCATCAACGGGTGAAGGGATAAATAAATGATGGTACATTCACACAATGGAATACTACGCATCGATAAAGAACAGTGAGGAATCTGTGAAACATTTCATAACATGGAGGAACCTGGAAGGCATTATGCTGACTAAAATTAGTCAGTTGCAAAAGGACAAATATTGTATAAGACCACTATTATAAGAACTGTTGTATAAGACCACTATTATAAGAACTTGAGAAACAGTTCAAACTGAGAAGAAAACATTCTTTTGTGGTTACGAGAAGGGGGAGGGAGGGAGGGTGGGAGGGGGTATTCACTAATTAGATAGCAGATAAGAACTACTTTAGGAGAAGGGAAAGACAACACACAATACAGGGGAGATCAGCACAACTGGGCTAAACCAAAAGCAAAGAAGTTTCCTGAATAAAATGAATGCTTCGAAGGCCAGTGTAGCAGGGGCAGGGGTTTGGGGACCATGGTTTCAGAAGACATCTAAGTCAACTGGCATAATAAAATCTATTAAGAAAACATTCCGCAACCCACTTTGAAGAGTGGTGTCTGGGGTCTTAAACGCTAGCAAGAAGCCATCTAAGATGCATTAATTGGTCTCAACCCACCTGGATCAAAGGAGAATGAAGAACACCAAGGACACAAGGTAATTACGAGCCCAAGAGACAGAAAGGGCCACATGAACCAGAGACTACATCATCCTAAGACCAGAAGAACTAGATGGTGTCCAGCTACAACCAACGACTGCCCTGACAGGGAACACAACAGAGAACCCCTGAGGGAGCAGGAGAGCAGTGGGATGCAGACCCCAAATTATCATAAAAAGACCAGACTTAATGGTCTGACTAAGACTAGGAGGACCCCAGTGGTCATGGCCCCCAGACCTTCTGTTGGCCCAGGACAGGAACCATTCCCAAAGCCAACTCTTCAGACACGGATTGGACTGGACAATGGGTTGGAGAGGGATGCTAGTGAGGACTGAGCTTCTTGGGTCAGGTGGACACTTGAGACTATGTTGGCATCTCCTGCCTGGAGGGGAGATGAGAGGGTAGAGGGGGTTAGAAGCTGGCAAAATGGACACGAAAAGAGAGAGTGGAGGGAGGGAGCGGGCTGTCTCATTATGGGGAGAGTAATTGGGAGTATGTAGCAAGGTGTATATAAGTTTTCATGTGAGAGACTGACTTGATTTGTAAACTTTCACTTAAAGCACAATAAAAATTATTTTAAAAAATTGTCCCGTCATATTCATGATCATTATGACCATTAACCGTAATTACCCACAGTTAACAAACATGGCCAGGTGGAAAAAGAAACATCAGGTTAGAGTCATTTGCCCCACAGCTTCACTTTGTATCTTGCAAATCCAGAAGCCTAGTCTGAACCCAGTCCAAATCTCCTCCCTTCCCAGCCCAATCTTATAATAAAATACCAGATTTAAATGGCAGGCACCTGCAGGAGAAATGCCATATTAGGGACCAAAGTGATTTTCTTAAGAATGTGCTCCATCAAGAGATGAGCATCAGTTGTTCAGTTCTCTTTTGCAGTTTCTTTTTTAAGAATTGTAGCATCTTTCAATGGCACCTGCTGCCTGGGGCTGATACTAGAAATGAATGGTCCATGAAAGATTCCATCAAGCTGCCTACTGGTAGGTAGGTTTTGGTACAAAGGTGGCACCATTGACTGAATGGATGTTGTTGGTGAATCCAAATATAAAACTCAGTCCAACTAAGAGCCTTTGCATACTATGCCTCCATTTACTGCATGGGCAGTGTTGGCAGTGCCATGCCCAGTGGTACCCTCACGGTGAAGTTAAAGAATCAGCTCTGGTTCTTCTGCACATGAGATCTAGAGATCCCTTTTCTACTCAACTGTGTATCTGGCGTTCTGGGCACATTTTCCAGGCTTCCTTGCCCTCCTATGTAACAATAAGTATGTCTTATTTTTGAGCCAGGTCCCAAGTTGTAGCTCAATTACCATTCCCTATATGATTGCCCATCCAGGTAGTCATTAACCTTACCTGAGCAGCACAGGTCTTATCAGCTTATTGATTCAATTGGTTTTCATTCTATGAGGTCTTTATCCACAGGCATCCACATAGGACATGAAAGGTCATGTGGGTCTTGTGCAATCTGCTGGTAATGTTTGCCCCACAAAGGCTGAGATTTGATTATCCAGTCATCCTGCTGCCAGGCACCAGCCCACACTGTCAGCCACGGTTGTTGCCCATGAGTCAGTCAAAATGTAAACAAGGTGCTTTTCGTGGGGTATTTTCCAGGGCTAGCAACATAACCCATAACTCCACCCATTAAGCAGAATTCTCTTTCCCATGTACAGCTGTCAATAGTTTTCTTTGGATTTGCACAGCTTCCACAGCCCACTAAATATCCATCTACTTTTAACTTCACTGGTAGGTCCATGAACCAGACTCAGAGTTCCTTAGAAATCTGGGTATACAGAAGCTGCCGGAAGCCTCCGGTGCTGGCCCAGTCCCCACATTTGAGACAGCCATGTCAGAAGGGTTACTCCATACTATTTCCTGAAGCTCTAAGACACCAGGAATGCCCAGTTCACTTCTTCCCTAAATATACCACTTCCTGTTAAAAATCAGTGCTTACTGGACAATACCCACTTTGTCGGTGTTCTCATTTCTGACCAGTCCAATGATGTCAGAGCATAAAAAACCCTGCTCTTGCTTTGTTACTTTCTTGATATCCACTAGCACCACTAACATGCCAGCAATTGTCTTTCAAATGAGATATACCAAGTGGTGGTGTCAGGCAAGTGCCAGGAACAAAACCTCCAATGACGCCATTGTCTAGTGGCCACATCTTTTTGCCACAGGCTCCAGTGTGCATGATTATCAGCCACTAACATTTATAGCTGAAAAAGCTCTGCAAAAATGATGAGCCTCAGTGGAAAAAACTGTACATTTTATTGGATAGTTTCTAGGCATGTTGCTGATCAAAGTCGCTGCCTTTCTAGTAATCTTATGTAATCGGCTAATTAGGATCCCGATTTGAGGATGAAGTTCACGAAATACTGAAAAAGCCTATCCTATGCTGTGATTCCTTTTGCTTCACTGGAAGTTTTAAGGCCATTCATTTTTGTTGGAGACTCGGAGATTGTTCTCTAGGCATGAGCCCTCATGATCCCCAGGAAATTTACTTGGGTGGCTTATCACTGATTGTTTTGGAGGTTTATCTTCCAGCCCTGTTTACTCATATATTGGCTGTTCTAAGACAGAGAATACACTGACCTTAGCCCTTCTAATTGGAATAATGTCATCTATGTGATGGTACCATGACACTTCTGGTGAGAAAATGTGGGTGAGTTTAGGTTGCCATGGGACAGCAGGTTGAACATGTGTAATAGTTTGTGTCCAGTGAAGTCAAATAGGCTATGAGATGCAGTAAATCTGAAAAAAGTATTTACATGTCCACCACTATGTATCAGGCCCTTCAGTCTTTGCAACAGACTCTAAAATTGTTTCGCTATCTGGAACTGTAGGAGAAAGGAGGACTACTGACACACGGAGATGCAACACTCCACAGTGAGGCATGAAGTACCACTGGATTTTTTACTGTACAAATAGGGAAACGCGGTGGCATAGTGGTTAAGTGTTATGGCTGCTAACCAAAGGGTCGGCAGTTTGAATTCACCAAGCGCTCCCTGGAAACTCTATGGGGCAGTTCTACTCTGTCCTATAGGGTCGCTATGAGTCGGAATTGACTCGATGGCACTGGGTTTGGTTTTCTTTTTTTTTTTTTAGGGTAGTATAGTCCCTTAAGTAACTCTGCCTCCATTAGCTCCTTGATCAGTACAGGGACCACCTTTCACCTGCCTCCCCCACCTGGTATCCCACACTGCCTTACTGATCCCTCAAGGCTGGGCTCGGGCATCCTGGTGGGCTCCCAGTTATCCACGCGTTCCACTAGTACTGCTCTAATAGCAGCATTTCCCTACTGGGAACATTCCATACAATCAGGAAAATAATTACACATACTCAATACATATACATGAACACAATCGAGTGCTCTGGAATTCCCATTCTTTTCGATGTTATCCATAACTTGTTATGATCCACACAGTGGAATACCTTTGTGTAGTCAATGAAACACAGGTAAACATCTTTCTGGTATTCTCTGCTTTCAGCCAAGATCCATCTGACATCAGCAATGACATACCTCATTTTATGACCTCTTATGAATCTGACTTGAATTTCTGGCAGTTGCCTGTCAATGCTCTGCTGCCATCATTTTTGAATTATCTGCAGCAAAATGTTAATTGTGGGTGATATTAATGACATTGTCCAATAATTTCGGCATTCCGTTAGGTCACCATTCTTTGGAATGGGCACGTATATGACTCTCTTCCAGTCACTGGCCAGGTAGCTTTCTTCCAAATTTCTTGACATAGGCCAGAGAGCACTTTCAGCACGGCATCCATTATTGAAACATCTCAATCAGTATTCCGGCAATTCCTGGAGCCTCGTTTTTCACCAATGCCTTCAGTGTCAGTGCAGTTTGGATTTCTTCCTTCAGTACCATTGGTTCTTTATCATATGCTTCCTCCTGAAATGGTTGAATATCATCCAGTTCTTTTGGGTACAATGACTGTGTGTATTCATTCCATCTTCTTTTTACACTTCCTGCATCATTCAATATTTTGCCCATAGAGTTCTTCAATATTGCAACTTGAAGCTTCAATTTTTTCTTCAGTTCTCTCAGCTTAAGAAATGCTGAGTATGTTCTTCCCTTTTGGTTTGCAAACTTCAGGTCTCTACAGATTTCATTATAATACTTTATTTTGTCTTTTCGAGCCACCCTTTGAAATCTTCTGTTCAGCTCTTTTACTTCATTATTTCTTCCATTCGTTTTAGCTACTCTACATCAAGGGCAAGTTTCAGAGCCTATTTTGATGTCCATTTTGGTCTTTTCTTTCTTTCCTGTCTTTAATGACCTTTCACATTCTTCATGTATGATGTCCTTGATGTCATCCCACAACTCATCTGGTCTTCGGTCATTAGTGTTCAACACATCAAATCTGTTCTTGAGATGATCTCTAAATTCAGGTGGGATATACTCAAGGTCATACTTTGGCTCTTATGGACTTGTTTTAATTTTCTTTAGCTTCAACTTGAACTTGCATATGAGCAATTGATGGTCTGTCTCACAGTTGGCCTCTGGCCTTGTTCTGACTGATGATATTGAGCTTCTCCAAGAGGCAGTCATTAGAACAGAAGGAGCGATATTGTGTGGTTTAAAATCAGGAAGGGTGTGTATTAGAGTTGTATCATTTCACCATACTTACACAATCTGTATGCTGAGCAAATCCAAGAAGCTGGACTATATGAAGAAGAACGTGGCATCAGGACTAGAGGAAGACTATGATATGCAGATATGCAGATGACACAGCCTTGCTTGCTGAAAGGGAAGAAGACTTGAAGCACTTACTGATGAAGATCAAAGGCTACAACCTTCAGTATGGATTACACCTTAATATAAAGAAAACAGAAATTCTCACAACTGAACAAATAAGCAACAACATGATAAATGGAGAAAAGATTGAAGGTGTCAAAGATTTCATTTTACTTGGATCCGTAATTAATGGCCATTGAACCAGCAGTCAAGGAATGAAATGACGTATTACATTAGGCAAATCTGCTGCAAAAGACCTCTCTAAAGTGTTAAAAAGCAAAGATGTCGCTTTGAGGACTAAGGTAGGACTAAGGTGAGCCTGACAAGTCATGGTATTTTCAATTGCCGCATATGCATGCAAAAGCTGGACAATGAATAAGGAAGACCAAAGAGGAATTGATGTTTTTGAATAATGGTGTTGGCAAAAAATACTGAATATGCAAAAAGAATGAACAAATCTGTCCTGGAAGAAGTAGAGCCAGAATACTCCCTAGAATTGAGAATGGCGAGACTTCGACTCACTTACTTTGGACACGTTATCAGGAGGGACCAGTCCCTGGAGAAGGACATCATGCTTGGCAAAGCAGAAGGTCAGTGATAAAGAGAAGGCCCTCAATGAGATGGACTGACAAGGTGGCTGCAACAAGAGCCTCAAACATAGCAATGATTGTGAGGATGGCACAGTACTGGGCAGTTTTTCATTCTGTTGTACCTAGGGTTGCTATGAGTTGGAACCAACTTGACGGCACCTAACAACAACAACACATATACACCCATAATATATCCACCAGTATTAATTACATTATCTTTCATGTGTATTGGCCCAAAAGGACTCACTAATAAATTTACATCTGTCTATTGTCCAATCAAGAGTTATTTACACATCTAGTCAAACAAATTTTTGACCTTGCACATAGGTCTTCTAGGTTCTACAATCACTTGTGACACACTGTCCAGAAGGCCTAAAAAGGTTTGGGAACCTTGGTGCTAACAAGCGACCTAAACACTTTGACCAGCAAATAAAGCTTCTGGTTCCTATTAGAGAAGGAAGGCCTCAACCTCCACCATAGGCCTATTTGGTCTTTAAAAAAGTCAGGTCTGGATAAAAGGTGGTGTCAAAGGCTTTAGATGAACATCAGTGGGAACAACACGATCTCAACAAGGGAATCTAGGTCTTCTCGGTCCTCCTCCTGTCACAAGCATAGTGGTTGCTGCCAGAGTTGCTTAGAACCTAGGTTCAGAAATTAGGTAGCCAGCTGATCTTCACTCCTTTCCAACCAACACAGCTGGCAGGGCTCACTGGTCTTTTGCCCCAAACTATGCTTCATGTCCCTTCTTTCTAGCTCACTGTGGAAAAGATTCTCAGTACATTTCTGCATAACTGATTGCCCTTGATCAGGAGGGAGAATTTTATCTGCAGTTAGGGCAACCAATAAGAGAGAAGAAGTTTCACTTTCCTGGTGAAATAGAAGTATGGGTAACATCACAGAATGCTTGACATAGATTTATATCTAACTCGAACCACAGGTACAACTCAGGAAGGTTCTCTGGGACAATGTCCAAGGATCATATGGCCCCTTGCCACCAAACACTTTAGCAAGAGGGTCTCTACTGCCTGTTTCATACCTGATGAGTCAGCCTGTAGGCTCTTTCCTGTATTTTTCCAAAAGGTCATTGGGATCTTATCAGCCTCCAGGAGGTTGTTTTGTTGTTAGGTGCCGCTGAGTCGGTTCCAATTCATAGTGACCCTATGTACAATAGAATGTAACACTGCCTGGTCCTATGCCATTCTCACAATCGTTCCTATGTTTAAGCTCATTGTTGCAGCCACCGTGTCAATCCATCTTGTTGAGGATCTTCCTTTTTCACTGACCCTCTACTTTACCAAGCATGATGTCCTTCTCCAGGGACTGGTCCCTCCTGATAACATGTCCAAAGTACTTGTGGCAAAGACTCACCATGCTCACTTCTAAGGACCATTCCGGCTGTAATTCTTCCAAGACAGATTTGTTCATTCTTCTGGCAGTCCATGATGCATTCACTATTCTTTGCCAACACCGTAATTCAAAGGCATCAATTCTTCTTTGGTCTTCCTTAGTCATTGTTCAGATTTCACATGCATACAAGGTGATTGAAAACACCATGGTGCTATTCCACTCCTTGGACTATATCCTAGAGAAATAAGAGCCATCACACAAATAGATATATGCACACCCATGTTCACTGCAGTCACAACAGCAAAAAGATGGAAATAACCTAGGTGCCCATCAACAGACAAATGGATAAACAAAGTACGGTATATTCACACAATGGAATACTACGCAACGATAAAGAACAACAATGAACCCGCAGAACATCTCACAACATGGGTGAATCTGGAAGGCCTTATGCTGAGTGAAATTTGTCAGTCGCAAAAGGACAAATATTATATGAGACCACTATTATAAGAACTCAAGAAAAGGTTTAAACACAGAAGGAAACATTCTTTGATGGTTACAAGGGTGGGGAGGGAGTGAGATGGGTATTCACTAACTAGATAGCAGACAAGAATTATCTTACGTAAAGGGAAGAACAACACACAATACAGGGGAAGTCGGCACAACTGGACTAAACCAAAAGCTACGAAGTTTCCTGAATACAGCCAAACACTCCGAGGGACAGAGTAGCAGGGGTGGGGGTCTGGGACCATGATTTCAGGGGACACCTACGTCAATTGGCATGGCAAAGTTTATTAAGAAAATGTTCTGTATCCCACTTTGGTGAGTGGCATCTGGGGTCTTAAAAGCTACTGAGTGGCCATCTAAGATGCATCAATTGGTCCCAACCCATCTGGAGCAAAGGAGAATGAAGAACACCAAAGACATAAGGAAAACATGAGCCCAAGAGACAGAAAGGGCCACATAAACCAGAGACTCCATCAGCCCGAGACCAGAAGAACTAGATGGTGCCCGGCTACCACTGACAACTGCCCTGAAGGGGAACACAACAGAGTCCCTGACAGAGCAGGAGAAAAGTGTAAAACTCAAATTCTTGTAAAAAGACCAGACTTAATGGTCTGAGACTGGAGGAACCCCAGAAGACATGGCCCCTGGACTCTCCGTTAACCCAGAATTAAAACCATTCCCGAACCCAACTCTTCAGACAAAGGTTAGACTGGACTATAAAACATAAGATGATACTTGTGAATAGTGTGCTTCTTAGTTCAAGTAGATATACATGAGACTAAATGGGCAGCTCCTGTCCAGAGGAGAAATGAGAAGGCAGGAAGGGACAGAAGCTGGTTAAATGGACATGGGAAATCTGGTGTGGAAAAGAGGAGTGTGCTGTCACATTACAGAAAGAGCAACTAGGATCACATAACAACGTGTGTATAAATTTTTGTAAGAGTAACTTGAGCTGTAAACTTTCACTTAAAGCACAATTAAAAAAAAAAAAAAGAAAGCACCATGGCTTGGGTCAGGCGCATCTCAGTCCTCAAAGTGACATCTTTGCTTTTTAACACTTTAAAGAGGTCTTTTGCAGCAGATTTGCCCAATGCAAATTTCTTGACTGCTGCTTCCATGGGTGTTGACTGCGGATCCAAGTAAAATGAAATCCTTGACAATCCAGGAGAAGTGGGTTAAAAATCCCATGAAGTTTCTCTGTCAAAAGCAGGTGGAGTAAAGCTCTGAAGAGTGTTGCCTCTTTTACTGCAAGACAAAGGAGTCAACTTTTGCAGCGGTTTTATAGGAGTTACAAATGTTGTTTAGGAACATAGAGTTCTTTATTTTGCCAAAGCCAGCAGTTTTTCTTTGACTGCCAGAGGGATTCAGTGTTGTGAACCCACTTGCACCATTTCACATATTCCAACTGGTGAGTAAGCCCTGAATTTTCTTGGAGATTATGAGTCTTCCTTAAATTTAACTTGCCAGTGAAGAAGACATTATTATACTGTGAAAACTCTGAACATCAGAGTAATTTTTCTTTGACACCTTATGAACATTCCCAATTAAAACGTGTACCACATTTCAACTTTTTTCCTTTTTACTGCAGATTCTATCAGCGGCATTCAGACACATTTTACAGAAACACAGACACTACAACACCATATTCCAAAAGACCATCTATTCTCCTCTGCTGGAAGCTTAGGATACAGGGGAAAGAAGGTGAACAGGTGGAGCAAATGTACCGGTCAGAACAGGTTTGTACATACTTTAGGCCATTCCTTCAGCCTCAATAAATGTACTTTAATAGTAATTAGGCAACAAATCTGAGAAGTGATTTCTATCCTACCTCTTGCTGTCTAATCCTCCAAACATTTTCCAACAGGTAGAAAACGCTATTGGATGCTAAAGAATCTGTCTTACCGCTAACGTAGCCAGGTCCCCAGGGAAGGCCCTGACTGTACACATGGATACTTCCAAGTTGTTCCTCCTCCCGAGAAACCCATAAATCACAAGATCACCCCATTCTGGGAGGAAGCTGCTGTTGTCCATCACCCACCACATGTTTCTCTGTGGGACTCAGACATGCATGGCTGGAGAACCCAAGATGGATTAGGTGTTAAGGAATGGGATGGCTAAAGTAAGTGCAACAGCTTCACAAAGCTTGGCTTGTACCCTGCAGTTAGATGGACACAGGTACTACTGCCTGACTATTGTAAATGAAGTCAAGAACCTGAGGCTTGAGCCGGCTCTTCCAAAAAGTACAAGGAGGCTTGCTGGGAGTGAACTGCACTTCTACTGCCTGAAAAGGAAGGTCTGTGTTTTTCAAGAGCCACGTCTGGACGCTGCAAAAAGGACTGGGCTGTGATTATCTTAAATGAAAGCATCCAAGAAGAGCGCCAGCAAGAACAGTGGTAGCCCAACAGAGGGGTGGGTCACAAAAGGCCTGGAAGCTGAGGGAGAGTCTGAAGAAAAGCACAGGACTGCCAGGGGTCAGCAGCCTGATCTGTGAAGGAAGCTGAAAATGTGTCTATACAAGCATCTGCTCTGAATTTCCTTTGTATCCACTAAGCCCTGAAGCCACATTACAACTTTCCAACCATGCAAGGGTGTGCTCCTCTCCCATAATGTGCTGTTTCACTAGGGATCCCTACTAGAGGAGTGAGAAGCAGCAGATGATCAAGCAGAAGAAGATAAAAAGGAAAAATGAAGTTGACTATGACCACCCCACATACACAAATATGCACAAAACTTGCAGAATTACAAACCTCAAGCAGGCACCAGCTGAAAAACAAAAACTTGTCAATATTCAGAAGTTTAGGGTTTTGATTATGATACTACGCTGGGCTTCAAGCTGTATGGAAGCAGTCACAGGATGTTTGGTTATTAGAGTGTTATGGGTTGAATTATGTCCCCCCAAAAAGGTGTATATCAACTTGGTTAGGCCATGTGTGATTGTCCTCCATTTTGTGATTGTAATTTTATGTTGAGAGGATTAGGGTGGGATTGTAACACCACCCTTACACAGGTCACCTCTCTGATCCAAGGTAAAAGGAGCTTCCCTGGAATGTGGCCTGCACCACCTTTCATCTCTCAAAAGATAAAAGGAAAGGGAAGCAAGCAGAGAGTTGAGGACCTCATACCACCAAGAGAGCAGCACTGGGAGCAGAGTGCATCTTTTGGACCCGGGGTCCCTGCGCCTGAGAAGCTCCTCGACCAGGGGAAATTTGAGGACGAGGAATCTTCCTCCACGGCCGACAGAGAAAGAAAGCCTTTCCCTGGAGCCGACGCCCTGAATTTGGACTTGTAACCTACTAGACTGTGAGAAAATAAATTTCTCTTTGTTCAAGACATCCACTTGTGGTATTTCTGCTATGGCAGCATTAGCTGGCTAAGACAGAATGTGGTACCAAGAGAGTGGGGTGCTGCTCTAACAGACACCTAAAATGTGGACGCGGTTTTGGGATTTGGTAGTGGGTAGAGGCTGTAAGAGTTTTAAGGTGCCTAATAGTAAAAAGCCTAGATTGCCTTGAAGAGATGATTGGTAGAATTACGGATGTCAAAGGCCATTCTGGCGAGGGCTCAGAAGGAAGTGAGGAGAGGCATAAGGTCCCCATCAACTCAGAGAACACATATGGCCCCAGCGACAGAACGCTGCCAGGAACGTGGGTGTGAAACGTGCTCCTGGTGAGGCTTTAACAGGAAATGATGGACATGTGATTGGACAATGGAGGGAGGGTGACGCTCTTTATGCACTGGCAAAGAACTTGTCTGAATTATGTTCAAATGTTTGGTGGAAGGCAGAACTGGTAAGTGATGAACTCGGAAATCTGGCTGATGAAATTTCTAACCAAGACCTTAAAGGTATCGCGTGGTTTCTTCTTGCTGCTTATAGTAAAATGTGAGAGGAAAGAGACAGACTTAAAAATGTACTGTACAAAATAAAAACAGAACTTAAAGATTTGGAAAATTCTACTGTATAAACTAAGGACACGTGTCTTAGAATGTTCACCAAGGACATGGCTACACAACCTTTTGGTAAAGAGACTAAACCTGTGACTGAAGGATATAACCAACTACCACAGCAAAAAACCCATCAGCTTAGACTGAAGGAAAGAATGAAAGGAAAGAAGGCTGTCTGCTTCTTGGAATTCTAAAGGCAGGAAACAGGCCAAAGGAGCTACATCTGTCATCCTCCAAAAAAAGAAAAAGATCATCCCTGGAGCAGCTCAGACAGCAGCAGAATGGTTGGCTGGAGCATGGAAAGCACAGCCTTCTGGGTTTGAAAGGGTGGATCCACAGCCTCCTGGATCTCAAAAGGTGGGGCCACAGCCTACTAGGTGTCAAAGAGTTCAACCTTCATCAACACAGTTCCAGAGTGTGGGGTTGCCATTAAGGTATGCCAGGGGTATAGGGCCACTGCCCAAAGCTGAGGGGGCGGGGCTGCCATGCCCAAGGGGCAGAAGAACGGGACCTGCTGGGGCAGAGGGGGTGGGATTGCCACTGAGATGGACTAGGTATAGCTGCCAAAGCTGAGGGAGCAGAGTTGCTGTCCCAGTGTGCCTGGAAGGCAGAGCTGAAACCCAGGGCCAAAGGGCCTCTACCCCGAATCCAGAGGACATAGCCAACACCCAGAGTCTGGAGGGCTAGAATCTTCTCAGAGAAGAGAGGATTATTTTCAAGCCTTGAGAGCTAATGTAATTTGTTCTGATGGGTTCTGAATTTGCCTGTTATCCCTTCTTTCCCTCCAAATTTCTCCCATTTGTAATGGAAATGTCTACCTTGTGCCTGTTCCACCGTTGTATTTTGGAAACAGATAACCTGTCATCTAGATTTCACAGTTCACAGATGAAGACGAATCTTGCCCTAGGGTGGAATACACCTAAAGTCTCACCCATATTTGATTTAGATGATTCAGAAAATGAGATTTTGGGCTTGTAGTTGATTTAAGACTTTTGGGATGATGTGATAGGGTAAATGTGTTTTACAAGTCAGAAGGACAAGTATTTTCCGGGGCCAAGAGGTGGAATGTTATAGATTGGATTGTGTCTTCCCAAAATATGTGTTGCAATTTCTAACCTCTATGCCTGTGGTTGGAGCCCTGGTGGCGGAGAGGTTAAGATCTTGGCTGCTAACCGAAAGGTCGGGAGTTTGAATCTACCAGCCGTTCCTTTGAAATGCTATGGGGGCAGCTCTACCCCATCCTATATGGTTGCTATGAGTCAGAATTGACTCAATGGCCACAGGTTGGTTATGTCTGTAGTTATAATTCCATTTGGGAATGGGTTATTTTGTTATGTTAATGAGACAGCGTTAGTGTAGGGTGTATCTTTCGTCAATCTCTTTTGATATATAAAAGAGATTAAACAGGCAAGCGGGCGAAGCATAGATGGGGAAGAGAGATGCCAAGCAACATGAAGATTGCCCAGGAGCAGAAGCTCTGAAGAGACAAGGACTTTCCTCCAGAGCTGACAGAGAAAGAAAGCCTTGCTCTAGAGATGGCACCCTGCATTCAGACTTCTAGCCTCCTAAACTGTGAGAAAATTAATTTCTGTTTGTTAAAGCCACCCATCTGTGGTTCTGTTATAGCAGCACTGGATAACTAAGACAGTTACCTATACCGGTCTTCTTGAATTGAGTAGATACATGAAGTTGTAATGTATTCAACAGCCAACAAATACCAAGTATTATTAAGGTACCTCTTAATAGGAAACCCTGGTGGCGTAGTGGTTAAGTGCTACAGCTGCTAACCAAAGGGTCGGCAGTTCGAATCCGCCAGGCGCTCCTTGGAAACTCTATGGGGCAGTTCTACTCTGTCCTATAGGGTCGCTATGAGTCGGAATCAACTCGACAGCACCGGGTTTGGTTTTTTTGGTTTTTAATATGAAATAAGTTCTTGATAATACACAATAGTCTAAATACCTCACTTATGGGTGAGAGACAAAATCAAACTGGAGATAATCTAATATGAAAATCTCTTTGAGAAGAACCAGGAGGTATCAAGCCCAGAGAGAGCTGAAAGCAGTCATACATGTGCTGGGGTCTGCATGGCTGAGAGAAGAATGGGATGAGGACAGACTGATTTCCCCCACTTTTGAAACAGTAAAGTGCAAAAAGAAATATACCCACAATGCCTAGAATTAAGGCTATAGTGAATCAAGGTGCTATGAGTTGAAGCTTGGCTTGAAAAGGATTTTAAACCAACACATTCCCATGTGTAATAGTTTTGACAATAGCCCCAAGGCCAAAACAACAAATTCCAAGGATCCCACATTCTAAAGTGAGGTTCAGTACTATCTTGCCAAAAATTTGACCAAAACTGATTCTGCTACCATTAGGCAATTGCCTACCTCAGGGATATAAAAGTTGAGGTGGAAGAAGGAGTAAAGAATTTTCAGAGACACTTTTTACTGTGGGAGGCATTTTTCCCCCTCCTGAGTCTGGACACTCCCCCCTCTCCAAACTCATAATAAAACAATCTATTTAAATGTGAGTTACCTGTTTGGGAAATGCCACATTTAGAGCCCAAAGGAACTTGCTTAAGTGTATGCTCAACCGGGAGCTACGCTTTGGTTGTCCAGTTCTCTTCTTTCACTTTCTTCTTTAAGCACCCGAGCCATCTTTCAGTGGCACCTACTGTGTGGGCATGATACAAGGATCAATACTCTACTGGACGTCCCATGTAGCTGCCTGCTCTTGGGTAATTTTTCCTATGAAGGTGGCACCGTTGTCTGATTTAATGTGGTTGGTGAATTCAAATACAAAACACAGTCCACCAAAGAGTCATCGTACAGTATGCCAACTTCTGTGGGGACAGTATTGGCAGTGACATGCTCCATGTAGTCTATAGCCAGAGGTGGAGGGTATGATACCAGCTCTGACACTTCTTTCTATGAAACCTGGAGATTCCCCTTCTACTTGACTGTGTATCTGGCACTCTGGGTACATCTGCCACTCTTGGTCTCATATGCCGGAATCACTAGGTTTTCTCTGGGCAAGATACCAAAGTGTAAATGGATTACGATGCCCTGTGCGATGGTCCATCTAGGTGTCCATGGTCCTTACCTAAGCAGTCCAGGTCTGATTAGCTTGTTGATTCAGTTGATTTTTATCCTCCAAGGGTCCTTATTCATGATAATCCACATGGGGCACAAAGAGGAGGGGTGCGTCTTAGGCAATCTACTGATAATGTTTCCTCCACAGAGGCTGTGACCTGAACACCCAGTTGTTCCACTGACATGCACCAGGCCACATTCTTATCCCATAAGCAGCTGCCCATGACTCAGTCAAAGTATAAGAAGATAACTATGGGGGGGTGCGTTCCAGGGCATGCACCACAGCCTGTAACTGTACCCATTAAGCAGAGGTCCCTTTCCATGCACGGCTGTAAGCCATTTTCCTTGGAGTTACACAGCTTTGCACCCATTACACTCCCATCTACCTTTAACCAGGAAACCCTGGTGGCGTAGTGGTCAAGTGCTACGGCTGCTAACCAAAGAGTCAGCAGTTCGAATCCGCCAGGCACTCCTCGGAAACTCTATGGGGCAGTTCTACTCTGTCCTATAGGTTCACTATGAGTCGGAATCGACTCAACGGCACTGGGTTTGGTTTGGTTTTGGTTCTACCTTTAACTTAGCTGATGTTTCCATGAACTAGGCCCAGGCTTTCTGAGGAATATGATGGGTATACTGAAGCAGCCAGAAGCCTTAGATGTTGGCTTAATTCCCACATCGGAGACAGCCCTATAAGAAGAGTGACTACCCGATCACTGCCCTGACAGGGAACACAACAGAGAATCCCTGATGGAGCAGGAAAACAGTGGGATGCAGATCTTAAATTCTCATAAAAAAACCAGGCTTAATGGTCTGACTGAGACTGGAGGGACCCTGACAGTCACGGTCTCCAGACCCTTTGGTAGCCCAAGATTGGAACCATTCCCGAAACCAACTCTACAGACAGGGATTGGGCTGGACTATAAGACAGACAATGATGCTGGTGAGGAGTGAACTTCGTGGCTTAAGTAGGCACATGAGACTGTGTGGGAGACTCCTGTCTGGTGGCAAGATGAGAAGGAAGAAGGAAACAGGAGTTGGTCAGATGGACATGGGGAATCCAGGGTGGAGAGGAGAAGTGTGGTGTCTCATTAACGGGAGAGCAACTGGGAGTGCATGGCGGAGTATGTACAGCTTTTTGTATGAGAGACTAACTTGATCTGTAAACTTTCACCTAAAACACAATAAATAAATTTACAAAAAAAGAAGGGTAACTGCATACTTTTTCCTGAAGCTCTGAGACACTAATAGGGCCCAGTTTACTTGTTCTCTGTATATACTACTTCCACATAAATATTGATGCTTACTCGGAAAGACCCACTTTGTTGGTGTTCTCATTTTCAATCCATTCCATGATGTGGATGTCAGGGAGTAACAAACCCTGCCTGTGCTTTTTACTCTCTCTATGTCCACCAGCACAACTAACAGGCTGGCAATAATCTCTCAAATGGGTATACCAGGGGAGGTGTCAGGTAAGTGCCAGGAACGAAACCCCAAATGATGCCACTGCTTAGTAGCTACATCTTTTTGCCAGTCTCCACTCAGCATAAATGTCAGTTTCTGACACTTGTAGCTCAAAACGCTCTGCACAAATAGCTGACCCGAGTGAAAAGGTGTCTATACTACTTGTTTGTCAATGTGGCTACCTTACAATCTTATGTAATTGGCTAATCAGGATACCTATGTGAGGTAAGAAGTTCATCAAATATTCAACGAGCCTATCATATGCTGTGCTTCCTTTTGGTTTTCTGAAGATTTTATTGCCATCAGTTTTTCTTGTTCAGGCTTGAAGATTGTTCTCTAGGCATTGGCCCACATGCTTCCCAAGAACTTTACTTAGGTGGCTGAGCACTGATTCTTGCAGGGGTTAGTCTTCCAGTCCTGTTTACTCACATACTGACAATCTAAGGCAGGTAGGACATGATCCTTAGCTCTTCCAATTCAAATAATGTGATCCATGTAATGGTACCAAGACACCTCTGGTGATGATTCAGTCATTTCTAGGTTTCAATCTATTCACTAGTGACAAATCAGGAGTGAGTTTATATTGCCTTGGGGCAGTGTGTTGGTCATGTGCCATAATATGAGCCTCATGAACACAAATAGGCTATGAGTGATGGTTAAGGTTATGTGTCAACTCGGCTAGGCCATGATCCTCAGTGGTTTGGCAGATATTATGCAATCTTCATTTTATGATCTGATGTGAGCAGCCAATCAGTTAAAAGACAATTAGTTTCTTTGGGGATGTGGCCTGCATCTAATATATATGGATGTCTTGGCAAAGCTCACTCTGAATCCTGCATCCAACTCATCACCCTCTGACCTCTGGTTCTTGGGACATGAGCCAGCAGCCTGCCACCTGACCTGCAGATTGTGGGTTTGCCAGCCCCTACAACCACATAAGTCAGGAGAAGCCTCACAGCAACCTTGTAGGAGAGAGTAGAACTCCCCTATAGAGTTTCTGAGGAGCACCTGGTGGATTTAAACTCCTGACCTTTTGGTTAGCAGCTGTAGCTCTAAACGACTGTGCCACCAGGGTATCCATATATATACACATACATATATATACACACACACTTCACTAGTTTTGCTCCTCTAGAGAACCCAGTCTAAGACACTACAATCACATGAATACAGTGGAATTTGAAGAAAGCCTCATCATGTCCACCTCTGTGCATCAGGCCCTTCAGGGTGTGCAATGGACTTGACTATCATTATGATATCTGGAACTACAGGACAAGAAGGATTACTGTTGCACTGAGTGGCAATATTCCACAGTGAGGCATCAGGTACCACTGGATTTTTCATCAGCCATGTAGGGCTACTGGAAGGTAGTATAGTTTCTTTCAGCACCTCTGCCTCCCTCAGTTCCTTGATCAGTACAGGGACCTCCTTTCACCTCGACTCCCCAGTCCAGATCCTACACTGCCTTACTGATCCCTCATGGCTCAGCTGGGAAAGCTTGGTGAGCTTCTGGTTATCTACTCATCCCACTACCTATGTTCTAGGTGGCATTTTCTCACTGGGGACATCTTTTACAATCAGGAGGTGACAACATATACTTACCACAATAGATTCAGCAGTATCAGTTACAACATCTTTCCTGTGTATTGGCTACGAAGGGCCCACTCAAATACTCGCATCAGTCCATTGACCAATCTGAGAGTTTTTACCACACCTATTCAACGTAGGAGCCCTGGTAGCACAGGGGTTAAGAACTTGGCTGTTAACCAAAATGACATCTGTCAGAATCCACCATCCACTCTTTGGAAACCCTATGGGACAGTTCCACTCCGTTGAGTTGGAATCAACTCAACAGCAACGGGTTTGGTTTTTTGGTTTATTCAAAGTAAAATCTGGAACATTCCCTTGGGGGCTTCCAGACATGTCCATGATTTGTGCTCCAGTATCCAAAAGAACTGAAATGGTTTGGCAACCTTGGGTACCATCAAGTCTTCAATACACTTTGACTACTGCATAAAAATGCTGGTTCCTATTAGACAAGGTGGTGCTTGGACCCCTACCCTCACATATTTTCCTCTAGAAAGAAGTAGGTCCTGGGTAGAAAAGCAGTCCAGAAGCACATATCTCAGTGGAGAGGTCTAGGTCTTCTTGGTCCTCCACCTGTCATCTGTAAGGTGGTATGGCCAGAGTGGCTTGGAGCATGCAGGCAGTGTAAAAATGGCAGCTTGACATCATACCTCCTTGTCTAACTTCATGAGGGTGGAGGATAATCAAGATCAGCATCAGCCCAAGGCTGATTCCTATGAAATAGAAGTCAAACACACCTCCACCCTTCAACCTCTTTACCAATTCTGATACCAGCCATCCTTCCCATGACACTCTCTACTTCTCTGCTGGGCTCAATAATTCATTGCAGTCGCCACACGGAACTCACAGACCATATTCACAATCATAGGGTTTATTAGGGAAGTAACAGGTTACAATTCAGTATCAACTTGGAGGGAACAGGAACAACTCAGGATACAGTTCTCTGATCAGGACAGCTTCTTCTCAGCCAGGCCCACAGACAGGCCTCTCCCTTGGCCCTTGACTCTTGGCCTGGCCTCTGCCCTACTTGAACATGTGTTACGGAGCTCTTTAGCTCCATCAATAAGTGCCCAGAGGCACCCCACTCTGCCAGGAAGCCTCCTACCCGAAGGTACTCAGAGCTCGCTTTGTGGGTTGGTGAGCCTAGCCTGTCTGTCACATGCTGCTGCTGTCTCATGCCGGTCTTCAGTGTCTCATGCTGTCTCTCTCTGTCTCCTGGGTCTAGGAGGTTCTCAGCACAGGAACCCTGGGTCCAGAGGATGCACTCTTCTTGATAGTAGTGAGGATTCCCCACCCCCTCCAACCTCTGAGACTGGCTCCCTGTTAAGCCTAGTGGGATGACAAAACTGACCAAGTCCATGCATCTTATTTGCATAGTCCTACCCCTGCAAGGGTTCCATACACCTTATTTGCATTAGCAGACTGTCTAACCCCTTCAGTGGGCCACAAGCACCTTATTTGCATAGTCCCACCCAATCATATTGTGGGAGTTACACAACTGTGGTTAGAAGAGTCATACAGTAGTAATTCACAGCACTGCAGTAGGCTATTAGATGGCCAGATGACATACACCTCCACAACCAGCACTACTGGCATAGCTCTTTCATCTGCTAACTGAAGAGCCTAGCCTCTTTAGTCTCCCTTGGGTTTTTGCCCAAATCTATGCTTAACATGACTTCTTTCCCACTCATTGTAAGAGCAGACCTCAGTATATTTCTGCATAACTAACTGCCCTTGGTCGTTTTTGTGTAGTCATAGCCACTGAACAGAGGAAAGCAGTTTCACCTTCCCAGAGGCACCCAGGGTGGGTAATGACCACAAAAACTTTTTCTTAGATTTTTGTGGAGTTCTCCCCCTTTTATGTCTAACAAAAAACCACCAATATGACTCAGCAGAGGTCTCTGGGACAAAGGCCAAGTCCCCTTGTCACCAAATAATTTAGCAAAGGGGTCTGCTACTGCCCGCCAGAGTCCTGTTCCACAACTGGCCAGTGGACCTGTGGGGTCCCACCGTACATTTCCAAATGGGCATTGAGACCTTATCAGCTTCCAGCAAGAGGTGGTTAAAAATTCCATGAAGTCAGTTTGTCAAAGCAAGTGGTGCATAGCCCTGTGCAGTGTTGCCTTTTTACCACAAGACACACAGTTCAACTTTTGAAGAAGTTTGTTAGAAGTTACGGTGTTGTCTCAGAAGAGTCAGCAGTTGTCTCTGAACTGCCAGAGGGATTCATTGTTAAGGACCTACCTACATTATTTCATCTATGATAACTGTCAACTCCGCCCTGAGATTCTTGGGGAATTATAATTCTCCTTTGCTGATGAACAGCAAAGGCTATAGGGAATGACACCACTAACTTGTCAATCAAGAATACATCATTATACAGTCAAAACTTTAGACATCAGAGAAATTTTTCTCTGACAACTTTTGATCATTTACAATGAAAACAGGTAACATATATCATTACCAATTTCACATTATTACATAGTGCATGCAAAGAATCAGCTTGCAGGCCTCTCAATGACAAAATTTAACCTTTCTCCTTTTAATGCAGGTTTCATCAGCTGTATTCAGACAGTTTTTACAGCAATACATACTGCGGATTTTTTTTACACAGATACTACAACACCAGCTACCAGTAGATCATATGTTCTCCTCAGCTAGAAGCTCAAGAAATATGGGGAAGAATGGCCCGTAGAGGGAGCCAATGACATGAGTAAGAATAGGTTTGCGTATACTTTGAGCCATTCCTTTCCCCTCAACAAATGCACATTTAACAACCACTATTTTTTTTTTTTGTAGGGTTGCTATGAGTCAGATTTGACTCGACGGTGCTGGGTTTGGTTAGTTGTTTTTTTTTTTTTATGTACAAATGGGAAACCCTGGTGGTGTAGCAGTTAAAAGCTACTGCTGCTAACCAAAAGGTCAGCAGTTCAAATCCACCAGCCACTCCTTGGAAACCCTATGGGGCAGTTCTACTCTGTCATATAGGGTTGCTATGAGTCGGAATCGGCTCAATGGCAATGAGTATGTATAAATAAAAGGTCCCTGTGTCTCTCAAGTCCATCAGACTTAAGGCAAGTTTTCTGAAGCTCTTTGTCATTTGCTGAGGCAAGGGGAAAGTAACCTTCCCCCAGGGACCCATTAGTGGCATCCAGTATGTTGGGCAATGGCTCTGTGCTGGCCCTCTAGAGATATTCCATGTATCCATATAGGCTATACAGACAAAAGCTTGAAGCACAGCTCATCTGAGTCTTGGTAGAATGCCTTGCAATCTTCCTGAAACATGAGAAAATGGAAGGTATGTGAGGAATTGATCTGAGGCCGTCTCCCACTTGCTTCCCATTGTCTATTGAAAGGCTATCAGAAGGCAGGAGCTCATCCTCACTGAGAGCTACTAAAATATGAAGATTTCTGGCCCACCCACATCCCAGTATGGAGATGCAGAATAGAAAACCACTTAGATGCAGTCTAGAATTGACTCCCGCACAAAGGGTTAACCTATGACTCGCACTGAGGTCATCTGAGACTTTTATTTCCTTGTCATCATTTAGGTGTGTTTGAAAGGATCATGGAGAGGAGGTGATGTTTTGGGGGGTTTTTTTGGTTTTTGTTTTTTCAGTCTTTTTTAAGCATTAAAGGGTTTAAGTGTAAAAGTGAGAAACCCTAGTGGCATAGTGGTTAAGAGCTACAGCTGCTAAGCAAAAAGTCATCAGTTCAAATCCACCAGCCATTCCTTGGAAACCCTATGGGGCAGTTCTACTCTATGAGTCGGAACTGACTCGACAGCAATGGGCTTGGTTTTTTTTTTTTTTAAGTGTAAAAGTGGCTCTGATGGTTAATGTTGTGTGTCAGCTTGGCTGGGCCATAACTCTCAGTGTTTTGGCAGTCGTATAATGCTGTAAAAGGCTTCTTTAAAGTGTTGAAAAGCAAAGATGTCACCTTGAAGACTAAAGTGTGCCTGACCCAAGCGATAGTATTTTTAATCACTGCATATTCATGTGAAAGCTGGACAATGAATAAGGGAGACTGAAGAAAAACTGACGTCTTTGAATTGTGGTGTTGGCGGAGAATACTGAATATACCATGTACTGCCAAAAGGACGAACAAATCTGTCTTGGAAGAAGTACAACCAGAATGCTCCTTAGAAGCAAGGATGGCGAGACTGCGTCTCACATACATGTTGCCAGGAGGGATCAGTCCCTGGAGAAGAACATCAGTGAAAAAGAGGAAAACTCTCAACGAGATAGATTGACAAAGTGGCTGCAACAATGAGCTCAAGCATAAAAACAATTGTGAGGACGGCGCAGGACAGGGCAGTGTTTCGTTCTGTGGTACACAGGGTCGCTATGAGTTGGAACCGACTTGACAGCACCTAACGACAACAAAAACATAATGTTGTGATCACTTCCCTGTTGAGATTTGATACATGATCACCCCCGTGACGGGCTCTGCTGTGAGTAGCCAATCAGTTGAAGGGGAGTTTCCTTGGGCGAGTGGCCTGCATTGCCTGTGGGTGGACGCTCAGACAGGGCTTGGGGGCTGGTGCTTGTTCTGGATCCTGCAGCTGGCTCCTGTTCATCTGACCTCTGATTCTTGGGACTTGAGCTAGCAGCTTACCTGTGGTCTTGCCTGCCAATTTTGGCATTTGTCAATCTTGACAGCCTGTGAACAAAAGCCCTGCTCTCCAGCCTGCTGATCTTGGGTTTGCCAGCCCCTGGAGCTATGTGAATCAGGAGAAGCCTCTTTCCTGACCCATGGACTTGGGACATTACAGTGTCTACAAACACGTGAGCCATTTCCTTGATATAAATCTCTCTCTCTATATATATATGTATATTTATATGCTTTCCTGGTTTTGCTTCTCTAGAGAACCCCACCTAAGACAGTGGCTTTTAAAAATCTTTATCAGAGAAATGAATTATGTCTTGCTCTTGCCTTGTCTTTGCATATGAGTTTGACAGACATCATGCCCAACATGGTGAGGGTAAGAGCTCCTCCTTTTGGGAGACGGACTCTGCCTTCTGGAAGACTGGCTCCTACGCTTCATGTAGCCTGGCGTGGGAGGAGAATGACAGAGCTTGTCCAAGTCTCTATAGCTTCTCCAGCGGTGGGCGGTGATGGCACTCCCTTCAACTTCTCATCCTCCTCTTCACTGGAGTCTACATCATCCATGTTCTCTTCTAGGGCACTAACCTGAGGCTCCAGTTGCTCAGCTTCCTCTAGCACATAGTGTTTCTGTAGTCAAGGTAGAATAATGTCACACACTCTCTCACTACGCAGTAGCTCATCAATAAACTCATCTACATGCATCAGTTCAGACTCCCCATTTCTGTTCTGGCTCTTGGTATTCCAATAGTCATTGTACAGGGGCTCCAAGTACTTACAGCAATCAACCACAGTGCCTGTCAGCCCCACGTAAAGCATCCCCAATGTGCACACATACTTGAAAAGTCTTCATTCTTGATAAATTCTACAATGATATCCTTCTCAGGTTGAATTTGCAGCATCTTCAGATTCAAACACAACATAAATGACTGGTTAATTTATTTTCTTGATATTTCACTTCCGCTTCAAAATTAAGGCTTACACACAGGGCTACACTACAGTGGTATAGTTTTTTAAGCAAGTCTGCCTCCATTACACCTACTCCTTACTTATTGACTATCTCATTATCCAACATTTCCCATTTACTACAACAGTGAAAAAAAGCACCTGACTATTTTGCACATTAATGATCTATGTGTGGTAGTAACGAATGCCGAAGTACAAGGCAAGAGTAATATGAAGGTTAAGGTTATGTGTCAACTTGGCTGGGCCATGATACTCAATGGTTTGGCAGTTATGTGATGATGTAATTTGGCAGTTATGCAATGATGTAATTTGGAAGTTATGTAATGGTGTAGTCATTCTTTATTTTGTGATCCGGTGTGGTCATCGTCCATTTTTGCATAACGCCTATTTTCACATAACGACCTGGTCTTTGGAATCTAACCATCCCAATTAGTGAGGAGGGGGTGCAGTTCCTTGATCCTTTGACCTGAGGATACCAAATGCAGTATCCTACACTGCTTTACTGACCCCTCATGGCTGGCCTAGGGAAGTCTTTGGGGCTGTCCATTGTCCACTTGTTCCACTACACTGTTTTAATCAGGGCATTTCCCTGTGCGGAACATCCCTTACAACCAAAAGAAGAACCACAATACTTAACACATATATACCAACAATACATTCAGCAGTATCAGTGAGAACAAACTGCATTTATGTTGGCCTAAGAGGGCCCACCTATAATATGACATCCATCCATTGTCTAATATGATAGTTATTCAAAAATCCAGTCAAAGTCAAATTGTTCAAACAGGTAACATATTTCAATACCAATTACAAATAATTACAGTTTACATACAATGAATCAGCTCACAGGCCTCTCAAAGACAAACTCTCTTTATTTTGTTCCTTTTCATTGCAAATTCTATCATCTGCATTTGGGTACTTTTTAAAGAATCACAGACCATGGATATTATTATACAGATGCTAAAACACCAATTGCAGTATACTACTTATTCTTCTCTGCTGAAAGCAGGAAATGAGGGAGATCAGCCCCACAGGGGTAGTAACTGGCAACAGTAAACACAGATTGGCATGTAACTGGAGCCATTCTCGCAACTTCAAAAAAATTCAGTTTCAAAAACAACTAGGCATCAAGCAAACAGGTGATTTCAATCCTATGCACTTCTGCCTAACCATCCAGGCCTTTTTACAACAAGTAGCATATGTCATTGGAGCCCAAAGAATCAATATTATCACTAACCTAGGAAGGTAGCCAGAATGCCTGGGAAAAGCCCTTGCCCTAAACATGGTCACACCCAGGGAGTATCTCCTCCAGAACATCCATAAGTCACAAGATCACCCCATTCTAGCAGGAAGCTGGTGCACTCAATCACCTACCATATGTCTCCCGTGGAATTTATACTTGTGTGACTGGAGACACACAATGGATTAGGGAATGAAATCTGGAATGGGTAACCTAAGTATAATAGCTTCAGAAAGCTTGACTCCTGTCCCCTGGAGTTACAGAGACACAGGAAGTAGTGTCTGACTCACGTAGGAAAAGAAGTCAGGGCTGAAGCTGCTCCTGCCAGAAGGTACAACAGGAAGGCTGGCTGGGTGTGAACTGTATTTCTACCACCTGCGGAAGGAAGACCTGAGTTCTCCATGTCACTCTGGCTAGTGCTGCCTCTGAAAAAGTGTCTGGTACATAATGGGCACTCTAAAGTATTACAGAAATTAAGAACTTACCATAAGAACTATTCTTGGTAGCTTAATCTGTATGAGTATGACCAGGATACAGCATGAAGACGTGAAGACTCAATACAAGAAAAAAAAATGTGTCAATGACAGAACTGCAGGCAGTGGAACAGGTGATTAGCAAAGGCATTTGGGAATATACAGACCTTCCACGGACTCATGTAATCACAACCCATAAGTGATTGTCTATACATAAGTAAGGCTTCAGAGACCAAATACCAATCCATACCAACATGGAGGAAATTTCACAACAGATGGAGGTGGAGCCCTGTGTCTCTCAGGACAAGAAATCCTCCAGTCTGAGTGTAACTCTCAGGCTTCATCAGTACATAAGCATTTCCACTATGTGGGATCATCCAGGCTTTACCACGGACCAGGAGGAACATCATAAACACTTAAAGTGAATAAAGAAAAACACCAATACTGTAGAGAATGATGTTCCTGTGGGTCAGAAACATTCCTGAAAGCCAGTATTGGAGAGAGGATGTTGAACACATGCTCTCTCATGCAAAATATCCCCAAATTCAAAGTGTGGTGCAGGGTCATCTTACAAAGAAACAGACCAAAATGGGTTCTATAATCATTAGCCCATCTCCTACCTCAGGAGTAAGAAAGAGTTGAGGTGAAAGAAATATGAAAGAATTTTTAGAGATAGTTGCCAGTGTAGTAGGCATTTTCTATACAATCATGAGGGTGAGACAGGCAGCTCAGAGCTCAACACTTCAAGGAGATAAAGGCAGCCTCAGAGCTCAGCACTTCTAAGAGACACCTGCTCTGGCTTATCCTCCTACATTGAGCAAAACAGGTTACACATTCTTCTGAAACTGTCCTTGACGAGATAGCTATAGAATGGGCCAAGAACTGTCCTTGACAAGATAACCACAGAACAGCAATAGTGGGCCCCAACTGGTCTTAGCAGGCTTTCTATGCTATCTCAACACTCCAAGTGACCTATTAGCTCATTAAGTGCAAAATACATATAAGCACCCTGCCAGAGAATCAAACACTTGTCTAGAGAAAATACATAATCACCCCCCAAGCCCTGAGTGCCTTTGTGAAGGTCAATCCTGAATATTCATGATAAATTTGCACTTCTTTGTCTGCTGTCTGTAAAAGCCCACCTCCCCAAGCTGCCTGTGAGCAGTCTTGAAGGCAGGAGTCCCCATAGCTCCTTTCCTTGTACAACGAAATAAAGGCATCTTTCTTATCTCCCACTTCAGCCTCTTGTTTATTGGCTGTAACAAGTCACACTGAGCAAAACCTGGTGTTTTCACCAGGGAAGGGCAGAGATAGCTTCCCCCTGTCATAGCCAGTGGTAAAGAGCTTCAGCAGGCTGACTTAGCCCCTGGAGGTTGAGGGACACAGGAACTAATGTCTGACTCATGCAAATGAGGTCAAGTTGTTGGAGCTGGAGGTGTTCCTGGAAAGGGGCAATAGGAGGGCTGTTCTGGGAGTGAACAGCATTTCCACCATTTACAGAAGTAGATCTTTGATCTCTAGAGTCCATATGTGGACCCTAGAAAAAGGAGTGACATGAGAGTATCCAAAAAGGGATGCCACCCAAGAAAACCACCTGGAGGGGAAATATCAACAGAGGTAAAGGCCACAGTGGCCTAAGGGCTAGGATGAGTCCTGTAGCCAGCCGGAGGGAGGCACTTTATGTGGCATTGTCTGGCACTGTGAGGTCCCTGAAAGAAACTGAAAATGCATCCATGAGCACATCAGCTCAGGATTTCCTCCATATCACACAGCCTCAAGGACACATTAGAATTTTGCCAAGCACGCAAGGGTGTGTTCTTCTCCCACAATCAGCCCTTTTCTGAGGGGGAGAAACAGCAGGTGATCAATGAGATGAGAAGAACAGAGAAAAGGAAAAAGAAGTTGACTCTGTCAAACCCACATAAACATATACCCGATTCACTTGCAGGATTAAAAAACCCTAAGCAAATGCCAGCTAGGAGAAGGCAAAAATTCCTCAATATTCAGAATTTGGAGGTTTTGATCATTATGCTAGCCTGGGCTTCTAACCTTTGAAAAGCAACCAAGGATGTATGGTTACTGAAGTATACCCAGATAACTATGGAACCTACCTGAAATTCCCTCCAACACAAAAGACGAACATCACACCCAGCCAGTTTTCATACTTAAGGAAAAGGAGAAGAAAACTACCTCCTTCTTGCCAAATCAAGGCAAGCTCAAAAATGACACAATTGCAGATACAACCCACAATTCCCATCAGAATATGCTCAAAGGAATGTGACAGCCAGGCAGTCCTAGTGAGGACTGAGGGAACACACTCCACTTTGCACTACTCGACAGCCCCAGGACAGGAGATTATGACCCATGGTGACTTCTCAGCTAGGTGTAAGCCTGAGGTTCCAGTATTTTCCTTGAGATTTGAAATATGCAAAAGAAGAGGCTCCCTGAAGATACCCACTACTGCTAGAAGTTCACACTTGAAATGTTTCTCTGAAATAAGTTTTTTTTTTATATATAGGAACTTAGAGAGAGGTGAGACCAGTCATAGATGTACAGGGGTCTGCATGCACCCTGACAATCCAGGAATGGTGGGATGAAGGGAGACTGGCATCCCCCACATTTCCTGCTCATCTCTTCACCTATTTTGCCACACTTTTCCCCTTTTTATCTTTTTCTTCAGTTTCCCGGTGTCTCCCATGTTCTCATTCACTATGCTGAGTGACATCTCCAAAGAATGCACTGGTTCTCTGACTAGAACTGGGAACCCAATCCTGCCTGACCATGAACATGGAGCATAACCAGGTTCTCCTCTATCCTTTTTCACTTATAACCTCTCTGTCCCACTGCAGCCTGCAGGGTCTTGCCTAGATTCATCTAAAAGAACACTGTGACCATATCAGCCTCCATGATGAGGGGGTAAAAAGTCCTATGGAGTGATCCTGCCAAAAGCACTGGGGTACTGACCAACCATTCCAGGTGGGAGCCTAGGCCAGTAGTCACACTGAGTTGACACCACCTGAGGTGACACCAGCACCTCATAGACAAACTTGGGATCATGCCTTATAGCCTGACACCTGGACCCTAAACATGTTGCTATCCACAAGGAGGACAAGTACAGAAGTTTGAGAATTTGTATTTGCCCAAATGAAAGGCTACATACACTGGTAAGCCCACATGAACTAGGTGCCTGAAGCTACAGTGAAATCCACAGCCAACATACACCAAGTCTTCTTCATGGGCCCTAGAAAGAAGAGAGGCTCCCAGGAAATACCCACTTATCTATATAAGGAAACCCTGGTGGCACAGCGGTTAAGAGTTTGGCTACTAACCAAAGGTCAGCAGTTTGAATCCACCAGGAGCTCCTTGGAAACCCTATGGGGCAGTTCTACTTTGTCCTATAGGGTTGCTATGAGTCAGAATCTACTTGAGAGAAATGAGTTTTTTTTTTTAAGTCTACGTAAACTTGCTTGAAAGATGAAGTATATATACATTTGCACTATGGATAATGTAATCTAAAAATTCTCTCTCAAAACAACCAGAAGGCTTCAAGCCCAGAGAGAATTGAAAGTAGTCATTTCATATATGTGCCTGGGTCTGCACGTACCCTGGCAACTCAGAGACAGATGGGGTAAAGGGGGACTATCTTCCCTCACTATTAAAATACGTAAAGTGGATAAGGAAATGCACTCCAGTGCTTACAATTAAGTGTCTAGTGAATGAAGGTACTGTAAGGCAGACACGTCCCTGAAACATGTCTTGAAAAGGATGTTGAAAGCAACATGAACTCTCTTATAAGAATTTTGGCAGAAGCTACAAAGCCAAAACAATAGATGTCAACCTCTAAAATGAGATTTTGTATTATCTTTCAAAAAACCTGGCCAAACCTAGATCTGCCAGCATTGGTCCATTGCCTACCACCAAGAGTGATCTGAGTTGGAAGAAGGATAAAAAAAAAAAAAATTGGAGGAGAGTTGTCAGTGTGATAGGTATTTTCTTAACCTTTTTGATTCTGGCACCTTTCCTCCCTCCCTAAACTCATAATTAAATATTCTGTTTAAATGGGAGGTTCCTCCTGGGGAAATGCCACATTTGGAGCCCAAACTGACTTTCTAAGTGTGTGCTCCACTGGGAGGTGAGCATCACTTTTCCAGTGCTGTTATTCAGTTTCTCCTTTAAGAATCCACGCCAACTTTCAACAGTACCTGCTGTCTGGGATTGATACTAGGAGAGAACGATATACTGAATGCGCAAAGAAGCTGCCCAATGCTGGTAGTATTTCCAATGGAGCTGGCGCCATTGTATGATTTGATGGGGTCTGTGAATCCAAATATAAAACATAGTCCAATGAACAGTCTTTGCATAATATGTCCACAGCTACTGTTTGGATGGTGTTGGTAGAGTCATACTCTGAAAGGGATCTACTGCAGTCCATGCCCAGTGGTACCCTTGAGCAGAGGATATGACACCAGCTCTGACAATTCTTCCTATAAGACCCAGACATCCCTTCACTACTTGACTCTCTACCTGTATCTCTAAGGACATTTTACAGACTTCCTTGATCTCATGTGCTGGAATCACTATGTCCTGTTTGGGGCCAGGTCCTGAATGATAGATGGATTAAATGCTCTGTGAAATGGTCAATCCAAGAGGTCATGGTCCTTACCTGGGCAGCACAATCTGATCACCTTATTGATTTGATTGATTTTTATTCTCCATGGATCCTTATCCGTGGACATCCACATGGGGCACAAACAGGTCTTCGGTGATCTGCTGATAATGTTTATCTGCACAGAGGCACAGACTTGAACATCCAGCAATCCTGCTGCCCGACACAAGGCCAAACTCTCAGCCCAAGAATTGTCAAAATATGACAGGGCAAGCTGCACAGCTTACAACTCTACCACCACGTACAGTTCCTTTTGTAATGCATAGTTATAACCAGCTTTCTTTGGGGTTAAGCAGCTTCTGAATACCACTGCACCCCATTAGCTTTTAACTTCGTTGATGCATCCAAAGAAAGACACAGGTATCCTCAAAACCGTGAGTGTAACAAACATGCCAAGAAGCCAGAGGTGCTGGTACAAACCCTCGTATCTTGGAAAGCCACATCTGGAGCGTGACAGTACACTTTTTCCTGTAGCCCAGAGACATCGTGATGCCAAATTACTCTTCCCTGTATATACAACCTCCACTTAAATACGGATGCTTGGTGGGCAGTACCCACTTTGTTGATGTTTTCATTTGTGACCAATTCAATGATAGGGATGTCAGATTGTAACAAACCCCACACCTGCTTTGCTACTCTCTCAATGTTTACCAGTAGCCACTAACAAGTCAGCAATAATCTCTAAAATGGGCTATACTGAGTGGTGGTGTCAGCCATGCACCAGCAACAAAACCTCAAAAGGTGCCATTCCCAAGTGACCACATCTTTTTGACACAGACTCCAGTCTGTGTAACACTCAATCTCTGATATTTTCTCACAGGGAGTTCTGCAGAAATCACCATGAGTGGAAAGGCAGTCAATACAGCTTATCAGATAGTTTCTATTGCATGTTTTTGTTCATGTACCTTCCTTTTAAAAACGTTATGTAATGGACTACTCAGGATATCCATGTGAGGTATGAAGTTTATCAAATGCTGAAGAAGTCTATCACAGGGGCACCAGCACACATGGTTCCCAAGAAAATTTCTCGGGCACCTGGTCCCTGATTTTTCTTGGGGTTAATCTTTCAGCCATGTATATGCTCATAGTGGATCATCTATCTAAGGCATACGATACATATCTGTAGTCCTTTCAATTGCAATAGTACCATATATGTAATTAATTGTGCCAGGACACCACAGGTGAAGTTTCCATCTACTCTGGGACTTGGCCACACTACTGGTAAAACATTATGGAAGAGTTTAGGCTGCCTTGCAACAGCGTATTGAACATGCGTTTAATCTGAGACACATAAAGGCAAATAGACTATGATCACATGGACGAAGTGTAATCTGAGGAAAGCATTACCCAGTCCACCACTGTGGACCGGACTCTTCAGTCTTCCCAGTGGACTTCAAAATCATTATGATATCTAAAGTGCAGGGGTGAGGAGGACTACTGATATATTGAAATGAAGTAGTCCACAGTGAAATCAACTACCACTGAATTTTTCAGCAATCATCCAGGGTTATTTTAGGATAGTATCATTTTTTTGGGTCACTATGAGTTGGAATCGACTCGATGGCACTGGGTTTATCATTTTTTTGAGCACCCCTGCCTTTGTTAGTCCTTGATCAGTGCAGGGATTTACTTCACCCACAGCCCCCAAACCAGTATCCGGTATTGCTATAATGTATGTCAAAGGTGGCCTGAGGAAGGCTACTGGGTTCCCGGCTGTCCACTCATCCCACTACCACTGTTCTAATCATGGCATTTCCCCATAGACAACATCCCTTACAATCAGAAAAATCACATGTATTTAATACATCTATTCCCACAACATATTCAGCAGTTCCATAACAAATACTGGCCTGTGTAGTGGTGTGAATCAGCCCACCCATAAATTTACATTGGCAAATTTCCCATCTCAGATTTATTCCCAAATCCATTCGTACTAAAATTCTGAACATACCTTTGTGGGCTTCCAGATACCACAATGACTTGTAACACAGTTTCCATAAGGGTCAAGGTTTAGCAACCTTGGGTGTCAACATGTCCCCAATACATTTTGATCTTTCCGTAAAGCTTGCAGTTCCTATGACAGAAGGAGGAGCCTCAAGCTCAACACTAGACCTATTTGCACTTGCAAGTAGTGACTTCTGGGTAGAAAGGTGGTGAGGAAGGCATTAGATTAACATCAGCTCAAACAAAACAGATCTAAGCAAGGAATCTAGGTCTTCTGTTCCTCCTCCTTTCACCAGCAAGGTAGTCATGGCAAGAATGGCTTACATTTTGTGCTGTATCTGTGAAATTCATGCACAAAGATGAGGCAAGCCAAAGAAATAACTTATTTTTCTGGAAACAACAGGAAAACCATTTTTTCATTTAGAACCTTTAATAATTAAAACAGCAGCACAAAAAAAAAGAAGGCAAGAGGTGTCATCTTCCCATGATTCTTCTGAAATACACCAAAAAGGATGACAAGGAAAAAAGGGGCTAAATAAGCACAATGAGAGTGGTAGAGTACGCATTTGCGAAAAGCCAATTCTAGACTGCAACTAAATTGTTTCCCATTCTGAATCTCCATACTAGAGACATGGGCAGACCAGAAGTCCCCATATCTCAACAGACCTCAGCAGGGATAAGAACCTGCCTCGTGACAGACTTTCAATATACCCAGGGAGCAAGTTGGAAATGGCCTCAGAGCAATTCCTTATGTGCTTCCCCCTATCCTCTGAAGTTCCAGGAGGATCACAAGGTGTTCTGTCAGAGGCACATGAGCAGTGCTTCAAGGTTTTCCCCACATGGCACGTACAGACACATGGAGTATCGCCCAGGCACCAGGACAGCATTGTTGCCCTACACATGGATACCAGCAGAGGGTTCCTCCTCCTAGGACACCCATGAGTAAGGAAATCATCCCATTCCAAAAGGACACTTATAACATCGATCATCCACCACAGGTTTCTCTGTGGACCTCACCCTTGCATGAATGGAGACCCTCAACGGATTATCAGTTGCCATCTGGTCAAATCCAACTCATGGCTACCCCATATGTGTCAGAATAGTACTCTTCTCTATACGGTTTTCAGGGCCTGGTTTTTCAGAAGTAGATCACCAGGCAGTGAAATTTGGGATGAGTAACTTAAGTGTAAGAGTTTCAGAAAGCTGGATTCCTGTGCCCTGGAAATACAGCAACATGGGGACTAGTGTCTGTCTCACACAGGAAGAGAAGTCAGGGCCAGTGCTGCGGCTACCAGAAGGTGCGATACAGCCAGCTGGCAGCGAACTGAACTTCCACCTACTGCATAAGAAAGGTTTATACTACACTGGGCTTCTAACTGCTTGGAACTGATCATAGTATACTTGGTTATTTAAGGATAACCAAACAACAGTAGAACAGTCCTGAAATTTCTTCCCAGACTTGAGAAGAACAGATCCTCCATTCAGTTTTCACCAGAAAGGAGAAAAAGAAGAAAGATGCTTTTTCTTTAAGCCCATCAAATCAAGCTCAACAGAGTGGTGTTAAAACCTGATCTTGAAGGAAGTCTTCTCTTTGGAACTTAAAAAAACGGTCTGTCTTTCCTCCAACAATTGTGGGCTGACAGTATTAAAGGATTATCTCATAAGAGACTTGGAGTGAGCTGTGCAAATGTGGACAATTAACTTCAGAGCGTGTCGCCTCCTCTGAAACAGGAAATGATAACGTTCTACTTCAGAGGTGATGCACAAATGAGAGCAAAGGAGACAAAAACATGAGGAATATCTTTCATTAAGAAAAACATTTTCTGTCATAAACCAACAGAAAAAGCAGGTAAGCCTTGTTTTTTAAGATTATCCTAAAAAAAACCCATGTGCCTGCCCAGTAAAGAATGCTACAGGAGAAGCTTCCAATCAGTGGGCACTCTCTCTCTGTCCCTTGCTCTTTCTCCAAAATGCAAAGTCAAATGAAAATCCTGTTTGAACCCTGTCCTTTTCCTATTCATCTCAGTACACAAGCTCGTATAAAAAGATGAACCATCAAATTTTCCATATTTGTCTACAGTCTGCATTAGAAGTTCATGTGGCCTAACACACAGTTCTGCAACAGGCATTTGTTATTCTCACGTCAATGAGGCCTAATTCACATATCTTGCTTTAAGCTTCTGTATTAATAATAAGCTTAACATTTGATTGTTATGATTCACGAGAAGATTAACAATATTGAGAATCAGGAGCTGTACTAAAATTTTATCATTTCATTTCCCCTTCACCACATAGCGAAGGTCTTGAAATATCTCCCATCTATGCATGAAGAAACTCAAACTTAGAGAGATCAACTACCTCTCCCAAGTACACAGGGTCAATAGGTAGCACACAGTTCAGCCTGAAACCTAGAGCTCCTGACTCCAAAACATATCCTCTTAAGCATGATAAGGAGGTTCTATACCAGATAGAGAAGCCACCTCTGTACTTTCTGGGCACATATACCTCCCCGCTGAGTGTTACAGCAGTACAGAGCCACTCCTCCTTCAAGGGACAATCTGCCTGTGTCCTAGGACCAGAAGGAGTGTTTAACATATGTGAAATAGATAAGGAAACGCACCTACAGAGCCTACTATCAAGGGTACAGTGGGTGAAGGTGCTGTGAGTCAGACATGTGCCTGAAAAGCTGCGTTGAACAGAATGGTGAAAGCAACACGTTCTCTCTTGTAAGAAATTTGTCAGAAACTCCAAAAAGAAAAACAGTAAATGTCAAATATTCACATATACAGAAGAGACGTACTGGGCATTCTGCAAAGAAATGGACCAAAACTGGTTGTGCCGGCAAGATTCTTTGCCCACCCCAGGAACATAGACAAGTTTTGTTGCAAGTACACAGAATTTTTGGCACCAGTTCTCTCTGTGGTCACTGGTTTCCCTATCCTTAAAAATCTGAGCATTGTTTCCCATCTTCCAAAGAACACCAAAAAATATTCTCCTTAAATGGGAAGTATCTTTCAGGGGAAATGCCATATTCAGAGTTCAAACTGACTATCCAAATTCTATGCTCCAATGGGAACTGAGCATTGGTCATCCAGTTCTCCTTTCCAGTTTCTTCTTTCAGACTCCGAGCCATCTTTTGATGGCACGAAGAGGTGGCACCATTGTCTAATTTGATGAGGTCCATGAATCCAAATATAAAACACAGTCCAACTAAGTGTCCTTGCATAGTATGAAAATCTGCTGTGTGGACGGTGTTGTTAGTGCTATTCTCTGAAAAGTGATCTACTTCAGTCCATGCCCAGTGTTGATACACATGTTGTAATCTGAGCTTCATGAATCCATAGATTCTGATCTCATGGATGCAGTAAGATATAAAGAAAGCATTACCACGTCCACCACTGTGCCAGGCCCCTTGTCTGTGTAACAAACTCTGAGGCCATTACAGCATCTGGAACCTCCAGTATGAGGTATCAGGTAACAGTGGATTTTCACCAGAAGTACAGTACTGTCACAGAAGTACTGTAGGGTAGTTTCATTTATATCAGCACCTCTGCCTCTATTAGTTCCTTGACCAGTGTCCAGATCTCCTTTAACACACCACTGCACTCGGTATCCTACACTGCTTTACTGCTGACTCATGCCTGGGCTGAAGGAGCCTGCTGAGCTCCACGTTGTCCACTCGTCCCACTACCACTGATCTAATTGTGGCATTTCCCCATTGGGAACATCCCTTACAATCCCTTACAATTATACATACTTAGCACACCTATTCCCACAATATATTGGGACTCAACAGCAATTGCACCATTTATAGAAACAATATCAATTACAACATTTTCTACACATATTGCCCCGAAAGAGCCCACCAGAAAATTACAACTGTGCATGTCCAGTAGGACAGTTATTTACAAATCCAAAGTAAAAGTTTGACCATGCCCATGTTGGCTTCTAAATGACACAATAACTTATGCCCCAATGTCCAAAAGGGCTGAAATGATTAGGCAACCTTGGGTGCCACAAGCTCCCCAACATACTTTGACCAGTACAAAAAGCCTCCAGTTCCTATTATACAAGGAAGGGTTTTGACCTTAACCTTAGACCTGCTTCTTCTTGAAAGAAGTAAGGTTTGGGTAGAGAAGTTGTGCTGAAGCCTTTAGATTAATACCAAACAGTAGAGATCTCGGCAAGGCCTCTAGGCCTTACTGGTCATTGCACTATCATTGAGAAGGTGATCGTAGTCAGGGAGGCTTGGAACATGGTGTTGGATGTTAGGTGACCAGGTGATTTATACTCCTTATCATCCAGCACAACTGACACGGATCCTTTAGCTGTGACCTGAGGGATAAAGCCTCTACAGACTCGTGGATCTCTGGTCCAAACTTATCCTTAACATCCCTTCTTTCCAGCTCACTGTAAGAAGAAACCAAAATCCATTTCTGGTAACTGACTACCCTGGGTCAGCAGGGAGTATTTTATCTGTGGTTAAGTTGAACACAGGCTGACTTTCCCAATGAGACAGAAATATACAAAACAAACAGAAAGGTTTTCTTAGATTTATGGAGTTCACCTTCTTCATTTATAATGAGAACCACCCACACAACTCAACCAGGGCCCGGCTACCACTACTGACGGTTCTGACCAGGGACACAACAGAACAATGGGAGAAAAATGAAGAACAAAATTCAAATTCCTAAAAAGGGACAGACCTACTGGACCAATACAGACTAGAAGAACCCCCAAGGCTCTCACCCTAAGATACCCTTTGAACTTGGAACTGAAGCCACTTCTGGAGGTCACCTTTTACCCAAATAATATATTGGCTTAAAAAAGAAACAGTATCACCCATGAGGACTGTGCTCCCTTAAATAATTACCTCTATGAGACCAAATGGTCAACATTTACCCTAAAGCAAAGATGAGAAGGTAAGGAGGCACAGGGAACCTAGATTAATGGAAATAGAATAAACAGAATAGAAATAATGAGAACATTGACAAATTGTGAAAAACGAAACCAATGTCATGGAACAATTTGTATAAAAAGTGTTGAATGGGAACCCAACTTGCTGTGTAAACTTTTACCTAAAACACAATAAAACATTATCTAAAAATAAGAAAAAAAACTCAACCAGGCTCTACTGGCAAAACTCAGACATTATATACCCCCTTGTCTCGAAACACTTCACCTCCAAAGAAAACAAGAAGGCTATGAACCCAGAGAGATCTGAACGCCATCATACATGGGTCTCAGTGCATGCAGCATGACAGCTCAAAGAAGAGCAGATAAAAGTGGACTGGCTTCTCCCCACATGGACCCCTCTGGTCTATCTGGACAACTCCATGATTGTCCTCTTTTTATCCTTCTGTGCAGTTTTACTCTCACTCTAGATATCCCAGGTGCCCACTCTTCTCACTCATTATGCCAAGTGACATCTACAAAGATCATAGTTATTCTCTGAATAGAGTCAGGACTATTTCCAAGGGTAGCATGGTATACCAAGTCCATTTCCACATATGTATCTTCCCTGTGTATAATTTCCTGAATTAGCACTGCCCAAGTTGAACACAAAGCCTATCCAGTTTCTCCTCCATCCCTTTATACTATGAACTTCTCCCATTGCAACTGCAGGATCTGCGTAGTATTTCTCTCATAAAAATATTGTAACCATATTGACCTCCAGGAGGAGTGGTTAATAAGCCCAAAGAATAAATATGCCAAAAACAGCTGGGTCCTGACCTCCAACTCTATGAGTGAGCCCAGGCTCCCTCAGGCCCCAATTCAGGGCCCACCTGAGGTACCACCAACAGTATATACAAATTTGGGATCATACTTCCTACCAGGATGACTTGAGCCCAAAAATTTTGTTATCAAACTAACAAATGGAGTACAAAAGCAGGGAACTGGTACAAGGAAAGTCTGAGAAACTGTCACAGCCAAGAGGAACTAAAGATACAGACAACTAAATGTAATGTGGTATCCTGGAACAGAAAAAGGGCATTAGGTAAAAATTAAATCTGAATAAAATGTAGACTTTAGTTAATAATACTGTAACAATATTGGTTCGTTAATTCTAACAAATATACCATACAATGTAAACTGCTAATAATAGGAAAAACTATGGATGATGGGGGGATGATATGGGAAATCTCTGTGTTATCTGCTCAATTTTTCTGTAAATCTAAAACTGTTTTGAAAATTAAAGTCTGTTGCAAATGCAAAAAAAGAAAAGTAGAGAACTGGTAATTGTAAAACTCAAAGGGTTTTTGCATTGAAGGCCAGTACTGACAACAAACAGAACTACAGTGAAATCAACAGACAGCAAACACCAAGTCTTTGGAAAGCACCTTTGAAAGTACAAAGTAGGCTCCCAGAAAATGTCCATTAGTCTAAATACCTTCACTTGACAATTGGAGAGTAAGTATACACCGGAGAGATTCTAATATAAAAATTCTCTCTGAGAACAACCAAGAGGATTTGTGCCCAGAGAAAGAGCTGGAATCAGTGATGTATGTGCAGAGTCTTCATGCACCCAGAAAACTCAGAACTGGAGGGTGAAGGGACACTGGCTTCCCATCAGATTTATCCCTTTGATATCCTGGATTTCTTCAGATCGTTTCTCTTTTTTTTTTATTTTTTTTTTTTATCCTTTCTACTTTATCTTTAATTTTTCCAGGAATCCCCTATTCTCACACTTTCTGCTAGGTGAGACTGCAAATAATGCAGTGATTCTCTGACTAGGGTTGAGAACTCATTCCTACAAGAACACTTTCCCAGGTTGACTGGGCATGAAAAAACCTGAAAAGAATCCATTTCCACATATCCGTCCTCCCTATATGTGGTTTCCTAAATTAGATCTCCCTGTAAATGTCCTTTAATCACATCCAGGTTCTCCTTTATCCCATTTTTCGATGAACTGTTTCCATTTCAGAATGCAGGATCTCACTTGTGTTTTTCCAGAAGGGCACTGTGACCTTATCAGTTCCTGTGTAGGAGTTCAAAATCCCACGAAGTAAATACGTCAACGGTAGCTGGGGCTCCGTCTTAGTTATCTACTGCTATAACAGAAATCATACCCATAGTGTTGCTATGAGTCACAATCAACTCAATGGCAGCGGGGTTTGGTATAACGGAAATACCACAAGTGGATGGTTTTAACAAAGATAAATTTATTCTCTCACAGTTTAGGAGGCTAGAAGTCCAAATTCAGTGCACCAGCTCCAGGACAAGGCTTTCTCTCTCTGTCAGCTCTGGGGGAAGGTCCTTGTCATCAATCTTCCCCTGGTCTAGGAGGTTCTCAGTGCAGGGACCTTGGGTCCAAAGGACATGCTCCCCTCTCAGCTCTTCATTTTTGATGATATGAGGTCCCTCTCCTCTCTATTCAATTCTCTCTTTTATATCTCAAAACGGACTGGCTCAAGATACAACCTAATCCTTTAGATTGACTCCTGATTCATTAACATAACTGCCTTTAATCCTGCTTCATTAACATCATAGAGGTTAGGATACACAACACTTAGGATAATCACATCAGATTACAAAACGGTGGGCAACCATACAATTTTGGGAATCATGGCCTAGCCAAATTGACACATTTTGGGGGGAGACACAATTCAATCCAATTCAGGCCCTGATCACCCAGTGCATGTGGGAGCCGGGAGAGGGTCAACAAGGAAAAGGAGCCACCTGAGATACCAACCCCACTGCACACATGAGCTTCATAGCTGAACACCTAGACCCAGGGATACAGAAATCTAACCAAAACATGAAGTCCAAAATCAGGGAAGCAGTAAGCACCAATTTCATGGCTCTTCACACTGGAAAGCCAAGACTGAATAGAAAACTGAAGCAGCAGTGAAATATACAGCCAACAAATACCAAGTCTTTTGAAGAGGCCTTTGAAAATATAAAAGATGCTCCCAGAAAACCCACCAGTTAAATGCCCCTGCTTGAAAGCTGACAGAAAGAACACACTGGAGATAAACCAATACAAAAATTCTCTCTGAAAATAAACTACAGTCTATCAACCCAGATAGAGGTCAAAGCATTCAGTTACGTGACAGAGTCTACAAGTACAGTGAAAACTCTGAGAAGAGAATGAATGGAGACTGGCTTACCACACATTTACCCCTCTAGTCTTTCTGGATTTTTCCAAGATGACCCCCTTTTATCCTATCTGTGCCTTTTTCCCTTTTCCTCTAGAGTCCCTCACCTGTTCCCTCTTCTCACTCCTTACGGTAAGTGATATCCAGAAAGGAGGCAGTGTTTCCCTTAAGGATGGGACACCAAACCTATAAGAAGAGTTTCTGAGGGTGGAAGGTCATACAGAATCCTAAGGGAATCTAATTCCACATACTCATCTTCCCTATGTATACTTTCCTGAACTAGCACTACCTGAGTTGTACATAGAGTCTATCCAGATTCTCATCCATCCCTTTATACTATGAACTTCTCTCATTGCAAAAGCAGGATCTGGCCTATATTTTTTCAAAAGTGTACTGCGACCATATCAGACTCCAGGAAGACAGGTTAATAAATCCAAAGAGTAAATATGTCAAGAGTAGCTGGGTCCCTGACACCCAACTCTATGAGGGAGCCTGGGCTTAGGTCAATATTCAACATACCCCACTTGAGGAGCCACCACCCTTACCACACACAAATCCGGGATCATACTTCCTACTGGGACACCTAGAGCCCAAAAATTACATGATCCACCTGGCAAGTGGAATACAAAAGCAGGGAGCTAGCAATTGCCAAGCCTAACAGTTTTTTCACTGAAAGGCCAGTACTGACCAGAAAACTGAAGCTGCAGTGAAATCAACAGACAACAAATAGCAAGTCTTCACAAGGGGTCTCTGAAAATACAATGTAGGCTCCCAGAAACTACCCATCAGTCTAAATACCTCCACTTGACAACTGGAGGATAGTATGCATTGGTGAGAATTGAATATAAAAATTCTCTCTGAGAAAAACCAAGAGGCTTTAGCCTGGAAACAGAGCTAGAATCAGTGATGTATGTGTGGGGTCTTCATATACCCTGACAACTCAGAGAATGATGGGATGAAGGGAGACTGGCTTCCCAACAGATTTGCCCCTTTTGTCTTCCTGGATTTCTCTAAGATGAACACCTTTTATGCCCTGTATACCCTTTGCCCTTTTCCTTTAGTTTTCCCCCATGTGTCCTCTTTTCTCACTCATTATACTGACTGATATCTACAAACAACACATGGTTCTCTTGAGGGCTGGAACCCAATTCTACAAGGAGACTTTTCCAGGGTAACACGGCACACATTATACTAACAGAATGCATCCTTCTCTGCCCTACATATGGTTTTCTAAATTGGATCTGCCTATGACAAATGGATGCAGTGCTGGAAGGGTTCATTTATCTATGCCAAGAAATTTGGAAGATAGCTACCTGGCCAACTGACTGGAGGAGATCCATGTTTATGCCTGTTCCCAAGAGAGGTGATCCAATTATCGAAGAATATCATTAATATCACATGCAAGTAAAATTTTGCTGAAGATCATTCAAAAGAGGCTACAGCATTGTATCAACAGAGAACTGCAAGAAATTCAGGCCACATTCAGAAGGGGACATGGAACCAGGGATATCATTGCTGATGTCAGATGAATCCTGGCTGAAAGCAGAAAATACCAGAAGGATGTTTACTTGTGTTTTACTGACTATGCAAAGGCATTCAACTGTGTGGATCATAACAAATTATGGATAACATTGTGAAGAATGGGAATTCCAGAACACTTAATTGTGCTCATGAGGAACCTATACATAGACCAAGAGGCAGTTTTTCAGACAGATACTGCATGGTTTAAAATCAAGAAAGGTGTGTTTCAGGGTTCTATCCTTCCACCATACCTATTCAATCCGTATGCTGAGCAAATAATCTGAGAAGTTGGATTATATGAAGAAGAACAGGGCATCAGGATTGGTGGAAGACTCATGAACAAGCTGCAATATGCAGATGACACAACCTTGGTGCTGAAAGTGAAGAGGACTTGAGGCACTTGCTGATGAAGATCAAAGACCACAGCCTTCAGTATGGATTACACCTCAACATAAAGAAAACAAAAGTCCTCACAACTGGACCAATACACAACATCATGAAAAACATAGAAAAGATTAAAGATGTCAAGGATTTCACTTTATTTGGACCCACAATCAACACCCACGGAAGCAGCAATCAAGAAATCAAAAGATGCATTGCACTGGGCAAAGCTGCTGCAAAAGAACTCTTTCAAGTATTGAGAAGCAAAGATGTCACCTTGAAGACTAAGGTGCACCTGACCCCAGCCATGGTGTTTTCAATCGCCTCTTATGCATGCGAAAGCTGGACAATGAATAAGGAAGACAGAAGAAGAATTGACGCCTTTGAATCGTGATGTTGGCGAAGAATATTCAATATACCATGGACTGCCAAAAGAACAAACAAACCTGTCTTGGAAGAAATACAACCAGAATGCTCCTCAGAAGCAAGGATGGCGAGACTGCATCTTACATACTTAGGACATGTTGTAAGGAGAGATCAGTCCCTGGAGGACATCATGCTCGGTAAAGTACAGGGTGAACGAAAAAGAGGAAGACCCTCAATGAGATGGATTGACACAGTGGCTGTAACAGTGGGCTCAAACATAACAACCACTGTGGGTATGGCACAGGACCAGGCAGTGTTTCGTTGTGTTGTACAACAGGGTAGCTATGACAACACCTAACAACAACATGACTGACCATAGAGTTCATACAGTTCACCCTCCATCCTTTTTCACAGTGAATTTGTCCCATTTCAGATTCCAGTCTTGCCTATATATTTTTTTAAAGGGCGCTGTAATCAGATCAGCCTCTACGAAGAGAGGTTAATAATCCCACGGAGTAATTATGTCAACAGGAGCTGGGACCCTGACCACCAACTGTATGAGGGAGCCCGGACCAAGAACAATATTGACAAGGGGCCACCTGAGGTGTCAACCCACCATACAAATGAACTTGGGTTCACACTTGCTAGTGGCGTTCCTAGAGACAGAAAATGTGGTCATCCAACCAGGAAATATAGCACAAATGCAGGGTCTTGTAACCAGCAAGTTAAAGGAGTTTTCATATTAGAAGGCCAAGACTGACTACAGAACTGAAGCCACAATGAAATTAACAGCCAACAAATACCAAGTCTTTTTCAGGGCCTTTAAAAATACAAGAGAGGCTCCAGAAAGTGCCCATCAGTCTAAATCCTCCAATTGACAACTGGAGATTAGTAAACACTGGAGATAATCCAATATAAAAATTCCATCTGAGAAAGATGGACAGGCTTTAAGCCCAGAGAAAGAGCTGAAAGCAGTCATGTATGTGTCAGTGTCTTCATGCACCCAGACAACTCAGAGAATGATGGGATGCAGATAGACTGGTTTCCCTCCATACTTACCCCTCTTGTCTTCCTGGATTTTTCCAAGACCATCCCCCCTTTTGTCCTCTCCGTACTCTTTGCCCTTTGCCTCCAGTTTTCCACATGTGTCCCGTCTTCTCACTCATTATGATGAGTGATACCTACAAGCAATGCAGTGGTTCTCTTAAGGTTAGAACCCAATTATACAAGGAGACTTCCCGAGGCATGCAGAATCATATCGGAATTCATTTCCACATACTCATCTTTCTTATCTATGGTTTCCTAAATTAGATCTGCTTAAGAATATCCATGAAGCATCTGTAGGAGTCCCTCCATTCCTTTTCACTATCAAATTCTATTTTAACCCGCAGGGTCTCACCTGTATTTTTCTACACAGCATTTTGACCTTATCAGCCTCTAGGAGCAAGAGGTTAAAAATCCCATGGAAGCAATCTGTCAAAAGCATCCTGAGTCCTGGCTCCCAGGCAATGTGAGATCTGGGCCATGGGCCCAACATTAACATGGAACCACATACGGTGCTACCATAACTTCATGTGAAGACTTGAGGCAGCTTCTTGATTCACTTGCGTGAGTCAAACACTAGTCCCATAGAGAGCTGGAGGCAGTCATATATATGTCATGGTCTACATGCATTCTTACAAAACAGACAAAGACAGTATGAAGAGAGACTGGCTTCTTCCCTATGACCCCGCACCCCATTCATCCTGGATTACTCTCATTTCACATGGCCACTTCCAGTATCCATGTCTTAATCTTGTTGTGTTCTAGAGATCTGGGATACTCATCTCGTTTCCCTAAACTGCCCTACCAGGCAATTTCCTCACCTAGTTACACCTACTTTGTCTTCAGGTACTCAAACATCTCTTCCTCAGGAAAGCTCTCCTTAAAGATTCATGCAACCTCCCCAATCCTGCTCCAGGCTAAGTTCTGTGTACTGTATGACAGACCCTCATAACAGATATATTTTTCCTTCAGAAAACACAGAACACATATCACTCTATAGTTATATAGTTTTATGTTTATATGAAAAAAAAATATGAGCATTCCCTAAATATCTAATAATGCCACACTGGTCAGGAGGGTTGACTAGATGCCTGAAGCAGCAGTGAAATCAACAGCCAACAAATACAAAGTTCTCTCAACGGATCTTTCACAATACAAGAGAAACTCCCAGAAAATAACCATTAGTCTAAACAAACTCACTGAAAACTTTTGGATAAGTTTGTGCTGGAGAGAATCCAATATCAAAAATTCTCTTTGAAAATAATCAGAAGGCTTAGTACCCACAGAAGGCTGAAAGAAGTCACATATGTGCCAGGGTCTGCATACACCTTGACAAACCAGAGAAAAATGAGATGTAGGAATACTGGCTTCTCTCAATTTGGAAATACGTGAAGTGCATGAAGAAATACCTATGATACCTATAATTAAGGTTACTGTGAATGACGGTGACGTGTCCCTGAGCTGGCTTTGAAAAGCATGTTGAAGGCAACATGTCCTCACAACGTGAGGTTTGTTGCAGAAGATCCGCAGCCAAAGCAAAAAATGCCAAGGACCCTATGTTCTAAAGTGAGGTCTGTACTATCTTGCCAAAAACCTGGCCAAAACTGATTTTGTCAGCATTAGCCCATTGCCCACCTTCACAATACAAAAACTGAGGTTAAAATAGAAAGAAAGACTTTTTAGACATAGTTGTTCATTTAGTAGGCATTCTCGTCCCTCCTGAGTCCAGGCCTCCTTCCTTTCCTTCAAACTCATAATTTAACATTCTCTTTAAACAGAAGGTACCCTTCTGGGGAAATGCCACATTCAGAGTCCCAACTGACTATCCTAAGCATGTGCTCCACTGGAAGCTTAGTATCAGTTATCAAGCTCTCCGTCTCAGTTTCTTATTTACAATTCCAAGCCAGTACTCAAAAGCACCCGCTGTGTGGAAGTGATAAGTGGAGTAAATGGTTCACACAATGTCCCACAAAGTTGTCCACTGTTGCAAGGAGGGGCTGTTCCTGTAGTGGTGGCACAATTGGCTGAATGGATGTGGTCAGTGAATCCAAATATAAAACCCAGTCCAACTAAGAGTCCTTGCATAGTTCGTCCATTCTGCTGTGTCAATCGGGTTATATGTGCTCTACTCTGAAAAGGGACCTACTGCAGTCCATGCCCAGTGGTTCCCTTCAAAGGAGGATATAGCACCAGCTCTGGTACTTCTGCTTATGCTACCCACAGACCCCTCTTCTACTCAACCATGAAGCTGGCGCTCTCAGGACATCTGCCAGGCTTCCTTGGCTTTATGTCTTGGAATCATTAAGTCTTGTTTGGGGGCTTGGATTTGTAATAGATTATAATACCCTAACTGATAGTTTTTCTTGGTGGCTATGGTCCCGGGCAGTGCAGGTCTGATCAGCTTCCTGATTTGATTGATTTTCATCCTCCAAGAGTCCTTATTCATGAGCATGACGCACAAACAGGAAGTGTGCATGTAGGATATGTGCTGATAATGTTTGCCACCAAAGAGGCTGAGACTTGAACATCCAGTCGTACCACTGACATGTACCAGGCCAGGTTCTTATCCCATGAGCAAGTGCCCATGACTCAATCAAAATATAAGATATTTACAGGTGGTTTTTCTCAGGCAAGACCACAGTCCACGCACTCACCTACTTACTGGGTGTAGCTCCCTATCCATGCACAGATGTAAGGAGTTTTCTTTGGGGCTGCACAGCCTTCACAGCCCAATACATCTCAACAGCCTTTAAAGTAACTCATGTGCCTCTGATACAGACCCAGCCGCCTCAGGAGCCTGGGTGTGCCAAAGCTGCCAAGAAATCTAAGGTATAGCCCAGACCCGGCACCTGAGGCAGGGGCATCTGATGGGTGACTCTAAGCTTTTTTTTCAATAGTGAGAAAGATGATATATTGTGAAAAATGTATTCAATGTCACTGAACAATATGTATAGAAGTTCTTAAATGAGAACCTAATTTGCTGTGTAAACTTTTTCACCAAAAACACAACAAAATATTTTTTAAAACAAACAAACAAAAAAAGCAGCCTGCCAAACACCAGTTGGAGCTACCAACCTCTATCTATGAGTTGAGGCCGGCCTTCTCTCTCTCTGTTCTGACTATATGTCCACTCCACTTGATCTGCCTCTGGGTTTTGTACCTTTCTTTCCTGCCTTCTGTGGATCAAATATTTCCCCCTTACTTTTTTTTTTATTGTGTTTTAAGTGAAAGTTTATAAATCAAGTCAGTCTCTCACACAAAAACCCATATACACCTTACTACACACTCCTAATTACTCTCCCTCTAATGAGACAGCCCGCTCTCTCCCTCTACTCTCTCTTTTCGTGTCCATTTCGCCAGCTTCTAACCCCCTCCACCCTCTCATCTCCCCTCCAGGCAGGAGATGCCAACATAGTCTCAAGTGTCCACCTGATCCAAGAAGCTCACTCCTCACCAGCATCCCTCTCTAACCCACTGTCTAGTCCAATCCATGTCTGAAGAGTTGGCTTTGGGAATGGTTCCTGTCCTGGGCCAACAGAAGGTCTGGGGGCTATGACTACCGGGGTCCTTCCAGTCTCAGTCAGACCATTAAGTCTGGTCTTTTTATGATAACTTGGGGTCTGCATCCCACTGCTCTCCTGCGCCCTCAGGGGTTCTCTCTTGGGTTCCCTGTCAGGGCAGTCATCGGTTGTAGCCAGACACCATCTAGTTCTTCTGGTCTCAGGATGATGTAGTCTCTGGTTCACGTGGCCCTTTCTGTCTCTTGGGCTCGCAGTCGCCTTGTGTCCTTGGTGTTCTTCATACTCCTTTGATCCAGGTGGGTTGAGACCAATTGATGCATCTTAGATGGCTGCTTGCTAGCGGTTAAGATCCCAGACACCACTCTTCAAAGTGGGATGCAGAATGTTTTCTTAATAGATTTTATTATGCCAATTGACTTAGATGTCCCCTGAAACCATGGTCCCCAGACCCCTGGCCCTGCTACGCTGGCCTTCGAAGCATTCAGTTTATTCAGGAAACTGCTTTTGGTTTAGTCCAGCTGTGCTGACCTCCCCTGTACTGTGTGCTGTCTTTCCCTTCACCTAAAGTAGTTCCTATCTACTATCTAATTAGTGAATGCCCCTCTCCCACCCTACCTCCCTCCCCCCTCTCGTAACCACAAAAGAATATTTTCTTCTCAGTTTAAACTATTTCTCAAATTCTTATAATAGTGGTCTTATACAATATTTGTCCTTTTGCAACTGACTAATTTCACTCAGCATAATGCCTTCCAGGTTCCTCCATGTTATGAAATGTTTCACAGATTCCTCACTGTTCTTTATCGATGCGTAGTATTCCATTGTGTGAATATACCATCATTTATTTATCTATTCATCCGTTGATGGGCACCTTGGTTGCTTCCACCTTTTTGCTATTGTAAACAGTGCTGCAATAAACATGGGTGTGCATATATCTGTTCGTGTAAAGGCTCTTATTTCTCTAGGATATATTCCAAGGAGTGGGATTGCTGGATCATATGGTAGTTCTATTTCTAGCTTTTTAAGGAAGCGCCAAATCGATTTCCAAAGTGGTTGTACCATTTGACATTCCCACCAGCAGTGTAGAACTGTTCCAATCTCTCCACAGCCTCTCCAACATTTATTCTTTTGTGTTTTTTGGATTAATGCCAGCCTTGTTGGAGTGAGATGAAATCTCATTGTAGTTTTGGTCTGCATTTCTCTAATGGCTAATGATCATGAACATTTCCTCATGTATCTGTTAGATACCTGAATGTCTTCTTTAGTGAAGTGTCTATTCATCTCTTTTGCCCATTTTTTAATTGGGTTATTTGTCTTTTTGTAGTTCAGTTTTTGCAGTACCATGTAGATTTTAGAGATCAGGTGCTGATCAGAAATGTCATAGCTAAAAACTTTTTCCCAGTCTGTTGGCAGTCTTTTTACTCTTTTGGTGAAGTCTTTGGATGAGCACAGGCGTTTGATTTTTAGGAGCTCCCAGTCATCTAGATTTTCTTCTGCATTCTTTATAATGTTTTGTACACTGTTTATGCCATGTATTAGGGCTCCTAACGTTGTCCCTATTTTTTCTTCCATGATCTTTATCGTTTTAGATTTTATATTTAGGTCTTTGATCCATTTGGAGCTTGTTTTTGTGCATGGAGTGAGGTATGGGTCTTGTTTCATTTTTTTGCAGATGGATAGCCAGTTATGCCAGCACCACTTGTTAAAAAGACTGTCTTTCCCCATTTAACTGTTTTGGGGCCTTTATCAAATATCAACTGCTCATACATGGATGGATTTATGTCTGGATTCTCAATTCTGTTCCATCGGTCCATGTATCTGTTGTTCTACCAGTACCAGGCTGTTTTGATTACTGTGGTGGTATAATAGGTTCTATCATCAGGTAAAGTAAGGCCTCCCACTTTGTTCTTCTTTTTCAGTAATGCCTTATTTATCCGGGGCCTCTTTCCCTTCCATATGAAGTTGGTGATTTGTTTCTCCATCTCATTAAAGAATGTCGTTGGGATTTGTATCAGAATTGCATTAAATCTATAAATCGCCTTTGGTAGGATAGACATCTTTATAATGTTAAGTCTTCCTATCCATGAGCAAGGTATGTTCTTCCACTTATGTAAGTCTCTTTTGGTTTCTTGCAGAAGTGTTTTATAGTTTTCTTTGTATAAGTCTTTTACATTTCTGGTAAGATTTATTCCTAAGTATTTTATCTTCTTGGGGGCTACTGTAAATGGCATTGATTGGTGATTTCCTCTTCAATGTTCTTTTTGTTGCTGTAGAGGAATCCAACTGATTTTTCTATGTTTATCTTGTATCCTGATACTCTGTTGAACTCTTATATTAGTTTCAGTAGTTTTCTGGAGGATTCCTTAGGGTTTTCTGTATATAAGATCATGTCATCTGCAAATAGAGATACTTTTACTTCTTCCTTGCCAATCTGGATGCCCTTTCTTTCTTTATCTAGCCTAACTGCTCTGGCTAGGACCTCCACCACAATGTTGAATAAGAGCGGTGATAAAGGGCATCCTTGTCTGGTTCCCGATCTCAGTGGGAATGCTTTCAGGCTCTCTCCGTTTAGGGTGATGTTGGCTGTTGGCTTTGTATAAATGCCCTTTATTATGTTGAGGAATTTTCCTTCTATTCCTATTTTGCTGAGAGTTTTTATCATGAATGGCTGCTGAATTTTGTCAAATGCCTTTTCTGCATCAATTGATAAAATCATGTGATTCTTTTGTTTTATTTATGTGATGGATTACATTAATTGTTTTTCTAATGTTGAACCATCCCTACATACCTGCTATGAATCCCACTTGGTCATGGTGAATTATTTTTTTTGATATGTTGCTGAATTCTATCGGCCAGAATTTTGTTGAGGATTTTTGCATCTACATTCATGAGGGATATAGGTCCATAATTTTCTTTTCTTGTGGTGTCTTTATCTGGTTTTGGTATCAGGGATATGGTGGCTTCATAGAATGAGTTTGGTAGTATTCCGTCCTTTTCTATGCTCTGAAATACCTTTAGTAGTAGTGGTGTTAACTCTTCTCTGAAAGTTTGGGAGAACTCTGCAGTGAAGCCTTCCGGACCAAGGTTTTTTTTTGTGGGAGTTTCTTGATTACCTTTTCAGTCTCTTCTTTTGTTATGGGTATATTTAATTGTTCTACCTCTGTTTGTGTTAGTTTAGGTAGGTAGTGTATTTCTAGAAATTCATCCATTTCTTCTAGGTTTTCAAATTTGCTTGAGTACAGTTTTTCATAGTAACCTGATATGATTCTTTTAATTTCAGTTGGGTCTGTTGTAATATCGCCCATCTCATTTCTTATTCAGCTTATTTGCTTTCTCTCCTGTTTTTCTTTTGTCAATTTGGCCAGTGGTTTATCAATGTCATTGATTTTTTTCAAAAAACCAGCTTTTGGTCTTGGTAATTCTTTCAATTGTTTTTCTGTTTTCTATTTCATTTAGTTCAGCTCTAATTTTTATTATTTGTTTTCTTCTGGTGCCTGTGGGTTTCTTTTGTTGCTCTCTTTCTATTTGTTTAAGTTGTAGGGATAATTCTTTGATTTTGGCCCTTTTTCTTTTTGGATGTGTGCATTTATTGATATAAATTGGCCTCTGAGCACCGCTTTTGCTGTGTCCCAAAGGTTCTGATAGGAAGTGTTTTCATTCTCATCGGATTCTCTGAATTTCTTTATTCCATCCTTAATGTCTTCTATAATCCAGTATTTTTTGAGCAGGGTATTGTTCAGTTTCCAAGTGTTTGATTTCTTTTCCCTGCTTTTCCTGTTATTGATTTCCACTTTTATGGCCATATGGCCAGAGAAGATGCTTTGTAATATTTCAGTGTTTTGGATTCTGCTAAGGCTTGCTTTATGACTTAATATGTGGTCTATTCTAGAGAATGTTCCATGTGCACTAGAAAAGAAAGTATACTTGGTTGCAGTTGGGTGGAGTGTTCTGTATATGTCTACAAGGTCAAGTTGGTTGATTGTGGCATTTAGATCTTCCGTGTCTTTACTGAGCTTCTTTCTGGATGTCCTGTCCTTCACCGGAAGTGGTGTGTTGAAATCTTGTGCTATCGTTGTGGAGCTGTCTATCTCACTTTTCAATGCTGATAGAGTTTGTTCCACGTATCTTACAGCCCTGTCATTGAGTGCATAAATATTTAATATGGTTATATCTTCTTGGTGTATTGTCCCTTTAATCATTATATGGTGTCCTTTCTTATCCTTTCTGATGAGTTTAACTTTAAAGTCTATCTTGTCAGAAATTAATAATGCCACTCCTGCTCTTTTTTGATTGTTGTTTCCTTGATATATTGTTTCTACCCTTTGAGTTTTAGTTTTTTTGTGTCTCTAAGTCTAAGGTGTGTCTCTTGTAGGCAGCATATGACTCTGAACTTTTTTATGTAGGTGGGAGACACCATTAAGGCCCAGCATACTTCTTTCCTAGATATGTCACTTTCACTTAAAAATCTGTGCTTATCGTGAAGAATACTGAAATGGCAAATGTTTTGTTATATAAATATTAACCACAAGTTTTTTTTTTTTTTTAATCAGTGCTTTTTGGGTAAGACTAATAGTCTTGGTGTCTCATTTTCAATCCATCCCATGATGTCAGGGAGTAACAAACGTTGCTCCTGTTTTGTTACTCTCTCAATGTCAACCAGCACACTAATAAGTCAGCAGTATTCTCTCAAAAGAGGTATACAGGGAGAAGTGTCAGCTAAATACCTATTTAAAAAAAAAAACACAACGAGCACTATTATCCAATGGTCATATCTTTTAGTATAAATGACAGTCACTGTCACTCGTAGCTCCAGAATGTCTGCACAGGTGACTGGTTGGAGTACAAAGTAGGTCTGTACAACTTCAGACAGCTTCTAGGGCATGGTGTTGGGCAGAGTAATCTTATCTAATGGTTTGAGCAGAATCCCTAACTAAGTTATGAAGTACCTCAAATGCTGAACAATCTATCATATGCTGTGCCTCCTTTTCATTTTCTGAAGGTTTTAAAGCCATCATTTCTTTCTTGAACATGCTCAGGGATTATTCTCTAGTCATTAGCAAACGTGGACTAAGGAACTTAGTTGAGTGACTAATTGCTATTCTTGTGGAGGTTAAATTTCCATTCCTGTTTACTCCAATAGTTTACATTCTATCCAGAACAGGCAGTATACTGTCCTTAGCCCTTCCAATTGGAAGAATACAATCCATGTAATGGTACAAACACATCTCTGGTGAAAGTTCAGTCCTTTCTAGGTCTTAGTCTATTTACTGGTAAAAATTTATGGGTGAGTTTACATCCCCTTGGGACACCACATTACATATGTGTAGTAATCCAAGCCCCATGAAGAAAAATAGGTGATGATCACATGGATGCAGTGAGATCTGAAGAAGGCATCACCGAGTCCACCACTGTGTAACAAACTCTTCAGTATTGCAATGGACTCTGAGATCACTATGATCTCTGGAACTCCAGGGATAAGACCTCATTGAACTATGGCCTCATTGAGTTGTGGTACTCCAATTGAAGCATCAGGTTCCATTGGATTTTTCACCAGGAACACAGGCTGTCTTGTAGATCAGTATGGTTTAAGTACCTCTGGTTCCATTAGTTCCTTGACTGGTGCAGAGAGCTCCTTCAACGTGAACTCCCAACCTCAAATGATATTCTACATTGCTTTACTGATCCCTCGTGGCTGGGCAAGTCTGGAGGGCTCTTGATTGTCCATTTGTCCCACTACCACTGTCCTAACCGTGGCATTTCTCCATTGGGAATAATCAAGAGAATTACACATACTTAACACATCTATATTCACAGTACATTCAGCAGTATCAGTGAAAACATACTGCATTTATGTTTGCCTGAAAGGGCCACTCATAAAATGTCCATTGTCCAATCTGATAGTTACTGAAAATTCCAGTCAAAGTCAATTTTCACCATGCTGATAAGGGTTTAACAGCATCACAGCGATTGGTGATCCAGTTTCCAAAAGGGTTAAAAAGGCTTAGCAACCTTGGGTGCCATAAAGGCCACAATATACTTGACCAGTGTATAAAATCTCCAGTTGCTTTAAGAAAAGCCTGAGGGGCGGAGCCAAGATGGCGGACTAGGCAGACGTTACCGCGGATCCCTCTTACAACAAAGACACGGAAAAACAAGTGAATCGATCACATACATAACAATCTACGAATCCTGAACAACAAACACAGATTTAGAGACGGAGAACGAACTAATACGGGGAAGCAGCGATTGTTTCCAGAGCCTGGAGCCAGCGTACCAGTCAGGTACGGCACAAGCACAGAGACCTGCTCCACCCCCCTGAACTAACCCCGGGAGGGGGACCAGCCGGTTCCACGGGCGGCGTGGGACGCAGCCGGTAGGAGAAGTCCCCGGGAGGCAGTGACTGATCTTGGAGCAGAAAGAGCAGCATCCGAGCTGGGGAACCGTCCCGCAGGGATTTGGACTGCACGCAGCGGATTTTCTGGAAAAACTAGTTTCCCAGTGATGGCTCGGAGACAACAATCCATATCAAACCACTTAAAGAAGCAGACCGGGACAGCTTCTCCAACCCCCCAAACAAAAGAATCAAAATCTTTCCCAAATGAAGATACAATTTTGGAATTATCAGATACAGAATACAAAAAACTAATTTACAGAATGCTTAATGATATCACAAATGAAATTAGGATATCTGCAGAAAAAGCCAAGGAACACACTGATAAAACTGTTGAAGAACTCAAAAAGATTATTCAAGAACATACTGGAAAAATTAATAAGTTGCAAGAATCCATAGAGAGACAACATGTAGAAATCCAAAAGATTAACAATAAAATAACAGAACTAGACAACGTAATAGGAAGTCAGAGGAGCAGACTCGAGCAATTAGAATGCAGACTGGGACATCTGGAGGACCAGGGAATCAACACCAACATAGCTGAAAAAAAATCAGATAAAAGAATTAAAAAAAATGAAGAAACCCTAAGAATTATGTGGGACTCTATCAAGAAGGATAACCTGCGGGTGATTGGAGTCCCAGAACAGGGAGGGGGGACAGAAAACACAGAGAAAATAGTTGAAGAACTTCTGACAGAAAACTTCCCTGACATCATGAAAGACGAAAGGATATCTATCCAAGATGCTCATCGAACCCCATTTAAGATTGATCCAAAAAGAAAAACACCAAGACATATTATCATCAAACTCACCAAAACCAAAGATAAACAGAAAATTTTAAAAGCAGCCAGGGAGAAAAGAAAGGTTTCCTTCAAGGGAGAATCAATAAGAATATGTTCTGACTACTCAGCAGAAACCATGCAGGCAAGAAGGGAATGGGACGACATATACAGAACACTGAAGGAGAAAAACTGCCAGCCAAGGATCATATATCCAGCAAAACTCTCTCTGAAATATGAAGGCGAAATTAAGATATTTACAGACAAACACAAGTTTAGAGAATTTGCAAAAACCAAACCAAAGCTACAAGAAATACTAAAGGATATTGTTTGGTCAGAGAACCAATAATATCAGATATCAGCACAACACAAGGTCACAAAACAGAACGTCCTGATATCAACTCAAATAGGGAAATCACAAAAACAAACAAATTAAGATTAATTAAAAAAAAAAAAATACACATAACAGGGAATCATGGAAGTCAATAGGTAAAAGATCACAATAATCAAAAAGAGGGACTAAATACAGGAGGCATTGAACTGCCATATGGAGAGTGATACAAGGCGATATAGAACAATACAAGTTAGGTTTTTACTTAGAAAAATAGGGGTATATAATGAGGTAACCACAAAAAGGTATAACAACTCTATAACTCAAGACAAAAACCAAGAAAAACGTAACGACTCAACTAACATAAAGTCAAACACTATGAAAATGAGGATCTCACAATTTACTAAGAAAAACGCCTCAGCACAAAAAAGTATGTGGAAAAATGAAATTGTCAACAACACACATAAAAAGGCATCAAAATGACAGCACTAAAAACTTATTTATCTATAATTACCCTGAATGTAAATGGACTAAATGCACCAATAAAGAGACAGAGAGTCACAGACTGGATAAAGAAACACGATCCATCTATATGCTGCCTACAAGAGACACACCTTAGACTTAGAGACTCAAACAAACTAAAACTCAAAGGATGGAAAAAAGTATATCAAGCAAACAATAAGCAAAAAAGAAGAGGAGTAGCAATATTAATTTCTGACAAAATAGACTTTAGACTTAAATCCACCACAAAGGATAAAGAAGGACACTATATAATGATAAAAGGGACAATTGATCAGGAAGACATAACCATATTAAATATTTACGCACCCAATGACAGGGCTGCAAGATACATAAATCAAATTTTAACAGAACTGAAAAGCGAGATAGATACCTCCACAATTACAGTAGGAGACTTCAACACACCACTTTCGGAGAAGGACAGGACATCCAGTAAGAAGCTCAACAGAGACACGGAAGATCTAATTACAACAATCAACCAACTTGACCTCATTGACTTATACAGAACTCTCCACCCAACTGCTGCAAAATATACTTTTTTTTCCAGCGCACATGGAACATTCTCTAGAATAGACCACATATTAGGTCATAAAACAAACCTTTGCAGAGTCCAAAACATCGAAATATTACAAAGCATCTTCTCAGATCACAAGGCAATAAAACTAGAGATCAATAACAGAAAAACGAGGGAAAAGAAATCAAATACTTGGAAAATGAACAATAACCTCCTGAAAAAAGACTGGGTTATAGAAGACATCAAGGAGGGAATAAGGAAATTCATAGAAAGCAACGAGAATGAAAATACTTCCTATCAAAACCTCTGGGACACAGCAAAAGCAGTGCTCAGAGGCCAATTTATATCAATAAATGCACACATACAAAAAGAAGAAAGAGCCAAAATCAGAGAACTGTCCCTACAACTTGAACAAATAGAAAGTGAGCAACAAAAGAATCCATCAGGCACCAGAAGAAAACAAATAATAAAAATTAGAGCTGAACTAAATGAATTAGAGAACAGAAAAACAATTGAAAGAATTAACAAAGCCAAAAGCTGGTTCTTTGAAAAAATTAACAAAATTGATAAACCATTGGCTAGACTGACTAAAGAAACACAGGAAAGGAAACAAATAACCCGAATAAGAAATGAGAAGGACCACATCACAACAGAACCAAATGAAATTAAAAGAATCATTTCAGATTATTATGAAAAATTGTACTCTAACAAATTTGAAAACCTAGAAGAAATGGATGAATTCCTGGAAAAACACTACCTACCTAAACTAACACATTCAGAAGTAGAACAACTAAATAGACCCATAACAAAAAAAGAGATTGAAACGGTAATCAAAAAACTCCCAACAAAAAAAAGTCCTGGCCCGGACGGCTTCACTGCAGAGTTCTACCAAATTTTCAGAGAAGAGTTAACACCACTACTACTAAAGGTATTCCAAAGCATAGAAAATGACGGAATACTACCCAACTCATTCTATGAAGCCACCATCTCCCTGATACCAAAACCAGGTAAAGACATTACAAAAAAAGAAAATTATAGACCTATATCCCTCATGAACATTGATGCAAAAATCCTCAACAAAATTCTAGCCAATAGAATCCAACAACACATCAAAAAAATAATTCACCCTGATCAAGTGGGATTTATACCAGGTATGCAAGGCTGGTTTAATATCAGAAAAACCATTAATGTAATCCATCACATAAATAAAACAAAAGACAAAAACCACATGATCTTATCAATTGATGCAGAAAAGGCATTTGACAAAGTCCAACACCCATTCATGATAAAAACTCTTACCAAAATAGGAATTGAAGGAAAATTCCTCAACATAATAAAGGGCATCTATGCAAAGCCAACAGCCAATGTCACTCTAAATGGAGAGAACCTGAAAGCATTTCCCTTGAGAACGGGAACCAGACAAGGATGCCCTTTATCACCGCTCTTATTCAACATCGTGTTGGAAGTCTTAGCCAGGGCAATCAGGCTAGACAAAGAAATAAAAGGTATCCGGATTGGCAAGGAAGAAGTAAAGTTATCACTATTTGCAGATGACATGATTATATACACAGAAAACCCTAAGGAATCCTCCAGAAAACTACTGAAACTAATAGAAGAGTTTGGCAGAGTCTCAGGTTATAAAATAAACATACAAAAATCACTTGGATTCCTCTACATCAACAAAAAGAACACCGAAGAGGAAATAACCAAATCAATACCATTCACAATAGCCCCCAAGAAGATAAGATACTTAGGAATAAATCTTACCAAGGATGTAAAAGACCTATACAAAGAAAACTACAAAGTACTACTACAACAAATTCAAAAGGACCTACTTAAGTGGAAAAACATACCTTGCTCATGGATAGGAAGACTTAACATAGTAAAAATGTCTATTCTACCAAAAGCCATCTATACATTTAACGCACTTCCGATCCAAATACCAATGTCATATTTTAAGGGGATAGAGAAACAAATCACCAATTTCATATGGAACGGAAAGAACCCCCGGATAAGCAAAGCACTACTGAAAAAGAAGAAGAAAGTGGGAGGCCTCACCTTACCTGACTTCAGAAACTATTATACAGCCACAGTAGTCAAAACAGCCTGGTATTGGTACAACAACAGACACATAGACCAATGGAACAGAATTGAGAACCCAGACATAGATCCATCCACGTATGAGCAGCTGATATTTGACAAAGGACCAGTGTCAATTAACTGGGGAAAAGATAGCCTTTTTAACAAATGGTGCTGGCATAACTGGATATCCCTTTGCAAAAAAATGAAACAGAACCCATATCTCACACCATGCACAAAAACTAACTCCAAGTGGATCAAAGACCTAAACATAAAGACTAAAACGATAAAGATCATGGAAGAAAAAATTGGGACAACCCTAGGAGCCCTAATACAAGGCATAAACAGAATACAAAACATTACCAAAAATGATGAAGAGAAACCCGATAACTGGGAGCTCCTAAAAATCAAACACCTATGCTCATCTAAAGACTTCACCAAAAGAGTAAAAAGACCACCTACAGATTGGGAAAGAATTTTCAGCTATGACATCTCCGACCAGCGCCTGATCTCTAAAATCTACATGATTCTGTCAAAACTCAACCACAAAAAGACAAACAACCCAATCAAGAAGTGGGCAAAGGATATGAACACACATTTCTCTAAAGAAGATATTCAGGCAGCCAACAGATACATGAGAAAATGCTCTCGATCATTAGCCATTAGAGAAATGCAAATTAAAACTACGATGAGATTCCATCTCACACCAGCAAGGCTGGCATTAATCCAAAAAACACAAAATAATAAATGTTGGAGAGGCTGCGGAGAGATTGGAACTCTCATACACTGCTGGTGGGAATGTAAAATGGTACAACCACTTTGGAAATCTATCTGGCGTTATCTTAAACAGTTAGAAATAGAACTACCATACAACCCAGAAATCCCACTCCTAGGAATATACCCTAGAGATACAAGAGCCTTCATACAAACAGATATATGCACACCCATGTTTATTGCAGCTCTGTTTACAATAGCAAAAAGTTGGAAGCAACCAAGGTGTCCATCAACGGATGAATGGGTAAATAAATTGTGGTATATTCACACAATGGAATACTACGCATCGATAAAGAACAGTGGCGAATCTCTGAAACATTTCATAACATGGAGGAACCTGGAAGGCATTATGCTGAGCGAAATTAGTCAGAGGCAAAAGGACAAATATTGTATAAGACCACTATTATAAGATCTTGAGAAATAGTAAACCTGAGAAGAACACATACTTTTGTGGTTACGAGGGGGGAAGGGAGGGAGGGTGGGAGAGGGTTTTTTATTGATTAATCAGTAGATAAGAACTGCTTTAGGTGAAGGGAAAGACAACACTCAATACATGGAAGGTCAGCTCAATTGGACTGGACCAAAAGCAAAGAAGTTTCCGGGATAAAATGAATGCTTCAAAGGTCAGCGGAGCAAGCGCGGGGGTCTGGGGAACATGGTTTGCGGGGACTTCTAAGTCAATTGGCAAAATAATTCTATTATGAAATCATTCTGCATCCCACTTTGAAATGTGGCGTCTGGGGTCTTAAATGCTAACAAGCAGCCATCTAAGATGCAGCAATTGGTCTCAACCCACCTGGAGCAAAGGAAAATGAAGAACACCAAGCCCACATGACAACTAAGAGCCCAAGAGACAGAAAGGGCCACATGAACCAGAGACCTACATCATCCTGAGACCAGAAGAACTAGTTGGTGCCCGGCCACAATCGATGACTGCCCTGACAGGGAGCTCAGCAGAGGACCCCTGAGGGAGCAGGAGATCAGTGGGATGCAGACCCCAAATTCTCATAACAAGACCAAACTTAATGGTCTGACTGAGACTGGAGGAATCCCGGCGGCCATGCTCCCCAGACCTTCAGTTGACACAGGACAGGAACCATCCCCGAAGACAACTCATCAGAAATGAAAGGGACTGGTCAGCGGGTGGGAGAGAGATGCTGATGAAGAGTGAGCTAATTATATCAGGTGGACACTTCAGATTGTGTTGGCAACTCTTGCCTGGAGGGGGGATGGGAGGATAGAGAGAGAGGGAAGCCGGCAAAATTGTCAAGAAAGGAGAGACTGAAAGGGCTGACTCAAGACGGGGAGAGTAAGTGGGAGTAGGGAGTGAGATGTATGTAAACTTATATGTGACAGACTGATTGGATTTGTCAACGTTCACTTGAAGCTTAATAAAAGTTATTATAAAAAAAAAAAAGAAAAGAAAAGCCTGTATCCTAGACTTGTTTGGTCCAGAAAGAAGTAAGGTCTGGGTAGAGAGGTAGTGTTCAATATGTCAGATCAAAACAGTATGAACAGCACAATCTCAGTAGGACCAGCACAATCTCAGCAAGGACTTCTAGGTCTTCTTGGCCCTCCTCCTGTCATCATCAAGGCAGCCGGAGCCAGAGTGGTTTGGAGGATGGAATCAGTTGTCAGGTGACCAGTAGATCTCCATTTCTTCCTGTCCAGCAAAACTGGTAGGGCTCCCTCATCTGCTGCCCAAGGAGCTAACTCAATGTCATCCGGCTTTTGCCCAAACCTAACCTTAACGTACCTTCTCTCAACTCATGTAGGAGTAGACCTCAAGACATTTCTGCATACCTGTCTGCCTTTGATAAGCAGGGAGTATTTTATGTATAGTAACAGCCACCTGTCAGAGGAAAGCAATTTCACTTTCCCAATGGCACACAAAGGTGGACAACAATCACAGAATGTTTTTCTTAGATTTACGGGGTTCTCTCCTCTTATGTCTTACTCAAACTACTGATACAACTCAGGAGGGGTCTCTGGGACAACGCTCAAGGATCATAGGCCCCTTGTCACCAAACACAAACACTTAGCATTTGCTTGCCAGGGTCATGATTCATACCTGCCTAGTTGTCTTACAGAGTTCCTCCTGTATTCCTCCAAAGGGCACTGAGACCTCATCAACCTCCAGGAAGAGGGAGTTAAAAATTCCATTAAGTCAATCTATCAAAGGCAACTGGGGGAAAGCCCTTTGCAGTGTTGTCCCTATTACCATAACACAACAAGACCAGCTTTTGCAGTAGTTTGTTAGAGCTATAAGTGTAGTCCTGGGAACCTAGCACTCTAGTAATTTGTGAACCCCAGAAGTTCTTTGACTGCCAAAGAAAGGCTGTAATCTTTATGGAAGCAGACTACCATATCTTTTTCCCACAAAGTGGCTGGTAGGTTTGAACCACTGACCTTTCAGTTAGCAGCTGAGCACTATAACCACTGCACTATCGGACCTCCACGTTGTGAACAAACATATTATTTTACTTACAGTAACTGCCAAGTACTGCCTGATTTTTGATGGGATAATAAGTCTTCCTTGCTGGCAGGCAGCCAAAGACATAGAAAATGATACCTGCAACTTGTCAATCCTGAATACAACATGCTACAGTGAAAGTGTTGGTCATCAGGGTAATTTTTTCTGACATCTTTGGGACACTAACAATTCAAACATATAACACATTTTCATACCAATTACACAATTTTGCACAGTGCATACAATGAATCAGTTCGCAGGTTTCTCGTTGACAAAATTCCTTTACCTTTGTTTCATTTCATTGCAAGTTCTATATGCTGCATTCAGACATTTTTTACAGAATCGCAGACTATGGGTATATTTGCATGGACACTACAACACTAACTGCAGGAGACCATCTATTCTCCTCTGCTGGAATCTCAGGGAATGAGAGGGAGGAGGCATGCAGGGGGAGTAAATGGAAACAGTAAGCACAATTTGGCACATAATTTAGACCATGCTTTCAGCTTCAAAAAATTCAGTTTTAAAAACCACTAAGCACCAACCAGACAGGTGATTTCAATCCTATCCACTGCTGCCTAACCATCCAAGCCTTTCTAACAAGCAGCTTACATTATTAGATCCTGAAGAGTTTATCTTATCCCTAACTGGGCAAATTCTAACTGGGCAAAATTGCCAAGGCACCATGGAAGAGCCTTTGTTCCTCCTTCTGGAACATCCATAAGTCACGAGACAACCCCATTCCAGCAAGCAGTTGGTGCTGTCAACCACCCACCTCAGCTCTCTATAGAACTCAGACGTGTATAACTGAAGACTCTCTAGCAATTACAGAAACACAGGACCTAGTGTCTGAATTAGGTAGGAAGAGAAGTTGGGACTGGAGCTGTTTGTGCCAGAAGGTACAAAAGGGCTGGCTGGGAGCAAACTGCACTTTCACTGCCTGCAAAGAAACTTCTATGTTCTCTATGTCTCTTTCGATAGTTGTTGTAGCTGTTAGGTGCCGTCCGTCAGTTCCGACTCATAACGACCCTATGTACAACAGAACGAAACACTGCCCAGTCCTGCGCCATCCTCACAATTGTTATGCTTAAGCCCACTGTTGCAGCCACTGCATCCATCCACCTCATTGAGGGTCATCTTCTGCTACGCTGACCCTCTACTTTACCAAGCATGATGTCCTTTTCCAGGGACTGATCCCTCCTGATAACATGTCCAAAGTATGTGAAACGTAGTCTCACCATCTGTCTTAGCTATCTAGTGCTGCTGTAACAGAAATACCACAAGTGGATGGCTTTGGCAAGCGGGTCCATTCTCTCACAATTTAGTAGGCTACAAGTCCAAATTCAGGGCATCAGCTCCAGAGGAAGGCTTTTTCTCTCTGTCAGCTCCGGAAGAAGGTCCTTGTCATCAATCTGCCCTGGTAGAAGAGCTTCTCAGGCGCGGGGACCTCGGATTCCAAGGATACGCTCTGCTCCCGGTGCTGCTTTCTTGGTGGTTTGAAGTCCCCCCTCTCTGCTCACTTCCCTTTCTTTTTATCTCTTGTAAGATAAAAGGTGATGCAGGTCACATCCCAGGGAAATTCCCTTTACATTGGATCAGGGATGTGACCTGAATAAGTGTGTTACATCCCACCCTAATCCTCTTAAACATAATCTAATCTTGTCTCATTAACCACAGGCAAAGATTAGGATTTACAAAACAGGAAAATTACATCAATCACAAAATGGGCAACAACTACACAATACTGGGAACCATGGCCTAACCACGTTGACACATATTTTGGGGGGACACAGCTCAATCCATGACACCATTCTTGCTTCTAAGGAGCATTCTGGCTGTATTTCTTCAATATTCTTTGCCAACACCACAATTCAAAGTCATCAATTCTTCGGTCCTCCTTATTCATCGTCCAGCTTTCACATGTATATGAGACGACACGTCATGGCTTGAGTCAGGTGCACCTTAGTCTTTAAGGTGACATCTTTGCTTTTTAACAGTTTAAACAGGTCTTTCGCCGCATGTTTGCCCAATGCGGTGCATCTTTTGATTTCTTGACTGCTGCTTCCATGGCTGTTGACCGTGGATGCAAGTAAATGAAATCCTTGACAATCTCAATCTTTTCTTCAGTTATCATGATGTTGTTGCTTATTGGTGCAGTTGTGAGGACTTTTGTTTTCTTTATGTTGAGCTGTAATCCATACTGAAGGATGTGGTCTTTGATCTTCATCAGTAAGTACTTCAAGTCCTCTTCACTTTCAGCAAGCAAGGTTGTGTCATCTGCATAGCGCAGGTTGCTAATGAGTCTTCCTCCAATCCTGATGCCTCGTTCTTCTTCATATAGTCCAGCTTCTCAGATTATTTGCTCAGCATACAGATTGAATAGGTATGGTGAAAGGATACAACCCTGATGCACACCTTTCCTGACTTTAAACCACACAGTATCGCCTTGCTCTGTTCGAACAACTGCCTCTTGGTCTATGTACAAGTTCCTCATGAGTACAATTAAGTATTCTAGAGTTCCCATTCTTCGCAATGTTATCCATAATTTGTTATAATCCATGCAGTTGAATGCCTTTTGTAGTCAATAAAACACAGGTAAGTATCTTTCTGGTATTCTCTGCTTTCTGCCAAGATCCATCTGATATCAGCAATGATATCCTTGGTTCCACATCCTCTTCTGAAACCGGCTTGAATTTCTGGCAGTTCCCTGTTGATATAATGCTGCAGCCACTTTTCAATGATCTTCAGCAAAATTTTACCTGTGTGTGATATTAATGATATTGTTCGCTAATTTCTGCATTCAGTTGTATCACCTTCCTTTGGAATAGGCATAAATATGGATCTCTTCCAACTGGCTGGTCAGGTAGCTCTCTTCCAAATTTCTTGGCATAGATGAGTGAGCACTTCCAGTGCTGCATCCATTTGTTGAAACATCTCAATTGATACTCCGTCAATTCCTTAAGCCTTGTTTTTTGCCAGTGCCTTCAGTGCACCTTGGATTTCTTCCTTCAGTACCATCAGTTCCTGATCATATGCTACCTCCTGAAATGGTTGAATGTCGAACAATTCTTTTTGGTATAGTGGTTCTACACTCCTTCCATCTTCTTTTGATGCTTCTTGTGCTGTTTAATATTTTCTGTGTAGAATCCTTCGGTGTTGCAACTCGGGGCCTGAATTATTTCTTCAGTTCTTTCAGCTTGAGAAATGCCAAGTGTGTTCTTCCCTTTTGCTTTTCTATCTCCAGGTCTTTGCACATGTCATTATAATACTTTACTCTGTCTTCTCAAGCTGCCCTTTGAAATCTTCTGTTCAGCTCTTTTACTTCATCATTTCTTCCTTTTGCTTTAGCTACTCAACTTTCAAGCGCAAGTTTCAAGGTCTCTTCTGACATCCATTTTGGTCTTTTCTTTCTTTATTGTCTTTTTAATGACCTCTTGCTTTCTTTATGTATGATGTCCTTGATGTCATTCCACAACTCATCTGGTCTTCAGTCATTAATGTTCAACTCGTCAAATCTATTCTTGAGATGGTCTCTAAATTCAGGTGGGATATATTCAAGGTCATACTTTGGCTCTTGTGGACTTGTTCTAATTTTCTTCAGTTTCAATTTGAATTTGCATATGAGTCAGTCCCTAGCCTTGTTCTGACTGATGATGTTGAGCTTTTCCATCATCTCTTTCCACAGACGGAAAACCCGGTGGTGTAGTGGTTAAAAGCTACGGCTGCTAACCAAAAGGTCAGCAGTTTGAATCCACCAGGTGCTCCTTCGAAACTCTATGGGGCAGCTCTACTCTGCCCTATAGGGTCACTATGAGTCAGAATCAGCTCGACGGCAATGGGTTTGGTTTTTTGGTTTTCCACAGATGCAGTCGATTTGATTCCTGTGTATTCCATCTGGTGAGGTCCATGAGTATAGTCGTTCTTTATGTTGGTATAAAAAGGTATTTGCAATGAAGAGGTTGTTGGTCTTGCAAAATTCTATCATGCGATCTCCAGCATCATTTCTATCACCAAGGCCTCATTTTCCAACTAACAATCCTTCTTCGTTTCCAACTTTTGCATTCCAATCACCAGTAATTATCAATGCATCTTGATTGCATGTTCGATCAATTTTAGACTGCAGAAATTGGTAAAAATCTTCAATTTCTTCATTTTTGCCCTTAGTGGTTGGTGAGTAAATTTGAATAACAGTCATATTAACTGGTCTTCCTTGTAGGTGTATGGACATTATCTTATCACTGACAGCATTGTACTTCAGGCTAGATCTTGAAATGTTCTTTTTGATGAATGCAATGCCATTCCTCTTCAAGTTGTCATTCCCAGCATAGCAGACCATATGATTGTCCCATTCAAAATGGCCAATACCAGTCCATTTCAGCTCACTAATGCCTAGGATACTGATGTTTATGCATTCTGTTTCATTTTTGATGCTTTCCAATTTTCTGAGATTCATACTTTGTACATTTCATGTTTCGATTATTAATGGATGTCTGCAGCTGTTTCTTCTCATTTTGAGTCATACCACATCACCAAATTAAAGTCCCAAAAGCTTGACTCCATCCACGTCATTGAGGTCAACTCTACTTTGAGAAGCCAGCTCTTCCCCAGTTGTATTTTTAGTGCCTTCCAACCTGGGGGCTCATCTTCCAGCAGTACATTCCCCTGCTATTCATAAAGTTTTCACTAGCTAATTCTTTTCAGAAGTAGACTTCCGGGCCCTTCTTCCTAGTCTGTTTTAGTCTGGAAACTCAGCTGAAACCTGCCCGCTACAGTGACCCTGCTGGTATTTGAATACAGGTGGCGTAGCTTCCAGCATCACAGCAACACACAAGCCCCTGCAGTATAACAAACTGACAGACATGTGGGGGCTTTGGATAGTGCTGCCTCCAAAAAAAAATCCCTGGTACATAAAAGGCACTCTGAAGTATTCCAGAAATTAAGTAGTTAACAGAAGATCCTTTTTTTTTTTTTTTGATAACTTAATCTATATGAGTATGACCAAGATACAGCATGAAAATGTGAAGGCTCAATACAAAAAAAAAAAAAGTGTCAACGACAGAATTGCAGACAAAGGAAGAGTGACCGAGAAAGACATTTGGAAATGGATGGACCTTATACAGGCTCAGGTAATTGCAACCCCCAAGTGACTAGATCTGTACGGATAAGGCCTGTTTCACCGGCCAAATACCAAGCCACACCAACTTGCAGGTATTTTCACACCAGATGGAGGTAGAATCCCATGCCTTTCTTGACAAGTAATCCTCCTCTCTGACTGGAACTCTCAGGCTTCAGCAGTACATAAGCACTTCTACTGTGTGAAACTATCAAACCTTTGCCCCAAACCAGGGAAAATGTTTCAAATGTTTAAGGTGGGTAAAGAAAAATCCCACAATGCATATAATGAAGCCTGCAGTGAATGGCGTTCCTGTGGGTCAGGCTCAATCCTGAAAGCCTGCTCTGAAGTAGGAATGTTAAACACATGCCCTCTCACACAAGAGATTGGCAGAGGCTCCAAAGGCTGGCTTGGAACATGGAAACAGTCATTAGGTGACTGGCTGGTCTTCACACCTTCCACACAACACCAGGGGGTAGAGCTCTCTCATCTGTTACCAAAGGACTGGACCCTGAATAGTTTCACTGGACTTTAGCCAAACCTATGCTTCATGTCTCTCCTTTTCCACCTGTTGTAGGAGTGGCCCTCAGTACATCTGATATGTAACTGACTGCCCTTGATCAGCAGGGAGTATTTTATCTGTGGTCATGACTATGGGTCAGAGGGGAGCAGCTTCAATTTCCCAGTGGCACAAAAGAATGAGCAACAACCACAGAATGCTTTTCTTACATTTACGAGATTCTCTCCACTTTATGTCTAATGCGAACCACAGATGCAACTTAGCAGGGGTCGGAAGGACAAATGTAAAGAATCGTATGTCCCCTTGTCACCAAATACTTCAGCAATGAGGTGTGCCACTGCCACCAGAATCATGTTCCATACCTAATGAGTTGGCCTGCAGGGTCTCAATTGTATTTTTCCGAAGGGGAATTGAGACCTTATCAGCCTCTAGGAGACAGGGTTAAAAAGCCATAGAGTGAATATGTCAAAAAGCAGGTGGTCCCTTATTTCAAGACAAAGGGGCCAACTTTTGTAGGAGTTACAAGTGTTGTCTTGAGAATATAGTATTCTTTACTTCGATGAAGCCAGAAGTTTTTCTTTGCCAGAGGGATTTGGTGTTGTGAACCCACTTGCACTATTTTACATGTCGTAATTGGGTAAGTAGGCTCTGAATTTTGTTGAGGATTATGAGTCTTCCTTGACTTTAGGTTGCCAATGAAGAAAACGGTGATCATTATACAGTGAAAACTCTGCACATGAGAGGAACTTTTCTGACACGTTATCAACATTTGCAGTTCAAACATGTAACACATTTCAATACCAATTAAACATTATTACTCAGTGCACACAATGAATCAGCTCACAGGCCTCTTAGCTTTTTTCCTTTGCACTGCAGGTTCTATGAACTGCATGCAGACACTTTTTACAGAAACACAGACCACGGATTTTTTTGAACACCCACTACAACACCAGCTTCCAAAAGACCATCTATTCTCCTCTGCTGGAAGCTGAGAACACAAGCGGGAGGGGTACACGGAGGGAGCAACTGGCACCAGCAAGCACAGGTTGGCACATACATTCAGCCATTCCCTAAGTCTCAACAAATGCACTTTTAACAACTAGGCACGAATTGGACAGGTGCTTTGCTGCCTAACTTCCAATGTTTTATATCAGGTAACATATGCCATTGGACCCCAGAGATTCTATTTACCCCCTAACTGGACACAAACACTCTGAACAGGTAGAACACCAGGAGGTGCCTTACGCCTCCTACCTGGAACACTACATAGATGAGAGATGTGCTAACAGATCCCAGGAGTCTCATTTCTCATAACCTGGCCTGCAATACACTACCAGAGCCCAGGAGCCTTTATCTCTTCTAACCTGTCTTACCATGCTACCAGATCCTGCGAAGTCTTATCCATTCATGCAGCCTGTGCAACCCCATGGGCTACTGGACCCCAGGTGTTTCATCCCTTCAAACCTGCAAAGGGTAATCCCTTAGAGGGAAGTCCCTATTGCCCCTCTTGCCCATCACGTAGGGGAGAGTATGCACTACCAGATGCTGGAATCTTTCTTAGCCACTAACCTGGCCAGTGGGGCTATATGTCTAAGAAAAGGATTTTAAAACTTTACAAGACCCATGATGGATGACATATCTGTCAAGTTCATGAACAATGATGAGGGAAGGACTATACATTATTTATTTTTAGATAAAGATTTTAAAAAGCCACTTTTACATTTAGATGACCCTTTAATATTTAAAAAAGACAGTGAAAGAAAGAACCCAAAGGTGTGACCTCCTCATGATCCTTGTCACACATACCAAAAGGAGGACAGCAATACAAAAGCGACTGGATGACATCAATGCAGGTTGTGGGATAGCCCTTTGTGGAGGAGTCAATTCTACACTGCAGCTAAGTGATTTTCTATTCTGCATCCCCACACTAAGGATGTAGACAGGCCAGAAATCATATTTCAGCAGACCTTGGCAGGATGAGTACCTGTCTCATGACTGCCTTTTAAGGTACACAGAGAGCAAGTGGGAGATGGCCTCAGATCAACTCCTCACATGCCTCCCATCCTCCCATGTTCCAGGAGGATATCGAGGCATCTAACAAGACTCAGAAGAGTGGTACTTCAAGATTTTCTTGCATGGCCTAAATGGATACACAATAGCACCAAGGCACCAGGGCAGAGCTGTCGCCCTACACATGTATACCACCAGGGGGGGTTCCTCCTCCTGAGACACCCATAAGTCACGAAACAACCCTATTCTAGGAAGGAAGCTGGTACTATCTATCACCTACCACATGTTTCTCTGTGGACCTCACATTTGGCATGAATAGGGACCCTAAATTGATAAGTAAATAAGATTTGGGGTGGGTAACCAAAGTGCAATAGTTTCAGAAAGCTTGATTCCTGTGCCCTGGAGTTACAGAGACACAGGGACTAGTATCTGATTCACACAGGAAGAAAATTGGGGCTGGAGCTGTCCTTGCCAAAAAATACAAAAGGGATGGCTGGGTGCAAATTGCACTTCCACCCACTGCAGAAGAAAACTTTGTGTTCCCCTCGGAGGGCATGTGGACCTGAAAAAAAAAGGTAGGCATTTTCTCTACCCTGCAGTTCTACTCTGTTCTACAGGGTTGCTATGAGTCGGAATCGACTCAACGGCACCGGGTTTGGTTTTTGGTTCAATGTGAGAGAAACAAACATGACTTCCCCCTGGTCTCAAGCAAATGACAAAGAGCTTCAGAAAATCTGACTTATGTCTTCTGGAGTTTGTGGAACAAAGGGACTAGTTTCTGAACCATGCAAATGAAGTCTGGGGCCAGAGCAGCCCCTACCAAAAGGTACAATAGGAAGGTCGGCTTGGTATTAAACTGCACCTCCACCACATGTATGAGGACCCTTAGAAAGGGAATACTGTGGGCATCTTCTCCTGCCTCATGAGGGAGGGACAAAGGTTACTTCCCTCTTGCTTCAGTAAATGACAAAGAGCTTCAGAAAGTTTGCCTTAAGTCTTCTGGAATTTGTGGTAAACAGGGACTAATTTTTGACTTATGAAAATGAAGTCAAAAACCGGGAGCTGGAAAAGACCAGACTTAATGGTCTGACTAAGACTAGAAGGACTCCAGTGGTCATGGCCCCCAGACCTTCTGTTAGCCCAAGACAGGAACCATTCTCAAACCCAACTCTTCAGACAGGGATTGGGCTGGACAATGGGACAGAAAATGATACTGGTGAAGAATGAGCTTCTTGGATCAAGTAGACACTTGAGACTATGTTGGCATCTCCTATCTGGAGGGGAGATGACAGGGCAGAGGGGGTCAGAAGCTGGTGGAATAGACATGAAAAGAGAGTGGAGGGAAGAAGTGGGCTGTCTCATTAGGGAGAGACCAATTAGGAGTACATAGCAAGGTGTATATAAATTTTTGTATGAGAGACTAACTTGATTTGTAAACTTTCACTTAAAGCACAATAAAAATTAAAAAAAAAAAAACCCAGGAGCTGGAGCTGGAGCTGAAGCTGCCCCTGCCAATGGGACAACAAGGGGAGGAAGGGGGTTGGAAAGAGTAGTGCACTTCCAAAACGGAGGTGGTGGCCACTCAAGGACCAGAATTAATAGGTGCTGCCACTGTGGCACATGAAAACTTGGGCTCTTGCCAAGCCTCCAGCAGAGCCTGGGGGGCCTGAGCCCCGACATGTTGTGATGCAATTTAAAAAAAAAAAGAGCAGAAATGAGAGAACTGGTACTGATGAAAGCGAGTGGCAGACACGGATTGGCTGGAATCCTGAAGCTGCAGCAGACAGCCAACAAATAACAAGTCTTTTTAAAGGCCCTATGGAAATACAAAGGCCCCAGAAAATTCCCACTAGTCTAAATACCTTGCCTGAAAGTTGAGGGATAAGTATGCACTGGAGATATTCTAATATAAAAATTCCCTCTGCAAACAAACAAGATGCTTTGAGACAAGACAGAGCTGAAACCAGTCATATACGTGCTGGGGCCTCCATACACCCTGAAAACCCAGAAAAGAATGGGATGAAAGCAGATTGGCTTTCCCTCAGATTTCTCCCTCTTGTCTTTCTGGATTTCTCCAAGGCCACCTCCCTTTTATCCCTTTTGCAGCCTTTGTCCTTTTCCTCTAGTTTTCCCAAGGTATCCCCTGTTCTCCTAAGGTCAGCACCCCAAACCTACAAGGACATTTTCTGAGGGAAGCTGGGCATGCAGAATCCTAATGAAATCCTTTCTACCTACTCATCATTCGTATCTCTGGTTTCCTAAATTAGATCTCCTGTGAATGACCATGGAGCACATCCAGGTTCTCCTCCAACCCTTTGAACTATCAACTTTTCTCATTTCAACCTTCAGGATCTCCCCTATATTTTTCTGAAGGGCATTGTGGAAAAAAAAATTTTTTTTTCATTGTGACATTATTAGCCTCCAGGAAGAAGGGGTTAAAAATCCCACAGAGGCCACGTAAGCCAGAGACTACATCAGCCTGAGACCAGAGGAACTAGATGGTGTCTGGCTACAACCGATGACTGCCCTGACAGGGAACACAACAGAGAACCACTGAGGGAGCAGGAGAGCAGTGGGATGTGGACCCCAAATTCTCATAGAAAGACCAGACTTAATGGTCTGACTAAGACTAGAAGGACCCCGGTGGTCATGGCCCCCAGACCTTCTGTTGGCCCAGGACAGGAACCATTCCCAAAGCCAACTCTTCAGACAGGGATTGGACTGGACAATGGGTTGGAGAGGGATGCTGGTGAGGAGTGAGCTTCTTGGATCAGGTGGACACTTGAGACTATGTTGGCATCTCCTGCCTAGAGGGGAGATGAGAGGGTAGAGGGGGTCAGATGCTGGCAAAATGGACATGAAGAGAGAGAGTGGAGGGAGTGAGCGGGCTGTCTCATTAGGGGGAGAGCAACTGGGAGTGTGTAGCAAGGTGTACGTAAGTTTTTGTGTGAGATACTGACTTGATTTGTAAACTTTCACTTAAAGCACAATAAAAATTAAAAAAAAATCCCATCAAGTGCCAGAGGCCTGTTTTCTGACCTGCCGATCTTGGGTTCACCAGCCCTTACAGCTAAGTGAGTCAGGGGAAGCCTCCAGCCTGACCCTAGCCATGGAACTTTCCAGTCTCTACAACCATGTGAGCCATTTCCTTGATATAAATCTATCTCTGTCTCTCTCTCTCTCTCTCTCTCCCCCTCCCTTCCTGCCTCCCTCTCTCTCATATAGACCTGTCACCACTTTTGCTTCTCTGGAGAACCCAGACTAAGATAGGCCCTGACAGAACGGGAGAAAAATGTGGAATAGAATCTCAAATTCCTTTAAAAAAAAAAAAAAAACAGACCTAGTGGACTGGTTGAGACTGGAGGGCTCCCCAAAACTACTGCCCTGAGATACGCTTCAAACCTTGAACGGAAACTAACCCCTGAGGTCACCTTGTAACTAAATAACAAATTGGCTCAAAAAATAATGAACAGCACCTGTAAGTATAGTACTCCTTTTTAAAAAATCACCTATTTGAGACAAATTGTCAACAACTACTTTAAAACAAAGATGAGAATACAAGGGGACAGGGAAACTAGATTAATGGAAATGGAACAACCAGAACGGAAATAGTGAAAATGTTCACATATTGTGAAGAATGTAACCAATATCACTGAACAGCTTGCATAGAAATTGTTAAATGAAAACCTGCACTGCTCCCTGAAACTATTGCCCTGGGATAATCTTTAAATCTTAAACCAGAAATATCCCCTGAAGTCATCTTAAAGCCAAACAATAGTTTAGCTTAACTAGTAAAAAATGTCTTCCTTGAGCCTTATGCTCTTTCCAAAACTATCTATATGGGATCAAAGTGACAACAGCAACTCCAAAGATTAGATAGGAACCTTAAGGGGCAGAGAGTTGATGTTAATAAGGGAGGAAAAACTCAGAAAAGGAGAGTGAGAATGGTTGCACAACTCAAAGATGTAATCAGTGTCACTAAATTGTAAATGTAGAAACTGTTGAATTGGTGTATGCTTTGCTTTGTATACTCTCAACAACGACAAAATTTTTCTTAATTAAAAAAGAACCTAAACTGCTGTATAAACCTTCACCAAAAACACAAGATTGGAATAGAAGGGAAATTCCTCAATATGATTCAGGGCATACATAAAAAGCCAACAGCCAATGTTACACTTAATGGAGACAGACTGAGAGCTTTCCCCTTGAAATCGGCAACAAGACAAGGGTACTCACTCTTACTACTTATATTCAATATTATATTAGAAGTCCTACCCAGAGCAATAAGACAAGAAAAAGAAATAAGAGGTATCCAGATTGGAAGAGAAGAAGTAAAATTATCTCTATTTGTGGATGATATAATCCTATATATAGAAAATCCCAAAGAGCCCACAAGAAAATTTCTAGAGCTAATAAAGGAATTTAGCAAAGTTGCAAGGTACAAAGTTAATAAACAAAAATCAGTTAGGTTTCTACACACCAGCAATGAGAAATTTGAAAGGGAAATTAGGGGAACAATTCCATTTACAGTAGCATCTAAAAGAATAAAATAACTAGGAATAAATCTAAGGACTTACACAGTGAAAACTATAAAACACTGCTGAAAGAGATTACCAAAAAAAAAAAACACCTAACCCAGTGCCGTTGAGTCGATTCCGACTCTTAGCAACTTAAATAAATGGAAAGATGTTCCATGTTCATGGACTGAAGACTTAATATTGTTAAGATGTCAATACCACCCAAAGCAGTCTATAGATTCAATGCAGTCCCAATTCCAACAGCATTCTTTACAGAAACAGAAAACCAATCCTCAACTTTATTTGGAATGGCAAAACCAAACCAAACCCACTGTCGTCGAGTCAATTCTGACTCATAGTGACCCTATAGGACTGGGTAGATATGTCCCATAGGGTTTCCAAGGAGCGACTGGTGGATTGTAACTGCCGACCTTTTGGTTAGCAACCAAACACTTAACCACTGCACTACGTGGGCTACAGATGGCAAGAGGCCCCAAATAGCTAAAACGATGTTGAAAGAGAACAACAAAGTAGGAGGACTCACACTTCCTAATTTTGAAACATATCATACAGTTACAGTAACCAAAACACCCTGGTACTTGTACAAAAATAGACACGTAGACCAATGGAACAGAATTGAGAATACAGAAATAAATCCACACATCTATGGTCAACCAATTTTTGACAAGGGTGCTAAGTCCATTCAATGGGGAAAGAAGATTCTCTTCAATAAATGATGCCGGGAAAATTGGATTTCCATATGCTGAAAAATGAAACAGGATCTACGCCTCACATCATACATAAAAACAAATTCAAAATGCATTAAGGACCTAAATATACAAACTAAAACTGTAAAATTCTTAGAAGAACAAGCAGGGGCAATGCTGTCAGGCCTAGTATTCAACAATGGATTATCTAATACAATAACAAAAGCACAAACAGCAAAAGACAAAATAAATAAATGGGACTTCATAAAAATTAAAAACTTTCGTTCATCAAAAGACTATCAAAAAAAGTAAACAGACAAGCTACAGACTGGGAGAATATCTTCAGAAACCATATATCCAACAAGAATCTAATAATCAAAACAAACTTCGACAGCTTAACAACATAAAGACAAATAACCCAATTATAAAAATAGGCAAAGGACTTCAATAGACATTTCACCAAAGAGGACATTCAAATACCCACCAGACAGCTGAAAAGATGCTTAGCATTATTAGCCATCAGAGAAATACAAAACAAAACCACAATGAGATGCCATTTCACGGACGGCAGTGGGTTGGTGAGGAGTCCTGGTAGTGCAGTGGTTAAGAGCTACAGTGTGCTACAGCTGCTAACCAAAAAGGTCAGAGTTCAAATCCACCAGCTGCTCCTTGGAAACCTTATGGGGCAGTTCTGCTCTGTCCTATAAAGTTGCTGTGAGTCGGAATCAACTTGACAGCAGTGAGTTTTTGGGTTAGGATAGCTAAGATTAAAAAAAAAACAGAAAAAAACAAATGGTAAGGACGTGGTGTTGGCGAGGATGCAGAGAAATTGGAACCTTAATCTAATGCTGATGGGAATGCAAAATGGCACCGTCATTGTGGAAAACAGTGTGGCAGTTGTGCAAAAAACTAAAAATAGAACTACCATGTGACCCAGCAATTCCACTCCTAGGTACATACCCAAGAGACTTAAAAGCAGAGACTCACACAAAGTCTTGTTTACCAATGTTCATTACAGCACTATTCACAACAGCCAAAAGGTGGAAACAACCTAAATGCCCATCCCCAGATGAATGGATAAACAAAATGTGGTACATACATACAACGGAATACTACTCAGCCAGTATGAGAAATGAATTCTTGATACATGCTACAGTATGGATAAAGCTTGAAGACATTATGCTGAGTGAAACAAGCCAATCACAAACGGGCAAATATTGTACAACCTCACTTATCTAAAAAGACAAAAAAAGGCAAATGTATAGAGACCAAAGTTTACTAGCGGTTACCAGGGGCAGAAGGCAGGGGGAAGAGGGAGGTTAACAGAGATAGAATAATCGCACTGAATAAGGTTAGGAGTGCACAGACGTGCAATTTATTGCAATTGCTGTCAATAAGTTGTACACCTGTAGAACGTTGAATTGGCAAAAGTTGTATGATAGGTATATTTACAACAACAACAACAAAAAAGTGCCTGGTGAGGCTGCTTATATACAACCAAACACCTCATGGGATTTGGTTCCTTGGTTTGAAGGTTTAAGGATCTGGTTTCATGGGACATCCCAATTAGCCTAATAATGTGTCTAGTGCTTCTTTTCTACCTCTTAGTTCACTGCATAGTGCCTGGGGTCTAAAAAGCTTGCAAATAGCCATCCAAGGCACAGCAATTGGTCTCTATTCACCTGGAGCAACAGAGAAAGAAGGAAAGTCAGGAAGATACGAAATGTGTGACTAATTGCCTCCATAAACAACTATGTCCTTTGCCATGAGGCCAGAAGAGCTGGATGGTGCCCAGCTACCATTACTCAACATTTTAATCAAAGATTCCACAGAAGATTCCCAATTTGAAGGAGGAAAATGTAGAACAGAATTTCAAATTCTCATGGACTCTAGACTTTCTGGTGCCATGGAAGGTAGATGAACCCCTGAAACTATTGCCCTGAGATAATCTTTAAACCTTAAACCACAAATATCCCCTGAAGTCTTCTTAAAACCAAACGATAGTTTAGCTTAGCTAGTAAAAGACTAGATGAGAACCTTACAAAGCTGTGAATTTATGTGAATGGAAGGAGGAACAACTCAGAAAAGGAGGGTGAGAACGGCTGCGCAACTCAGAATGCAATAATGTCACTGAATTGTACATGTAGAAACTGTTGAATTAGTGTACATTTTGCTGTGTATATTCTCAACAACAACAACAAAATAAATAAAATTTAGAGGAAAAAAAAGCCACTGGTGACATAACTGCCCAGTCCATAAGGGAGCCAGGACCAGGCTGAACACTGAGGTGGGGACATGTGAGGTGGGATTGTGCTTACTAGCCAATATCCGAAGACTGGCCATGTCAAATCTAAAGAAACAAATGGCTAACAACTGTGGGGAACTGGTAATTGCCAAATGAAAGGGCTACTCACACTGGTAGGGCAGGATAGACTAGATCTAATGTAAAGCTGCAGAATAATCAACAGCCAACAAACAAATACCAAATGTTTTTAAGTGGCATCTGAAAATACAAGACTCAAAAAAAATACCCACTACTCTGAACACCCCCATTTAAAAGCTGAGTTTAAGTATTGTTTTAGTTATCTAGTGCCACTACAACAGAAAAACCACAAGTGGATGGCTTTAACAAAGGGAAATTTATTCTCTCACAGTCTAGGAGGCTAGAAGTCCCAATTCAGGGTGCCAGCTCCAGGGGAAGGCTTTCTCTCTCTGTCAGCTCTGGGGGAAGATCCTTGTCATCAGTCTTCCCCTGGTCTAGGAGCTTCTCAGTGCAGGGACCCCCAGGTCCAAAGGACGCACTCCCCTCCTAGTTCTTTGTTTTTGGTGGCATCCTGTCTGCTCAATTTTCTCTTTTAAATCTCAAAAGAGATTGACTCAAGATATAACCTAATCCTGTAAATTGAGTCCTGCCTCATTAACATAACTGCCTCTAGTCCTGCCTCATTGACATCATAGAGGTTAGGACTTACAACACATAGGATAATCACATCAGATCACAAAATGGTGGACAACCACACAATACTGGGAATCATGGCCTAGCCAAGTTGATACACATTTTGGGGGGACACAATTCAATTCATAACAAGTATATATACAGGTGATTTCCCAAGAAAAAAAATTTTCTCTGAAACAACCAAGTGGCTTTGAGCCCAGAGAGGACTGAAAGCAGTCATATATGAGCCAGGGTCTGCATGCACCCTGACAACAAAAGAAAAATGGGATGAAGGGAGGCTGGCTTCCTCACATTTGACTTCTCGTTTTTCAGAATTTCTACAAGATTATCCCCTCTTTCTCTCTTCTGTACCTTCTTCTCAAATTTTCCCAAGTATGCCCTGCTCTCACATTTTATGCTATATGATACCTATGAGGAAATCAGTGGGTCTCTGAGTGGGGTGATTCCCCATTCCTACAAAGATACCTTCCAAGGGTAGCTGGGGATACAGAACCCTAATGGAATCCCTTTGCATATAGTCATCTTCTGTATTTATGGTTTCCTAAATTAGATCTCCCTGTGAATACCATGGAACACACAGGTTCTCCTCTACCCTTTAAATTATCAACTTCTGCCATCTTGACCTATAGGACCTTGCTTACATTTTTCCAAAAGGCATTGTGACATTATCAGCCCCTGGGAGGAGGGGTTAAAAATCCCATGGAGTAAATATGGCAAAAGCTACTGGGACACTGACTGCCCAGTACATTAGGGAGCTTGCGCCAGGTTCAACATTGATTCTTCACCAAAATGAAGGGCTATGCACACTTGTCAGCCAAGATTGACTAGATACCTAAAGCTACAATGAAATAAACAGGCATCAAAAACCAACTCTTTTTAAAATACTTTTGAAAATACAAAAGATCCTCTATGATAATACTCACTAGTCTAAATATACCTGCTTCAAAGTTGGGGGACAAGCTCACACTAGTGATAACATTATAAAACTCTCTCTGATAACAACCAGGAGTCTTCAAGCCCAGAGAGGGCTGAAAGCAGTCATATATGTACTAGGGGCTGTATGTAGCCTGACAACTTCAGAGGGTGATGAGATGGAGAAATACTGACTTCTTCTCATATACCACCCCCTTGTCTTCTTGCATTTCTCCATGTTTGCTCTTCTGTACCCATTTCCCTCTTTCTCTTGTTTTCTCCAGGTCTCACTTGTTCTCACTCATTATGCTGAGTCACATCTGTAAAGCATACTATGGTTCTCTGACTTAGGAGAGGGCCGCAATCCTACAGGAGACTTTCCTAGGGGTAGCTGGGCATAAAGAATGCTAATGGAATCCATTTCCACATACTCATTTTCCATATGTATGGTTTCCTAAATTAGATCTGCTTACAAAACACCATGGAGCCCATCTACGGTCTGCACCATCCTTTTCACTATCAGCTTCTCCCATTTTGACCTGCAGGATATCACCTGTATTTTTCCAAAAGGGCATTGTGACCTTAGCCTCCAGGAGAAGAGGTTAACAATGCTATGGAATCTATCTACCATAAGAAGCTGGGGCCCTGAGCACCCAGTCATTGTAGGAACTTGGACCAGGGGACACAATGAAGACGTAGCCATATGAGGTGCCACCATCTCCACATGAACAAACAAGCTCCTGCTTCCCTTCCTGGTCCTGCCTAGAGCCCAGGGTACTTGCAGCACTGTCATGTTATGATCCTAATGGCAGAAAGAGTATAATGCAAAGAACTGCCATTCACCAAAATGAAGGGCTACCTACATTGGTAGGCCTGGACTGAGTAGATCTTGAAGCTGCAGTGAAATCAACAGCAAACAAATAGCAGGTATTTTTCAGGGCCTTTAAAAACACAAAAGAGGCTCCCAGGAAATACCTACCAGTCTAAAGGTCTCTGCTTGATGACTGGGGGATAAGTACCCACTGGATATGATCCAATACAAATTTTTTTTCTGAGAAAAACCAAGAGGCTTCTAACCCAGAGAGATGAAGGCAATCACATGTAGCAGGGCCTTCATGTACCCTGACAACTCAGAGAATAATGGAATGAAGGGAGACTAGTTTTCCCCCACCCCACCTCAACCACAACTTCATGGTATCCTCCCTGTTTCCTCTTTTCTCCCTTTCTCTCTCATTGTTTCCTTTCTCTTTGCTATTCCTCCTTCCACTCCTGTTCTCACGCATTGTGCAAAGTGATATCTATAAAGAATACAGCTGCCCTCTGACTTGGGTCAGGAACCCAATCCTACATGGAGGCTTTCCTAAGGGAATCTGGACAAGGAAAGTCCTAATGGAATGCATTTCTCCATTCTCATCTTACAAATGCATGGTTTACTAAAGTAGAGCTGCCTGACAATGACTCTGAACCTAAACCAGCTTCTCCTTGCTCCCTTTTCATAATCAACTTCTCCCTTTTTAGAAACTATAAATCTCACAGATGAAAAAGAGCTGTAAATCTTTGTGACCTCGTGTTATGCAACCAATTCTTAAGTATGATACCAAAAGCACACGCAACCAAATAAAAAATAGTTAAATTGGAAAGCATCAAAATTAAAAACTTTTGTGCATGAAAGGACACTATCAAGAAAGTGAAAAGACAATGCACAGAATGGGAGAAAATATTTGCAAATCGTATATCTGATAAGTGCTCAGTATCCAGAATATATAAAGAACTCTTAAAACTCAACGATAAAACCACAAACATTTGAATAAACATTTCTCCAAGAAAGATATATAAGTAGCCAACAAGCACATGAAAAGATGCTCAACATCATTAGTCATTACCAAAAAAAAACCAAACCTGTTGCCATTGAGTTGATTCTGATTCATAGAAGCCCTATAGGACAGAGTAGAACTGTCCGATAGGGTTTCCAACGATTCGAACTGCCAACCTTTTGGTTAGCAGCCAAGTTCTTAACCACTGCGCCACTAGGGCTCCCATTAGTCATTATGGAAATGCAAAGCAAAACCACAACGAGATATCACTTGTCACCACTAGGAATGCTCTAATCAAAAACATGGACGGTAACAAGTGTTGGCAAGGATGTGGAGAAATTAGAACCCTCATACATTGCTGGGGGGAATGTAGAATGGTGAAGATGCTGTGGAAAACACTTTGGTAGGTCCTCAAGACCTTAAACAAAGAACAGGAAAACTGGACAAATGAATACGGGGTACCCAGGGTGTAATGGGAAAGAGGGACAGTGCTGACACATTGCAGGGATTGCAGCCAATGTCACAAAACAATTTGTTTATAAATTTTTGAATGAGAAACTAATTTGTGCTGTAAACTTTCACCTCAAGCACAATAAATTAAAAAAAAAAGAGCCTTAAACAGAGAGTTACCATATGACCCAGCAATTCCAGTCCTAGGTATACACCCAACAGAATTGAAAATATGTTCCAACAAAAACTTATTCTTGAATGTTCACAGCAGTATTATTCATAATAGGCAAAAAAATTAAACAACCCAAATGTTCATCAGCTGATGACTACATAAACAAAATGTGATACATCCATACAATGGAATATTATTTACTCATAAAATGGAATGAAGTGCTGACACGTATTACAACATAAAAATTGGGGGTGACTGCTAAGCGGTATGGGGTATCTTTTTGCAGTGATGGAAATGTTCTGGAATGACATATGGTAATGAATATACTAAACACCACTGAACTGTATGCTTTAAAATGATGACTTCTATGTAAGTGAATTTTACCTCAATAAGAAAAACTGCAAAATAAAACAGTAATAAACATTTATCAAACTCACAGTTTCTGTAGGTTACAAATTTGGGAAAGGCTGAACTGGGTGGTTCTGGCTCAAGGCATCCCTTGAAGTTGCAGCCAAGATGTCAGCTGGGGCTGCACTCATTGAATTCATTGGAGCTGGAAGATCTGCTTCCAAGGTGGTACACTCCCAAGGCTAGCAAGGTGGTGGTGATTAACGGAAGGCCTCTCTTTCCTCCCACGTGGGCCTTGCCACAGGCTGCTGAAGCGCCTTCATAACTTGGTAGATGACTTCCCCAGAATGAGTAATTCAAGTAAGAGACAAAGAGAAGCTGTCCTTTTTATGATCTAGCCTCAGAAATGACAGAGTATTACTTCTACATATGTATTTGTTAGAAGTTAGTCCCTAAGTTTGGCCCACATTCAAGGCAAAGCATCACATTTATTATATCATTTCAGCTGACAACATGGGAAAGGTATTATCATCTCCCATCTACAGATAAAGAAACTGTGGCTCAGACAGTTTAAATAAATTTCCCAAAAGTCACAAGGTCAATAAGTGGCAGAGCTCAGGTTAGAGCCTAAAAATGGCTGACTTTATAGTCTGTGCTCTTAACCTCCATCAGTGGTGGGTTTTAACCAGAAATGCATACTTATGAAACAGAAGACACCTGGAAGGCTCATTTTGTGGACCCCACTGGTGCCTCCTCCAAGTTGAGGGCAAGGAGGGTGCTGAGCACACTTCCAAACTAGATGATGGTATCTGTGTGTATAAACCATCAATGCAACAAGTTTCTATCAGTCTATGTGGAGGTGTTTACCTTTCCTCAAAGTTAACAGCAGAAAAACAAGCATAACAGGAAAACACACAGCTGTCTCCCCTCAAACACATTATTTGGCCATTGCGCTTTTTAACAAGGCTGATACACTCTGAGCAATAAGCAACTTCTCCTTTCACCAGCAATCATGGATAAGATTTATTCAAATTTGTACTCACACATTTTGTTAACTTCACACTAGCACACACAAATTTATGAGCCCTCAAACGACAAAATCTTAGCAAGATCAGAGATGGATAGTATTGCTCTTTTAAATTTCACCTTCATTATGGTCCTTCTGCCTTGTGTTGTTGTTGCTAGGTGCTGTCGAGTCAGTTCCGACTCATAGAGACCCTATGTACCACAGAATGAAACACTGCCCAGTCCTGCGCCATCCTCACAATTGTTGTTACACTTGAGCCTATTGTTGCAGCCACTGTGTCAATCCATTTCATTGAAGGTCTTCCTCCTTTTCATTGACCCTGTAATTTACCAAGCATGACGTCCTTCTCCAGGGACTGATCCCTCCTAAAAACATGTTCAAAGTATATAAGATGTAGTCTCACCATCCTTGCTTCTAAGGAGCATTCTGGCTTTACTTCTTTTTCATTGTGTAGTACCATTTATGAAACACATGTCACTACTTTGCCAAGCATTTGAGGGAGTACTCTTCTCTCCAACTCATCTCTCTCCCTCTCCCCCATCTAGGGGTAGGAAACAGCAGGTGGTCAAGTGGAGAAGAGATGGGGGGAAGAAAAATAAAGAGGTAGACCATGTCTACCCCATATACACAAAGACACACATCATTTGCAGGATTAGAAACCTACAGTGAAATCAGCACTAACAAATATCAAGTCTTTTTAAGGGGCCTTTGAAAATACAGAAGAGGCTCCCAGAAAATATCCACTAGCCTAAATATCCTCGCTTGAAAGTTGGTGGATAAGTACGTACTAGATAATACAATATAAATATTTTCTCTGAGGACAACCAGAAGGCTTTGATCCCAGAGGGAACTGTAAGCAGTCATATGTCTGCTGGGGTCTGCATGCACCCTGACAACTCAAAGAATGATGGAATGAAAGGAGATTGGCTTCTCCCCACATAACTACCTCTTGTTCTGGATTTATCCCACTTCACGTTACCCACTCCAGTTTCAAAACCTTCCATCTTGTTGTTTTCTGGACATCGTAAAATATCATAAAAGGCATGTCACGCAAGAAAGCCACCTTGAGGGACAGACCTCAACAAAGGTAAAGACCACAAAAAGTTTAGGGGCTGCATAGGAGTCTAGTAGCCAAGCAGAGGTAGGCATTGGCTATGTGGCATGGGCTGGCAGTCTGAAGTTCCTGATGGAAACTAAAATACACCCATAAGTGCATGAGCTCGGGATTTCGTTCATATCACAGAGCTCCAAGGACACATTACAACTTTGCCTATCATGCAAGTAAGTGCTTCTCCAACAATTCCCTCTCCTTGGGGAGCTCATCTACAGAAGTGACAAACAGCAAACGGACAAGTGGCAAGGATCTGAATGGAGGAAAGGCCAAAAGAGATTGACTAGGTTTGCCCCCAACTCAAAAATATGAACCCACCCTTGCGCATATCACCTGGTGTCTACTCCATGCTAAAGACAAGTTAGATCCTGCAACAGCCCTGAGGACACCCCCAGAACCTGGGCACACTTCCAACTGGGTGTTTGAAAGTCATGAACACAATTAGTTCAATCCACTGCTGTGTAGGCACTTATCCTTCCTCAAAGTTAACCAAGGAAAAGCAAGCATCACCATAATACACAACCATTTCCCTCCAAACACATTTTTAGCCTTGCAGTACTACTGGGCTTATCTAACAAGGCTGATGTAATCCTGGCTAAAGAGCAATAAACAACTCTTCCTTTCATGGACAATCCTGGATTAGACTTACTCAAATCTCTACTCACATATTTTATTAACTTCAAAACCTCTTTGCAAGCAGCACACACAAACCCATGAGCCCTCAAACAACAAAATCTTAGCAATATCTGAGAAGGATAATATTGCCCTTTTAAATCTCATCTTCATTACGGTCCTTCGGCTCTGTGCTGTACCACTTTTGAAACACACATTTTCTTATTATTCCCTTTCTTACCTCATTTGAGTGACAAATTTTCAGTCACGCATGGAAAGTGAAGGCACCTCTACAGAACCTTTGCAGAAGTATTCATGAAAAAGGAAACAGCTGAAATCATCTAGGTTTGTAGCTCTACAGGCCATAGTGAATACCACCTGAATGAAGCTCTCTAAACCACAATTTAGACAAGTATCAAGGAAATTCTTAGACTTTGTCAATAAAATTCAAAAACATTACTCTAAAGGGCATAGGGACAAAAATATTTACATATAAACCAATCTTGAGCCTTCTTCAGATCCATGCCGACAACCATGAAAGCCATCAGGCAGGCTGTGGCCTATATTACCAAAATAATCACTTAGCACCACAATAAGACAAATATACTCCTGTAATCATGTAACTGATCTCTTGGCTTTATCCATGTGGATGTCCATGGTTCTAGGCATTTTATTTTATTTCATCTTACAGGAAATTTTGCTAGTTAAAACTGTGCAAAAGGAATGGGTTATGTCAAAGTGGCATCATAATCCCTCACTTTTACTAACCTTTTTCTTTTAAGTATGTTTCCAACAAGTGTGAAGAGAACAACGGGACAAACACTTAGGCCCATGCGCTAACTCTGTCTAACCTAAGTGTTGTCTGAGAAAGAGGCAGTACAGAAGTGGCATTTCTAGGAAACTGGCTGAAGCCATGCCTGAGACTCTTCCACCTCTAACTGTGACCACTTTAGGGACACTAACAATCATGAAGCCATGGCAGCCAAAGCGACCACCACACAATTGAATTCAGACTATGGGAAAGGTAAAAGCAGCGAACTGACCTTGGTGGGTGGCGACCTGACTGACATCCACTGAAGAACAAAGTGTCTGGGACATAGTAAACCAAATAACCAAATCCACTGCCTTGGGGTCGATTTCCAACTCACAGCTACCCTATAGGACAGAGCAGAACTGCCCCATAGGGTTTCCAAGGCTGTACTCTTTACGGAAGCAGACTACCACATCTTTCTCCTGCAGAGTGGCTGGTGGATTCCAATCGCTGACCTCTCGGTTAGCAGCTGAGTGCTTAAGTACTGCGCAACCAGGGCTTCTGTTGGGACATAGTACGTTCTCATTAAACATTCCTTAAGTGGATGACTGAAGGAATAAATGATGTGTATACAGATAGAAGGCCACCCCACTGTCTCCATAAAGTAGGTGAAGGGAAGCAAAAGCTTTGCCATCTTCTCCAGCAGCCCCCTTCTCACAATGTGACCTCAGGGGCAGTGGCAGCAGCTCCCTCTACAAAGAGTTCTATATTCATCCATCTACTCATTCAGCAAACATTTACTCAGTACCTACTATGTGCCTGGGACCATAAGCAACACTAGAGTCACAGTTATAAACAAAGGAGACATAGAGGTGATCTCAGAGAATACTGGGAGGTGACTGAGAAACTGGTAAAATGATTAACCTGTCTCAGTGAGGTACCACAGTAAATTACTGGATCATAATCCTACTTGGGAAACTCTGGGACACTATGTAAAACACGTGCCTCAGGGATATTCCACCAAGGGAGAGTGAGGCTGCACCCAGACTGGTTGAAGGCTGAACCCAGAGTGGAGGGCAGGGAGGCTGGGGCAAAGTAGGCTTCTGGAGGCTTTATAGAAAGCCATCAGGCCCAAGATGCAGATAATGGCAGTGGAAGCCCACTGGAACACACTGAAGTGGTAAGGCCTGAGGCATATGGGCACAGCACCAATGAGGCCTACTGCAGAAATTTTTGAGGAAACCCTCTTGGTTAATTTTCATGTCCAAAATTTCTAACACCTATCCAGTAAGGCTTGATGGAACAGACAGAAAAAATAACTTTCTTAAATCTATGCAATCAGTCATTACCAAGTTATCTCTTTGCTATCCTCATAAAGTATCACACTGAAGAACCTCAATGGGTATTCATACATGCATGCATGAATAGACAGAGTTGGTCATATTTTATCAAATTGTGGCTCCTTTGGAAAACTTTTTAGTTACTTATTTCTTTCAATCCTATCCCTCCTTTGAAGTGTCTATTTTTCATTAGGTTATCCAAAGTTAAACCTTGAACCACTATGGCAGACTACCTGTACGTTATTGTACTTGGCAAAACTAATGTAGACTTAGTAAGGAATAGGTCAAAAGCAGATAAAATCTTGTTTAATAATGTTTATGTATGCTGTTATTCCAATGTCAAATTTACCTCCTCCAAGCGTTCTCTGTAGTTTCAAATGTTATCTCAACATAAATAACTTCATGGTCCACCATGGAAATCCAGGGATAATTTAAAATGCACACACTATATAATATTAGAAGGAAAAGGCCATAAGGGACTCACGTTTTTCTGCAAACTTTTATCAAATACACATCAAAAGTGACCAGGAACCAGACCTGAAACTGGTGTTTTCTTGCCATTTTAACAGAGGCTACTTTTTAAAAAAAAGTTTTATTGCCACTTTCTTCTATAGATTAGAACTCAATTGTGTTTTACCCTCTCTAAGATAGGCAATATTTCAGATATAATTTTCATTTTCCAGATTTATTTTTCTAACTTTAGAGAAGTAAGCATTTGCTAAATAACCCAGTCACTGTGAAGGCGCAAAAAGTAATTGTTTGCTACCATCTATTGGAGCTACTGGAGGTGCAGTGGTTAAGCACTCAGCTGCTATCCAAAAGGTCAGTGGTTCGAACCCACCAGCAGCTCTATGGGCAAAAAGAACAGGTGATCTGCTCCCGTAAAGCAATCGGCTCCCATAAAAATTACAGACCACTGTCCATGCCATTTAGATGACTGCTTCAGGGCACTTAAAAACTGTTATATGTGATAAATATTTGGTGTCTCTTAGGAAGAGTTGAGAGAAGCCCTAGTGCCTCCTTAGGAGAAGGACCTGGAGATCTGCTCCCATAAAGATTAAAAAATCCTATGGGGCAGTTCTACTCTGTCCTATAGGGTCACTGTGAGTCAGAATTGACTCGACAGCACACAACACCACCCAAGTGGAGCTACTAAGCTTTGCACAGAAACAATTTCACTTCAACATAATCATTCTACTGTCTCATTACCTTCACAGATTCTTCTTGGATATGTGAATTTATGATTGTAAAAATAAATCTTCTTGATTGATAATCCAAAATTCTTAACATGTTCCAAAAGTCACAGATAAGGACCTGAGCAAAGCTGTATAGTTTCACATACACTGTTACTGCTGCCAAGGAGCTCAGAGCCAGTGGAGGATATAAGACTTCATAAATAACTCTAACGCAAGTCTGTAAGTGATAATTGCCAGGAGAGAAGAAAGGGCTAGGCTAGTTCAGAGAAGGAAAAGATTCTTTAAACCTTGAGGGATCAGAGACTCACAGGTAAGACTCACGGAATAAGTAGGATTTGAACTTGTGGGGTTAGGGGAAAAAGCAAGCTAAGCCAAAAAGCAACAGCCTGAGTGAAGGCAAAAAGGCAGAAAAGCAGGGACACATAGAAGAAATACTGAATAGCTTAACCAGGTGAGGAAGAAAAGCTAAAAAAGTTTAGGTGAGATTGGATTATTACAGGAGCCTCAATATTAATTGTGTATTAATTGTTTAGGAGCAACTAATTTGCTCTGTAAACGTTCACCTAAAGCACAACTAAAAACAAACAAACAAACAAAGATTCTATAGAAGAATCCTGATCAAAGAGGGGAAAATGCAGAACAGAATTTCACCTTCTCGTCGACTCCAGACTTCCTGGAGCCATGGAGGCTGGATGAGCCCCAGAAACTACTGTTGTAAGACAATCTTAAACCAAAAATAGCCCCTGAAGTCTCCTTAAAATTAAACAATAGTTTAGTTTAAGCAGTAAAAAATATCTGCCTTAACCGATGACTGCCCTGAGAGGGGACACAACAGAGAACCCCTGAGGGAGCAGGAGAGCAAATGCAGACCCCAAATTATCATAAGACCAGACTTAACGGTCTGACTGAGACTAGAAGGTCCCCGGTGGTCATGGCCCCCAGGCCTTCTGTTGGCCCAGGACAGGAACCATTCCCGAAGCCAAGACTTCAGACAGGGATTGGACTGGACAACGGGTTGGAGAGGGATGCTGGTGAGGAGTGAGCTTCTTGGATTAGGTGGACACTTGAGACTATGTTGGCATCTCCTGCCTGGAGGGGAGATGAGAGGGTGGGGGGGGGGTTAGAAGCTGGGGAAACGGACCCAAAAAGAGAGAGTGGAGGGAGAGAGCGGGCTGTCTCATTAGGGGGAGAGTAATTGGGAGTGTGTAGCAAGGTGTATATGGGTTTTTGTGTGAGAGACTGACTTGATTTATAAACTTTCACTTAAAGCACAAGCCCAATCACTTAAAGCACAATAAAAATTATTTAAAAATTGTCTGCCTTGAGCACTGTGCTCTTTCAAGATCTATCTATATGGAATCAAATTGACAACAGCAACTTGAAAGGTTAGATAGGAACCTTAGGGGGCAGTGAGTTTATGTTAATAGGGGAGGAATAACTCAGAAAAGGAAGGTGATAATGGTTGCACAACTTGAAGAATGAAATCAACATCACTGAATTGTACATGTAGAAACTGTTGAATTGGTGTATGTTCTGCTGTCTATATTCTCAACAACAACTAAAATAAACTTTAAAAATCTGTCTATATTATCTAAGTGCTACTTTCAATGTTCAAATGGTCTAGTGCACAGGTCTACCACAACCATTCATGATTCTCTGCTTGAGGAGTCTTGGCTAATCTCCTTACCCACGTTCCGTTTTTCGAACTTCTACATTTTAAACTGAGTGTGAATTTGTCTAGTATGAATAAGAAGAGCTATAATACTCTGTACCAGAACTGGACTAAGACTTTACATTTTGTTTTTGGTTTAAAACAATAATAAACAATAAACTCACGGTTTCTATGGATTAGGAGTTCATGAACGGCTTAGCTGAGTAGTTCTGCTCAGGGTGTCCCATGAAGTTGCAGCCAAGATGTCAGCCAGGGCTTCAGTCATCAGAATTGATTGGAGCTGGGAGATCTGCTTCCAAGGCGGTGCACTCGCAAGGCTGGCAAGGTGGTGCTGCTGATTAGTGGGAGGCCTCTGTTTCTTCCCACGTGGGCCTCTCCACAGGCTGCTTAAATATCTTCATGACTTGGTAGATGACCTCTCCTAGAATGAGGGAGGGACCAATATTGTTTCCCTTTGCCTCAAACAAATGACAAAAAGCTTCAGAAAGCTTGATTTATGCTCCCAGGAGGTAAAGGGACAGAAGGACTACTCTTTGACTCACATAAGCAATGTCAAAAGGCTGGGGATATAGCTGCCCCTGGCAGAAGGGACAATAAGAGGGCAGCTTTAGAAACAAAGTGAACTTCCAGAAAATCTGTGTTTTCCAGGAGACAAATGTGAACTTCATGAAAGAGAGTGCCCTGAGATTGTCCGAAAAGAAAAAAGAGCCAAGAAAATTGCCTGAGAAGCAGAATGACCCCAACACAGATACGGGTCTCAAAGGCCCTTAGGAATAAAAGGGAGTCTGCATGGCCAGTTAGAAGAAAGACATGATATGTGGCAGGGGCCTGTAGTCTGAGGTCCCTCAAGGAACATGCAAATATCTCCATGAGAGGAGCAAACCAGTATTTCCTCCATACCACAGAGCCTCAAGGCCACATTACAACTTTGACAACCATGCAAGTGTATATGCTCTTCTCCCCCCATCACCTCTCACCCTGGCCCCTATTTGGGGAGAAACAGCATGTGGTCAAGTTGGAAGAAGATGGAAGGAAGAAAGGCAAAAGAGGTTGACTTATGTCCACCCCACATACACATATATGTACATCAATTGCAGGATTCCAAACCATAAACAGGCCCAGCTAAGGAGCATACAGAAATTTCCCAAAGTTCTGGACTTTGAGAATTTGATTATTATTCTAGACTGGGCTTTTTACTGCTTGGAAGTCACTACAGAACATTAGTTACTAAAGAGTAAGCAGAAAACTTATGGGACTTTCCTGAGTGTTCCTCCAAGATATGGGAAGTACACATTCCCAAGCCAGTTTTCATAGGTAAGGAGAGAAAAAGAGTTACTTTCTCTTTGCTTCCATCAAGGTCAGACCAACAGTAACCTGAACCCAGCTGCAGGAACAAATTCCATCTGACCATGCTCCAAAGGAATGTGACAGCCAGGCAGTCATAGTAAGGACTGCAAGAGAGAAATCCACTCTAATATTTTATACTTCAAGGCAGGAGCTCATGACACATTGACTTCCCAGCTATACACAATCTGTATTTTTAAAGTGGCATTCGAAATATAAAAGAAAAAAAGCTCCTTGAGAAAATACACTAGCTCAAAGACCCCTGCTTGAAAGTTGGGGAACAGGTTTGCAATGGAGATAATCCAATATTAAAATTCTCTCAAGAACAATTTGGAAGCTACAAACCCTGAGAGAGCAGAAGGCTGTCACATACATGCCAGAGTCTGTACGCATCCAGACAACTCAGAGAAGGACAGGATGGAGGAATACTGGCTTTCTCACCCTCCATGGTACCCCAATACCCTACTTTTCTCCCATGTCTCCCACTCCCACTTCTTCCCTTTTCCTTGATTTTCTCCTATTTCCTGGTCCCCTCACCCCACTCTTCTTCCCCTTCTCCCCCTTTCTCAATCATTATGCCGAGGAAAATCTATGAAGAATGCAGTAGTTCTCTGACTCGGGCCAGGACCCCAATGGTACAAGGAAATGTTACTAGGGGTACCGGAGCATGGGGAGTCCTAATTGAATTCATTTGCCCATTTTCATCTTCTCAATGTATGGCTTCCTAAAGTAGATCTATTTGAGAATAACCCTGGGCCTCAGCAAGGTTCTCCTTCCTCCCTTTTCATGATTAACTTCTTACTTTTACAAAAGAAACATAAAAATCTAACCCACTACCAATCTCAAGAGGGTGCATTACCCAGAGTATAGACCACTGGGAGAACCAAAAGATCTGGACACAGAAGAAGTGAACTCAAAGCCAGGCTCTGCTAATTTTTAGCTTGATGTCTGTTATCTCAATGGGGCAGAGATGGGCCCCTGTGTGTTGGCCTAAAAGGCCCCCATATTGTTTACTTCTTTACAGCAGTCTAGGACCTTGAGTCCAAAGCATACTGGTGGCAAACTCAAATACTCATGCATCTAACTGCTTTAAATATAGTCCAAATAAACATAGTTTTAGCCATTTAGAGACTACCTACTTTATATACCCTGAAAAACTAAAACCAACATCTGCTAACCATAGATAAGACAAACCCTGTAGCTATGAAAGACCCCAAATCACTGCTGTCATTCAGAGCTCTCTGACCCAAAGACTCCCCACTTTGCTACTAAGTGACATCACCTAGACAAGTAAGACTCTTTTCTGATTTGTCTTCTTCCCCCAAGAGGCTCCTTACCCTATTCCCCTTCTGGGTGATGGCCTTGTGACACTATCTCTGGAAAGTCTCTTGCTGGGAAGGACTTCTCCTCTCATGCAACCCCGTCCAAGCGCCACCTGATAAAGCTTATTGTATGTAACTGACTCTCGTGGTCCTGTCTCTTCCTTGATCAACCCTGAAATCCTCAAACTAACCACAACTGGGGACAAGGATGATATTGCAGTGATGATCAAGGATCCATGGAGTCTTACAAGTCAGTAGGACTATCAGTTGGCAAATTGATCCTGGATGGCCCCAAGTAGTTGGGGCTCAAAATGTGGACCACCTTCGTGTCAGTTTGGCGTGGCACTGCTCTTTGCTGTACTGCCCTCTATCTTTTCATGGTCTCCCCTGTGTTTCATTATCCTGAACAAACAACAGTGCCAGTGTTTCAGTAAATCCACACCATCAGAACTGATCTTTGAAGTCAGAGATGCTGAGCTGCCCAGGCAGAGGTCAGTCCACCCTCCTAGGTCCCCCACTAGGCAGGTGCTGGAGGTTCTCAGACCTGTGGGCCTGAACAGAAAAAGTGGAGGGAGCAAACCTCTGGATCAAGGGTGGGCCATCCCCAACACCCTAACAGGCTATAGCAGTAGAAGCTCCCCACAGCAGGCCAGGGATATGACTCTGAGACGACAGGACGTCCTAATCCCTGGGGACCACTATAGCAGGTAAACAAGTCAATAAGGCAGAGACAAGGGACCAAGACCAGCCTCCTAAGTGCAACTGGGGGAGATGCCTTTGTAAACAACTATCATGCTTCTGCTGTTGTGGCACTCTGCTCTGCTATTGCAGATGTCATCATTCTGCTTCCTCCTTGGAAAGATATTGAGACCATTCAATGGAGCAGGCTTAAAGCATTACTTAGGTTACCAAAGGCAAGGAAATTTATATTCCTGCTCCTCTCAGGACTCTGAAGGAGGTCGCTGTCCAGCTGAAGGTGTGCTTCAAACCACTAGATAATTTTTAGGCTTTGCTCACCGTAGCCTCTCATCAGGACACCTCCCAGAGAAGAGGTGGGAGCTCAAACTCCTGGAGGGGAGAACCCTGGAGAAGTAAACTGGGACTCTCTGAAAGAAGAAGCAACAGGATATCATCACAACAGTGATTAGGAGAATGTATCCTCTGCCTTGCCAGTAACCACTCATAAAGTTATAAAAACTGAAAAGGTAAAAGAAGGCCAGGAAGGAAGGGCCAGCTCTTGCTTAGAGGAGACGCATCCCCTATCTCATCCTAAGGCACAGTCTCTCCTTAAGGACCTAGTCTTGGAACTAAATGAAAAAGGGGTTGCCCGGCTATATGGAATATATTTGGCTAGGAGTAAGCTCTATCTTACTGGGGCTAAAATTAAACAATTAACTGCCATGTTAGGGACAGAAAGATGGTATCCCTGCTAAAGGATTCTGCACAACTGGTACAGAAAGTGGGGATGACCCACAGAGGAGGCTTTGGACCTCAGTCCACATACACCCTGTTAATGTGGATCTTGACGGGCTGGCTGGCTGTCCACCCTAACACAGGCCTTATAACAACCTGGGTAGGCTGCTAGTGGAAAATGTTGGCTGAGGCCAAAGATCTCCATTGGCTAGCAACAGATGGTGTGTGGCAGGATGACTTAGCAAGTCCAGAGGAAGCCGAATTAAGTCCAAAGTCCACCCAGTTGTTTTTAAGAGGGGCTCCAGACAAATATAATTCCTCTCTACCAGCAATGATGACTAATGCCAAGACAATTCAGGAGGTCATAAATGCCCTCAATTTAATAGAAAATCATGAGAGATAAACTCAAAGTGTTGCCTCTTAATTTTTTTTTTTTTACACAAGCAATGCTCCCACTTGGCCTAAACCAAAATTATTATCAACACCAAAGCTGCCCCCTCCTAGGTTAAACAAACCACCTACAGCCAGGCCCCCGCTTAAGCATAAACCCTGAGATGTACAAGAGAAGTTATAATGGCCCTAAGGGACAAGTGGGTCCCAAATTGGACGATCTCTAGTAAACTGGAGGAGTACTTACTGGGGTTACATAACTCATGACAGGTTTCACCTTTGAAGGCAGTCTTATCTTCCATGCCTGCCCCTGATCTCCACAAAAGGCAGAGACCTGTTCCCACATAGGGATCCAGGGGTAACAGAAGTGGGTCTCTTCTGGCAGATAAGTACTCTCTCACCACACTAACTGTGGTTTAGGCTCCAAAAACCAAACATAGGCTGGCTCTGTTGGATATGGGTGTCTAAATCTGCCTAATTCTGCATATCACTCATTCCTTAAAAGAAGCCCCCCCCCCCCGAAAAGGTCACAGGCTTGGAGAGAGGATTAAGGGGATAATAGGTGTGTAACCGGATGGTGGTTTTTAACTATTAAAACTGTCCCAGCTTTGCTAAAGAATGCTTCTGTTCTGGTTGTTCCCCTTGACAGGGCTTCAACCCCTTCTTTCCCTGTTCAAACCCCTGCTGAGAATATGCATTTCTAACAAGTTCCCAAGCGATGCCAATGCTGCTGGTTAGGGACCAATTCTGAGAACCACTGATAGAGCAGTGGTTCTCAAAATTTATTACTCATAAGAATCACCCGGGGATCTTGTTAAAATGTAGATTCTGATTCAGTATATCTGGGGTGGAAATGCAAATGCTCAGCAGGGGTTCAAACTGGAACAAACCAGTTCAAAGCCCTGCCCCCCTGAGAGTATCCTTTTTCCCATTATTGGTACAGATCTCCTCGGTCAGCAGGTAACCTCATGGAACAAGACTAAGGCTTTTAAACTATTAGTGGGCACCACATGGTGGGAACCAGTTAACCCTGTCCTACTGGTGTAGGTGGTAAGCCACCAAAACCAAAAAAACCCATTACCACCGAGTCGATTCTGACTCCTAGCGGCCCTACAGGACAGCACTACCCCATAGGGTTTCCAAGGAGCAGCTGGTGGATTCAAACTGCTGACCTTTTGGTTAGCAGCCTGAACTCTTAACCACTGTGCAACCTGACCAGCTAAAGCAAGGTACTGAAGGATTACAGCCTGTCATAGCCTATTTAGTCAAAGAAGGAGTTCTAATCCCCACCATTTTGCCTTTTAACTCCCTAGTATGGCCTGTCCTGAAGTTCACAACAAACAAATGGCAACTGACCATAGACTGAAGAGAACTAAACACGGCCATTACTTTCATGAGAGCACGGCTGCCAGATATTGTCACCCTGGTGGATGATATTCAAAATAACATGAGTAATTAGTTTGGGGTTACTGATTCAGCTAACATGTTTTAGTCAGCGAAAATTTTACATGAAGAGTCAGCCACAATTTATTTTCACCTTTGAAGGTCAAGATGTACCTTTACTTGGTTGCTGATGGGATGCTTAAATAGCCCTGTGATTGCACATGGGTTTTGCAGGCCTGCCTGGTGCTCTCGCCAAGAACTTAGCTTTGGCATTATATAGATGACATTCTCCTAACTGGATCTGACCAAGACTCTATCCTACATGCCATCGCAACCATGAGTAAATACCTCACTGAGAGAGGATGAACAATCACCCCACACAAGGTCCAGGGCCCCTCACAGTCTGTCAAATTTTGAGGCTATGTTTGGAATGCAGAAGGGTAAACTATTCCAAATCCAGTAAAAGACCACTCCAGGCTCCCACATTGGTAAAGGAGGTTCAACATCTGGTAGGAATGTTTGTATCTGGCACAATGCATTCCTCACCTCTAGTACTTGCTGTCCCCCATTTACGGAGTTACCCATAAATCCTATACTTTTCGGAGTGATTGAAAACAACAGGCACTAAGTGGAATGAAAGAAACAATCATATTCACTGTCCCAAGAGTGCCCTGAGAGCAAGATTTACCATTAGACATTTTGGCCACTCCTAAACTTGCCTCTGGGAGCCTCTGGACCAAAAGGCAGGGCTTTGAACTGGTTCGTTCTGGTTCAAACCCCTGCAGAGAATTTGCATTTCTAACAAGTTCCCAGGAAGTTATACATAAGAATCACCTGGGTTACGCTGTGGGTATTTTCATACACGTATTTGTACGTACAGAAACCCTGGTGCCGTAATGGTTAAGTGCTACGGCTGCTAACCAAAGGGTCAGCAGTTCAAATCCGCCAGGCGCTCCTTGGAAACTCTATGGGGCAGTTCTACCCTGTCCTCTAGGGTTGCTATGACTCAGAATCGACTCGACGGCACTGGGTTTGGTTTGGTTTTTTTTATTTGTATGTACAACATGTATATTCATATATGTAACAGAGCACAAAGGGGGCACACTCATAGAAGCTTCCCAGACACATCCAAACACCTTAAGGGACCGAGTTGTTGGGGCTGCAGCCTCGGTACCATAGTCTAGGTCAATTGGCATAATACAGTTCATAAAGAAAATGTCCTACATCCCACTTCAGTGAGTAGTGCCCGGGGTCTTAAAAGCTTGCAAGAGGCCATCTAAGATACATCGATTGGTCCCATCCTGTCTGGAGCAAAGGAGAATGAAGAAAACCAAACACACAAGGAAAATATTAGCCCATAGGACTAACAGATCACACGAACCACAGTCTCCACCAGCCTGAGCCCAGAAGAACTGGATGGTGCCCAGCTACCATCACCGATTGCTCTGATAGCGATCACAACAGAGAGTCCTGTACAGAGCAGGAGACAGATGTAGAACAAACTCAAATTCACAAAAAAAGACCAGATTTACTGGTCTGACAGAGACTGGAGGAACCCCCTAGACTATGGCCCCAGATACTTTGCCAACTCAGAACTGAAACCACTACTGAAGCGCACTTTTCAGACAAAGATTAGACAGGCCTATAAAACAAACAATAACACACATGAGGAACGTGCTTCTTAGTTCAATCAACTATATGGAACCAAACAGGCAATTCCTGCCCAAAAGCAAACAAGAAGGCAGGAAGCAACAGAAAAACTGGATGAATGGACACAGGGAACCGGGGATGAAAAATGAAGAGTGCTGTCACATTGAGGGAATTGCAGCCAATGTCACAAAACAATGTGTATAAGTTTCTTAATGAGGAACTAACTTGAGCTATAAACTTTCACCTAAAGCACAATAAAATTAAAAAAAAAAAAAAGACTCACAGCCTTGGAAACCCTATGTGGTAGTTCTATTCTATCCTACAGGGTCACTATGAGTCTGAACTGACTCAATAGCAGCAGTGGGTTTGGTTTGGTTTGGATGGGCTTCTGGTACAAATAGCTCCCAGATTCAGCTCAAAGATATTCACCACTGGAGAGAGCTCCAAGCAGTATATCAGGCACTCACTGAAACTGAAGCTCTTATTGGGGCAGAACCAACTGCCCTCCATACTAAGATTCCAATCATGCTTCGGGTAATGGAAAAGCTCCCCCCTCCCAAAAAATCAGGACAGCAATGGAGGCCTCCTTAGTAAAGTGGTAACAATATTTACAGGATCAAATGTCCCACCTCTCACACAATGGGGACAAAAAGGAGGATAGTTTGGGGTAATGCTATTCAGCTATATGCATCCCCTCCTAATGGAGTCAGTTTTACTTTTCCCTGAAGCTTGCTGGGGATGGACTTGGGCTAATGTACCAGGCCAGGAGTGGCGTGACTAGCCTACTGGCCAAGGCCGAGGAACACCGTAGCAACAAGAAGAAAAACATCTGGGCCTGGGTGTGAAGTCCCTGGGAATTCTGACTGCCCAAGGACTTGGAAGAAAAACAATAAGCCTTGCTCCCAGCTGGAATGGTATATAAGCGTATGTCCCCAGCTAGGTGGTTGCGGAGAATTAAACTGTTCTAGCCGCTGCCCTGGGCTGACGGTCCCGTAAGTAAGCCTCCTGAATAAACTGTATGTCATGATCACTGGTTCAAGAGTCTTTCTTTGGTCTTCTGGAGACATGGCTGGCCCTGGGTTCAGGTGCTGCTGGATTGTCTTCTGAACTTGGAGGGCAATGGTCCCTCCCCAAATGGACAAAAGTACTCCCAATAGTCCTAATCACTCTAACCTCACACTCCTACAGCATAACCACACCACATTTAAAAGCAATACAAGCTAGGAGGCCACCAATAGAGACTCTGTGAACCCTCTGGTTTACACCCCAATGCCCAATATAACACAATTACCACTTTTCATGGACTTAAGAGGCCTAACATTGTCTCCCAGAGCAAAGCAGCATCCACCTGTTCCTTTCACTTTTCCTTTGTCTCTTACAGAAAATCTAGAGTCTAACCATTTTTCCCTTGACTCTGACAAGGGCCTCACATGGACCACTGATTCCAGGACCATCCTAGCCAATATTTCCTTACCACCGAGCACAAGCCAGGCAAACAACCCACCACCATCTGTAGAGAAAGATACACTCACTTACTATTTGTGTGTTTTGCTCCTTTAAAGGCACTTTGAAACTACTCCTAACCCCTCCAGTCAGGCAACACCATTTGGGTAATACCCAGGGGACGTCAGATCCCATACTGCTAGCTGCTGATTGCCTCTAACTTTCATGCCCCCTATTCTATTGGGGTACCCCTCCTGTACCTGAGGAGGACTTTACCCTCACCAGCGTCATCTAAATGTACATTGGTGAATTACCCTGACTCTGATAATCTACACCTTATTACTAACGAGGTATGTCTGGAAACACAATGCTACATCTACGTCACAAGGAGACACACCACAAAAGTCAGATTGGGGACAATGGGAACCATGCTGCTGGTTTTTAGGGCTAGTCAACTCTGTCAACACTAGCACCAATATTAACACTGGGGTTAGTGCTCCTCACCTCTATCTACCACCACGACCAACGTTTCTTCCGGCTAAGCCAGGCTCTATGATACTGCTTGTGATTCATAGGTGCCTTCTACGCCCTATGGACCAATTTTTATATCAAATCAGACCAAACACACTATGACTAACTAATGCTATAAAACAAACAAACCAGTGGGCTGCCAATAATCGAGTCTCATTTAAAAACTACCTCCAAATAATGCTCACCCAATATTACAACCAGGATCCTCATGACTGGTGCAATCATATTTAAAATGCCATAATCCAAACTCAATGCCAACAGAACTTACGTGATTAAAAATCCAAAACTAAAATACTGGCCCTTACTGACCCATGAGATGGAAACCCCAGTGGCATAGTGGTTTTAGAGCTCAGCTGCTAACTAAAAGGTCAGCAGTTCAAATCCACCAGGTGCTCCTTGAAAACCATATGGGGCAGTTCTACTCCATCCGATAGGGTTGCTATGAGTTGGAATGTAAACCCTGCCAACGATGTACACCCTTACAATGATTAGCCTCTTTTCCTATTAATTATAATGATCTCTTCCCCGCTCCAGTACAAGCCCCATTTACTGAAGCAGAAAGAAACTGTACTCACCAATTTGAGCAAGAAGGGACATGGTCAAGGGACCCTTACCATGGACCTTATTCCTGTCTACTACTCAATATATACAAAGAGGACAATGTATACAACAAAATATTACCTGGGACAAGGTATGTCTTAAAAAATTAAGGGCTTCACACATGAGACTATGTGGGAAGCTCCTGTCTGGATGGGAGATAAGAGGGCAGAGGGGGTCAAAAGCCAGCCAAACTGGAGACGAAAATAGAGAGTGGAAAGAAGGACTGTGCTGTCTCATTACGGGGAGAGCGACTAGGAGTATATAGCAAGGTATACATAAATTTTTGTATAAGAGACTGACTTGATTTGTAAACTTTCACTTAAAGCACAATAAAAATTTAAAAAAAAAATCAAGGGCTTCAACCAGCTTGAGAATTCTTCCCTAACCTAACCTTCTCACAATACCAACAGCAAGTTTTCTATAACATTCAATTGGAATGGGCTCTAAAGCAATTGCAACACTGGCTGACCACAGTAAACAATGATAGTTCTTCGGTGTTACTGCAAAGGCAAGTCCTACAAAAAACATACTGAGTCCCATGGAGAAATCTAACTGCTCTCCACATGGGAGTTTCCCTACCTGTCTTAGTTATCTAGTGCTGCTATAACAGAAATACCACAAGTGGATGGCTTTAACAAAGAGAAATTTATTCTCTCACAGTCTAGGAGGCTAGAAGTCCAAATTCAGGGTGTCAGCTCCAGAGGAAGTCTCTCTCTGTCAGCTCTGGGGGAAGGTCCTTGTCATCAATCTTCCCCTGGTCTGGGAACTTCTCAGTGCAGGGACGCCAGCCTCAAAGAACATGCTCTGCTCCTGGTGTACTTTCTTGGTGGTATGAGGTCCCCTGTTGGAAACCCTAGTGGCATAGTGGTTTTGTGCTACGGCTGCTAACCAAAGGGTCAGCAGTTCAAATCCGCCAGGCGCTCCTTGGAAACTCTCTGGGGCAGTTCTACTCTGTCCTATAGGGTCACTATGATTCAGAATTGACTCGACGGCATTGGGTTTGGTTTTGGTTTTTTGGTCTCTATGCACACTTCTCTCTTTTATACCCCCCCAAAAATGATTTAGGAAACAACCTAGGGTCACTATAAGTCAGAATCCACTCGAAGGCAATGGGTTTGGGTTTTCGGTTTTTTAATCTTGTAGATTAAGTCCTGCCTCATTAACATATCTGCCTCTAATCTTGCCTCATTAACATCATAGAAGTAGGGTTTACCAGACATAGGAAAATCCTATCAGATGACAAAATGGTGGACAATCACACAATACTGGGAATCATGGACTAGCCAAGTTGAAACACATTTTTGGGGGGACACAATTCAATCCATAACACCACCTAAATTGGTAACAACTTGCTTACAGCTATTACAAATTTTCCAGGCTCACCAAAACCACCATTAATAAGGACTTGGGAAATATTTGAGGAAGATTTCCCCCAATAATAACCTTTTGGGGACTCTTTGCCAAATCCTCAAAAACCAGACTCATCGCACATTATCAGAGCTAGAGAAAAAGGCACTCAGGGATACCCAAACAAAGCTAACCTGGGAGGAAATTTATTGGTGTAGTCACATCACCTCCTCCCAAAGAGCCAGCTCTAAAAAAAATTTCCCTAGAACAGAGGTAATGGAGCAGGGGATCCCTCCTGAAAGACAGCAATGTCACAATAAACAGGGACAGAAATGGGCCAAATGTATAATACAATTGATGTCTATTTTTAAAATAACTTGGCCCATCCGTAAAACCCCTTATGTGAGTACCCCATAGCTCGGGATCTAATTAGGTGTGTGACTAAACTAACAACTTTTTATCAAACTGCTGAAAGTACCTGCAAAACCTATTCCACACTACGGAAACACACTGGTACTATTTGCTATTGATAATCAGCAGGGAACTCAATCACCAATGTACACCACTCTGAGCAAGAAGGGACATACACTTGCCCTCCAAACCAAACCTGTATATAGCCTTAGCCACTGCAATACATAAGCTGCATACTGGGCTTGCTCCCACCAACCTGATTTTAGCGCACATACCAAGCTCTCCCATAACCTTCCCTTACCAAGATGAACCTATTCTCCCAACCATCAACACCCAACGACAATATCCAAAGGCTAATCTCACACAAATATGTGGACAGTTGTAGGCTGAGTCCATAGCCAATTTAGTTGGCCCAGGTGCTAAATGCAAGGCAGATAACATACAAGTTGGTTTGACTATAACATTATATACCCTTATTAACACCACACGTAATTGCCCTAAGCCACTCAAACTTATCTGCATAGGAACACGGAGGATACAGGCAACAAATAGAGACTCATAGGCCTGTAAGGGAATCGAACTGCTTCACCTATCACAATCTTCCCCTTATCCTACCCTGAACAATATTTTCTGCACTTGGGTTTGGTTCAAAATTCCAAGGTATTTTTACTCAGCAGCAGAACCCTCCAAGTACTTGCCCCCAGAAACCACACTAGCTGCAACTTTCCAATGCTGCAAACAAGCTTTCCCAACAGTTCCCCTGGTAGTAACTGCTCTAAGGTCACTAATTTTGGAGGCGGTAGAAACATCATATGTGTGGGACACCACACAATTAAAAGAAACACAGAAAGTCATGTTTAAGGAGTTATTCCCACAAATTAAACAAATGACCCAAGGAACGGAACTCTTGGCCAAATCCCATGATACTTCCAAGGACCTGGTATTAGATAACCACACAGCCCTAGATTACTTAAAGAGGGTTCTACACACTTGCTAACACATCTTGTGGCATGTGGGTAGATAACACCAAGTTTTACAGGTAGCCTGGGACATGCACCAAAGGGGCCATAATGTGACTATAGTCTAAACAGATCAAACAAGTTAAAATGTTCCCCTTTCCTGATCTATTCTCCTGGTTTTCCACCACTAAATGCACAGGCTGACTGTGAACAGGCTTTGATATTCTATTTGTGTTCTTATAGGATTCTGGGTCTTTAGGATGCTTTATCGCTGGCTCCAAACCCAGACATTATGAAATAACATACAACTTAGATTACGAAACAACATGGGGACAGGAAATGGATTGTTGTATAAATGGGCCAGATATGGCCCCTGTGTATTGGCCTAAAATGACCCCATATTGTTTACTTCTTCACAGCTGGCTAGGTCCATTAGCCCAAAGCACACTAGTGCCAAATTCAAACTATTATGTATCTAATTGCTTTAAATATAGTCCAAATAAACATATTTTAGCCATTTAGAGTCTATCTACATAATCCATGAAATTACATGAAACTACACACAACATCTGTTAACCATAGATAAGACAAACGCCGTACCTACAGAAGACCCCAAATAGTTGCTGCCCATGGAAGCTTTCTGACCCAGAGACTCACCACGTTCCTGCTGAGCGACATCATGTAAATACAAAAGTCCCCTCTCTGATTTCCTCTTCTTCCCCAGAGGTCCCTTGCCCTACTCTCCTTCAGGGTGATGGCCTTGTGCCACTGTCTCTGGAAGGTCTTGTGCTAGGAGGAACTTCCCCTCTTATGTAACTCTGTCCAAGCATCATACAATAAAGCTTGTATGTTACTGCCTCTTATAGCCCTAACTTGCCTTGATCAACCCCAAAATCCTCCAAGTTACAACAGTGCCCTTTCCTAAGTACAGTTTCCCCATCTCTTAATTAAGGTGGGTGAATCATATTACATAGTCCCAGGATTTCATTCAGTTCCTGGGGTTCACATTACCCCTTCCAGTGTCAAGAACTTCCATTTTGTTGTTTTATGGATCTACGGGGTAATCATCCTCCTCACTTAAACCACCCTCCCTGTACCCTGGCCATTTCATCACCTAGTTACACCCACCTTGTCTTCAGGTGCTCAAACATCACTTCTTCAGGACAGCTTTATCTGACCACTCATACTCCACCCAGGTGAACTCCGTGTTCTATGGTATAGGCTCTCATGGGAGCCTGCATTTTCCCTTTATTGCACTTATCAGTTTACTTTTAAGCATTTATGTGACCACTGACTTAATGTCTGTGAGTGCCACTGAAACTTTAGCTCAATAATGGCAGCAACAGGTCTGTTTTGTTACTGCTGCCTCCAATGGCAGAGTCTGGCACATAGCAGCTGCTCAACAAGCATTTCTGAAATTAAGTAATTAATCTGGGATGCATATTCAGCAGTGAAGTCTCTATGAGTACGACCAGGACACATCATGAAGGGTGATGACTCAATCCATAAAATAAACGTGTCAATGGCAGAATGTCAGGCAGTGGGACAGGCCTATGAAGATGACGTGGGTGTGAATAGGTCTTTCAAGGTTCACGGAATCACTTCAGCGTCTGTCTAAATATGTATAAGGCCTGCTTTGTATGCTAAACACCAACAGCTACCACCTTCATTTTTTAAAGATTACTGTAGAAAAACATATGCCCCTGGCTCGTGAAGAATACTAGAGAGGCTTCACATCAGTGCACGCCCTCTCTCGCTCTTTCTCCCAAATGTAAATTAAAGTGATAATCACGTTTGAAATTAGTCCTTCTCCCATCCATCGCCTTAACAGAATCCTGACTACATGTGTAAATAATGACACATCAAAGCTAGTCCATATTGGTCTAGGAACTACTTTCATGTTCAAAACGTCTAGCGCATAACCATTCGCGATTCCTGACTTAATGGAGCCTGTGCTAAGCACCCTAGCCCACCTTCACCCTTTTGAACTTCTACATTTTAAAATTAGTCTGACATCTGACTAAAATGAATAAGAATTATAACATTTTGCCAGGAACTTTACTAAGGCTTTACATTTTTTTTTTTACTTAAAACAATAATAAACAATAAACTCACAGTTTCTATGGATTAGGAGTTCATGAATGGCTTAGCTGAGTAGTTCTGCTCAGGGTGTCCCATGAAGTTGCAGCTAAGATGTCATCCAGGGCTTCAGTCATCAGAATTGATTGGAGCTGGGAGATCTGCTTCCAAGGTGGTGCACTCGCAAGGCTGGCAAGGTGGTGCTGCTGATTAGTGGGAGGCCTCTGTTTCTTCCCACGTGGGCCTCTCCACAAGCTGCTTAAATATCCTCATGACTTGGTGGATGATCTCTCCTAGAATGAGGGAGGGACCAATATTGTTTCCCCTTGCCTCAAACAAATGACAAAAAGCTTCAGAAAGCTTGATTTATGCCCCCAGGAGGTAGAGGGACAGAGTGACTACTCTTTGACTCACATGAGTAATATGAAAAGGCTGGGGATATAGAATCCCCTGGGGATATAGCTCCCCCTGGCAGAAGGGACAATAAGAGGGCAGCCTTAGGAATAAGCTGAACTTCCAGAAAATGCAGAAAAACCTGCATTTTTCCAGGGGACAAATATGGACCTCATGAAAGGCAGTAACCTGAGACTGTCTGTAAAGGAAAAGTTGCCAAGTGGGCCACCCAGAGAGGCCGAAAGACCCTATCAGAGAGGCAGAAGGACCCTATCACTAGGTGTGTGTGTGGAGGGGGTGTCACAAAATGTCTAGGTGCTAAGGAAGAGTCTAAGTGTCCAGTCAAAAGAAAGACAGGGAATGTGAAGGGAACCTGCAAATGTGTCCATAAGACCATCTGGGCAGGATTGCCTCTATCACAGAACCCCAAGGCCACATTACAACTTGGCCAACTATGTGAGCGTGTGCTCTTCTTCCACAATCCCCTCTGTCTCTAGGCCCCCAATTAAGATCAGAAAATGCACGTGATCAAGTTGGAAAAAGATAAGAAAAGACAAAAAGAAGCTGACTATCTGTCCACCCCACATACAGATATACGCACATCACTTGCAGGATTCCAAACCATAAGTAGGCCCCAGCTAGAAGCAGGCAGAAATTTCCCAAACTTTGGGGCTTTTGGATTTTGATTTTACTAGACTGAGTTTTTTACTGCTTGGGAGTCACCACAGGACATTTAGTAATCAGAAAACCTATGGAACCTTCCTGAGCTTTCCTCTCAGACATGGGAAGTACAGATCCCCAAGCTAGTTTTCATTGGGAGGAAAGTAGAAAGTTACTTTCTCTTTGCCCCCATCCATGTCAGTGCAACAGTAACCCAAATGCAGATGCAGGAATATATTCCTATCAGACTATGCTCCACAGGAATGTGACAGCCAGGGAATCATAATGAGGACTGCAGGAGAGCACTCCACTCTGCACTACTTGATAGTCCAGGACAGGAGACTAGGAACATGATGACTCATCAGCTACGCACAAGCCTAAGGTTCAAGTATTTTTTCATGGCCTTTGAATATATGAAAGAAAAGAGGCTCCTTGAGAAAGCCAGTCCAAAGACGCCTGCTTGAAAGTTAGGGGGCAAGTCTGCACTGGAGATGAGTCAATATTAAGATTCTCTGAGAGTGGTTACCAGGAGCAGGAGGGAGGGAAAAAGGGGAGGGGTGGTAATGATGATGGCAAAATTACATTGATTAAGGGTAGGATTGCACCACTGGTTATTGCAACTGCTGTCAATAAGTTGTACGCCTGTAAAAAGTTGAACTGGCAAAAGTTGTGTGATAGATATACTTGCAACAACAACAAGAAAAAAAAAAGAGTAGCTGCTGAGGCTGCTTATGTACAACCAAAAACCTCATGGGATTTGGTTCCTTGGTTTGGAGGTTTAAGGCCATGGTTTCATGGAACACCCCAGTTACTTGACCTAATAACATATTTAGTGTGTCTGTTCTATCTCCTAGTTCATTATTCTATGGGAGAGTCCTGATCAAAAGGGGGAAATGCAGAACAGAATTTTACATTCTCATGGACTCCAGACTTTCTGGAGTCATGGAAGCTAGATGAACCCCTGAAACTATTACCCTGAGATAATCTTTAAAGCAAAAATAGCCCCTGAAGTCTTCTTAAAATCAAACAATAATTCAGCTTAACTAGTAAAGAATGTCTGCCTTGAGCCTTGTGCTCTTTTAAGATCTATCTATATAGGATCAAACTGACAGCAGCAACTCGAAAGATTAGATAGGAAGCTTAGGGGACAGTGACTTTATACTAATGGAAGAGGAACAACTCAGAAAAGGAGGGTAAGAATGGTTGCACAACCTGAAGAATGTAATCAATGTCACTGAACTGTACATGTAGAAACTGTTGAATTGGTGTATGTTTTACTATGTATAGTCTCAACAACAACAAAATAAACTAATAAAAATTTCTGAAAACTCTAAGAATAACCAGTAAGTTATAAATGCAGAGACAGTTAAAGGCAGTCACAAACCTGGCAAATCGGCATGCACCCTGACAACTCACAGAAGGATGGGATAAAGGGATAATGAGGTTTCTCCCATCTATGCGCCCCTCCACTCCCTAGGTTTCTCCCCTGTTGTTGTGGATTGAACTGTGTCCCCCAATACGATAGTTGAAGACCTAACCCCTGTAACTGTGAATGTGACTGTTTTTGAAAATAGGGTCTTTGAAAATGTTCAGTAAGGTTAACATAAGGTCATATCACAGAAGGGTGGGTCCTATAAAAGACTGCTGTCCTTATAAAAGAAAAGATACACAGAAACAGAGAGACAGAGGAAGGATACCATGTGACCCTGCAACTGCAATCCAAGGAAGCTTAGAGCTACCAGAAACTAGGAGAGAGGCACAGAACAAATTCTCCCTCGAAGCCTCAAAGGAATAGCACAGCCGACACCCTGGTCTCAGACTCAGCCTCCAGAACTGAGTCAATAAATTTCTATTCTTATAAGCCAGCCAGTTTATGGGATTTTGTTACTGCAGTCCTAGAAAACTAACATACCTGTCTTCTCCCTTTTCCCTCACTTTCCCTTGATTTTTTCCTATTTCCCTGGTTTTCCACTTCTTCTTCCCTTTCTCCCCCTGTTTTCAATCATTATGCTGAGGAGTATCTATGAAGAATGCAGTGGTACTCTGACTCAGGTAATGGACCCTAATGGTACAAGGAGACATTCCTAGAGGTACAGGCATGCAGAGTCCTAATAGAATCCAAATTCCCATCCCCATCCTCCAAATATATTGTTTCCTAATGTAGACCTATCTACAAGTAACCTTGGGCCTCATTCAGGATCTCCTGCCTCCCTTTCACAATCAACATCTCACATTTTACAAAAGAAACACGAAAACCTTACCCACTCACAATGTGAAGTGGGTATATTACAGAGTGTAGACCATTAGGAGCACCGAAGGATCAGTACACAGAAGACCAGAACTCAATGCCAGGTTCTGCCACTTTCTAGCATGATGCCCTTTCCTAGACTGTCCCATCATTTCTAAATTAAGGTGGATGAATCCTGTTACATAGTCCCTGGATTTCATCCTATTCCTGGGGTTCACATTACCCCTTCCAGCATCAAGACCTTCCATCTTGTGTTTTGAACCTATGGGATGCTCATCCCTGTCCTTAAACCACTTTCCCTTTACCCTGCCCATTTCTTTATGTAGTTCCACCCACCTTATATTCAGGAGCTCAGACATCACTTTCTCAGGTACACTTTACCTGACTATTCACATTCCACCCACCCCTGCCACCCCAGGCTAACTCTTGTGTTCTATGCTGTAAGGTCTCACAGAAGCCTGCATTTTTCCTTCATTGCACTTATCAGTTTACTTCTAAACATTTGTGACCATTTGCTTAATGTCTGTGAGCACCACTGGAATTTCGGATCTATAACGGCAGGGGCATTTTTATTACGACAGCCTCCCAATGGCAGTGTCTGTCACACAGTAGGTGCTCAAAAATTATTCCTAACCACTACCTCACACCATATACAAAAATTAACTCAGAATGGATCAATGAGTTAAATATAACAGCTATAACTATAAAACTCTTAGAAGGAAACACAGATATATATCTTTATGACCTTGGATTAGGCAATGATTCTTAGATATGACACCAAAACCACAAACAACCAAAGTAAACAGCTGACACTTCAATTGTCAAAGACAAAGTGGCATGGTACCATAATGGATATCAGAGGCAAAACAGTAACCAGAATAGTCTGACTCACTGAAATCTATGGCACTGGTTAGTTGATCATGGTGTCCCCAGAAGTGAAATGGATGTGAAGTTTGGACTTCATCAAAATTAAAACATTTTTGCATCAAAGAACACAAGAAAGTGAAAAAACAATCTATAGAATGGAGAAAATATCTGCAATCACATATATAAGGGTCTAGTGTCCACAATACTATATTAGGAACACTTACAACCCAACAACAAAAAGATACAGAACTCAATTATAAAATGACAAAGGATTTGAGTAGATATTTCCCCAAAGACAATATACAAATGCCAATAAGCACATGAAAAGATGCCTGACATCGTTAGTCATTAACCCAAAAACCAAACCCACTGCCATCAAGCTGATCTTGACTCATAGCAACCCTATAGGGTTTCCAAGGCTGTAAATCTGTATGGAAGCAGGCTGCCACATCCTTTCTCCTGTGGAGCCGCTGGTGGGTTCAAACCACCAACCTTTCAGTTAGCAGTCGATGGCTTTAACCAATGCACCACCAGGGCTCCATATTAGTAACTTGGGAAATGCAAATCACAACCATAATGAGATGCCACTTCATACATACTAGGATGGCTATAATAAAAAAAAGTGAACAATAACAAGTGTTAACAAGGATTTGGAAAAATTGGAACCCTTATATGTTGCTGATGGGATTGTAAAATGGTGCAGCTGATATGGAAAACAGTTTGGTGAGTCCTCAAAAAGTTATACATAGTGTTACCATATGGTAATCCCACTCCTAGGTATATAACAAGAAATGGAAACGTATATTCACACAAAAATTTGTACATGAATGTTCATAGCATCATTATTCATAATAGCCTAAAAGTGTAAATAACCCAAATGTCCATCAATTGATGGATAGGTAAACAAAATGTGGTATAGCCATACAATGTAATAGAATTCAGCCATAAAAAGGAGTGAACTACTGATACATACATACTACAACATGGATGAACCCTGAAAACAGTATGCTAAGTGAAAAAAGTCAGACACAACAGGCCACATACTGTATGACACCATTTATATGAAACGTCCAGAACAGAAAAATCCATATATAGAAAAAGTAGATTAGTGGTTGCCAGGGGACGGGAGGAGGGGGTAACTGGGAGTGACTGCTAACAGGCATGGAGTTTATTTTGGGGTGATGGAAATGTTCTGGAATTAAATAGTGGCGATGATTGTACAACATCATGAATACACTAACAACCACTAAATTGTACACTTTAAAATAGTAATGTTTTGTGAATTTTATCCCAACAGAATTTTTGGGAAAAAAAAGTTTTCCCCCAAGAATATTCCAAGTGAAACAGACAGAAGCTATCTTTTTTATTTTTAGCTTCAGAAGTCAGATAGCATTACTTCCACCATATTCTTTATAAGTGAGTCCTTAAGTCTGATCCACATTCAAAGTAAGGCTTTACATTTATCATATCATTTCAGCTTCACAACATGGGGAAGGTATCATTGTCTTCCACGTACAAATGAAGAAACTGAGGCTCAGGGGATTAAACAAACTTTCCAAGTCCACAAGGTGCTAGAGCTCAGATTTAACCTAGAAATGGCTGACTCCACAAGCTATGCTCTTAACCTCCATCAGTGGTGGTTTTTAACCAGACATACATACTTGTTAAACCAAAGGCACTTGTGCCTCCCCTCCCTCCCTTCTCCCCCTCCCTCTGGAGCGGCACTCTAAGCACATGAATGTTTTCTAAGCTCCCCAGGTGTTTCTGAGGTACATGGGTTAAGAGCTGCCACTCTTTGCCTTACAGTTTTGTATTATTAATACAGGCGGCTGACTCTAGATGTTCTTGAGGACAGGGCCCCCAACTCCAGCTTCCTTGAAGTTGCCATTGTGACAGAACAATGGCTTGCCCTGAAGTAAGCAGGCATCAGGAAATGTCACTGGATGAAAGGATTCAGAGCAACTGCCACTCAGTCAGTTGCCAAGGGGCTCCAGTGGGACCAAGGGGTGCGCAGGATGTGCCTGGGAGCTGGTTGACCTCGTCACTCTCTCCCGTGGGTGGGAGGTTCACTGGGGCCCATTTGGGGTAGAGTCCCTGCTGCTGGCAGGGGCATCTCAGCCCAGCCTAGAGCAAAGAGGCATTAGGAAATAACAATCTTCCTAAACTTCCTCTCCCAGTTCCTCAGCTTATAGGCCCAGCTCTGAGCCTAGAAGTCACTGAGGTGTGTGGCTGCTTGTCCAACGGTCAACATGGATCATCGAAGCCGATTACGGGGCACAGGCCTGAGCCGAACCCTTGGGACCCAGCCCCGGGCCCCCCGGGTCCCATTTCCCCTCCATGTGGAACAGGAGGCCAGGGAAGGAGAAGAATGGGAGCGTGAGCTGCCACGTCTGAGGCTTCCTGTCTATGGGCCCCCCGAAAGCGAAGAGGCACCCGACAATGTTATGGGTAAGGACATGCCCTTCCACCCTGGGCAGAAGAGGATGGCTTCATCTTTCTCATCCTTTGTCCATAAGAGGCAGGGAGTAGGAAGCAGGATGCAGGGCATATAATGGGCAGAACTAGGGTGAGGGGTGAGTTCGAAAAGGTCAGGTTTCCTATCTGCCTCAGGGGGTTGTCATGAGGAGCAAGAATATATACAAAAACAACTCGAATTGAGAAAGGCTGTTTTGAATATTACGTGTTGTGTACAAAATTAAGTGCTTACAATATCAAATGCTCACCCTGTACCAGGTGCTTTGGGAAACAGATGAATTAGACATCAATTCTGGCCCCAAAGAGTTGGCAGTCTAATACAGAAAAGACAAACTGTTAGGATGGCTTCTGTGGGATTCAGAAAGATAACCAGGGTTCACAGGAAGATAGAGGGGACTGGGCGGGGGCACAGAAGCTGCTGATGGCTCTTGTCTTACTGATGTGTGTTCTCTTTCCTCAGTCTTCACCTCCAATCCTAGCAAATGGGTAGGTAATGGAGTAATTATCAATAGATAAACCAACACTGCTGGGAAAAAAGATTTGGGGGGAATTTTTCAAGTCTTGATTTAAAAAAAATGTACACCTGTGAGACAAGCTTAAGTCACCAAACTGCCTGCTTGCCCTGTAGTTCCTTGACAGCTGGAAGAGAATGGTCCAGAGATCATTGCTTTCCAGATTAGACCTTCTCCAAGTCTTCCCAGGACCTGAAAGGGCTGCAACTAGATGGGGATCACGACTCTATTCATGAAGATCACTGTAAGGAAAAAAACGGATAAATATCTCTTAGAGGTATAAATGAGCCCTGGTTGCACAGTGGTTAGGAGCTTGGCTGCTAACCAAAAAGGTCAGCAGTTCAAATCCACCAGCAGCTCCTTAGAAACCCTGTGGGGCAGTTCTACTCTGTCCTATAGGGTCGCTATGAGTCTGAATCCACTCGACAGCAACCAATCTGGTTTTTTGGTTTAGAAGTATAAAGTACAAGCCATTCCGAGGCAGAAAAGTTAGTTTTCAGGAAAGATGATGTGCGGTAGTGAAGCTTTGTCAGGAAGCCAGTCACTGGCGACAGTGAAAAGCCAATCACAGGTGAGGCTTTGTGGAAGAGATGGGATTGGCCTGGAAGGATAAAACAGGGTCTAAAACAGTGCTGAGGGTGGGCAGCCAGACACAGGCGACGCCACATGACGGCCTTCGTCAAGTTGGGCGAGGCATGGTTTGGCGGGCTAGGCCCACCTCAAGGGCGAAGGCGCAAAGTGGCTGGAGGGTGAGCAGGCGGGGACGGCGCCCACGTGGTGGGGGGAAAGGGCTGAAAGAGGCCCCCAAACTCATACTTTACCCACCTGAGGCAAAGTGCAAGCCGGTTCAGAGACAGAGAGCTTAGTTTCAGATTTGGGGGAGATGGTGTGCGATGGTGAGGCTTTGTGGAAGAGATGGGCCTGAAAGGACGACAGAGTCTAAATCTGTGGTGAAGAGAGGAGAGCGGGAGGAGGCTTTTGCCGAGTTGAGCGACGCTAGGGGGCCGCCGCAGGGCGCAAGCGCAAACTCTGGCTGGGGGGGGGGGGGCGAGGAGGTGGGGCCGCCGCCCACGTGGCGGGGCGGGGCGGGGCGGGGCGGGGCGGGGCGGGGCGGGGCGGGGGCGGAGCAAGCCTCCCTAGGCCGCGCCCCGGCTAGGGCGGTCGCGGTGCGCGAGGTTGTTTCTGTCTGAGGGCGGGAGAAGTCGCGCTCGGGCCGAGGGACGTGTGTCTGCACTCGCTCGGTTATGGAGGCGCCGCCGCCAAAGTTGCAAGCCACGGCAACCCCGGGCCGGAGCCGAAGGCTCCTGCTGCCGCTGCTGCTGCTCCTACTGCCGACCGGAGTTGTGTGGGGCTGGGAGGCAGAGGAGAGGCCCCGGACCCGCGAAGAAGAGTGCCACTTCTACGCGGGCGGACAAGTGTACCCGGGGGAGTCGTCCCGGGTATCGGTCACCGACCACTCCCTGCACCTCAGCAAAGCCAAGAGTAGGTGGTGCTTCGCCAAAGGGTGGTGACCGGTGGCGGGCGGAGGCAAGCGATGGTGGGGACGGCCCAGAGACACGTGTACTCTGGTTGCGGTAGCTCCCCGGGGGCCTGGGCTTGGGCATTACCTCCTGGTTCTCTTCCGGGGGGCGAAGGAATGGAGGGGGACTCCAGCTGCAAAGAAAGGTATATTTTCCACTGATCAGATTTTGGAAGAGATTGTGGTTACCCCAAAAGCCGCAGATGAAAGAGAAAGGGTGGTCCTAGTCCTTTGCTTGCGGGCATTGAGGGTGTTGTGCAAACTGAAACACTTCCTCAAACCTCGCTAGTTCCTGCCGAACATCCCGCCCGTTTCCAAGTACTATTTGAGCTTTATCTGTTTGTTTTAATCTTAGTATTCGGGGAGGATGCATAGATAGGTTGAATAATGATTCCCAGAAAGTTTGATTAAACAGAAAAGTGACGTAAACAAAATACTCAGGAGGGCAAACATCTCATTTTTATTTTTGTAGCATCTTATAAGGAAGACTATTAAAAGCCATCTTCCAAAACCTGTATATTTATTGGGAATTCTTTGTGTTTCTCGGAAATGAAGAATCTATTGCAGAGTGTACTTTGGAGGGAAACGGAAAAAGAGGAGGTTCAAGATAACACGTTTGGGTTGATGATAAACCTCGTGGCAAATTTGTGTTCTGCCAGTTCGGCCTTTGATTATTTGCATTTTTGTCCAGCGTACACAGCGAATGGCCACTTTCAGGGAAGGACACGTCAGATTAAGATACTTAGAAAGTTGTGGCATGCTTGCATCTGGATGTTAAATTAGCCAAAAAGAAGTAGACAGTAACTATTGGGAAAAGACTGTTGCTTGCTTGCTTTTCAGTAACCTACTTTTCCAACGGATCATTTGACATCCTGTAGGTGTGTATTTGGCTTTTGTAGTTCTGTTACAGCATGTTCCATACCAGTATTCAGTGAAAAAAGTAATTCTTCACAATTATGAATCCCTAGTTTTTTTTTTTTTTTAGTGTTAATGGGGGATGTTATAACTAAGGGTGGGATGGGAGTGATAAATGAGAAAAACTGTTTTGCCACCTTAATATGCAGTTCTTTCGTACTGAAAGTTAACTACTTTTGGATTTTAGTTTGTAGAAAGCCAGTCTTGCACTTTTAATATAGTATTTCCAAGTCCCGTTGGTTTTACTTGCCTGGGAAGACATTTTGAAATGTGTCAGCCAGTTGTGTTTACCGACATTACATATATTTCTCAAAGGAAGCAAATCCATTCCAAGGCTGCTTGTGGAAGCAAAAAATAGTATAATAGATTTCCCTTTACCAGCAAACCTTTTCGAATTTTAGATATTTGCTACATTTCTGTGTCACATTAGGATTATCTAGCGTTAAAGACATAAGAACTTTTATTCATAAAATGGACTATTACAGAACCATTAAGGTCATATTTTCAAATAATTTTTTGTAACTTGAAAAACTGTTCATGATTAATCTACTGTTTCCTTTAAGAAGAGGGAGTGCAACATGATCCAAATTTGTGTGTTTAAAAAAGACTGGGAAGAAAAAAACATCAAAATGTTACCAGTGGAGTTAAGGAGGGGTGATTTAAATACTCTTTTTTATACTTCTCTGCATTTACCAGAATATTTATATCAACTAATTTATATTCAGGATAATTTTTGTTTATTTTAAATAGTGCAAGGGGTTGTTTGGGTAGTTCCATTTATAGATCTTAACAAAGTAACTGCAGTATTTTTGCTCTATAAATGGATGACGGTTTTTTCTTTGAACAAACACTGCAATTCCTAAGTCCAGGAAAAAAAAAAACTGCCGTCAGTCGATTTTGACTCATAGAGACCCTATCGGACAGAGTAGAACTGCCCCGCAGGGTTTCCGTGGAGTGCCTGGTAGATTCCAACTGCCAACCTTTTGGTGAGCAGCCAAGCTGTTAATCACTACGCCACCAGGGTTTGGCTGCTAATCAAAAAGATAGGCAGTTCGAATCCACCAGCCGGTCCTTGGAAACCCTATGAGGCAGTTCTTTCTCCTATAGGGCCGCTATGAGTTGATGTCGACTCGATGGCAATGGTATTCCTAAATCAAGAACCCAAAATTTCCAAAATTAATTTTCAGAACAAAATTTGTTTTTCAGAGTTAGTTTTCCCAATATGCAATAATCATTAAGGAGTGTCATTGTAGATCGTGAAAATTATTAAATGAGTAGCATTTTAAGTAATGTATATAAAGCATGGAATCCTGGTGGCGCAGTGGTTAAGAGCTCAGGCTGCTAACCAAAATGTCGGCAGTTGGAATCCACCAACTGCTCCTTGGAAACCCTGTGGGGCAGTTCTACTCCGTCCTATAGAGTCGCTACGAGTCAGAATTGACTCAACGGCAACAAGTTTGGTCGTTTTTGTTTTTGGTCTATAAGGCATATATAGTTCAGTACTCTTCTGCTAGAGGAGCCCCGTTGGCTCAGTGGTTAAGTGTTTGGCTCCTAAGAAAAGGTCCGAGGTTCGAACCCACCAACTGCTCTGCAGGAGGAACACCTGGCAAACCTGCCCCAGTAAAGATTAAACCCACTGCCGTTGAGTGGATTCTGACTCAGCAACCCTACAGGACAGACTAGAACCTGCCCCATAAAGTTTCCAAGGAGCGCCTGGCGGACTCAAACTGCTGACCTTAGCAGCCCTAGCACTTTAACCACTATGCCACCAGGGTATTCCCAGTAAAGATTACAGGCTTGGAAACTCTACAGGGCAGTTCTACTCTGTCCTACAGGGTCCCTATGAGTTGAAATTCGACTCGATGGCAATGGGTTTGGTTTTGGTTACCCTTCTGCTATCTAATTCTCCCTCCTGGCCTTTACCTAATCGAATCAGGATTATTTATGTGAGGTAAGCTACTGGCTCAAGATAAGTAATCACATGTTTTATATTAACTTCACAGAGAAATTCATCTTGAACTTGTCTCTATTTACTGAATGACCACTGATGCTGGATATTATACAAAAGCATAAGCCTTACTTTCTAGGAACCTTATTCAAACTTGGAAGCAAATATTGACCTCAATGTACCTAATGCTTCTGAAAGTTTAAGTGCTATCTGAATGTTAACAGAGCATCAAGGTACATTATTATCAAATTACAGCACACCGTTATAAGAGAGCAGCATAAACTGTTAAATTTTGAATAGGTCAGTCACTTGAAACCTGTCCAGAGGGTGGGGGGGGTCTCCTCTTGCAAGGCCTTCTAGTAAAATAATCCAGTGGTCTGGGATTTTACACTTCTGGCCTGACTTGTAGTGAGTGTAGTCTAGTCTGCCTCAGGTCTTCACAGTATACTTAAGAAGCATCCACAACAAACCACACCAGCATTAGCAGTACTTAGTTGTACTTTGTCTCCAATAGAATCAGATATATTCATGCCAAATATGGTTGTTGCAAGTATCCTGAAACATCATTTACATTCATTATTGTCTTAGGTAATTATCAGATCCCTGTTAGCTCTTGCAGTTTTAAAATGTTAATAAATATCAGATCCTGGTTAGCTCTTGCAGTTTTAAAATGTTAATAAAAGAGCATGTATACTTACTGATTAGATAGTAAATAAGAACTACTTTAGGTGAAGGGAAGGACAACACTCAATACAGGGGAGGTCAGCACAACTGGACTGGACCAAAAGCAAAGAAGTTTCCCAATAAACTGAATACTTCAAAGGTTTACGGAGCAAGGGTGGGGGTTTGGGGACTATGGCTTCAGGGGACATCTAAGTCAATTGGCAAAATAAATTCTATTAAGAAAACATTCTGCATCCCACTTTGAAGTGTGGCGTCTGGGGTCTTAAACACTAGCAAGCAGCCATCTAAGATGCATCAATTGGTCTCAACCCACCTGGAGCAAAGGAGAATGAAGAACACCAAGGTCACAAGGTAATTATGAGCCCAAGAGACAGAAAGGGCCACATGAACCAGAGACTACATCATCCTGAGACCAGAAGAACTAGATGGTGCCTGGCCACAACCGATGACTGCCCTGACAGGGAGCACAACAGAGAACCCCTGAGGGAGCAGGAGAACGGTGGGATGCAGACCCCAAATTCTCATAAAACGACCAGACTTAATGGTCTGACTGACACTAGAAGAATCCCGGCGGTCATGGTCCCCAAACCTTCTGTTGGCCCAGGACAGGAACCATTTCCGAAGCCAACTCATCAGACATGGATTGGACTGGACAATGGATTGGACTGGACAATGGGTTGGAGAGAGATGCTGATGAGGAGTGAGCTATTTGCATCAGGTGGACACTTGAGACTATACTGGCATCTCTCTGGAGGGGAGATGGGGGGGTAGAGGGGGTTAGAAACTGGCAAAATGGTCACAAAAGGAGAGACTGGAAGGAGGGAGCGGGCTGACTCACTAGGGGGAGAGTAAGTGGGAGTATGGAGTAAGGTGTATATAAGTTTATATGCGAGAGACTGACTTGATTTGTAAACTTTCACTTAAAGCACAATAAAAATTGTTTTAAAAAAAACAGCATATATATATATTACTATATCACCAATTGGGTTTTTTTTAATATTTTGATAATTTTATTTCAATATAATTGGTTTCCTTTGTAATTCTATGTCTTTTATATACTCAATGACATTATTCTGAGAAGGGGTCCATAGGCTTTGCCAGACTGCCAAATCGATCCAAAGGTTAAGAAGCCCTGATATTTGGTGATTTCCTAAAGATGTCCTTCTGCCATCCCACCAACTTTCTCAGTGCTATAAAACATCATGTAATCTTTTTCTTTCTTAGTTTCCAAGCCAGCACCTTATTGGGAAGGAACAGCTGTGATAAATGGAGAATTTAAGGAGCTCAAGTTGACTGATTATCGTGGAAAATACCTGGTCTTTTTCTTCTACCCACTTGATTTGTAAGTAATATGTGTGACCAGTGAAGCCTCAGTTGTTATTCAAAAAAATGAAATAGTTAGAAATGTTTTTATTCGGCTCTTGGTTCTTAAAAAGGCAAGCTGAGATGAGAAATTTATTCAGAAAGGCATCATCTATAGTATATTTCAGAGTCATATTGACCCCAGTACTTTATACTTATAGCTACATGATTGTGTTATCATAATGTAATCATTAAAGAAAAGAAGGTGGAAGAGGACCTTATCAAGAAAGAGGGGGAGGGGGTATTAAAGAACATTTCCTCATCTCCAAAATATAGATAGTTCCAAATAGCTCATAGGGTTGGTATAGGAATGTTGAAAAAAAAAAAAAAAAAACAGTGAAATGATGTAAAATTTGTGTAGGTCCTTCGAAAGCTATAAAACACTATATAAATACAAAGTATTAAATAAAAGCTAATAAAATGGGGGGAGGGGTGCTGCCAGAAGGGAGAATTGAACATAGGTGACCACTGATCCATTAAGTTATAATAAAAAAAAGTTCATTGAGCTATTATTGGGAACTCTATAATATAAAAATTTGATAAAATGATAATCTTTTAGACTATGCCATCTTGAGAAGTTTCATATATAAAATTGTTCTTAATATGCATTTTTATATACTAAAGATGTTTATGAAAACAAACTTGTTTGAAGCTTCGGGTAAATGTATTTTGAAAAAACTGAATTAATTTTTTTTTCTAACTTTCAGCACATTTGTGTGTCCAACTGAAATTATCGCTTTTGGTGATAGAATTGAAGAATTCAGATCTATAAATACCGAAGTGGTAGCCTGCTCTGTTGATTCGCAGTTTACCCATTTGGCCTGGTCAGTATCTTATATTTGTAGGAGAAAAAAACAGGTTTACTCTTAAATCATGGACAGGTAACTCTTAACAAGATGGGATTATAGTTATTTATCAGACTATTCAAAAATAGATTTATCTGAGCTTCTAGTTTAATGAAGTTATGGTAAAAATCCTTAAGGATTTTAGAGGACATTTCAAAATAGGGGTAAAAATTCAATGCAAGAAATGTGATTTCCATAGCAAAAATCACTGAATTGTGTAATGCCATTTTTATTGTAATAAATTGGGTAATGTTAATCTGAAGAAAAAAAATTTATACCATTTCTCTGTTACAGTTTCTAGTATGGTAAGTTATATTCAAAATAGCATTTATAATTACATTTCAAGAAGCAATAATATGTAAAAATTCATTAATGAAAGGATGTTCACCTAATTAGTTTCAAAGAATTGTCAATTAAAATGACAAGAGATGCCATTTTTTCCTGCCTGATTGGCCAAGATTTAAAAGATTGAAAAAAAAATCATCAATGTTGATAAAGGTACAAAGAAATGGCCCTCACCCACACACAATTGGTTCAGCATTTCTGGAGAGCAGTTAGGCAACATGTTTCAAAATTTGAAATGTGGATGTTGATGTGAATTTTTAATAGTGTCAAGGTAGATTTTTTTACACAGTAAAGATGTTCAGAATTATTTTGGTTTTAAAACTTGATATTCAATTTATTAAACCTGCAAATTCAAAACACAGTTTTTCTCCCCTTAAAATTCTTTTATATATCTTACATTTTAATTAGTTGGAGAACTACAGTTTAATTACATTCCCTTAAGTCATCAATTCCCATAAGTATTTTTGTGGACCTCTAGTGGCACAGTGGTTAAGAGCTCAGGCTGCTAACCAAAAGAGTCAGCAGTTCAAATCCACCAGCCTCTTTTTGGAAACCCTGTGGGGCAGTTCTACTCTGTCCTAAAGGCTGATGTGAGTCAGAACAGACTCAATGGCAAGGGGTTTAGTTTGGTTTTAAGTATTTTTAAGTGCAATTATATGATAAATTTTTATTTTCTTTTTAAGATTTTCAATTTTCAGACAAACCTTCCCAAGTATTTAACTCTTGCAAATTAATAAATGAATATGGTATATCTTAAGTTCCTTTAAAGTATGACTATTTATAAACTTAATAAAATTTCAAATTACACATTTTAAAATTGAAATCACAAAATGAATGTTATTCTAATATGCCAATTTCTCTTAAACATTATAAATAACTTAAGGTACAAATCTGTACTTAACTATTGCTGAATGTAAAAATATTAAAACTATAGGTTTAATTTATCATTCCTATAGTAACTCTCTAAATTTTCCTAGGGTTAAAATAAATACCTGCTACGGAAAAAGTTATATCATCCCAAATAATTTAGGGTTGCTTTCTCAACGAATTTTGGGGGTAACCTTCTCTGCTGGGGAGGATTTATACCAACCAGAGATTCTGAGTTGGATGTCAAAACTGGGACTACAGACATCTAGAGCAGTCTTTCACTGTTTTCTAGCAGCTATGCCAGTGTTCTGCCATTGGGACACTAGTCCACGCCCCCTGGTTTCAAGTTACAGAAGACCAACGAGTATGAGATTATAACTAACTTCCTTCAGTGCTTCAAGTGGACTTTGCATTTCTTTGGCTTTCAGAATATTTAAATATCACCCAGTTTTACTCTGCTTATTTCTCAAGATTTTGTCTTGTGATCACAATTCTAAGGTTATGCTTATGACAGTGGATATCTCTTAATCCATCAGTTCCAGGAATTAATCAGACAAGTGTGCATAGATGAGAATACAAGGATGTTTCCAGCAGTGTTTATAAAAGTAGAGATAAGTTAAATACGGTATGCCTGTACATATGGGGTTGCTGTGAGTCAGCATCCACTCAACAGCAACAGGTTTAGTGTTTTTTTTATATATATTTTTTTCTTGCTTTTATTTTCCCACTTAACAATATGTTGCTATTCTTTAAACACTATATATAGGTATATACATATTTTTTAATAATCATATTTTTAATGTATATGTGTATATACCTATATATAGTGTTTAAAGAATAGCAACATATTGTTAAGTGGGAAAATAAAAGCAAGAAAATAGAATGTATATTAGCCTGTTTGTGGGTACGTCTGTGTGTTTGTTCGTGTGTGCGTAGGCAGAGAAAAAGAGTGTTTTGATATATGCCATTTACTTTGCTGAGAGGTAAATGTTCTGTTTGTTACAGGATTAATACTCCTCGAAGACAAGGAGGACTTGGGCCAATAAGGATTCCACTTCTTTCAGATTTGAACCATCAGATCTCAAAGGACTATGGTGTCTATCTGGAGGACTCAGGCCATACTCTTAGGTACTTTTCAGTAGTTTTACATTATGACAAATTCAAGTATATTTGTAATCCTCCTTGAAATGGATGTTATTTATGAGTTAGAAGATACAAGACTTGATCAAGAAATGTTTATTTTGCTCTGTTTGCAAAAATATTGTAGATACTCATTAAAATAATAGGTTAAGTACCCTACTTAAACTATATTAATGTCCTAGACAGAGCTAGAAGATTATTTACAGATCTTTGACCAACCCTGTCATTTTAGAGGTAAAAGAAAGACTCATAGAACTTAGCCGGTTATATAATCAGTTAATGGCAGAGCTCAAACTTGAACCCAGGTCCTCAAATTCTCATCCATTTCTTTTTCCTCTTTTTCCACACTGACTGCAGTAATGTTTTTTCTAAATGCAAGTACCATTATATTTAGCAAGTCTGTGTCTTTGAAGTAGGAAAAATTAAGGAACTGTTTTACCCAGCAGCTCTCACTGAGTCACCTGAGCTAATAAATGCTAATAGAATTCTTTGAAAAAGGGTAGTTTTAGCCTAAAACAGTTGTCATTTTGGTATATTGTTTAGCTATGCTTTACAGTGCCAATAGTTTTTTTGTTTGTTTTATGTGAAGGTGTCGATATTTTATAATCCTGTATTTTTATCACAGCTTTATTGAGATATAATTCATATACCATACAATTCACCCAGTTGTGTAACCATCAGCACAGTCAATTTTAGAACATTTTCATCACCCCAATATTCATCATTTCAATAGCAGGTCTCTTGGGTAAAGTACTTCATTCAGACCGGAGAAGAAGTGAATCACACATACAGAGATTGAGAGAGAGGTAAAACTTAGATTGGTGATGTTGTCTTTTTCCACCACTAAAAAAGGAAATATAAAGGCATCCTATACAGCCAGTGACAAGAAAGATGGGTCACTCATTCCCTCAGCAGAATGCTTCCCTGTGTAGCTTCACTGTTTTGTTTACAGTGCAGTAAAATCCCATACCTAGTATACATGAAGATGCAACTGTAAATACTATAGTACATTTCGTAGCCAAAAACAATTTTTAAAGCTACCTTTAGGAGTAATAATACCACATTACACAATAGGAGTGTGTGTGTGTGTGCGCGCGCATGTGTGCACACACCAGTAAAGTGCAGGGTAGGTAATGCACTGTTGGCTCTGTGTAGCATCCTTCTGTGTGTATGGTACAGGGATTCACATATGCTAATACTAATACTTGTCTTAACTGAGAAGAAATGGCCTTACCTCTACCATTGTTATTTTATAGAGGTCTTTTCATTATTGATGACAAGGGAATCCTAAGACAAATTACTCTGAATGACCTTCCTGTGGGTAGATCAGTAGATGAAACACTCCGTTTGGTTCAAGCATTCCAGTACACCGACAAACATGGAGAAGGTACCCTTCCTTTCTAAGCATCGTAGCCTTTTGAAATCATAGTTTGCGAAATAGCATGATTAGTTGGGTTTCTTATTCTAATAAGATGGTTCCGAAGTTTGCAAATTATCAGATCTTCTTAACGGCACTTATTGATTGAAGTGCTGTTAACAAAACATCACTAATATAGTCTACTTACTGAATAAGATGCAAAGACATTCATTATTGGCATAGTACTTTTGGATAAACTTAAAAAGTTTTTGCAGTATTGCAAATTATATTTCTATAAACTTAAAATACACGAATCTGGCAATATTTTAAAATGTAGGTCTTGTTTGTATGCTTATATTATTTGATTTAGCTTTTTTAATAATGTAATCCTCAGGATTACTCAGTATCACACTGGTAACCTATCAGTTCATCGTTTCATTCTAAGTTTTAGCAATATCTAAATGAAAGAACTCAGATTTTGCTAAAATATAACACATTGTATATTCCTTTTAAAAGTGTAACTCAGTTCCTGGGTCAGGGTGCTTTCTAAATAAAGGGGAAATCCTGCTTTCCAAATACGTTTAAAGTCTCTTTTGACAGTGAGCCCTGGCATCAGTATAAAATACTGCAGGATATGTGGCAGACAAGACTACTGGAAGTTTATGTCAATTCAGAGAAATTTTTGCCCTGCCCAAATCTTTTAGGTCAACAGATTCCCAAACTTTCCAACTTTATTAGAGGAACACTCAGTTTGGTTTTTTATGTTGTAAGTATAACTAAATTAATTGGCAAAAATGAAAATAGATTAGTTGGATGCTGACAAGCTCCATGACTAAAATTCCTTGGTGGGAGCAGGCAAGCTAACAGATATCAAGTGCTTGGTGGCCTGGAAATGTTATTAATATAGGCTCTGTTTTCAGTTTTATTTGGAAGAAGCAAAGTTAGGAGTTGCTGAGGAGAACTGAACTGTTTTTAAACTGTCTTTCCCATTTTTGTTCCTTTTAGTCTGCCCTGCTGGTTGGAAACCTGGTAGTGAAACAGTAAGTGGAATTGATTTTTCTCTTAAAGGGATGGCGGGGTGTGGGGGGTAGGGAATGCCAGCCTTAGAATATTCTTTCCTTGTAATAGCACTGTCTTGATTTTGTACATGAAGTAAACATTGCTAGACAGAAATCATAGCGTACAGGCATTCTTTGAAATGTAGAGAAAGTAGCTGAAACTGGAGAAAGCAAAATATGGGGCTTAATACTGTGAAAGCAAAATATGGGGCTTAATACTGTGAATTTTAAAGCCAACAAAAACCAAACCAAACCCACTGCCGTTGAGTCGATTCCGACTCATAGCGACCGTATCAGACAGAGTAGAACTGCCCCATAGAGTTTCCAAGGAGTGCCTGGCAGATTTGAACTGCCGACCTCTTGGTTAGCAGCCGTAGCACTTAACCACTACACCAAGATCCAGAGAAATACACTGTTTAAAAAAAAAGGGGGGGGGGAACAATGGAGACTTGGTAGGATAAATTCAGAAGTCTGAGAGGTCAGGTATGGAATTATAGTGTGAACAAAGAAAATAGTTGGAAGCAAAACCTTTCTATGTACGTATAATGAAAAGTTTTTGAGAAAATCTGGTTTAATTAATACTTAAGCTAATGATTCTCTCCTTGTCATTTGTCTCCTTTGATGGAAGAAAAGGTTGAAATGGCTACATTCTTTCTCTTAGGAAGGCTATATAATTTATAGACAATCCCTGAAGGAGTCTCTAGCTAAAATACAATTTGGAGGCTTGTCATGAACCTTTTTTAAAATAATATGTTTATCTTCTAAAAATCAAGAATTTTACACAAACTATAGATAGGAAATTGAAAAACTACTAGCACATTGGAGGGAAGAAATCATTATCTTAGAATAATAGAGAAATAAAGAATCCTAAGACTTAGCAAAAAAAAAAAAAAGTACCATTAGCCATGGACAATCAGAGGTAGAAATTTACTCTAGAATCTCAGATTAGGTAAAGTAACATTTCACTGATTTTGAACCAACTTCTGATGGTTTTGCAAAACTGCTTTCGCTTTGAGGGTCTAAGTTAATGTTACGATACAAATTTACTTCTCTATACACAGATCTGGACCTCAAGGGGATTTAAAGTTATTAAAGGTACTTTGAGCACTGTACTTCATGTTATAAATTAGTCATCAGGTTAGTTTACATTTATTATTTGTGCAGCTTACAAATAGAAATACACATCAGAAGCTGCTGACATCACCTGAGAGTCCTTAAAAAGCATTTCTGGATAGAGCTTCAGGGTGAGGGGCACTTCCCTCTGGAGCTGCGGCAAAACTGTCACTGATGAATAACATCACTATGAATCCATGTCCTGAGAAATCAGCAGAGCTCCCAACAAGTACACATTCACTGTGAAAGATGTTATAGGATGAGTATTTTACATTTCAGAAAATGTGTTGATTATTTGCATGATTAGGTTTGGGAGGCCACAGACACCTTTGAGAATCTGGTGAAAACCATGGATTCTCCCTCCAGAAAAATGCCCTTGTGTTGTCACATACTGTGGTCATTCTTTTGATAAACATTTATTAAGCGCCTGCTACATGGTAATTATTCAAATTATTACTATAGCCAGACAGTCTCTATAATGAACAACATAGCTAAGGTCCCTACCCTAAGAGTTACATTATAATTTTTGAGTGTGATAAATGCTTTTAAAAATGGGTCGATGAGAGTTGATGAGATAGTTGATGGGTAAGTGACCAGGAAAGACTTCTGAGATGGCATTTGAGCTGCAACCAGAGTGAAGACAGCAGTCATGCAAAGAGCCATGCAGAAAGAACAGCAAGGGCAAAGGTCCTGAGGCAGAAGCCAGCTTAGCATGTTCAAGAAACAGGGGCCAGTGTGGCAGGAATATAGTGCGCTACTTAGGAGGGAAATAAGAATGCCAATGTCACGTGGCATGGAGAGTTCAGGTTCAACGAGAACTGATTCAGTGACGTGGAGGCCATTCATGACCATGGTGAGGACAGCATCTGGAGAACTATGAGGGCAGAAGCCATTTGGAAGTGGGTTGGGGACAGGGGCAGGGTGAGGAAAACGAGACAAAGTATGGACAGCTAGTTCAAGCAATATAGGTATGAAGGGGAGAAGAAAATTAAGTAGCTGGAAAAGGGGGATGTAGGGTCAAAAATTTCACGGTGGTGTTGCTTTGAAGATAGATGAATATGTCTTCTCTATCTCCTTCAGTTCCCTCCTGCATATTGCAGAGGTCTCCTGATTGGTCTCCATGACCTCAGTTTCTCTCCTCTCCAGTGCATGTCATTCTTCAGACCAGAACGTTTTAGAGGCTCTCCAGTACTCAGGACAAAGCCCAGACACTCGGGCACAGCCTTCAAGCCTTTCCATTCTGTTTCCACCACCTCTCCCAGCCTTATCTTCCATAGGATTCCCGCACTTATGCATGCTGTGCTCCGGCCAAATCACATGATTCTTGATTCCCCAAATGAGCCTTGCTTTTTCACATCATTGTGCCTTTGCTCAGGTCTTTCTACAGCATGCAGTGCCTGTCCCCTTCTCTAAATTCTGCTCTCTCTCAAGACCAACTTAAATGCCACCTCCTCTCTGAAGTCTTCCCTGATTTTACCACCAGCCTCCACTGGGTCACGCAGCCTGTGTTACAACATGGTAGCATTGTGCATTGCATCAAAAACAGCTGTGCACTTGTACATCTTCCCCACGTGCTCGTAAGAGCATCAAAGGTAGGGACTCTGGTAGTTACCCTTGTATCCCCGGCTGCCCAGGGCACTGTTGGCACATAGCTATTCAGTAAGTACTTGTGACTGGATTTAAATGCAAAGAGATTATAAATTGGCAAAGACAGAATACTGCTTAAAATGATGCCCATAAAAATAGGTAAAGTTAATTTTATGCTGAAGAAAAACTCTGAAGAAAATGCATATAGAACTATTTTAAACCAGTAAGTTATATATACAGATGTGTGTGTATAGATGTCCTTTACCTATAACTAGCAAGTCACATAGTCGATATGAGATCAAATTTTATTGGAAATGAAAAGGTCAAGTGGGTTTCTAAGGCTGTGATGCTCTTAGAGCGAGCACTTGTTTTAGAGTATGTGCTCATTTGATAGTGAACATAATGCTTGATGCTGTATTTGAGTTTGTTTTGTTTTTAACTTTATAGTTTGAGATTAGAAGGCTGTGTTCTGGACCACCAAAAAAATTCTTTTGATAAACCCTTAGTGAACACCCTGCCTCCTTTTCAGGGTTTTTGGCACACCACCATTTATTCAGCAGACCATCTTAAATACATTAACGTCTGTAGCCACGCTCTCTTTATGTGTTTGAGTTACTGAGATCAAATCTGAAGATGCCATGAAAGCCTGGCGGCCAAGAGAAGAGTTGTAAATAAAGTTTGGGGCGCTTGAGTGCAGACGTTAATTTATTTACAAATCATGTATCTGCCTTGTGGGACAGCTGAGATTGGTAGGCAGGACAAATCCAGTGTTTCCTAAATACATGTAATTTGGTACACAGAAATAGTCTTTTATCTTCTTTAGTCAAGAGACAGACAACTAATGTCAGACTACTAGGGATGTACTTTGGATTTTAAAATAATTTGCCTTTTTTTTTTTAAAACAGATAATCCCAGATCCAGCAGGAAAACTGAAGTATTTTGACAAACTAAATTGAAAAATACTTCCTCAGGGTACAATGCTTGAACGTTACCAATAAAGTTCAATGTTTTATTACCACATTGTGTTGCAGTAGTAATTTCTTGGAAAATACAAAAATCCATGTCAAAGCCCAAAGGCATTTAGTGTTCAAGTTAGACACTGACGCCAAAAGACAGGTTGCTCTTCTCTCTCTTCCCAAAGTGGGAAATGTCAGATTGAGCCAGACTAGTAACAATGTTATAGAGTACACGTTGTATGCCAGGCATTGGGTTAAGCAGGTGAAAAAAAAATCAAACCCAAACCCGTTGCCGTCAAGTCACTTCCGACTCATAGCAACCCTATAGGACAGAGTAGAACTGCACCCATAGTTCCCAAGGAGAGCCTGGTGGATTCGAACTGCCGACCTTTGGTCAGCAGCATACCACTATGCCACCAGGGTTAGATGAATTATTTCATCTAATCCTCAGAGCAACTCCTTATGAGTTCTTTGTTTTACAGATCGAGCGAACTGAAGTTCAGGTACATTACTTACCCAAAGTCACATAGCTAGCTAGTAAAAGCAGAACCAGACTTTGAACCCAGGCAGGCTAATTCTGGTTTCCGGGCTCTTAAACATTCCACAGTGGCTCACCTCTCTACATTTTGAGGGTCATGTTAAAGAACAGGCTATGAGCATACTTATCTTCTATAATATCTGATAGGCATACTTGGTCCCCAGAGCTAACTGCTCTGTATAACATAAAGCCCTTTTGCCCATTTTCTCTTAAATTCATTTTCAATTTGTACCAAACTTATAAGTAACAAGTTATATGCTTATGGTTAAACAAAAATTGAACCCCTAAGTATATATAGCTAAATGACCGTATACAAAGTTGGATTTCAGTGCTGCTCCATTTTTTCTTTACCATTTGCCACCCTAGTAGTGGCAATTTATTGCACTTTTATCTGTAGAAGTGCCATGTAGTTAAGGAACCTGGTACCCGGGAAAATTTACCTCATCCTCTCTTCCATTGTAGTCTCCTCTCTCAACAATCTCAAAAGTCCCTATCCTGGGGAAACTCATCACTAGAAATTGGGGTATTACTGGCCTCCTGGCTAAAAGTTCTGTCATAAATGGCTGGTGGTTAGTCATAGGCATTTGTAGATGGACATGGCAATCCAGCCCTCAATCTTCCTCTATAGCAATGTTCTAAATGGCTAACTTACATTCAAAATTTTAGAAAGCTAAACTATTAATAAAGTTGAAGACTGCTAGTACTTCAGTGTGTAAACAGGTCTGTGGTAATTGTCAATATTTTTTATAAACAATACAACTGGTATCCTATTCTCAGATTTCCTCTTTCCAGTCTAGAAAGTGCATTTTTTTACTCACGGAAATAAGCCCCTATCTGCTTCATTAGAATTCCCATTCTTTGGAACTTTTCTAGGTAGCTCTACTGTTCATCTTAGGTATGTTTTCGAGGACAGCTGTAGGGTAATGCTATTCAGCTATATGCATCCCCTCCTAATGGAGTCAGTTTTGCTCTTTCCCAAAGCATACCAAAAAAACCCATTGCCATCGAGTCAATTCTGACTCAAAGCAACCCTACAGGACAGAGTAGAACTGTCTCATAGAGTTTCCAAGGAGCACATGGTGGATTTGAACTGCTGACCTTTTGGTTAGCAGTCATAGCACTTAACCACTACGCCACCAAGGTTTTCCCCCCAAAGCATGCTGGGGATGAATTCCAGATGGACTCGGGCTAAGGTACAAGGCCGGGAGTGACGTGATGGCCAGTGGCCAAGGCCGAGGAACACCTTAGCAACAAGAAGAAAAACGTGGGCCTGGATGTGAAGTCCCTGGGAACGCTGGCTGTCCAAGGACTTGAGAGAAAACAGTGAGTCTTAGCCCAAGCTGGAACGGTATATAAGCTTGTGTCCCCTGATTGGTGGTGGCAGAGCACTAAACTGGTCCAGCCACCACCCTGGGCTATGGTCCCATAAGTGAGCTTCCCAATAAACCATATGTCATGACTGCTGGTTCTGGAGTCTTTCTTCAGTCTCTTGGAGATGTGGCCAACCTTAGGTTCAGGTGCTGCTGGGTTGTTACACAACAACAGCCATTTTTAGATCCATTTTAAAAAAGCAGTCTTTCGATATTCAGCAGCTATATTGATCACCTATTCTAAACAGCTGACATATAAAAAAAAAGTGACTAAATGACAAATTTCTGCCCTCAAGGAGTTTAGTATTTGATTAATGGAGTAATTTCCAGGTAGTTGCAAATAAAACATATTGCCTGGGTAATGTAAATTGTCTACGAATAAAATAGCATTGAATATACCCCTTGTCAGTGCCTTTTATAAAGTATCCCTTCAAACACCTGACTGAAAGTCCACAAGTCCAAAATTACATGCTAAAGATGATCTCATATAGCCATCCCTTTACAAAAGACTGGAGAGTGTTCAGAAAGGACAGTTCTCTGTTCTGCTGGCAAGGATGGGCCCCGGGCCTGACTGGGATGCAGCTACCGGAGACATTCACAGAAGGTGCTGAACTACCATAATCCGGAGAAGTGGTTTCCAACTGGGGGTGATTTTACCCCTCAGGGTACATGTCAATGTCCGGAGATGTGTTTGGTTGTCAGAACTGTGGTAGTAGTGTTACTGGCGTCTAGTGGGTAGACGCCAGGGATGCAAAGGACAGCCCCCCACAACAAAGAATTATCTGGCTCAAAATGTCAACAATGGCAAGATTGGAAAAACCTGATATAGAGACAGCTGCTAACATCAAGGAGGAGGCCAGCAGAGTTGAATAGCTGCCTTTGCAGAACAGAGCCATGCCAACATTAAGAGCTTATCCAAAATAATAGGTCAAGAGGTGACCTGACATTTCTGTGAAACGCTAGGCAGTGTCTTTTCAATGCACTAATATACTTATAATTCTCTTCTTTTCCCTCAAATTCCTGGTCTTCTGTTGAATATTTTCCAGTTAAGCCTTGCCAGTGTTCTAAGCTTTCCAATGATCATAGCTGACTGTCGGAGTGGTCACTGACTGCCCCCTGACCTTCATATCTTCTCCATCCAAGGACACAGCTCACCCTCCATCCTAAACTTCCCATCTGTCAGTATAATTCCAGGTTGTAAATTTTGTTCTCAAACACATTAACCACTATTTTATTATTTAATGGCATCTTTGTACCTTAACTTCCTGCATTTGACATCATAGACTGCATCCTTATATTATTTCATTACCCATGAACTTTCTGGCAATGTAGTATATAATTATACACCACTGAAATCATCTTCGAATAGAGTTACTAATATATGAATGTGATTAAATTTTTTTTTCTTAGCTAAATAGCTCCATAAAGGCCTTCATGTCAGGAAAACAGACACACATATATACACGGACACGTCTATAAACTCATTAAATTTTTTGCCTAGCTTTTAAAAGGAAAGAAAATGTTTATCACGGTTACTTAGATAGCAAAGCAACTTTTACCAATCCCATTAGTAACTTAATAATTTTAGCTTGATAATTTTGTACACTTATGTGTAAAAATAACAATATTCACCTTCCTGAGGTTTAAGCTTACAATTTATTAAAAGATTCAAAAGCCAAATCAAACACCCAAATTCACCTTAGTCATGCATTTCGTTCATACACAAAATATTACCTATGCATATGCAAAGTAATTTGCTAGGCAATGGGGATGAAGAGATATGACACAGGCTCTTCCCTCAAGAAGGCCAGTCTCAAAGGAAAGCAACATGCAAATAAATTTCAATACAGTGATATAATACTAAAAATGCCAACACCTGTGACGGCTCAAAGGTGAGCATGAGTGACTACAAGGAAAGATAGGGATGAAGGAAGGCTTCAGTGAGGAGGAAAGTATAAACCCATGTCCTAATTCTCCACTGAAGGCCATATCACCCAAGAGTGTACTCTACACAAAAAGATAGTACTTGTGACCCAACCTCAAGACTGGTCTCCCCTCACAGTTGTCTGAGATGGTAAATACTTTACAGTTGATTGGCTAGGGACTGGGTTCCAGAGTGTGCCTAAGGTTAGAGGGACGTTAAGAATCAAATCTGTAGCCTTAATTTCGTTAACTTCAAGCTCTGGCCATTTGTACAGTTCAGTCAGGGCATCAGAAACAGGACTTTTAAGTTTTCTCACTATTGAAGAGCGAATACACCATAACCCAAAAGCCACAAGATGGCGCCCAGCACACAGAAGTCAAACCGTAACTTAGCTAGTACTGAGACCACATTTCAGGCTAAACTTCACAGCAACGACTTATTCTCAAATTGTTGTTTTCTTAATTTAACTTAGAAAAAATTTGGAAAAAACAACTGTTAAAAAATCAGACCAATTACACTTTGAAACTAGAGAGAGGAGGCGGCTGCACAACATTGTGAATCAACTAAATGCCACTGAATTACTTCAAAATGGTTCATTTTAAGTTATGTGAGTTTCATCTCAATTAAAAAAAAAAAGCACATCAATTTAAAACTAAGTACATCCTACTCCAGACCTATGAAAGAGTCAATCACAACAGGACAAAGTTTCATTCTAAGAGGAAATTAAAACAAATGCCAAAAATATTTCGGCCATCCTCTTCTTTTATGGTTGACACTTGCCTATATTCTGCTATATATAGCATTAGGTAACCCTTTATCACAACAGCTGAGAAAATATGTATGAAATGTGGCAAAGGATCAAGATTCTAGGCCTAGTCTGGGCCTATCCCATCCTTTAGTTTGTGTGGGCTTTGAGAAGTTACTTTCCCTCTCTAAGTCTCGGTTCCCTAATCTGCAAAATGTGAGTAATAACGGTACTGACCTTAAAGGATTATTGTAAGGATTAAATGAGAAAACACATTTGAAAGTCATGAGCACAGTGCCTGACACACAGCAAGAATCCAACATTTGTTAGCCATATGAAAGAATTTTTATTTTATGATTATATCTTTTTTTTATTAACTTTTATTGAGCTTCAAATGAACGTTTACAAATCAAGTCAGTCTGTCACATATAAGTTTATATACATCTTACTCCTTACTCCCACTTGCTCTCCCCCTAATGAGTCAGCCTGCTCCCTCCTTCCAGTCTCTCCTTTCATGACCTTTTTGCCAGCTTCCAACTCTCTCTATCCTCCCATCCCCCCTCCAGACAGGAGATGCCAACACAGTCTCAAGTGTCCACCTGATACAATTAGCTCACTCTTCGTCAGCATCTCTCTCCTACCCACTGTCCACTCCCTTTCATGTCTGATGAGTTGTCTTCGGGAATGGTTCCTGTCCTGTGCCAACAGAAGGTTTGGGGACCATGCCCGCCGGGATTCCTCTAGTCACAGTCAGACCATTAAGTATGGTATTTTTATGAGAATTTGGGGTCTGCGTCCCACTGTTCTCCTGCTCCCTCAGGGGTTCTCTATTGTGCTCCCTGTCAGGGCAGTCATCGATTGTGGCCGGGCACCAACTAGTTCTTCTGGTCTCAGGATAATGTAGGTCTCTGGTTCATGTGGCCCTTTCTGTCTCTTGGGCTCTTAGTTGTCGTGTGACCTTGGTGTTCTTCATTCTCCTTTGATCCAGGTGGGTTGAGACCAATTGATGCATCTTAGATGGCCGCTTGTTAGCATTTAAGACCCCAGACGCCACATTTCAAAGTGGGATGCAGAATGTTTTCATAACAGAATTATTTTGCCAATTGACTTAGAAGTCCCCTTAGAGCATGATTCCCAAACCCCCGCCCTTGCTCCACTGACCTTTGAAGCATTCATTTTATCCCGGAAACTTCTTTGTTTTTGGTCCAGTCCAACTGAGCTGACCTTCCATTTATTATTGTCCTTCCCTTCACCTAAAGCAGTTCTTATCTACTAATTAATCAGTAAAAAACCCTCTCCCTCCCTCCCTCCGTCCCCCCCCTCGTAACCACAAAAGTATGTGTTCTTCTCAGTTTATATTATTTCTCAAGATCTTATAATAGTGGTCTTATACAATATTTGTCCTTTTGCCTCTGACTCATTTCGCTCACCATAATGCCTTCCAGGTTCCTCCATGTTATGAAATGTTTCACAGATTCGTCACTGTTCTTTATTGATGGGTAGTATTTCATTGTGTGAATATACCACAGTTTATTTACCCATTCATCCGTTGATGGACACCTTGGTTGCTTCCAGCTTTTTGCCATTGTGAACAGTGCTGCAATAAACATAGGTGTGCATATATCTGTTTGTGTGAAGGCTCTTGTTTCTCTAGGGTATATTCCGAGGAGTGGGATTTCTGGGTTGTATGGTAGTTCTGTTTCTAACTGTTTAAGATAACGCCAGATAGATTTCCAAAGTGGTTGTACCATTTTACATTCCCACCAGCAGTGTATAAAAGTTCCAATGTCTCCGCAGCCTCTCCAACATTTATTATTTTGTATTTTTTGGATTAATGCCAGCCTTGTTGGAGTGAGATGGAAGCTCTTCGTAGTTTTAATTTGCATTTCTCTAATGGTAAAAAAAAAATTTTTTTAATCGCTAATGATCGAGAACATTTTCTCGTGTGTCTGTTAGCTGCCTGAATACCTTCTTTAGTGAAGTGTGTGTTCATTTCCTTTGCCCACTTCTTGATTGGGTTGTTTGTCTTTTTGTGGTTGAGTTTTGACAGAATCATGTAGATTTTAGAGATCAGGCACTGGTCGGAGATGTCATAGCTGAAAATTCTTTCCCAGTCTGTAGGTGGTCTTTTTACTCTTTTGGTGAAGTCTTTAGATGAGCATAGGTGTTTGATTTTTAGGAGCTCCCAGTTATCGGGTTTCTCTTCATCATTTTTGGTAATGTTTTGTATTCTGTTTATGCCTTGTATTAGGGCTCCTAGGGTTGTCCCTATTTTTTCTTCCATGATCTTTATCGTTTTAGTCTTTATGTTTAGGTCTTTGATCCACTTGGAGTTAGTTTTTGTGCTTGGTGTGAGGTATGGGTCCTGTTTCATTTTTTTGCAAATGGATATCCAATTATGCCAGCACCATTTGTTAAAAAGACTATCTTTTCCCCAATTAACTGACACTGGGCCTTTGTCAAATATCAGGTGCTCATATGTGGTTGGATTTATATCTGGGTTCTCAATTCTGTTCCACTGGTCTATGTGCCTGTTGTTGTACCAATACCAGGCTGTTTTGACTACTGTGGCTGTATAATAGGTTCTGAAATCAGGTAGAGTGAGGCTTCCCACTTTCTTCTTCTTTTTCAGTAATGCTTTGCTTATCCGAGGCTTCTTTCCCTTCCATATGAAGTTGGTGATTTGTTTCTCTATCACCTTAAAAAATGACATTGGAATTTGGATCAGAAGTGCATTGTATGTATAGATGGCTTTTGGTAGAATAGACATTTTTACTATGTTAAGTCTTCCTATCCATGAGCAAGGTATGTTTTTCCACTTAAGTAGGTCCTTTTTAATTTCTTGTAGTAGAGCTGTGTAGTTTTCTTTGTATAGGTCTTTTACATCCTTGGTAAGATTTATTCCTAAGTATTTTATCTTCTTGGGGGCTACTGTGAATGGTATTGATTTGGTTATTTCCTCTTCGATGTTCTTTTTGTTGATGTAGAGGAATCCAAGTGATTTTTGTATGTTTATCTTATAACCTGAGACTCTGCCAAACTCTTCTATTAGTTTCAGTAGTTTTCTGGAGGATTCCTTAGGGTTTTCTGTGTATAAGATCATGTCATCTGCAAATAGAGATAATTTTACTTCCTCCTTGCCAATCTGGATGCCCTTTATTTCTTTGTCTAGCCTAATTGCCCTGGCTAGGACTTCTAGCACGATGTTGAATAAGAGCGGTGATAAAGGGCATCCTTGTCTGGTTCCCGTTCTCAAGGGAAATGCTTTCAGGCTCTCTCCATTTAGAATGATGTTGGTTATTGGCTTTGCGTAGATGCCCTTTATTATGTTGAGGAATTTTCCTTCAATTCCTATTTTGGTGAGAGTTTTTATCATAAATGGGTGTTGGACTTTGTCAAATGCCTTTTCTGCATCAATTGATAAGATCATGTGGTTTTTGTCTTTTGTTTTATTTATGTGGTGGATTACCTTAATGGTTTTTCTGATATTAAGCCAGCCTTGCATACCTGGTATAAATCCCACTTGATCGTGGTGAATTATTTTTTTGATATGTTGTTGAATTCTATTGGCTAGAATTTTGTTGAGGATTTTTGCATCTATGTTCATGAGGGATATAGGTCTATAATTTTCTTTTTTTGTAATGTGTTTACCTGATTTTGGTATCAGGGAGATGGTGGCTTCATAGAATGAGTTGGGTAGTATTCCATCATTTTCTATGCTTTGAAATACCTTTAGTAGTAGTGGTGTTAACTCTTCTCTGAAAGTTTGGTAGAACTCTGCAGTGAAGCCGTCCGGGCCAGGGCTTTTTTTTGTTGGGAGTTTTTGGATTACCGTTTCAATCTCTTTTTTTGTTATGGGTCTATTTAGTTGTTCTACTTCTGATTGTGTTAGTTTAGGTAGGTAGTGTTTTTCCAAGAATTCATCCATTTCTTCTAGGTTTGCAAATTTGTTAGAGTACAGTTTTTTGTAATAATCTGATATGATTCTTTTAATTTCAGTTGGGTCTGTTGTGATGTGGCCCTTCTCGTTTCTTATTCGGGTTATTTGTTTCCTTTCCTGTATTTCTTTAGTCAGTCTAGCCAATGGTTTATCAATTTTGTTAATTTTTTCAAAGAACCAGCTTTTGGCTTTGTTAATTCTTTCAACTGTTTTTCTGTTCTCTAATTTTTTTTAATTCATTTAGTTCAGCTCTAATTTTTATTCTTTGTTTTCTTCTGGGGCCTGATGGATTCTTTTGTTGCTCACTTTCTATTTGTTCAAGTTGTAGGGACAGATCTCTGATTTTGGCTCTTTCTTCTTTTTGTATGTGTGCATTTATCGATATAAATTGGCCTCTGAGCACTGCTTCTGCTGTGTCCCAGAGGTTTTGATAGGAAGTATTTTCATTCTCATTGCATTCTATGAATTTCCTTATTCTCTCCTTGATGTCTTCTATAACCCAGTCTTTTTTCAGGAGGGTATTGTTCAGTTTCCAAGTATTTGATTTCTTTTCCCTAGTTTTTCTGTTATTGATTTCTAGTTTTATTGCCTTGTGGTCTGAGAAGATGCTTTGTAATATTTCGATGTTTTGGACTCTGCAAAGGTTTGTTTTATGACCTAATATGTGGTCTATTCTAGAGAATGTTCCATGTGCGCTAGAAAAAAAAGTATACTTTGCAGCAGTTGGGTGGAGAGTTCTGTATAAGTCAATGAGGTCAAGTTGGTTGATTGTTGTAATTAGGTCTTCCGTGTCTCTGCTGAGCTTCTTACTGGATGTCCTGTCCTTCTCCGAAAGTGGTGTGTTGAAGTCTCCTACTATAATTGTGGAGGTGTCCATCTCACTTTTCAGTTCTGTTAAAATTTGATTTATGTATCTTGCAGCCCTGTCATTGGGTGCATAAATATTTAATATGGTTATGTCTTCTTGATCAATTGTCCCTTTTATCATTATGTAGTGTCCTTCTTTATCCTTTGTGGTGGATTTAAGTCTAAAGTCTATTTTGTCAGAAATTAATATTGCTACTCCTCTTCTTTTTTGCTTGTTGTTTGCTTGATATATTTTTTTCCATCCTCTGAGTTTTAGTTTGTGTCTCTAAGTCTAAGGTGTGTCTCTTGTAGGCAGCATATAGACGGATCGTGTTTCTTTATCCAGTCCGAGACTCTCTGTCTCTTTATTGGTGCATTTAGTCCATTTACATTCAGCGTAATTATACATAAATGTTTAGTGTTGTCATTTTGATGCCTTTTTATGTGTGTTCTTGACAATTTCATTTTTCCACTTACTTTTTTGTGCTGAGACGTTTTTCTTAGTAAATTGTGAGATCCTCATTTTCGTAGTGTTTGACTTTATGTTTGTTGTTACGTTTTCTTGGCTTTTATCTTGAGTTATGGAGTTGTTATACCTCTTTGTGGTTACCTTAATATTTACTGCTATTTTTCTAAGTAAAAACCTAACTTGTAATGTTCTATATCGCCTTGTATCACTCTCCATATGGCAGTTCTATGCCACCTGTATTTAGTCCCTCTTTTTGATTATTGTGATCTTTTACATTTTGACTTCAGTGGTTCCCTGTTATGAGCATTTTTTTTTAATTAATCTTAATTTGTTTTTGTGATTTTCCTATTTGAGTTGATATCAGGATGTTCTGTTTTGTGACCTTGTGTTGTGCTGGTATCTGATATTATTGGTTTTCTGACCAAACAATATCCTTTAGTATTTCTTGTAGCTTTGGTTTGGTTTTTGCAAATTGTTTATCTGTAAATATCTTAATTTCTCCTTCATATTTCAGAGAGAGTTTTGCTGGATATATGATCCTTGGCTGGCAGTTTTTCTCCTTCAGTGCTCTGTATATGTCATCCCATTCCCTTCTTGCCTGCATGGTTTCTGCTGAGTAGTCTGAACTTATTCTTATTGATTCTCCCTTGAAGGTGACCTTTCTTTTCTCCCTGGCTGCTTTTAAAATTTTCTCTTTATCTTTGGTTTTGGCAAGTTTGATGATAATATGTCTTGGCGTTTTTCTTTTTGGATCAATCTTAAATGGGGTTCGATGAGCATCTTGGATAGATATCCTTTCGTCTTTCATGATGTCAGGGAAGTTTTCTGTCAGCAGATCTTCAACTATTCTGTGTTTTCTGTCCTCCCTCCCTGTTCTGGGACTCCAATCACACGCAAGTTATCCTTCTTGATAGAGTCCCACATGATTCTTAGGGTTTCTTCATTTTTTTTAATTCTTTTATCTGATTTTTTTTCAGCTACGTTGATGTTAATTCCCTGGTCCTCCAGATGTCCCAGTCTGCATTCTAATTGCTCGAGTCTGCTCCTCTGACTTCCTATTGCGTTGTCTAATTCTGTAATTTTATTGTTAATCTTTTGGATTTCTACATGGTGTCTCTCTATGGATTCTTCCAACTTATTAATTTTTCCACTATGTTCTTGAATAATCTTTTTGAGTTCTTCAACAGTTTTATCAGTGTGTTCCTTGGCTTTTTCTGCAGTTTGCCTTATTTCGTTTGTGATGTCTTGAAGCATTCTGTAAATTAGTTTTTTATATTCTGTATCTGATAATTTCAGGATTGTATCTTCATTTGGGAAAGATTTTGATTCTTTTGTTTGGGGCGTTGTAGAAGCTGTCATGGTCTGCTTCTTTGTGTGGTTTGATATGGACTGCTGTCTCCGAGCCATCACTGGGAAACTTGTTTTTCCAGAAATTCTGCTAAAAAAAAATGCAGTCAGATCCCTATCAGAACTGCCTTTGGATTATAACCGCCACCTTGCTCCCTGTAAGGATGAAAGTCTGAGATTTGGATCATATATGCTTGGCTGTAGCTGGTTCTGTGTTTTTAGTCCAATTAGGGATGGATTTTTGGTCCCTGGGTTTTTTGTGGTTCCTTCTCTCAGGCCGGAAGAGTGGGTTAGGAAAAGACCAAAAGAAAAAAAAGGGGGGGGGGAAGCAAAGCCGCGGCGGAGCCGGAGCTGTTCTCCCTCTGGCTTAGGAAATTCCAACGTTAATGAAGCCGACTGGGGAGGGTGGGGGAGGGATCAGAGAGATAGGACAGTAGCACCTCGGAATATAGCCAGAGTTACTTGTCTTGCTTGGAATGACTATTATATCTGAGATTCCCGAGGGGCGTGTCGCCTATGTGTGCTGGCTGTGTGGAGATTGCCCCCGGAGGTCTGGCCTGCTGAAGCCGCGGTCAGATCCTCCGCTGCCAGTCCAAATCCTAGCGTCAAGGTTCCCCTGCTGGGACGCTTTACTCCCGGCTCCAAAATCAGTCGCTGCCTCCCGGGGATTTCTCGTCCCGCCAGCCGCGTCACCGCGCTGCCCCTGTGGACCGGCTGGGCCCCCTCCCAGGGTTAGTTCAGGGGAGTAGGGCTGTGCCCCGTGCTTGCGCCGTGACAGCGCCCAAATACCCGGCGCCAGGGTTCCCCGGCTGGGACGTAGCACTCCTGGCTCCAAAACCAGTCACTGCCTCCCTGGGAGTTCTCCCAACAGCTGCATTGCCACGCCGCCCACGGGGACCGGCTGGGCCCCCTCCCGGGTTCAGTTCAGGGGGGTAGGGCTGCACCCCTTGTTTGCACCGTCACAAGATTTATGAGTTCAGCTCCCCTGGGCCCAGATGCCCGGCGCCAAGGTTACCTGACTGGGACGCTGGCTCCAGGCTCTGAAAACAGTCGCTGCTTCCCCGTGTTTGTTCGTTTTCCGTCTCTAAATCTGTGTTTGTTGTTCAGGGTTCGTAGATTGTTATGTATGTGATCGATTCACTTGTTTTTCCAAGTCTTTGTTGCAAGAGGGATCCAGGGTAGCGTCTACCTAGTCCGCCATCTTGGCCCCGCCTCTCTATTTTATGATTACATCTTGTAACTGATTTTTCACGTTTGTACCACATTTCACTAACGTACAAGTTGTCATGAGGTTCTATAACCAAATAAAGAATCCCTAATTACTCCCAAATGTTAAAGCATCAAGCATTATTGAATTTTAGCTTGACGTTCCTGTCCAGAAATAGAAATCAGTAACATAAACTTGTAGTGTGTCAAAATGGAGGCAAGTAGCTTATAAACTAACCTTTACCATCCTTCTGATGTAGTTCCTTTCACCTCCCTCATCTCATCTGTAAAGGTCATAATGCTGAAAGATTATTCAGAATTTATTGTGAAGTTAACACTGTAAAAAAAATATCGGCAGTGACAGCAAGCAATTATACTGCTGTTAAAAGCAAGACTGCCAATCCTTAAAAACTGGAAAGGTCAGTCAGATCTAAAATGTCATCCTAAATTGGGTTTTAAGAAGTATAATACTAATATTTGATTCTTCATAGCAAAAGAGGGCATGGCAACTTACTCCTTGGACAATATACTATTCTGTCTTTTCATGTGACAAAATAGAAAACAGCATGATCTCAGTTTTGTAAGTTACAAAAATTTAAAGTGTATTCAATTTTTTCTTAGGAGTTAAAAAAAAAGCGGTCCATGGTCAAATAGGTTTCACAAAAACTCATTAAACAGAGTTTGTTTGTTTTTTTAATGGTCCTACTTTTCAAAGAGTCTCTAGCAAGCTTATATGAGTTATAAAATGCCAAAGGGGGTTGTACCATGCAGTGTTCCCAAAGTTATTTGTCCTTAAAACTTTTATAAGAGTGTCTCACTAGTTGAGGGGCAGGAAGATGGTGCGGTTAGGACCTGGGAATCTGTCTGGCCAGCCCTCACCTAGTCCAACCACCCTGGCTGAGGCACCTTATGTTCCAGCCCCAGGTGAGCTGCCAACTGAGCTCTCAGCCAAACACAGCTGAGTGACCCCAGCCAACACCACATGGAGAAGAACTTCCCAGGAGAGCCTAGCCATCCCACAGAATCAAATGTCTTCAGAAACATAAAGGGTCAGCCTCTTCACAAACTCATCAAAAATAAAAATAAAAAGTTGAAATACCTGAGGAGGGGGGTTGGGGAAGAGCTTCGCTTCTTCAGGGATCAAACTCCTGGCTCTATTCAAAGAGGTGAGAGAAAGCAGATCATACCAGAGAGAACGCAGGTGCTAAAGGGAATGTGTAGACACAGAGTATTGGGGTTACCGCAAAAAAGAGGAGATCTACAGCATCACACGAGCACAACCAACACAGTGCAAAGCAGATTGGACTGAAGTGAACTCTTCTAAAGAAATCAGTGATAAAGACACCATCCTCAAAGACTGCACATTGAAGAAACCCCTAAGCAAAAGCTAAGAACTTAATACATGCCTGAAGTAAAACTGGGATAACTCAACATGGATTATTCAATAGAAAACAAGGGCCAATCCACATTAAGAGGATCCGTGCTAACTCAAAAGATTAGACAGGATCCTGAGGGGGCAGTGAGTATGTGTTAATGTAGAAGGAACAACTCAGGAGGATGAGAATGGTTGCGCAACTCAAAGGATATAACCAATGTCACTGAACTGTACGTGGAGAAATTGTTGAATTGGTCTGTGTTCTGCTGTGTTTATTCTCAACAACAACCAAAAATAAAATAAGTTCTCTTAAAGAAAAAAAAAAAGGATCCATGCTAGACTCTGACACCATTCTTCGCAGTTCTGGTACTGGATAAAAGTTCTCATCTGTTCCTTAAGAGCCTACTGTCAATCCTTCATTGTTTGCTATGTGTCATTTTCTAAAGTCCTGCATTAAAAATAAAAACCTCAGTGAGCTACTTGTATCAGGTGGACACTTGAGACTGTGTTGGCATCTCCTGTCTGGAGGGGAGATAGGAGGGTAGAGAGGGTTAGAAACTGGCAAAATCGTCACGAAAGGAAAGACTGGAAGGAGGGAGCGGGCTGACTCATTAGGGGGAGAGTAAGTGGGAGTATGGAGTAAGGTGTACATAAGCTTATATGTGACAGACTGACTTGATTTGTAAACTTTCACTTAAAGCACAATAAAAATTATTAAAAAAAAAATAAAAACCTCTAGTCATTATATACCAGTATTGGTAGTAATAACAGATTTGGGATTAACATTCTAATATCCAACATTATTTGAACAAGCAATTTAACTAAAAAGACAACGAACATTTTTTTAAAGTTTAATCTCAGTAGAATTCCAAGAAAGCAATTAACACACATGTCATTTTTTACCTACCAAAATGGCAAAGATGTTTAAGAAAGAAAAGGATAAAATTTGACAAAGTTCAGGGAAATTTCTGATGCATAAGTGAATGTGTACAACCCTTCTGGGGGGTTACTTGAAATAACATATGCACAGTATTTGACCTAGACACCACAGTTCCTAAGGAAATAATTTAGGGGTCTAAATGTTTTAGCTATTTAGGATATTTACTGCAGCATTATTAATAATAGCAAAAAAACAAAAAAAACCAAGAAAAAGCTTCAGTGTACAGCAATGAATGGTTAAACATATAACGTATAATCTATACACTAGGATGCAATAGAAGGTCTCTTAACTGAACTCCACTTAACACACACAAAAGTCCCCAGGGCCCATCCCTTCCTTTTAGCCACCTTGCTTTGCCAGCCCTCAGCAGGATGGTAGCACAGCACGGAGAGAAGCTTGATTCCATGAGTCGAATTGCAAGCCTCTGAGAGACAGTTGTGTTCTTAACAACAACAAAATAAATAAAATTTTGCTTAAAAAAAAAGATGACAGCCTAGGAAACCCTATGGGGCAGTTCTACTCTGTCATATGGGGTCGCTATGAGTCAGAATCCACTTGATGGCACATAACAGCAAAAAGAGATAGTTGTTTATTTCCAAGATTATGCCAGTTGTGCATAAACATTACATAAACTGAAATAAATTTTTAAAAAACAGTGCTCTAGCTAATTCTGGAAACCCTGGTGGTGTAGTGGTTAAGAGCTCGGCTGCTAACCAAAAGGTCAGCAGTTCAAATCCACCAGCTATTCCTTAGAAACCCTGCGAGGCAGTTCTACTCTGTCCTGTAGGGTCGCTATGAGTCGGAATCGACTTAACAGCAGTGGTCTAGCTAATTCTGATGCAGAGTCAAGTTTGTGGTTGCTGATCTAGAACCCAAAGTAAAGACTGCTCCTGGGAGCGCCTTTTCAGAGATTACTTTTTTCTTCTATGTAGCCTGTTTTCTGTCTCTTCTGAACTTGATCGACTTTTCCCGTCAAGGAAGAAACCCTATTTTAACTGCTGATCAATGGAAATACCTCCCTTTGTGTTCCTAGGTTACACTGTTATATTGGGTATGGTCTCCCTTGCTACAGTCCTTGAAAGCAGTACAGTGTACTGGTTAAGAGTACGCTGGACCCACATTGCCTGATTTCGAATCCCAGCACCACCAGTGTCTGTCTAGTTGTGGGACCTTGAGGCAGTTACTTAACTTCTCTGTGCTTCAGTTTCCTGAGTGACCTAACCCTATGAGGGAGTGACAGAACCTACCTCACAGCATTGTTGGAAGACATAAATGACCTAATCCATGGTAGATGCTTAGAACAGTACCTAGCACATGGTAAGTACTGTGTAAGTATAAGCAGCTATTTTTTTTCCTTTTTAGTTGGATATATTCTGCCCAACCCCTAGCAGAGGTGAATGAACGAAGAACAAATGGTCCTCCGTTTCCTCATCTAGATCATCTCTAAGCACTTCCTGGTGGTATGACTTCAGATCTAAAGTTTCCCATAAATCTTTACAAATGCAACATATCATTTGTTGAATCCCTTTACCCCAGTTTTTCATCTACCCTCTGCTAACAACAAAAGCTAAGAAATACAGAGGCAAAACACAAAAGAATCATGTAGAGTTGCTGGAATTTTAGATGACATAGGGGAATTGCAGCAAATATAAGGTTTAAAGAATGCCAAAGCCTTGGCAGTAAACCTCCTATATTGGTAGCTGCAATATATGTGTAAGAAAAGAATGTGCCCAATTGTGCAAAAAGGTATTGTGCCCTACCTTGTTTGGCAGACGGGAGCCAAGCTGATAGGTTCACAACTAAATTGTTTTGGAAGAATTTATTGTTTAATAACTCTTTTCTCTCCTCTGCCCCACCCAGCCACTCCCTCATTCTGCTTTTCTGGTCATTCTAACTGAGTACATTATTCTTCTCCCTCTACGCAGCAGGAGAATAACACTAAAGCCAAAACACTTCATCAGGCCTTCATTAAACACTTGTTACTGTGGGTTGCTGGTTTTCAGTGAGTGAGGTTTTTCCTAGGGTTCTACAAGGTAGTTCTTTGTCATCAAGTTCACCGGGGCGCCCATGGAGTTGAAATGTCGCTTCCCATCTAAATACAACATGGACTCTGAAACATAAAAAAGATAACCCTGGAGAAACTTGCAGCACCTTAGAAAATCAGCATGCAAACCCAGGACTACTTGGGAACACTGCGACAGCAATGAGAATACAAAACTAGAGAAAGGGATGCACTCTTGGGCCAGGAAGTGTGCAGGGTACCAAAAGGAGCAGGCCAAAATTCCCACCCCTTCCCCTTGGCTGGGCCAGTCTTTGACCACCAATGGCTGCTTGCAGCTGGCACCAGCCCTTCAGACAACAGCCAGTTGGGCAGAGCAGCAACAGCTGCCTGTCGGCCATGACGTATCTTTGGCCTTCAGGGCTGTGAAAACTCAAAAGCAAAATCTCCTAAAGATATGCTTTGTGCTGACATGCATCCATTTACTTTCTACAACAACTTAAAAAGAGAATAAAATTTTTAAGTTCTCCTCTTTGTTAGGGACAAGCAATAATTGCTGCTTACCTCCGTATGTCTTAGGGAAAACCAAAGGCACCTCTTTTTCCGACATGAAAGTGAAATGAAAGACATTGGTGGTCGTATGCTCTTTACTCTGAAGAGAGGCCACTTCACTGTGTACTCTGACTTGAATGTAATTGTCCTGAGTAAAGCAAACCTAAGAAATTATAGATACAATAGTCAGTCAATCACATTAGGAAGGGAAAAAAAGGCAATCATAAGAAACACAATGGCTTTAGGATATAGAAACTTCTTTTCCAGGCCCAAACGACAAAAAAAAAAAAAAATAGTATTCCATCTCTCATCATATACCTACCTGGGAAGAAAGAAACAGCAATGATCCAACTTCAACAGGTTTCTGAAACATGATATCATCCACTGCTACCACAAATGGTCGGGAACCACTATTGGGGAAAGGCAGAATTTGGGGTAAAGGACTAGTTGGTTGCCCACTGCAAAATTCAGATGGTCTCTATTTTTTCCCTAACAACTAGCTTATGAAAAATAAATATGAACGAAGAATAAACTTAGAGAAGAGTAAAATCATAACAGCATACCAATAGGAATGGTACCAGATGCCATTATGACCAGACTAGTGCCAAAATCACTGTATCTTTTCCCTTATGTGTAATATCGCCTTCTTTTCTCACTAGTCGTGAATGTACTAACTTACAAGGTCAGAGCAACAGCCCTCTAAAATGAAGATCAAACCCAGCTGGTGTCAGTATGGTATTTACTGTTTAAAAACACAATGTATTCTCAAACACATCCAAGCTGGTCCAAACTGTTTCATTTCAGTGAGTTGGTATAAATGATCTCCCAGAAGTTAGACTGCCTTAAATAGAACTCACCCAAAGCTACAAGCAGTAGCCCATGCAAGTTCATACGCCTTCCTCATAAGGAAACCACCAAAGATCCGATTGAAAATGTTCCGCTCCTGTATGACATAAAATAAATACTAATAAATACAAACGTGGGCACCTTCATGTGCAGAAAAGAATTAATGCCACAGAATGGCACTCAGTTTAAAATTGCATCAAATCTTAGATGGGTATCACAAATGCAAGCTATCCTACTCAGAAGATTTCTCGCTAAATTACAATACCTGAGGATGGCAAACTAGCAAGCTCTTCAGTTTTGAATCCTCCATCCACACTGCATTAGGTGGCAAAACTCGACTTCGAAAACTTATAGTCCTGTGCAAATGGAAATTTATTAAACCCTGTTAATGCCATGTTTTTGCTGCTGAAAAGTAAGACATTTGAAAACAACTCCCAAGCTTAGCTCTGGAGAAAGCCAATGTTTAAATGCTTTCTCAATCTGCAGTCTCACCATCCTAACTTACTTTGAATCCAGTGTGTTCAGAAACATCTCATGTATGGTGGTCCTCTCCTCAGCACTGGGAGCCACTTTCAGTAATGATGTGGAGCTGAAGGCAATCCTTCTCCCCTTGTTCACTGGAACATGGATGAATAAAAAGGAGCTGTGGTCAGGAGGGTCTCACTACAGTACTGCGGTCCTGACCTGGGGTCTCTTGGATCCTACAAAGGCAGTAGTATTTCAGGACTTCAAAAGGCCCACTGGAAACTGTACATATACCCAAGAGAAGGCTGAATGGACTACATAAAACTTGCAGTGATTCTTTGCTTTTAAATGGAAATTACACCAGCTTATTATGGACCTACTTGTTACCATTCTGATCTAGAGCCCTGACTGGCAGTTATTTCATTTTCCCATTTCATTACAAATGAGAAAACAAATTACTTCACTTAATAAATATTGTTTGATCAGCAAATTCTTTTCAAAATATGGACCCTGTATAGCAAAAAGGAGCCCTGGTGGCACAACGGTTAAGCGCTTGGCTGCTAACCGAAAGGTCGACAGTTCCAACCCACTAGCCGCTCTGTGGGAGGAAGATGTAGCAGTCTGCTTCTGTAAAGATTACAGCCTCGGAAACCCTATAGGGCAGCTCTACACTGTCCTATAGGGTTGCTATGAATCAGAATTGACTCGTCAGTAACAGGTCTAGTTTACAGAGCAAAAAGGGAAAAGGTATTTTATAATTTCAATAAATTCTTGGCATAAATAAGACCTTTGACTATATGTATAAAGAGTCCACATATAATCTTATATAATATTTTTTGCAGTATAGCTAATGTACTTTTTAAAGTTATCTTCTTGTAAACAAATTAACATACATTCTCCTTGTGCAAAGAGCTCTTCTTCCTCTGGGCTTTCAATGAGAAGTGGATTTACAAATGCTGGCCTAAAGAGAAACAAAGAAAATAATATAGTTTAGGTGTGGCTAATTGCCTCCACAAACAACTGTCTCCTTTGCTGTGAGACCAGGGGAAATGGATGGTGCTTGGCTACCACTACTGAACAGTTTGGTCAAGGGTTCTATAGAAGAATCCTGATCAAATGGGGGGAAACGCACAACAGAATTTCTGGAGCCACGGAGCCTGGATGAACCCCTGAAGTTATCTAAAAACCAAACAAGTTTAGCTTCACTAGCAAAAAAAAAAAAAGATCTGTCTTGAGCATTGTGCTCTTTTAAGAACTATCTATATGGGGTCAAACTGACAACAGCAACTCGAAACATAAGGTAGGAAACTTAGGCGGCAGTGAGTTTATGTTAATGGGGGAGGAACAACTCAGAAAAGGAGGGTGAGAATGGTAGCACAGCTCGAAGAATGTCACAGAATTGTGCATGTAGAAACTGTTGAACTGGTATATGTTACGCTGTGTATATTCTCAACAACAACAAAAATAAGATAAATTATTAAAAAAGAAAATAACCATTTAAAATATGCTATTATTTAATAAAAAGTGAAGATGAACAATTATCCACTACTTTTAATGTCTTCAGCTATTTGTTTTGGGTAATGCTTACTGACTGTTCCACACAAAACATACTGGAACAATTAGGGGATTCCCTTGGTTATGGTCTTATCTATACACTAAAAAGCTCACATTATAAAAAGGATACTGCCTCTTGTCAATGTTTAACATGAGTCTAATCATGAGGAAACAGTCAAATATAGATTGTGGAACATTCGACAAAACAAATGGCCTGAACTCTTCAAAAACGTCAGTATCTTACAGGGGAAGACAGCACAACGGGACCAAAGCAAAAGCAAAGCAGTTTCCTGGACACATCCAGACACTTTGAGGGGCAAAGTAGCTGGGCTGGGCCTGGGGACCATAGTTTCGGGGGACATCTAGGTCAATTGGCATAATATAGTTTATTAAGAAAACATTCTAGCATCCCACCTTGCAGAGAGGCATCTGGGGGTCTTAAACACTAGCAAGCGGCCATCTAAGATGCATCAATGGGTCTCAACCTACCTGGATCAAAGGAGAATGAAGAACACCAAGGACACAAGGTAATTACGAGCCCAAGAGACAGAAAAGGCCACATAAACCAGAGACTACATCAGCCTGAGACTGGAAAGGCTAGATGGTGCCTGGCTATAACCGATGACTGCCCTGACATGAAACACAACAAAGAACCCCTGAGGGAGCCGGAGAGCAGTAGGATGCAGACCACAAATTCTCATAAAAAGACCAAGCTTAATGGTCTGACTGAGGCTAGAAGGACCCCGGTGGTCATGGCCCCCAGATCTTCTGTTCGCCCAGGACAGGAAGCATTCCCAAAGCCAGAGCTCTTCAGACAGGGATTGGACTGGACAATGGGATGGAGAGGGATGCTGGCGAGGAGTGAGCTTCTTGGATCAGGTGGACACGTGAGACTATGTTGGCATCTCCTCCCTGGAAGGGAGATGAGAGGGTAGAGGGGGTTAGAAGCTGGTGAAATGGACACGAAAAGAGAGAATGGAGGGAGGAAGTGGGCTATCTCATTAGGGGGGAGAGCAATTGGGAGTATGTAGCAAGGTGTATATAAGTTTTTGTGTGAGAGACTGACTTGATTTGTAAACTTTCACTTAAAGCACAAGAAAAATTAAAAAGAAAATGTTCTACATCCCACTTTGGTGAGTGGCATCTGAGCTCTTAAAAGCTTGCAAGCGGCCATCTAAGATATAGCAATTGCTCCCATACCTCTCGGTGCAAAGGAGAATGAAGAAAACCAAAGACACAAGGAAAATACTAGCCCAAAGGACCAAATGAACCAGAGACTTCACCAGCCTGAGACCAGAACTAGATGGTGCCCAGCTACCAGCAATGACCACCCTGACAGGTGAGAGTCCCAGGCAGAGCAGGAGAAAAACGTAGAACAGAACTCAAATTCTCATAAAAAAGACCAGACTTAAAAGTCTGACAGAGACTGGAGGAACCCCAAAACAACGGCCCCTGGACGCACTGGTAACCCAGAACTGAAACCATTCCTGAACCCCTCTCTTCAAACAAAGATTAGACAGAACTATAAAACAAAAAATAATACATGTGAGGAATGTGCTTCTTAGTTCAATCAGATATACAAGACCAAATGGGCAGCTCCTGTCCAAAAGCAGGATGAGAAGGCAGGAAGGGACAGGAACTGGTCGAATGGACACAAAGGGAACCCAGGGTGGAAAGGGGGAGTGTGCTGTCACATTGTGGGGACTGTAACTAATAGTCACAAAACAATACGTGTATAAATTTTTGAATGAGAAATTGACTTGAACTGTAAACTTTCACCTAAAGCACAATAAAAAACAATAATAATAATGAAGTTAAGGGAACTTTTAAAAAAACACAAAAAACACATCGATCACAGAAAAAAAAGAAAACGTCAGTATCTTGAAAGACAAAAATAGTAGGGGGACTATTTTAGAGTCTAAGGAAACATAATAATCAAATGCAATACACAATCCTTACTGGATTCTGAATCAGGGGATAAAGCTATAAAAGATATTAAAGGGACAACTGGAAATATGTGAATATGAATTGAATGTTAGTTAACATTTATTTTACCATTGTTAAATTCCCTGGATATAATAAAGGCATTGAGGTTGTATAGGAGTGTTACCTTGTTCTTAGGAGATACATATGCTGAACTATTTACAGGTGAAGTATCTGAAACGTACTCTAAAATGAGTCAGGAAAAAATGTGTACATGTATACCTGCAAGTTAGAGTAAGCAAGTAGGCAAATGTGGTAAAATGTTAATTGGTAAATTAGGTGAAGGGTATATGAATATTCATCGCATTATTCTTTCTGCTGTTCTGCAGGGGTCAAATTTTTCAAAATAAAAAATTGGGCAAAAAGGCATAGTGCTCCATTGCAATGGATACAGAAAGACATTCTTAAATGTTAATAAGAACCCAAAGGTATTAAAGAGAAGTGGTTTCGAGGAGAGTGTCTACCATCATTAAAAGCAGTCTGATGGCACCTGGGGTCTTAAACACTAGCAAGCGGCCATCTAAGATGCATCAATGGGTCTCATCCCACCTGGAGCAAAGGAGAATCAAGAACACCAAAGACACAAGGTAATTATGAGCCCAAGAGACAGAAAGGGCCACATAAACCAGAGACTACATCATCCTGAGACCAGAAGGACTAGATGGTGCCCGGCTACAACCGATGACTTTCCTGACAGGGAACACAACAGAGAACCCCTGAGGGAACCCCAGGAGAGCAGTGGGATGCAGACCCCAAATTCTCATAAAAAGACCAGACTTAATGGTCTGACTGAGACTAGAAGGGCCCCGGAGGTCATGGTCCCCAGACCTTCTGTTAGCCCAAGACAGGAACCATTCCCAAAGCTAACTTTTCAGACAGGGATTGGACTGGACTATGGGATAGAAAATGATACTGGTGAAGAATGAGCTTCTTGGATCAAGTAGACACATGAGACTATGTTGGCATCTCCTGTCTGGAGGGGAGATGAGAGGGTAGAGGGGGTTAAAAGCTGGGTGAAATGAACACAAAAAGAGAGAGTGGACGGAAGGAGTGTGCTTGTCTCATTAGGGGGAGAGCAATTAGGAGTATATTGCAAGATGTTTATAAATTTTTGTATGAGAGTCCGACTCGATTTGTAAACTTTCACTTAAAGCACAATAAAAAATTTTTTAAAAATGCTTATGAGAAAAAGGAAAAAAAACTGATAGAAACAACAATGGATACAAAAGAATTGAAATGGCAGCTTGGAAAATTGAAATGCGTCAGCTGGGAGAGAAACATTAACCCATGCCCCCAGTGCTGGCAAAGGAGCCCCAGGCAGCCACTAGGAGCAGCACGTCAGTTGGGGCTAGTAAGGGGAGCAGGAGCGTATGGGTGTTTTTCCTTACTCAGACCACAGATTCACCACAGTATTTTTCAATCGTAACCTGATTTCCCAAGTCAGCTTTCCATGCAGCAGATAAGATTTCTCATTGCAGACTCCTAAAGCAAGTTGCTGGTACTAATTAGACTTATCACAGGCCTCTATTCTCTATCCTGTACAAACAGCAATCCTATAACACTCCCCCCACCTTACCCCCATCTGTTCCCCACAACTAGAGCATTGTTCTCAGTTTGAGTGCCTCAGGTGACTCTGAGAGTCTAAAGATCATAAACCTACTGGCAGAGGGGAGGAAAGGAGAGTGATAAGGGAGTTAATCAAATAAAGACCAACCAAAAAGGTTACAGCCCTTCTGACAGCATAATGTAAACCTAAGGGGAAAATGGAAAGCTTAAAAAAGAATTTGATATAGACAAATCTTTTTTAAAAAAACATTCCTATTAAAAAAGAACACTTTCAATGATTTATGGAAAATTTCTTAAGCCTGAGAGCCAGTCAACAAATGATATAAGATTACAAAAGGTGCGGAACAACGTGCAACCTCAACACTTGCCAAATCAGTGAAGGCAATCCCAATTCTAGAGCTCTGGCCCAAAAAGTCACTGGGGAAAATTTAATATGACCATATTATCCACTGTAGCATTACTTGGATTAGCAAATGAATGAAAATAATCCAAAGGTTCATCAATAGGAGACTGGTTAAATAAACTGTGGTATATCTCTACCATAGAGTAGTATACAGCTGTAAAAAAAAAAAAACGAAGATGATTTTTATGCACTGATATGGAGTAATCTCTGGGTATACGGACAAATTTGTTTTTAAAAAGCAGCAAAGTACAACATATATGTCATGCTATCTTTCATGTAAAATGGCAGGGGGTACAAATATGCACACATACAGAAATGCTAAAAGGATAAACCAAAAATAACAGTTATGTACAGGAGGATAAAGAAACTCTGGTGGCATAGGCGTAGGCTGCTAACCAAAAGGTCGGCAGTCGGAATCCACCAGGTGCTCCTTGGAAACCCTCTGGAGCAGCTCTGCTCCATCCTATAGGGTTGCGATGAGTCGGAATTGACTTGACGGCAACAGGTTTCATTTTTTTGGGTTTATACGTAGATAAAAAGAACGGGGTGCAAGAGAAAAGAATGGAAGCAAGGCTTCTCTAAATACACCCTGCTATATAGTTTTGACTTTTGAATTGTGTAAATATTTTAAACTTTCAAAAGATAAAATTAAATCAAAAAAGGAAAAAAGCATCCTCTAAAAACTGAAAACAGATGCAAATGACCTTAACTGTACACCAAGTTGGTAACACAGCCACACAGAGAAAAAATATTTCAAGTGTCTTTTGACTATATAACCTCAGTGGAATGTAGTCTAAGGACAAGAAGAACTGAATAGAAATCTTAAACTTTATTCAGTAGACTCATTAGTGGTAATACTGGCATTAGTATTGTGAAACCATTTTATGCATACCATAGGATAAAGCAAAAAGCAACTGTTATTGTTGTTAAACGTTAGGAACCAAGAATTCACTGTAAGAGAAAAAAGATAAAGTCAAATAAGTTAGTCTGTATGGTTAAATTTAACTTGAAAATAACAGTATAAACTCGTGAGTTTTTTTTTATCTGGTTGGCTTTTAACATACATCCTAGCTCTATCCAGTGAAAAGGCCTAGAAACGATGACAACCCAGTAACAATATACAGTCTAGTGTCCAGATTTTGGTCTCTAAATACCAGTTCCCACTAAAAGAAACTAGGAATGTTTGGAGAAATGGCTAATTCCAGGTCCAGAGTAGGAAATGTATAAGATAAGCCCAAAATATCTTGTGCCACAGAACAAGGAAGCCATCAAAGACTAAGGGAAATAGTCAAAAGGACATAGGAGCTGGCTTAAAGGAGCGCCCAATGGCCAAAAATGGTAATACTCTGAGCATCAAGAAGAACAATGACTGTAATTTATGAAATACACTGAATATATAAAAATCCATGAATTCATAATAATACTTTTTTTAGCAAGCTGGAAAAAGTGAAAAACCATGCCATCACTAGCTAGTAAACTAACTCCTTATCCTAAAAATGTGTAAATAAAGGACAGGAATGAAGCACTGATCCTGAGTTTCCTTTACAAACCAAATTGCCCTAGTTGATAAGGGAAAGCTCTTCTTTATAGCATTCCGGCTAATGGGTATAGAAGGAATGACAATGACGAAATCTGAAAATCCTTTTACGCTTTCTAATGAAAACAATTTTTTTTGGGGGGGGGGTTAATGAAAATGATTAAAGCAATGATCAGCAATGGATGTTAAAAGCATTTGAGATTTAAAAAAAAAGTCTCAGTAAACACAAAAGCAGTGGAGAGAGACTGATGGGGGGATCTAGCTATTCACAGGATGACAAAGTATCACCCTGTTGATGACTCCCAATGAAGAGATCAGGCTGCCACCATTTGAACCCACGGGTTAATCTTAGCATCACTGTAAATGGGACAACTTGTGCCTCCTGATGTGATGCAATAAGAGATACAATATGAGATATATAGCATCACCTATGAAGTACGCTTGCCAAATATGTTGAACCTGAGTCTAATCAAGGCTTTAGATCAAACTTCAGTTTACAGAAAACACTAGGGATAGAGAAACCAGTCAAAAACACCATGAGGAAGCAATGAGACAAATCCAGAAAGTGGGGCCTTGTATAGAACAACCGATCTAGCCTTTTGAGAAGTTAATAACATGAAATAATAAGTGGGCAGAGGGGACATACAACTGCTCTAGATTAAAACATACTTAAGAGGTTGTACAACTCTGTGAATATACTAAAAACCATTAAATTGTATACTTTAAATGGGTAAATTACAAGGGGTACATGGAAATTCATTATAGTCTTCTCTTCAGTTTTATGTATCTTTGAAATGTTTCAAAATAAAGAATTGAGGGAGGGGGAAGCAATTACCCTTTATTTTCAGAATCACGGGCCACCATTACAAATGTTGCACCCAAAACAGGAGTATATTCATCGCCATGTAACTAAAGAACAAAACAAAGAAAATGCAGATGTAAGAAATGCATTTACTGGGATAACCTACAATTCTAACAGGTATCTTGCATGCTTTCAATAAGTCTGAAATTAGAAAAAGGGAAATGCGTTTGTTTATTAACCACCACCTGCTGAGTTGCCTACCCTGAGCCAGGCACAGCACTAGACTCCACTAGACAAGGAGCCTGTGGTCTAGTGCAGGAGACAGATACCTAAAAACTCAAACAGAGAACTGTGTGGTTAGTGCTGGGACAGGAGCATGGACTATGGAGTTTGGGGCTATGCATGACTGTGACCCAAGGGAAAGGGTACCTTCTGCGTACTTGGCATTCAACTTCCCCATATTATGCAGAATTCTGGCTATCTTCAGGCATACTTGGCCTCCCAGTGGCACACATACCCAGGAGGACCTCCCACTGTTTTCATGGTGTTGTTGCTGTCGTGGGCCATCTAGTTGATTCCAACTCATAGCAATCCTATAGGAGAGAGCAGAACTGCCCCGTAGGGTGTGCTAGGCTATAATCTTTATGGGAGCAGATCACCAGAACTTTACTCCCATGGAGCAGCTGGTGGGTTTGAACCGCCCACCTTTCCGTTAGCAGCTGAGGGCTTAACCACTGTGCCACAAGGGCTTTCATAGACATTAGTGTTCCCAGGGAGCTTTAGGGTGCTGACTACCGGTACATGTTTATGTTTCCTTTGCTGAGCACAGGGGCTCCCAAGAAGGGGTAAGGTCTGTAATAATTCTGTAGATTAAGCTAAATATTGCCAATGCAGGGGCCTTCGAGGTTTTAAAGTGCTTATCCTTAGAAGTCTGTACTTCCATGAAAGTCATATCATAAAGTAATGATCCAAATCCACTGCTGTGCAGGCAATGCTAACTCACAGCGACCCCACAGGACAGAGTAGAACTGCCCTATAGGAAGTGGAAGCAGGTTGCCACATCTTCCTCCCAAAGTGGCTGGTGGGTTCAAACCATCGACCTTTCTGTTAGCAGCTGAATGCTTAACCACTGTTCCACCAACCTCCTTAAAGTAATGACAGAAGCTATTTTTAAACTAAGGATATATATTAGGCTCACTCATCAACAGACAATACAAGCCAGTCCTCACTGCTATTGCCTTCAACTGTGGATACAGTCTTACCCCTCCAATAATCTATCACAGCCTCACAAATCTTACTGTGCCTCTGCCCTGTTCAAAACCTTTCAGTGGCTTCTCCTTTCTTCTAGCATCTGGTCTGATCCCGTCGGCACTATATATAAAGCCCTCCACGAGAGAGACCAGGAGCCCTCTCCAGTTATTCACCAAACACTCCCCTCATACCTGTACCTTTTCCCCTACCCACAGCTAATGACTTAGAGGTCCTGGAATGTATCATGCTGTTGAACACCTCCCCTCTGTGGCTTTGCCTGTAGCTTCCTCACAGCCTCACTCTTCAAGACACTGCTTCCCTCCCCTGCCCCATCCCTATTCCCCAAGCAAAGTCAGTCTTGCCTTCCTTTGTTCTGCCAACTTAATGGAAAAAAAGTCCCCTTTGACAGTGGTTTCAATGTAAGGGAGGTAGATACCACCCCCTTAGGAGGCATTTGGAAATGTGTAGATGGTTTTGTTTATCACATGACTTGGAGGAGCACTATCAACAAAGGACTGACACAGTGCCTGCAATGACGGGCTCAAACACAGCAACAACTGTGAGGATGGTGCAGGACCGGGCAGTGTTTCGCTCTGTTGTACATAGGGTCGCTGTGAGTCAGCACTGACTCAACGGCACCTAACAACATTAACAAGGGAGTACCAGAGAGTTAAACACCTTTCAATGCAGGCACAGTCCTGCAGAACAAAGGATTTTCCCACACAAATGCCAACAGCATCCCTGTTGAGAAATACTACAGAATATATTTTAATTATCTATTTATATGGCTGTCTTCCTACTGCACCATGAGCTCCCTGATGGCAAAGACTGTTTGTATTCACATTTGTATCCCTAACACTTGGCACAAAGACTGACAGATAGCAGATACCCAAACAAACCAAAGTTTGCTAACTGATGAGTGAATGAGTGAGGTAGGTAATTATTAAGCACTACTAAAGGTAAGGAGCCCTGATGGCACAGTGGTTAAGAGCTGGGCTGCTAACCAAAAGGTCAGCAGTTCAAATCCACCAGCTGCTCTTTGGGAACACTATGGAGCCGTTCTACTCTGTCCTATAGGTCCGCTATGAGCTGGAACCGACTCAACAGCACCCGACATAGATGACAACTAAATGTAAACTCCAAGAGAAGAACTTTGTTTTGCTCACTGCTGTGTGCCTAGCACGGACTAGGCACTCAATAAATAAATATTTGCTAAACAAATGTTAAAAAACGGATGCCAGAAGCGGGCTAGGCGACTCAAACCCAGATCCTGTTATTGAGGAGCATATAGTCTAGTAGAAGAAAAAACAGATGTCCATACACAGCTGTGTTAGGCAGCGGGTACAGGTGCCAGGAGAAAGTGTCAGAAAAAGGGTACTACGGGAGTCCTATGAGCAGGGAGAAATCAAGGAAGGCTTTGAGCATGAAGTGACCCTGAAGCCCACGTGGAATGTGGATACCCAGAGTCAAAGTACAAGGAATGTCAGACAAAGGAAAAGGCATAAGCAATGATATTCATTCACTTTCTATTTAAATTATTGTTTATTATAATGAACACCTACTAGGTGCCAGGAATTAGGAACACAAAGATGAATAACTCCCAACTCTTAGGATGCTCAGTGTCCAGCAGTGAGCATTAAGAAAGTATGTAACGGTAAGAGGAAACCTAGTTGCAAAGGTAGGTTGGAGCTAGTTTATGGAGCACCTTGGATCCTAATCAATCAAAGGAGTTTAGACTTTAACCACAAATAACTGTCACTGGAGGTTTTTGAGATTTGTGATTCACGAACAGCTTTGGAAGACTTATCTGGTAAAACTGTAAAAATAACAGAAAGAAAGCAGACTAGAGAGAGGCAAACTAATTAAAAGACATTTAAGTCACCCACACAAGAGGCAGTGAGGGCTTGAATAAAACACAGGGACCAAGGAGGTGATAAAGAAAGGACTCTGGTGAGCTGCTGTGGTGATGAATTTGTAAGACTTGGCAAAAGGATGCATAGGAAAGGGACAAGGTAAAGCTCTCACAAAGGTTTGGAACTGGGGAAATAGGAGGATGGCAAAGGAGAAACTGGAGGAAGATCAGGACTGGGAAGGAAACTCACGCATTCAGTTTGGAATGCACTGAATTTGAGGTTTTTTTTTTTTTTTTTTTTTTTACAGCACATCTAGGTAGAGAAATACAAGAGGCACTCAAAAAAGGTGGTTCTGAAGGTCAAGCCTAGAACAGATTTGGGACCGTCTCAGTAAAAATGATAATAAATTAATGTTTACTTGATTAGTGGTAACTGCGTGTCAGGCTTTGTCCCAAGCACTTCATATGTTTTTTTCACTTCACCTTTACCATAACCACATGCTATGGTACTACTGTTTTACGCAAGTAACGCGCGCCTTCTGTGTTTGTCAACCACTCCCTCCACCGCAAGGTATTTTCGTAAGCATGCTATGCTAATTTTTTTACAGCAACATGTAAAAAAAATTCGCATAGCAGCACTTATGAAAATATCTCATGGCGGCAGGACACAGTTGGCAAGCAAACATCGAAGGCACGCATTATTTGCATAAAATATGGTATTATTATTCTCATGCTACACTTGAGAAAACATTGGCTCAGAGAAGGTAAGTAATTTAAATCTAGTTCGAATTCACCCAGTCATATGACTAAAAAGCAGCAGAGATGGGATTCAAATGTAGGTCTGCCCAACACCAGAGGCAAAGCACTTGTCTTCCAGCTACCTCTCTGGAATATAATAGGTCACTCAAGTCTTGAGCTATTAGTCAAAATGGTCAAAGAGAAATGTAAATTTAAAACAAGTTTTTACTTGTCTATCTGATATTGATTTTCATTGGCTCTCTCCTCCCAATAATTTCTGTATCTCTTTTCCAAGATTCAAATTGTCAAGATTCCCTAGAAAGTAGGTCTTATGCCAGGAATCCACTGTGCATGGCACTGAGCAGGCCATGAATCAACCACGAAGATTAAAAAAGAAGATGCACATATCACAGCAGCATCTCCAGCAACTTTATTATCACCTTAAAAACCTTGGACATGCTTGAAAGCAGCCATCCAAGGAACAACAATTGGTCCCTATTCATCTGGTGCAAGAGAGGAAGGAGGAGAGTCAGGAATAGGAGGAGGATATGGAATGTGTGGCTAATTGCCTCTGTGAACAACTGCCTCCTTTGCCATGAGGCCAGAAGAACTGGATGGTGCCCGGCTACCATTACTGAACATTTTCATCAAAGGTTATACAGGAGAATCCTGATCAAAAGGGGGAAAAATGTGGACATAATTTCAATTCTCATGGAATCCAGAACTTCTGGAGCCAGTGAGGCTGGATAAACCCCCAAGACTGAGGCCCTGAAATGATCTTTAACCCCGAAAACATGAACCAAAAAATATCCCCCTGAAGCTTTCTTTAAACCAAACAACAATCTAGCTTAATTAGTAAAGAATATCTGCCATGAGCTTTGTGCTCCTTTAAAATACTTACTATACAGGATCAAATTGTTAACATCAACTCAATAGGTTATACAAGAAGCTTAGAGGGAAATGAGTTTATGTATTAGGGGAGGCACAAATCAGAAAAGGAGGGTGAGAATGGCAGCACAATTTGGACTGTACTCAATGTCACTGTATTGTACACATAGAAATTGTTGGTGTATTTTGTTGTGTATATTTTCAACAACTATATATACATATATATATATATAAACCTCTTAAACATACTCTGAACTATGCAACTTCTGTGCTATTATCCTCTTTGGGGTACTTTTTCCTGTCAAATTTCTTCATTTCTTTATAATAATTTGAGTGTTGCTCATAACTGCTGTAGTCGTCTATGTGACATTTTCAGTCATGCCTAACATAACTCAGACTTTTGTGAAATTCTCCTAGGCAAAACCAGAAACAAGCACCTTAATATGGAGCTGTACGTGATTTGGAAAAAATAAACATCGACTATAAATGCCAAATAAAGTGCCAGTCTTTGCCCAGGAGAAGGATATTAATAGCCCACCATCTATATAACATGGATTTGCGATTGTTTTTCTAGAAGTGGTAAGCTTTATACCTATCTGTGGATAGATAGGTAAAGAAGCTTTTCCCTCAATGAACATACACACCTGGAGCATCTGCATCTTCACTTCCATGGATGTCTTTCCAACCCAGCTAACATGGCCACTGAACTTAATGTCCTGTTCTGGGCTTATGCTTTTCTTACACATATCTGCAAAACAGGAAATCAATATGTACCCAAATCATATTAGAAATTTTCTGTACTATACATGGACAGTTTCGCTTGAAATTCTGGCAAATTCCACTACATATCTTTCTTGTCTTCAAAACTAACTTTTTTGACACACAAAAGAAATAAATACTCTTTTATAAAAATATCCTTTATTTAAAAAATCTATTAAAAATAAAACTGGAATCACGTAAAACTCTTCTACCCAAAAATAATTTAAAAACTATTTTGGTATATAGCATTGTAGACATTTTCATACACATATACACCATAAAAATTTCCCACAAAAAGAGACTATTTCCCCTAATCTTAAGAATATCTTCTACTTACTCAGAATTCTAAGTACACATAGAAAATAATATTGCCTACCAATCTTGTCCACCAGGGCTGTAACTATGGATAAAGGAGATCTCTGAGCTGCTTGAATTTTGCTGTGCTTGTAGCAAATAAGAACTATAGAAAAACAGGAGAATATCAAAAAGAGGAAACACAAAATTATTTCTCAACATTTACAATTTACTCCCTGAAATCTATAAAAATTCTTGTCTTATTTTGAAGACCTAATTCCCCACACTCCACCAGTGATCTTACTCTATGATCAAAGACTTTTATAAACTGAAGAGATCTGAAGATCCTCTAATCCAACTGCTCCCTTAATTTTTGATGTGAGGAAACGAAACCCAAGCCCAAAGCCCAGGACCACCAACCAAGTGGCTTGTCACCTCTCCACAGAGACACGGTTCCTAAATCAGAGTAAGAATCCAGCACCTGAGTCTGACAGAATCAAACAAACATCTTCAGAAAAGAGAAACAAATCACTAGAATTCAGCTACCTATTTTCCTCCGGACTCTTTCCTAACCATGAAACAATTATCTTGCTCAGTTATCCCTTCTCCCCCATAACATTCTCAGCTCCTACACCACCCTGTGGTTATCTGTATACTTGTCCCAGCTTAACAAGCATCTGTATGTGCCAAGCATTGTTCTATACACCTTATAAATATCAACTCAGTCAAAACTGTATTATAAATATGTGTTTGTCCCCCTGCTTCTCCCATAATTCATTCAAACTTTTATCACCAACCCTCACCACAGGGTCTGTGTTCAATGTTTGTTTGTTGAGTGACAATAAATCCTTCCTTCCACGCATCTGCTAGACAGCATACTACAAGAATGGGAAGTTAAAGGCAAGAAACTCAGATTCGAAGCCTTTGTGGAAAGTATCTTTTAGATTGTGTGATAAGGGGTCAATCATGAGCTTGGCAAGAACAGATCCAGTAGCACATAGGGACTGAAGCCAGGGCACAATAGACTGAGAAGTAACAGGAGGTGTGGAAGTAGAGGCAATGAGAGCAAATAATTTTTTTTTCCAATTCTTTCCAGAAAGTTAGCCATAAAGTGAGCAAGACAGTTTGAGAGTGTTATAAGGGAAGGGAGTTTTATCTATCTTGCATTTAAAGATGGAAGAGCCTTGAATATGTTTATAAGGTGAAGGAAAAATGAAGTTGAGGACAGGCTTGAGATATGAGGGAGAATGCTAAGGGGTAAGTTCCTTGAAGAAACTGAAGGAATATGATTGAGTGAGCAGGTAATAGGGATTGGTCATCAAGACGAGGTACTGAGGAAAAAACGGGCAGTGGCAAGGGAGTTTGTGAATACAGGGACATCTAAGTAAACCAAAGTTAAATATACATATGTAAATCTAAAGGCCAGTAAGAAGTTTTAACTAGGTTTACTTAATCTAGGGAACACAGTAGATAGGGATAAGCCTAACAATGGACTTAGATCTTATTTTAAAAGTTATTATAGCCTTTTCTCAAACACTTTCCCAACATTTCAGGCCAAAAGTCATTCAATGGGAGCAAGTGAGGTAGCCTAGAGCAGGGGGTTAGAGCCCAGGGGAGGTGAAGAGGGTGTCTGCATGGGAGAACGACCTGACATGGGGTGTCAGAGCCCATGCAGGGTGAGGAGGATGTCCATGCAGAAGAGCAATGAGACTGATGACCAAGTATGTCACAGCCTGAGCACAATGAGGAGGGCCACCCTGCAGGGGGGACCTGGTGCAGGGTACAGAAGCCCAAGTGACGTGAAGAAGTGTCTGTGAGGGGCTGGAGGTGGCAGTGACAGAAAATTGGTTACCTACAGGGGAAGTGATCAAATAAGTAAATATATTAAGGATAATGAAGCCAGTTGGAGAAAGGAATTACAACTATGGAAGGGGAGGAGATGAAAACGAACCCTGCAGTGCTGCACTCGAATTGGTGATATCAGCGCGAACACATGGTTTTCGTATAAACAGATTAAGAAATAAAGACAGATGTGAACGCGTGTATATACATATATTCCCCAGCTCTGTCCATTAAAAAGAACCAGGGCCCCTTGGAGATTTGGCTGATTCTAACACTGGAGCAGGGAAAGGACACGATGAGTCTAGAACATCTTGTTGTGCCAGAAAGGGAAGAAGTACTTAAAGAACAGTGGGCCCACAAACTCCCACCAAAAAAAAAAAAAAAAAGTCAGCTTGAAGGGACTCGAACAGTCCTGGGACAATTTGAGCATCAAAATAGATAATAAAACTTAGGAGGCCGTCAGTTTTATCTTAATGGGGAGGGAATAATTCAGAAAAGGAGGATGAAAATGGGTGCACAACTTGAAGAATGTAATCAATGTTACTAAATTGTAATATGTTCTGCTGTGCATATTCTCAACAAGAACAAAAATAAAATAAATTTTTAAAAAAGATACATGATAGTGTGGGGGCTGGGGGAGGACAATACACTGCTTAGGAATACTGAGCTTCTGTCAAGGGTGATGAAAAAATTCAGGAACAGCTAATGGTGATGACTGAACCTGATGAGCCTATTTAATGTCACTGAACTGTACATGTAAAGACTGTTGAAATGGTAAATGTTCTATTACTTAAATATTTACCACAATAAAAATGTACTTAAAAAAAAAAGCTAACTGATAGTAGCAGATTATATCCTAGTCAATAAAATAGGAATCCCTGAGCCCAGACTGATTTACAAAAATTATAAATTGAAAGTTTGATGAGGAATGAGATATTTTCATGGTCTCAAAGTGCCCCCCCCAGCCACAAACTACTTATTAATTACATAGGAGAAAAAAGTAACTTTACAGTGAAGAAGCCTGGCAGACATCACCTTAATCAAGTAATCAAAGTTAACATCATCTGTAATAAGACAAAACCATGCACCATCTGATAGGATGAAATAAGAATGCAGCATCCCTCTGAGAGGTTTCTGGCAAAGATGCACAACCTGAATCTAATCATGAGGAGACATCGGACAAACCCAAATTGAGGGACATTCTACAAAAGAACTGGCGTGAAAGTCATGAAAGTCAAGGAAGGACTGAGGAACTGTTCCTGACATGACACTGCAACATATGATTCGGAACTGGGTCCTTCTGCTATAAAGGACATTATTGGGACGACTGGCAAAAGTTGAATGGGGTCTGATGATTAGACAGTGTAATGTATCGGTGTTAATTTCCTAATTGTTGCTATGTAGGAGAATATCCTTGTTTATAAGAAATAAACATTAAAATATTTGGGGGTGATATGGCAACGGCTCCTTTTTTTTTCTATGGCATAATGTCACCAACTTACTCTCATACGATTTAAGGGGGAAAAAAGGTTTTTTGTACTGTACTTACAATTTTTCTGTAAGTTTAAGATTGTTTTTAAAAAGTTATTAGAAAGAAGGGTTAATCAGATATATAACTCCATTAAACAGGAATCTATGTCTACAGAAAATAATTGTGCCAATTCAGAGGTAGTAGACACCCTTCTTTATCTGCTTTATCTGAAAGACAAAATACGACAGATCCTCATCTCTGCAGGTCAAAGAATGAAAAGGTCCTTTTCAACCACAGGATTCAATGTGTATCTATTAGAAATAGAGAAGTAATTCCAGTACCTCCTAAGCTGTCAAGATCCTCAAGAATCCTGCCAAATCTGTGAAATAAAGCAATCTGTTAATTAAATGAGAATCATAATTATCTCCTTTTAAAAACAAGTAACATACTTTGGGGTGATGAAAATTTTCTAAAATTTATTGTGATAGTTACACAACTCAGTGAATATATTTAAAGATACTGAATTGTACACTTTAAAGTGGTGAATTATACCTCAAAATTGTTATTTAAAAAGGAAATAAAAGAAAAACAAATTAAAATAGTGTTACATTACCTTACAGTGTTTTGAACAGTCAAATATTTCTCTCGTAATTCAGGCTGACCGCCCAAAGGCAAGAGAACTTCAGTATAACTGTCTTTCATTCTCCTAGGTGGCAGTCCTTCCTGTGACTTAGCCAAAAAACCATGAAGTAATTTTCTTTCCTCCACTGCTTTCACATGGTCTCTGAGAAAAAAGGATGCAAACTTCATAAAAATGTAGCATCAATGCTATCACACAATTCTAGTGACAATACAAGCCAGTCAATATCATCACAGGAGGAACGAGAAGGTCTAGACCTACTTCATCTCCTCTTCCATCCCTCCCTTCCCTCCTGCCACATGGTGAAATTGAAAATTTCTAGTAAAAGTTCTTAGGCTTGTAGATAAAAAATACATACTTAAAAGTAATGTAAAAAAACAAAACCCATTGCCACTGACTCGATTCCGACTCACAGCAACCCTACAGAACAGAGTAGACCTGCCCCACAGGGTTCCCAAGGAGTGGCTGGTGGATTTGAACTGCTGACCTTTTGGTTAGCAGTCAAGCTCTTAACCACTGTGCACCAGAGCTCCAAAAGTAATATAGATATATATACCCAAATGGACCATATATTCAGCCTCATCAAAAAGTTTACTTAAAGAATAGAATGTTATTGTTATACGCCATCAATAATGACTCATAGAGACTCTATAGGACAGAGCATAACTGCCCCATCAGGTTTTCAAAGCTGTAATCTTTACAGGAGCAGATCGCAGACACTTTTCTCCCACAGAGCAGCTGGCGGATTCAAATCGCTGACCTTTCGGTTAGCAGCCGAGCACTTAACCACTGTGCCACCAAGTCTCCTTTAAAGAATAGAATGTTGCTGATGCTGTTGTTAAGTGCCGTCGAGTCGGTTCCGACAGAATAGAACTGCCCCATATGGTTTCCAAGGAGCAGCTGGTAGATTTGAACTGCCGACCTTTTGGTTAACAGCCAAGCTTTTAACCACTACACCACCACGGCTTCAAAGAAGAGAATACTTGATATCAAATTAAAAATACCCAGAGCTGGATACAATGGTGCATATATATGGGCTAAAGAATGACATGGCCACTGAACTTCATATTCCCATATCTCACCTTGACTATTCTATTCTCATTTTCTCTCTGCTCCAGCTATGAGTCGGTATCGACTCGACGGCAGTGGGTTTGGTTTTTTTGGTTTGGTTCCAGTTCTCTTTTTCTCTCTGCTTTCAATTTCAGAAGAGAGAGACAGAGGAAGAAAAATAAGAGTATATCCGCAAGAAGTATGGAAGGCAGAGCAAAAGGTAAAGAGGTAGAGAACATAAAAAGTAGACAGAAATGGAAGAAAATGTTAGAGTGTAAGAGAAAAGACAGACAAGGGGATGAAGAACTAAAATGTTGACAATATTACTAAATGCCTTTCTAAGCTTCACTTATGAAGTATTGTCACCAGGAATGTTTAGTATGAATCCAATCAAGCCTTTAGATGTAATTTCCAGTCTTCAAAAAATAGAGGAATAAGTTAAATGGCACCAGATAAATCCAGAATGTAGAACATTCTGTAAGACAAATGGTTTGGCCTCTTTAAAGTCAAGCTCGTGGGGAAAAAGAAGGGGAGCAACTAGATTAGGGACCTAAAAAGTCATAAGCACCAAATTCACTATGTAATCCTTTATCGGATCTTGATGCTTTTTAAAAAAAGACATTTGGGAACAGCTGAGGAAATCTGAATATGGACTAGGTAGTATACTATTTTACTGTGTAAAATAATGTCTCGTTTGTTGGAGATCCATGACTGTTGATTTTGTTAAGCAGGAAAATATCTTTACTTACTGGAGACGCATGCTGAAATGTAATGGTGTCTATAATTTACTTAGAAACGGCTCAGCCAAAATAAATGGCAAAATGTTAAACATTACTGAATCCAGTTGGTGGGTACACAGGTGTTCATTCTTTCTACTTTTCATTATATTTGAAAAACTTCATAAAAGAGTTAAAAAGAAGTTATTAAACAATTTCCATACCAACAATAGATGTCTAGCAATCACTCATGTTCTTTCTTTTTATCTCATTTTAGCCTCAAAATTCTGTGCATGAAAAAATATATTTCCCTATTTTACAGCAGGAAAATACTAAGAGAAAGAGAAAGACTGACCAAGTCTTCCAGGTATGGAAGACCTGGTCAATTGTACACCAACAAGAAGCAATAAAGGAGTCAGGCTACATGACATAAGAGAAAAACTCTGATACTTAATCATTCAATTTCTCTGAGACTCAGTTTCATCATGCGTTAAAGAAAAAAAAAAGAATAGGCATATATGCCATAAGCATTTCACAAGTTTTGTTATGACAATCAGTGAGGTAATATACTTGAATGCACTATGAAAAACACAGAGTACACTGTAAATCACATTATTTTATGACAATGATACATCAACTGATGAAAAAAAAAAGAGTATGTTTAAATGTTGATCTCCCACAAGTAAAAAAATTCTCAACCCATCTTCAAGCATAGGGTCCACCATCCCTAGAAGAAGACCATCAACTAGTCTAAATCCAGCCTAGCACAACACTTCAAGAACGAAAGAATAAATGAACACAAGATTGCATACCTCCAGTTTGTGGACGCTCCTACTATCTCCCGCAACTTAACTCGAACTGAAACAAAAATAAAGAGGCCACTCCATAAGACAAAGAAATATGAGGAGGTGATTACGGCAATGAGCTGAAGAACTATAAAAGTGATTCATGCGCCCAAAAGCTTTAAAGTTCCATGGATTTCCATTTAATGCCACAACAAAGAGCTCAGGGAAGGAATCAGGCCTCTGATCCCTGAAAACCTGAAATTACTACTGACCTATTCCTCAGTGCAAAAAATAAAAGGCCTTGTGCCAATCACTGGGGTTTATATAAAATGAAATAGGGTAACTCCAATTACTCATCCAATGGGGCTGTACCAGTGTCACTAGATGTGTCCTCTTATGATGGAGATATTATGAACAGGATCCACACCTATCTTCTTACAGGACAGTGTTAGGTCAAATAACTTAGTTCAGGAACTAATACTTGGCCACCAAAATAATCAAATCTGTGCCTCATGAAAATGTATTTCCCCTCTATTTGTACTATCCTGATTGTTAGACTGTTAGAAAGTTTAAGCCAGAGAAATGAGCAAAGAAACGAATGTAAGGCAAAGTACGCAATTTAATTTTAGTTAATGCCCACAGCCCAAAAATGCAAGCATGAATTAATGCAAAAAAAAAGTAAGTGCTTTAAAAAAGATGATACTAATTACCACACACCATGATTCACATGTATAGGTGAACTTGCTATATGAAGGAAAAACAAATTAGGTAACCAGTATTAACACAAAACTAAAAAATAAATCTACAGTATTTCAAATGTGTTGAGTTCATCTGTTTTTTCCTAGCATTTCAAAATACATATTCCAGTTATAGCAATACATATATTGCTATTAACAATAGCAATCCTTGTTCATTCAATAACTTTTAACCGATCAAAGCCAAATATGGTTAGATTAACATGTAAAATTAGTTGATTTTTCCACCAAACAACTGTGTATATACCATACATTTGATGCAAGCTCCAACTACAATTAAATCATAAAAAAAAAAATCATAGAGAACTGCAAAAAATAACCATTAATAAATTAGTCTTAATTCTGATTTTTTCCTCATTTCCTTGAAAAATAGGATGCTCAGAAAGCACTACAAACAGTACAGGCTACTGATGCTCACTGACATAAAATGATTAGTACTAGTTCAGTCCGTGTAAGAAGAGAGGCAGATGCTGAGAGCCAAGAAGGCAAGTAAAATTTTAAATGAAATATATACATACATATTTACTTGGGCCCTTTAAAGAAGCCACAATTTTAACTATAATGAATATTCCTAAACTGATAAAGATAATCCATAGTTTGCAAATCAGATCAGTAACAGAAATCAGTTTCAATTAAGCATGGATTAACAACATCCCTCTAACAAAACTATGGACTAGAAGCATTTAGTTGGTACAACTGAAGGGCCCCTCTTACTTACATGTTAGGTCTCTTTCGTCCATGCCTCCCCTTTCAGTATCAACGCACAGGAAGTGGAGATCATTTAACTAAAAGAGTTCAGCCCCTAAGGCTTCCAGGAATAATAGCTGAAATTCTGAATGTGATTTCTACCCAAAGCTATTAGGCAGCTATCCTAGTCATTTATAAATGAGAAGCTGGTAAAAGCTCTACCTTTAATATGCCTTGTTTTCCCTAAACTGTTGTGCTAGAAGCCTCCCAGGGATTTTTGCCACATTTTTTTGTTTTTTTGCAGAAAAGGTAAACACCCTTCCTTGCCTTCATGAATATGGAGAGGTCCTTGTTCCTTGGGATCCTGGGATCCTTGAGTCAGTCCTCTGCCAGGGATAAGCAGTCCCTTGTTGAAGGTACAAAGCCTATAAAACAAGATAAAACACACTTAAGAGTAGGTTTCATGGGTTCTTCCCTGGCAACCCCAAAGACCTGTGCCTCTTCCCAGAGCACTTGGCTATATCACACCCTTAGTATATACTGTCATGGATTGAATTGTGTCCCCCCAAAATATCTGTCAACTTGGCAAGGTCATGATTCCCTTGTATGATTGTCTACCATTTTATCTTCTGATGTGACTTCCCTATGTGTTGTAAATCCTATCGCTATGATGTAATAAGATGGATTAATGGCAGTTATACTGATGAGGTCTAAAAGATTAGATAGCGTCTTAAGCCAATCTCTTTTGAGATATAAAAGAGAGAAGCGAGCAGAGAGACAGGGGGACCTCATACCACCAAGAAAGCAGCGCTGGGAGCAGAGCACATCCTTTGGACCTGAAGTTCCCGCTCTGAGATGCTCCCAGACCAAAGGAAGACTGATGACAAGGACCGTCCTCCAGAGCCAACAGAAAGAGAAAGCCATCCCTGGAGCCGGCACCCTGAATTCGGACTTCTAACCTACTGGACTATGAGAGAATAAATTTCTCTTTGTTAAAGTCATCCACTTGTGGTATTGCTGTTATAGCAGCACTAGATGACTAAAACACTATCTTTTAAGGGTCTGTAGTTGTTTCACACGTATATGTGTATTTCCATATGGGGCTACTCCATAAATCATCTCTTCAACTAGAGTAAACATTTCTTAAGAGCAAAGGTCAGTTAAGGTAATTATCTACAAAACAGATAAAAGGTGCAACCAGGTTTAATGGATTTATTATTGCTCTTTCTATTATTTCATTAGCTCTAGAAGCCCAGAATCAATTGGGTAAACAGCTGAGCAAATTGATTATGAACATTTATTTTGCTCTTTACTATCACACCATATTTCCTCAATAAATAAGTTAACTCCAATTATAAGTTAATCAATTTTGAAAATTGAATTAACCCTTTCCAGACTCAAAGGGAGTATTTAGTATTTACTGCACTTACACAGAAATTTCCTAAACCCTCAACAGAATAAAATAAAAGCTCTTTCCCCAAATTTGCCTATTCTCCCAAAATAAGTTGTTTAACTTGATTTTGGCTCACTATTATTTAAGAATTGGCTCCTAACCATGGAAACACAAAAATATTAAACTTTGCTTTATAAAATTCATATATAAAGATCCCATCTGTAAACAGCAATGGTAACTATTTGGCCTGTTAACAGTAGCTTATCCTAGTGATCAAAGGCTGTTATCTCGATGCTATTACAGGCTTGGACTAGAAATAAGAGAAGCAAACAGATTTGTGAGGGACAGAAACCAAGTACGTCACCTCATTAATATTACCATCAAACTACTGTCTAGATTGGCTACACAACACTACTATTGGACTTCAACGGGAGAAATATGTGGCAGTTTGCTTCCGTAAGGATTTACAGCTTTGGAAACCCTATGGGGTCACTATGAGTTGGAATCGACTTGAAGGCAGTAGGTTTGGTTTTGGTTTGGTTGTGAGCTCAGTTGAAGGCAAGGCACTGATGAGGTCAAGAATCCCAGATACTGTCATCTCATTCTATCTCAAGTTCCTAGCAAATTTTCACTACCCAATGTCAGGACAAGTAATGACTAACGAAAAAAAAACAAAGGTATGTTTTTAGAGCCCAAGTCACTACAGGTTACTCTTCTGGATGATGGCATTCAAGCATAGTCTCTGAGTAAAAATATTTTGTAAAGTCCACATGTAGTTTTAACACTTGTGCTGCTAGAACAAATCCTTTTTCTATCACCAAGCCAGCTAATCTAACTGCAAAGAATACATAAATATGAGCATGTCCTCACTGGCTAATTAAACTCCTTACCCATCCAGTCATCTCACTGGCTGCGATACAATCACTGCTGGTCCACTAAGACCAAAATGCTTGCTGAAGCGTTTTATGTTTTAGTTTTGTGTTTATTCTTCAATCACAAAGCTAACAAGCCTCTACCTCATGTATTTTGGCTTTTTTTCCCCACAATAAATTTTACATTTCTGTACTTTTGTATGTAGATTAATACTAAAAAAAAAAAATTTTTTTCTTTTTTTTTCTTCTTGTTGTTGACTTCCTAATTTGTATTTTCTCAGAACCTTATTTGAATCTTCTATTTTTCACTATTTCGTTTTATGTTATCTTCTGTAGGTTCAAACCCCTTACTGAAGGAAGCGGGGTATGTTATTCCTTCATTCTGCCATCTCAGAAGCTAGCATTCTGGAATTAAATATATCTGGTTTTAAAAAGCACGCTGAAAAAAGGCTAATTTTTTCCATCACTACCATTAGCTGAAAGGCCAAATAAATCATGCCCTCAATACGTTAATTAGCAATTAGAATAGATACATTAGATATATCCAATATAAGAAATGAGATCTGACTCTGAATGGCTGAATATTTTGGAGTACTCATCATAAACTAACAGGAGCTATATAACTAACCTCATATACTTGGGCAAATACATATATACAAAAGCATTTTTATTTTGTGATCCTAAGCAGCAGCATTTTCTGAGGAGTGATGAAAATCATCCCACCCTGCCTGTGGGAGAGGCCGTATAAAACAGAGATTAAGAGCCCAACCATGCTGTTTGTTAGCTAAGCAACTCAGGCAAGCTACTGAACTTGTCTGCGCCTCCGTTTCTTATTTGTTAAATGGAGATAATACTAGCACCTATCCCATAAGACTGTCATAAGAATAAAGAAGTTAACACGTTAAATTCTTAGGAGAGTTCCTAGTACACTGACAAGTCCTAAAAAATATTAGCTATTATTATTCCAAAAAGTGAAACTTCTCCCAAGTGTTCCCTAAAGGTCAAAAAGAACCAGAAATTCAGAGAAGGCAGACCAGGCACTATGATGGACCATCTCTGAATGTAAAACCAAATGGAGATATTGAAGAAAGGAGGTGATGAATATAGAGAAATACTTGGGCCAATTTATTTGGAAAACTGTGGTCCTACAGCCTTGTTCTCTGTATGCTGCCTTAAGAAATTTGGAAATATATCCCTGTAGCACAACAAAGGCATAATCTGAACACTTTTTTTTTTTAATTGTTGATTATACCCTTCATATACTGGTATAATAAGTCTCTATTATACTGTGAACATAGGATTCAACTAATGGTAACTTTTCACTACAATTTGGAATCCTACCTACTGATATAGTATGGTCGCTATGAGTCAGAATCAACTCAGTGGCAATGAGTTTGGTTTTATCTACTGATAATCTGTTGAAAACTGTGGACTCATGATACAAAGGGGAAAAACATTTTTACTGACACACAAATTAGTATATACTATTTCAGAAGGCTCATAGACCCCCTTTGATACCTCCATGGGTCCCTATATTTTAAAATTCTGATTCAAACCAACCTCCTGAAGAAACTGAAGCCCAGAGAAATTAGATAACTTTTCCCCAGTGCCAGTCAACCGGCACACTGGCATAGCCAGATAGAACCCAGTTCTTCTGGCACTCCCCCACTCCCCCGCCAACACACACACACAGGCAAGTGGCTCTTTTCACAATCCCTGGCTGCTTCCTTTCATATATGTAGCACTGAGATGGAGGAGGTGGGAGAATGATTTAAGCATTACCCTCCAACACCTTGGTACCTCGAGAGTCATAGCGAAACCTTTAGACCTTTAGAAGAAGCTGTCAAGAGGCCTGTGGGACACTCTGGCCCTAGGATACCCTGATTGAACTTTTCCAATCGAAGGAGACCAAGGAGCCCAATCTCTCCATAGCTTGCCTGGGAAGACACAGAAGTCACCCAGAGGTGTGAATAGAAGTGTCTGGGCTCTGTCCTGGGTCCCAAGCAAGGAAGAGTTTTCAGCTCAATAATAAGCAATGCCATTCATTAAGTCCTCCACTCTGAAATCCCTCAATTTAGAGGTTAAACAAAGTGACTCTTTTGTGAGTCTTTAAAAAAAAAAAAAAGCTATAAATGTTGCCCATCAGGCAAATAACTTAATCATCTCAGACATAAGTCTGTATTCATCGATGGATCCTTTCTCTCACTAGACACTGACAGAGTATACGCACTTAAGGTTCAATAAACCAAAAAACAAAACAAAACCCAGTGCCGTCAAGTCGATTCTGACTCATAGCGACCCTATAGGACAGAGTAGAACTGCCCCATAGTTTCCAAGGAGCAATAAGATTCATTAAAAAGGAGCCCAGGGTTGTGGGAGTTCAGTGCCAAGAAAGAGGACTTCCAAACTAGGGCAGAGGGGATCAAGAAAGGTTTCATAAGAGAAGACACACAGCAAAACTGTGGAACTTGTAGAAGTTCTTTCATATCACAGCCAATGCAAGCTAATGCCAATTGTGGCCCACCTTGTAATGACTTTCAACTTGTCTTCAAATAAAGTGTAACAAAGCTTTTATTTTTTTAAGTACTGTACACAAAAAAGAGAGCAAGAGACCTTTTTTTCAACTGGTAAGAGTGACAGCAGAGGCAGCAACAAGGTCGGCAGGGACAGTGAGAGAGGTCCAGCACCCTCAAGAGAATTCATGAGATCAGTGTCAATCACCACTGTGGGCCACACACTGATGACTTCAGAAGCCAGAGCAGGGGAGCCCCCTGGGGCCCAGCTACTTGGAAGGGCTGGAGGGTTGGGGTGAAGTGGGGTGGGGGAGAGCCAGACAGGTCCTGGAGTCTGAGGCCATTAGGCCTTAATTGTGCCATCTGAGGAGATTCCGTGTGGGGAAAGGCATCCTCCTAACCCAAGTGGCCCAACCAACCCCCGACCCCCAAACAGGGGCCTTGCTTCTTATTAAAGGTAAAGCTCAAATCAGCACACAGCTCTGAGATCCCTCCCTGAGAGCCCGAGAAGTCCCCTGCCCCCGTTACAACACACCTAAGTCAGAGTCAAGTGGGCCAGGCATTTAACCCTAAAAATATTCTCCAAAGAGGGCAAAAGGCTGGAGAGGTCTCTTGGAACTCCAGATACTAGCTTTGTGACCAGAGGCTACCCCAAAACGGTTTCCAACCACACCCCTGATGACCAACGAGAAAGGAATGTCAGTCAGCGAACACGCAACTTCCTCGCTTCAAAGTGCTGCTTCGCTTTTCACGTTAACTCCGTTCCAGAAGACACTAAAGTGGGGGGCGGAGTCCCCCACCAGAGGCCGGCGTGCCTACATCCGAGCGGGCGCCCTTCCCCGCCAGGCCCCCGTTTCTCCCCAAATGCCCACGGCGTTAGTCATAGCCCAGCGGCGGCCCGCTCCTTCCGCCCAGGCCCCTAGGAGCGCGGAGGGCCGGCGAGGGGCGCCCTCGCCCGCGCCGCGCCCCGATACCTACCGCAGCGCTGCCCGCCTCATCGTGCTGGGCCGCAGGGCACGCGTCCGGAGAAGCGAGGCCGGCGCGCGGGTCCGGAGAGAAGCGGAGGCTACACGCGAGCGCGAGCTCGAACCTGGCCCTCGCTCCCAGGACCACGCCCTCCAGCGAGGTCGCCTGGGGCGGTGCCTGGCAACCCTGCTCACTCCTTGGCGGGAAACTGAAGTCCTGCCACGGCGGCGCTTTCCACTCCCTGAGCAGCTCTGGGCGTGTTGCTGGCAGGAAGACCGATCTAGCTCTAGTTGCTAAGTAAGTGCACCACGCACCACGGCCACGGCGTGACGTAGACGCCAGGCGACCCGGTTCCGCCTTGCCTGAGGCCGCACAATGGCTCCCAGTCTGTCGCTCTTATCCTTGGCTGAACATTGCAAAAAAAAAAAAAAAATCTCATTACATCTTTACAAATGTCTGGGCCCGCTCCCCCTGAGATTCTGAGGCCTGGGGTGCGGCCAGGGCTTCCGGATATCCAAAGGGCGCCCCCAGGTGATGCTATCGTAAGCAAAGGTTGACACTGACTGACCTAACGAGAGAAAACTTGTCTTCTAATCTCAGCCTGCCCCTTGTGTTTGACAGTTTGTGCCGGCCCAGAGAGGTTCAAGCCCAAAGAGTCGAGATGATTTCACCCTCTGGCCTGATTCTCCATTCCCTTCTTCATTTCGTCCAACGAATTTTTATTGAGCTGCTTGCAGTGTACCAGATGCTATCTTACACGATGGGGATACAACAAAAATAGCCCAAAATCCCTACTCTCAGGGGGCTTACTATATAAGGAAAGAAAAATCAGCAAAAAAAGTTAGCAAATAATAATTCCGAACATGGTAAAGCGTCAAAAGAGGAAATAAAACAGGGTAATGGAATGGGGTCTTACAAGAATATAAACAAGTTTTGCTTTGCCCCAAAAGATGGTAAATTCCCAGGAGGCAGGGGCCACATCATATGCTAAATTTTCTGAATACCCCATGCTTAGTAAAAATATGTTTATTTGAATTAAGTTGGCTTTTTTGCTTTTTAAATCACTTATGAGTTACAAATGGAGCACGGTCTTTGACTTTCTCTTTCCTCTCCACCTAACCTTCCCTACTTTCATCAGTCCTATATCCAGAAGACACCTTTTGGCCTGCAGGGATCTCATCTTCACTTTTTTTTATATATAATTTTTATTGTGCTTTTAAGTCAAAGTTTACAAATCAAGTCAGTCTCTCACACAAAAACTTATATATACCTTGCTACATATTCCCAATTGCTCCCCTCCTCCACTCTTTTTTTTGTGTCCATTTCGCCAGCTTCTAAACCCCTCTACCCTCTCATCTCCCCTCCAAGCAGGAGATGCCAGCATAGTCTCAAGTGTCCACCTGATCCAAGAAGCTCACTCCTCAACCAGCATCCCTCTCCAACCCATTGTCCAGTCCAATCCATGTCTGAAGAGTTGGCTTCGGGAATGGTTCCTGTCCTGGGCCAACAGAAGGTCTGGGGGCCATGACCACTGGGGTCCTTCTAGTCTCAGTCAGACCATTAAGTCTGGTCTTTTTATGAGAATTTGGGGTCTGCATCCCACTGTTCTCCTGCTCCCTCAGGGGTTCTCTGTTGTGTTCCCTGTCAGGGCAGTCATTGGTTGTAGCCAGGCACCACCTAGTTCTTTTGGTCCCAGGATAATGTAGTCTCTGGTTTATGTGGCCCTTTCTGTCTCCTGGGCTCGTAATTACCTTGTGTCCTTGGTGTTCTTCATTCTCCTTTGATCCAGGTGGGTTGAGACTCATGGATACATCTTAGATGGCTGCTTGCTAGCGTTTAAGACCTCATCTTCACTTTTGTTCATATTGTCTGGACCTTTTCAGTGATAGTTTTGTTTTGCTTTCTATCAACTATATTTCTTTATACTCTATCACACCTAACACAGAGCAATAAACATTTGATTAAATTATACTATTTTTGTTCTTGTTTTTACTTGAACTTTTGGTCGAAGCAATGGAAGGTTCTGGGACAACAATTAACTTCAAGAGAATCTTTCAGGTTATGTATACGGTATAATAATGGATAAGGATTTTTTAAAACACCATTGCTGTTGAGTCCATTCCAACTCATGGCGACCCTATGTGTTACAGAGTAGAACTGCTCCATAGGGTTTTCTTGGCTGTAATCTTTATGGAAGCAGATCACCAGACCTTTATTCTGTGGTACTGCTAAAGGAGTTTGAACCGCCAACCTTTAGGTTTGTAGTCAAGCACAAACCATTTGCGCCACCCAGGGACCTATGGGTAAGGATAGGTTGTGATTTTTGTGCAATCAAGTCACCTTCCATCAACACATACAGCCAGGGAGTCAATACCACGATGATTCCTTCCTTCTACCCTCATCTTTGCTTTCCTTTGTACACTGGCTTCATTCTTCTTTCTCTCTGTACAGTGGCTTTCTCCACATGACAAAAGAAGCTCCTGGACTTTACATCTTACAACCACAGCCACACACATAGAGACTGACCCAAATTTTGTGTCCTCTGCATCCCAAGTCCAAAAAGTCCTGAGAAAGGATTCATTGGCCCAATTGGGGTCAGGTCCACATCCCTGCACTAGTCAACTGTGGCAACTGGGAAAAATCGTATGATTGGGCCAGCTGACTTACCAGGTACCCCCTTACCCAGGTCCTGCCTAGGTATTGGGGTCACTATCTACTAACTCAGCTACTTCCAAAAGTAACCACATGAATGGGGATATGGAGCACTTCTTAGAAAAGAAGTACCAAGCAACCAACCCCAGAGATGCCCACTAGAGATGCTAAAGAGAAAAAATAAACAACCTCATCACTTAGTCCACCTACGTTAGCTCTAACCTTGGGGAGGCCCTGCTAAACCCAGCTAGCCCAGCTTTCATCCCAGGTGTCTACAGTTATTTCAAATGGCAGCATACATGAAATTCTTAAAACAGTTTAGCAATCCTGATGTCTCTGTGTGTGGTGGTGGTGGTGTAAAGCATACATGCCATACCACATTTTGGATAGCAGGAATGCAAGACAAAGTGGTCACAAAAGCATACCAGGAACTATGCAACAATTGTATAGTGGTGAGAATTACTATCCTTAAAAAATAGATTTTCCACTCTACCTTTTTATTTGCTGTCATGTTCCATTTTTTTTTTAAAAAACTTTCTTTTTTTCTTTTCCATTAGTTCTATTGTAATATGGTCTCATGGGAAGAGATGATATCAAATGTATAATTAAAATAAAAGGCAATCATGCATTAACAGACACGTAATATCAATATCATTATTACAAGTAGAAAACTAAAATCAAGTAACAAAACCTAACTATCTGTCATCAATTCAATCCAGTATTATTGAGTGAAAAACATGGTACCTAGAAACCATCCTGCCTTGGCCTGGGGCTGCTGAACCATATATGCTTTTGGATATCTGAGTTACGAAGGAAGGGCTCTTGGAAAACTATGTCATCAACTTTCAAACAAACTGATTCATGTTATGATTTCATTGGGATAGAGAAATCACTTTTTAAAAATTAGTTTATTTCCTGGATTACAGAGATTATATACAAGAATCCAAAACAGACTTGGAGGGAGGGGAAGTAAACAACAGAAAGGTGATTTTTTTTCCCAATCCTTAAAGAAAAAACCAGAAAGACTAGTGACCTGTTACATGAAAATGCTCAGTATTAAACCCACTTGCTCCAACAGGAAACAAAACCCGGGCTAAGTGATTCAGAAACAGCAGTGATGTTAATCACCTTCCTTTCCTCAACTCCTTTTAGGTTTGCTCATCAAAGACAAGTGTTGAAAGATTCTTGTCTTTAGAAATACTTTTTTCCCCCCAACGATTTCCTCTTGCTTATACGTATGTAAATTACACACACACACATATATATAGTTGCGAGGTGCCATTGAGTCAGTTTGACTCACAACAACCCTATGTACAGCAGAATGAAACACTGCCAGATCCTGTGCCATCCTCACAAGCACTGCTATGTTTGAGCCCTTTGTCCTAGCCACTGTGTCAATCCATCTCAAAGAAGGACTTCCTTTTTTGCTGACCCTCTATTTTACTAAGCATGATGTCCTTTTCCAGGGACTAGTCCCCTCCTGATAACATGTCCACAGTATATGGGACAAAGTCTCGTCACCCCTGCTTTTAATGAGCATTCTGGCTGTACCTCTTCCAAGACAGTTGTTCATTCTTCTGGCAATCCATGCTATATTCAATATTCTTCACCAACACTGTAATTCAAAGGCATCAATTTTTCTTTGGTCTTCTTTATTCACTGTCCAGCTTTTATATGCATATGAGGCAATTAAAAACACCATGGCTTGGGTCAGGCGCACCTTAGTCCTTAAAGTAACATCTTTGCTTTTAAATACGTGAAAGAGGTCTTTTGCAGCAGATTTGCCCAATGCAATATACGTCTTCTTGAGTGCTGTTTCCATGGGTGTTGATTGTGGATTCAAGTACAATGAGATCCTTGACAACATCAATCTTTTCTCCATTTATCCTGATGTTGCTTCTTGCTCCGGTTGCAAGGATTTCTGTTTTCTTTATGATGAGGTATAATCCACACTGAAGGCCGTGCTCTTCGATCTTCATCAGTAAGTGCTTCAAGTCCTCTTCACTTTCAGCAAGCAAGGTGGTGTCATCTGCGTAATGCAGGTTGTTAAAGAGTCTTCCTCCAATCCTGATGCTGTGTTCTTCTTCATATAGTCCAGCCTCGGATTATTTGCTCAGCATACATACTGAAAAAGTATGGTGAAAGTATACAACCCTGATGCACACCTTTCCTGACTTTAAACCACACAGTATCCTCTTGTTCTGTTTGAATGACTGCCTCTTGATCTATGTACAGGTTCCTCATGAGCACAATGAAATGTTCTGGAATTCCCATTCTTCTCAATGTTAGCCATAATTTGTTATGATTCACTCAGTTGAATGCCTTTGCATAGTCAATAAAACACAGGTAAACATCTTTCTGGTATTCTCTGCTTTCAACCAGGATACATCTGACATCAGCAATGATGTCCCTGGTTCCACATCCTCTTCTAAACCTGACTTGAATTCCTGTTAGTTCCCTATCCATGTGCTGCTGCAACCCCTTTTGAATTATCTTCAGCAAAATTTTACTTGTGTGTGATATTAATGAAATTGTTTTATAATTTCTGCATTCTGTTGGATCTCCTTTCTTTGGAATGGGTACAAATATGGATCTCTTCCAGATGGTTGGCCAGGTAGCTGTCTTCCAAATTTCTTGGCATAGACAAGTGAGCGCCTCCAGCACTGTATCTGTTTGTTGAAACATCTCAGCTGGTATTTCATCAATTCCTGGAGCCTTGTTTTTTTGCCAATGCCTTCAATGCAGCTTGGATTTCTTCTTTCAGTGCCATCGGTTCTTGATCATATCCTACCTCCTGAAATGGCTGAACATCGATCCATTCTTTCTGATACAGTGACTCTGTGTATTCCTTCCATCTCCTTTTGGTGATTCCTGTGCTGTTTAATATTTTCTCCGTAGAATCCCTCAATACTGCAACTTAAGGCTTGAAATTTTTCTTCAGTTCTTTCAGCTTGAGAAACACCAAGTGTGTTCTTCCCTTTTGGTTTTCTATCTCCAGATCTTTGCACGTTTCATTATAATACTTTACTTTCAAGCCACCCTTTAAAATCTTCTGTTCAGCTCTTTTACTTCATAATTTCTTCCTTTCACTTTAGCTATTCTACATTAAAGAGTAACTGTACAGTCTCTTCTGACATCCGTTTTGGTCCACCCTATCTTTTGGTTCTATCCTGTATTTTTAATGACTCCTTGCTTTCTTCATGTATGATGTCCTTAATGTCATTCCACAACTCTTCTGATTTTCAGTCACTAGTGTTCAATGTGTCAAATCTATTCTTAAGATGGTCTCTGAATTCAGGTGGGACACACTCAAGGTCGTACTTTGGCTCTCATGGATTTGTTCTAATTTTCTTCAACTTGAAATTGCTTATGAGCAATTGATGGTTTGCTCCACAGTTGGCTCCTGCCCTTGTTCTGATTGATGATATTGAGCTTTTCCATAGATGTTTCTCTTTCCACAGATGTAGTCAATTTGATTCCTGTGTATTCCATCTGGTAAGGTCCACAAGTATAGTCGCCGTTTATGTTGTTGAAAAAAGATATTTGCAACGAAGAAGTCATTGGTCTTGCAAAATTCCATCATATGATCTCTGGCATTGTTTCTTTCATCAAGGCCATATTTTCCAACTACCAATCCTTGTTTCCAATTTTCAAATTACAATTGCCAGTAATTATCAATGCATCTTGATTGCATGTTTGATCAATTTCAGACTGCAGAAGTTGGTAAAAATCTTCAATTTCTTCATCTATGCTGTAGTGGTTGGTGTGTAAATTTGAGTAATAGTCATCATGGATTGAACCGTGTCCCCCCAAAATATCTGTCAACTTGGCTAGGTTATGATTCCCTTATGTGATTGTATAGGTGTCTACCATTTTATCTTCTAATGTGATTTCCCTGTGTTGTAAATCCTATCACTATGAAACTAATGAGATGGATTAGTGGCAGTTATACTGATGAGGTCTACAAGATCATATAGTGTTTTAAACCAATCTCTTTTGAGATATAAAAGAGAGAAGCAAGCAGAGAGATATGGGGACCTCATACCACCAAGAAAGCAGTGCCAGGAGCAGAACACATCCTTTGGATCTAAGTTTCCTGCACTGAGATGCTCCCAGAACAAGAGAAGACTGATGACAAGGGCCTTCCTCCAGAGCCGACAGAGGGACAGAGCCTTCCCCTGGAGCCGGCGCCCTGAATTTGGACTTGTAGCCTATTGGACTGTGAGAGAATGAACTTCTCTTTGCTAAAGCTATCCACTTGTGGTGTTTCTGTTATAGCAGTACTAGATGACTAAGACAGTTGTATTAACTGGTCTTCCTTGTAGGTGTATGGATATTATCCTATCACTGACTGTGTTGTACTTCAGGACAGATCCTAAAATGTTCTTTTTGACAATGAACACGATGCCATTCCTCTTCAATTTGTCATTCCCAGCATAGAAGACCATATGATTGTCTGATTAAAAACAGCCAATGCCAGTCCATTTCAGCTCACTGATGCTTAGGATATCGACCTTTATGTGTTCCATTTCATTTTTGACGACTTCCAATATTCCTAGATTCATAATTAGTACATTCCACATTCTGATTGTTAATGGATGTTTGCAGCTTTTTATTCTCATTTTGAATCGTGCCACATCAGCAAATTAAGGTCCCGAAAGCTTTAAAGTCTGTATAGATGCACAGAGACAGAGACAGAGGAAGAGAGAGCAATCAGCTTTAAAAAACAGACTTCAGTTAGAAACGAAGCAGCTTCAACCACTAAAGTATTCAGTTTGGACTTTCTGTGAGTGACACGTTTTCTCCAGTTTCCCAACACTAACTTTAATGTACTGGAATAAATATCTCAGGCCAAGTCTGTCAGAGGTTGTGTTTGTTATTAAAGGGCACGTTCAGGGCACTTCAAGATACTGACGTCTAGTGTTGGGAAACTGGAGAAAACGTGTCACTTACAGAGAGTCCAAACTGAATACTTTAGTGATTGAAGCTGCTTTGTTTCTAACTGAAGCGCGTGGGTTCCAGTCTGGGACTATAAGGGTTTAGAAATACTCTGGATGGCAGGTGAGGGAGTGGGGAGGGGGGAGAGGAGTTAGAGGATGGTTCACTGTCAATGGGGCATTTCTGGGAGGTTCATAATTCTCTTGAAACATTCCTGATCCAAGAGCCCCACACCGCGGACCAAGGTGCTTGTGGTGCTGCCTCTCCATACCCACAGCTACCTTGCAGATTCTCTGCATTCCAAACCCAGCTAACCCATACAGCCAGGAACTGACGTCAGCCAGAGTTCAGCCTACCTCAGTTCTTGGAGTTCCCCTCCCAAATGCTGGCACCGACACCATCACGTCTCTTCTCCACATGCCTCCCCACTTCTCCCTTCACATACGCACACACAGATTCAGTGACAATTGAGGAACTAAGACTAAAAGCAGTGGCGTTGTCAGCAGGGTGTGGGGGGTGCAGACTGCACCATGTGACACTGTTGGAGGGGGTGACACCAAAATGACTGTCTAAAATTTCTGTGCAGCATTTCAGTAGAAATTTTTTTTTATAAAAATATCCCTGTAGTTATAACAACAAAAATATTTCGTAACCCCAGCTTACATGTATCAATATACCTACAAGGCTAAACTCTGCTAATTTACTTTTTGAACCTTCTAATGCACTCCGGGCAGAGCTGTCATTATTACCCAATTACAATGACTCTTTGAATCACGTGGTTTCTTCTGTATGATCTACAAGCAAGCACTGCTGTTTTCGTCGCTGCCAGTGTTTTTATAGTCACTGATGCTATCAAATTTTCTTGTGTTTTAACAATATTGTGGTAATTAGCATGAAGGAGTGACACCAGTAGTGATGTCACTGACTACAGGGACAAATAAGGCACAGTCCTGGACCATGAAGAGCATATAGCCTAAGGGAGGGAGGGAGGAACACATACACAAATCAAAATAATTTAAGAACTTTAATTCTAATACAGGAATATGCAAAGTACTCCAAACAGAACAAGGGTAGACTGTCATTTGGACAGTTATTTTCTCACCCACTGCTATTAGTTTTCAATCACTGCTGTAACAAATCACCACAAATTTAGTGGCTTAAAACAACAAAAATTTATTATCTTACACTTCTGTAGGTCAGAAGTCTCACATGGTATCTTTGTTATCTAGTGCTGCCATAACAGAAATACCACAAATGGATGGCTTTAACACAGAGAAGTTAATTCTCTCACAGTTAAGTAGGCTAGAAGTCTGAATTCAGAGCACCAGCTCCAGGGGAAGGCTTTCTCTGCCAGCTCTGGAGGAAGGTCCTTGTCATCAATCTTCCCTTGGTCTAGGAGCTTCTCTGCACAGGAACCCCAGGTCCAAAGGACACGTTCTGCTCCCAGTGCTGCTTTCTTGGTGGTATGACGTCCCTCTGTCTCTCTGCTCATTTCTATTATATTTCAAAAGAGATTGGCTTAATCTGTAGATTAATCTTGTAGATTGAGTTTACATAACTGCCAATAATCCCATCTCATTAACATCAGAGAGAGGATTTACAACACATAGGAAAATCACATCAGATGACAAAATGGTGGACAATCACAATACCGGGAATCACGGACTAGCCAAGCTGACAAATATTTTTGCGGGGGGCGGGGGGGAGGACAAAATTCAATCCCAGACACACGGATTTTTATTGTTGTTCTTGTTAGGTGCCGTCAAGTCTGTTCTGACTCATAGCGACCCTATGCACAACAGAACGAAACACTGCCCGGTCCTGCGCCATCCTTACAATCGTCGTTATGCTTGAGCTCATTGTTGTAGCCACTGTGTCAATCCACCTCGTTGAGGGTCTTCCTCTTTTCCGCTGACCCTGTACTCTGCCAAGCATGATGTCCTTCTCCAGGGACTGATCCCTCCTGACAACGTCTGAAGTATGTAAGACTCAGTCTCGCCATCCTTGCCTCTAAGGAACATTCTGGCCACACTTCTTCCAAGACAGATTTGTTCGTTCTTTTGGCAGTCCATGGTATATTCAATATTCTTCGTCAGCACAAGTCAAAGGCGTCAACTCTTCTTTGGTCTTCCTTATTCACTGTCCAGCTTTCACATACATATGATGTGATTGAAAATACCATGGCTTGGATCAGGTGCACCTTAGTCTTCAGGGTGACATCTTTGCTCTTCAACACTTTAAAGAGGTCCTTTGCAGATTTGCCCAATGCAATGCATCTTTTGATTTCTTGACTGCTGCTTCCATGGCTGTTGATTGTGGATCCAAGTAAGATGAAATCCTTGACAACTTCAATCTTTTCTCCGTTTATCATGATGTTCCTCATTGGTCCAGTTGTAAGGATTTTTGTTTTCTTTTTTTTTTTCCATACTGAAGGCTGTGGTCTTTGGTCTTCATTAGTAAGTGCTTCAAGTCCTCTTCACTTTCAGCAAGCAAGGTGGTGTCATCTGCATAATGCAGGTTGTTAATGAGTCTTCCTCCAATCCTGATGCCCTGTTCTTCTTCATATAGTACAGCTTCTCGGATTATTTGTTCAGCATACAGATTAAATAGGTATGGTGAAAGCATACAACCCTGACGCATACCTTTCCTGACTTTAAAGCAATCAGTATCCCCCTGTTCTGTCTGAACAACTGCCTCTTGATCTATGTAAAGGTTCCTCATGAGTACAATGAACTGTTCTGGAATTCCCATTCTTCACAGTGTTATCCATAGTTTGTTATGATCCACACAGTCCAATGCCTTTGCATAGTCAATAAAACACAGGTAAACATCCAAATGGTATTCTCTGCTTTCAGCCAGGATCCATCTGACATCAGAAATGATATCCCTGGTTCCATGTCTTCTTCTGAAACTGGCCTAAATTTCTGGGAGTTCCCTGTCGATATACTGCTGCAGCCGTTTTTGAATGATCTTCAGCAAAATTTTCCTTGCATGTGATATTAATGATATTGTTCTATAATTTCCACAATTGGCTGGATTACCTTTCTTGGGAATAGGCATAAATATGGATCTCTTCCAGTCAGTTGGCCAGGAAGCTGTCTTCCATATTTCTTGGCATAGACGAGTGAGCACCTCCAGAGCCGCATCTGTTTGTTGAAACATCTCAATTGATATTCCATCAATTCCTGGAGCCTTGTTTTTCGCCAATGCCTTCAGAGCAGCTTGGACTTCTTCCTTCAGTACCATCAGTTCCTGATCATATACCACCTCTTGAAATGGTTGAATATTGACTAATTCTTCTTGGTATAACGACTCTGTGTATTCCTTCCATCTTCTTTTGATGCTTCCTGCATCGTTTAATATTTTCCCCATGGAATCCTTCACTATTGCAACTCGAGGCTTGAATTTTTTCTTCAGTACTTTCAGCTTGAGAAATGCCGAGCGTGTTCTTCCCTTTTGGTTTTCCATCTCCAGCTCTTTGCACATGTCATTATAATACTTTATTTTGTCTTCTTGAGATGCCCTTGAAATCTTCTGTTCAGTTCTTTTACTTCATCAATTCTTGCTTTAGCTGCTCGACGCTCAAGAGCAAGTTTCAGAGTCTCCTCTAATATCCATCTTGGTCTTTTCTTTCTTTCCTGTCTTTTCAGTGACTTCTTCCTTTCTTCATGGATGATGTCCTTGATGTCATTCCACAACTCGTCTGGTCTGCGGTCACTACTTTTCAATGTGTCAAATCTATTCTTGAGATGCTCTCTAAATTCAGGTGGGATATACTCAAGGTCATATTTTGGCTCTTGTGGACTTGCTCTGATTTTCTTCAGTTTCAGCTTGAACTTGCATATGAGCAATTGATGGTCTGTTTCACAGTCAGCCCCTGGCCTTGTTCTGACTGATGATATTGAGCTTTTCCATCATCTCTTTCCACAGATGCAGTCAATTTGATTTCTGTGTGTTCCATCTGGTGAGGTCCATGTGTATAGTCGCTGTTTATGTTGGTGAAAGAAGGTACTTGCAATGAAGAGTCGTTGGTCTTGCAAAATTATATCATTCGATCTCCGGCATTGTTTCTATCACCAAGGACATATTTTCCAACTGCCGATCCTTCTTCTCTGTTTCCAACTTTAACATTCCAATCGCCAGTAATTATCAATGCATCTTGATTGCATGTTTGATCAATTTCAGACTGCAACAGCTGATAAAAATCTTCTGTTTCTTCATCTTTGGCCCTAGTGGTTCGTGTGTAAATTTGAATAATAGTCGTATTAACTGGTCTTCCTTGTAGGCGTATGGATATTATCCTATCACTGACAGCGTTGTACTTCAGGATAGATCTTGAAATGTTCTTTTTGATGATGAATGCAACACCATTCCTCTTCAAATTGTCATTCCCGGCATAGTAAACTATATGATTCTCTGATTTAAATGGCCAATACCAGTCCATTTCAGCTCACTAATCCCTAGGATATCAATGTTTATGTGTTCCATTTCATTTTGGATGATTTCCAATTTTCCTAGATTCATACTTCGTACATTCCAGGTTCTGATTATTAATGGATGTTTGCAGCTGTTTCTTCTCATTTCGAATAGTGCCACATCAGCAAATGAAGGTCCAGAAAGCTTTACTCCATCCACGTCATTAAGGTCAACTCTACTTTGAGGAGGCAGCTCTTCCCCAGTCATCTTTTGAGTGTCTTCGAACCTGGGGGGCTCATCTTCCAGCACTATATCAGACAATGTTCCGCTGCTATTCATGAGGTTTTCACTGGCTAATGCTTTTCAGAAGTAGACTGCCGGGTCCTTCTTCCTAGTCTGTCTTAGTCTGGAAGCTCAGCTGAAACCTGTCCTCCATGGGTGACCCTGCTGGTATCTGAATACCGGTGGCATAGCTTCCAGCACCACAGCAACACACAAGCCCCCACAGTACGACAAACTGACAGACACGTGGGGGTTTTACTGGGTTAAAAACCAAGGCATCAGGAGGACTGCAATCTTTTCTAGAGGCTCTAGGGGAGAATCCATTTCCTTGTTCTTTCTAGCTTCTAGTGGCCACCCAGATCCCTTGGCTCATGGCCCCCTTACACCATCTTCAAAGCTGGCTAGGCTGCACCTCTCTGTGCCTTTCTTCTGCAGTCACATCTTTCTGTGACTCTCTGACTCTCCCACTTTTAAGGACCCTTGTGATTACATTGGCCTCACCCAAATAATCCACAATAATCTATTTCAAGGTCAGTTGATTAGCAACCTTAATTCCATCTTCAACCACTATTCTCCTTTGCCATGTAAACTAAGATATTCACAGGTTCTGGAAATTAGGATGGGGACATTTTTAAGAAACCACTTTTCATGGACGGAATTATGTCCCCCAAAAAGTGTGTATATCAATTTGGCTGGGCCAAGATTCCTGGTATTGTGTGATTTTCCTATATGTTGTAAATCCTGCCTCTATGATGTTACTGAGGGAGGATGGACAGCAGTTGTGTTAGTGAGGCAGGGCTCAATCTTCAAGATTGGATTGTGTCTTGAGGCAATCTCTTGAGATACAAAAAAAGAAGCGAGCGAAGAGACAGAGGGACCTCACACCACGAAGAAAGCAGTGCCGGGAGCAAAGCGCATCTTTTGAACCCAGGGTTCTGGCATGGAGAAGCTCCTAGTCCAGGGGAAGATTGATGACAAAGACCTTCCTCCAGAGCCAACAGAGAAAGCCTTCCCCTAGAGCTGATGCCCTGAATCTGGACTTCTAGTTACTAGACTGTGAGAAAATAAATTTCTCTTTGTTAAAGCCATACACTTGTAGTATTTCTGTTACAGCAGCACTAGATGACTAAGGCAATGTTATTCTGCTTACCACACCCACCAAAAAAATTCTATAAATATAAATATGCAAATACACACACACACACACCCCCCAACTGCCATTTCAAATATAAACCTAAAATAGTAGCTCCAGTCTTCCCAATCTAAGCTGCTGCCAATCCACCCCACCTCCATTATTCCAGCTCCTGCTGGCCTCTGGTAACATACAGTTTCTTCCTCTTGTCTCTTCACACTTACGGTTGGTAATGGCTTCCTGCTGTTGAAGTTTCTTTGTGCCTCATCATCACTTCTTTGTTCCCTCAGCCCTGACCACACCTCTGTAAGTAGTTCTATTTTTTTTGGTAATTTTTATTGTGCTTTCAGTGAAAGTTTACGAATCAAGTCAGTCTCTCACACAAAAACCCATATACACCTTGCTACACACTCCCAATTACTCTCCCTCTAATGAGACAGCCCGCTCTCTCCCTCTACTCTGCCTTTTCGTGTCCTTTTCGCCAGCTTCTAACCCCCTCTACCCTCTCATCTCCCCTCCAGGCAAGAGATGCCAACATAGTCTCAAGTGTCCACCTGATCCAAGAAGCTCACTCCTCACCAGCATCCCTCTCCAACCCATTGTCCAGTCCAGTCCATGTCTGAAGAGTTGGCTTTGGGAATGGTTCCTGACTGGGCCAACAAAAGGTCTGGGGGCCAGGACCACCGGGGTCCTTCCAGTCTCAGTCAGACCATTAAGTCTGGTCTTATGAGAATTTGGGGTCTGCATCGCACAGCTCTCCTGCTCCCTCAGGAGTTCTCTGTTGTGTTCCCTGTCAGGGCAGTCATCAGTTGTAGCCGGGCACCATCTAGTTCTTCTGGTCTTAGGATGATGTAGTCTCTGGTTCACGTGGCCCTTTCTGTCTCTTGGGCTCGTAATCACCTTGTGTCCTTGGTGTTCCTCATTCTCCTTTGATCCAGATGGGATGAGACCAATTGATGCATCTTAGACAGCTGCTTGCTAGCGTTTAAGACCCCAGACGCCACTCAAGACAAGAGATCACCATTCGGTAATCTCAAATTAGTCACCAGCCTGTTTCTTTCCAACTTGCTAAACTCTTTTTTTTTGGGGGGGGGGGTAATAAATAAGATTAAATCCCTTTAATCTACATGAAATGGCACAACATAGTTCTTAAAGACAATGCTCTACATCCTACTTTGGTGAATAGTGTCTAGGATCTTAAAAGCTTATGAGCGGCCATCTGAGATACAGCTATTGGTCTCTTCCAGTCTGGAGCAAAGCAGAGTGAGAAAAACCAAAGACTCAAGGGAGCAACGAGTTCAAAGGACTAATGGACCACATGAACCACAGCCTACACGACCCCAAGACCAGAAGAACTAGATGGTGCCTGGCTACTACTACCTACTGCTGTTACTGGGATTACAAGAGGGTCCCATACAGAGCAGGAGTAAAATGTAGAATAAAAGATGAAAGTCACAAACAAGACCAGACTTACTGGTGTGACAGAGAATGGAGGATCTCTGAGACCCTGTCCCTAAGATACCCTTCTGACCTGAACTAAAGCTGTTCCTGGAGACCACCTTCCAGCCAAACAGACGAGCCCATAAAATAAACAATAACACCTGAGATGAACGTGCTCCTTAAAACAATCAATTATGAGAGATCAAAAGGCAATATTTGCCCAAAAGCAAAAATGAGAAGGCAGGAAGGGGTAGAAAATCAAGATGAAAAGAAATGGGGAATCTAGGGTGGAAACTGGGAGAGTGCTGACACATTGTGGGGAATGACGCTAAGGCCATGAAATACTTTATGTACAATCGGATAGGAATCTAATCTGCTCTGAAAAGTTTCACCTGATGCACAAAAAAAAAAAAGCTTAAGTTCCTTTAATTGGATTCAGACTAAGGAAATCTACAAGCTGAGTTAAGAGAAACTACAAAGTCAGCTCACTAGGTCCAGAGTGGATATTCCTGGCCTTTGTGAATTCAAACTGGAACCCCATATACTCCTTCTAAACGACACCATTTATGCCACTAGTTAGACTTTCCGCATTCTTGAATGCAGTGGCCTTTACACAAGGCAGTGACAGTAGCATTAGTTGGTTTAATTGAATTACATACAGAATTACTTTATCAGTGTGAAACTGTAGTCTTTTCCACCAGAAAGGAACGGTCCAAAGAGGTACCCCACTGTCTTTTAAAACAATGCAGGGCACTGCAATGAAACCTGCAATGAACAGGACTCCAAGAGTCCCAAGCTTGGCCAGTGAACCAAGTCCACTGAGGACTATCAATGTAAATACATATAGTCATAAGAAGTAGGGGGACTCTATTTTAATTACCCAAGCATGGCCTACCACAAGTCTGATTTTTCCCAAATGGTTGCATTTTAATTACCCAAGCATGGCCTACCACAAGTCTGATTTTTCCCAAATGGTTGCATTTCCCAAATAGGTATTACCAAATGTGCAGTAAGTTGTATCCTTCGCCACCAGAGGGCGCAGTCTTCCACTCTAGGCTTGCCCAGAAAAACTGACGAAGGACATCTGGGGAAAGTCGGCTCACGATCCCAGTCATCTATAACAGCAATCGCTGCCAGAAGTAACTGAGTCAAGGGAACCAAAATGGGAAGTGAGAAACTATCTAGAAACCTAAATAATTATGGGACCTTAAATTTTAATCCTCAAGTTCCCCTCTCATGTACATATTCAGCATTTTCCAGGTCTTCAACAATTATTTCCCCCTTTTCGGTTTGTTTCCCCATATGGCCAAATGTATTTTATATTTATTTTTTCTCGGTTTTTGGGTTAGTAGATTATGAAATAATGATAAATGGCTCTAGCTTAATTGATGGGTTATCATCAAATGGCTCCCCAATACATCGTAAACAAAATATCTTGAAAACTGTCATTTCAGAACTCTATGTCTACATATTAATTTTCCTAACCTAGGATTCTTTTCTATCTCAATCCAATAAATAAGGTAATTCTATTTCTACTTCTTTCTCCCATGTTTTGGCAAAAATAGATTAAGAACTTCTCATTGCTGTTTCATTGGGTCCTTTCAAGTGGATCTGAATGTGTCCATTTTATTGGCCAGATCCTTACATATGTATCATCCTTACCCATCCCTTGGTCCTGTTCACCATGGAAACAATGCATGATGAGGGGACAGAAGCAAGGATGAAATTCAAAACCAGGGTAGTAAGCATGTGAGCTGATGCTAGGGCTAGAGGAGAAGGGAGATTCAGGGGGTTATCAGTCTCAAATAACCTAGAGCTATGCTAGCCAGTATGGTAGTCATTAGCCACATGTGGCTATTTAAATTTAAATTAATTAAAATAAAATTTAAAATTCAGTTCCTCGGTTGCATTAGCCACATTTTTTTTTAATTTTTACTGTGCTTTAAGTGAAAGTTTACAAATCAAGTCAGTCTCTCACACAAAAACTTACATACACCTTGCTACATACTCCCAATTGCTCTCCCCCTAGTGAGACAGCCTGCTCCCTCCCTCCATTCTCTCTTTTCGTGTCCATTTCACCAGCTTCTAACCCCCTCTACCATCTCATCTCCCCTCCAGGGAGGAAATGTCAACATAGTCTCAAGTTGCACTAGCCACATTTTAAGTGCACAGTAGCCGCATGTGACTAATTACCCACCGTATTGGGCAGTGCAGATAGATACAAACCTTTCCATCATCATAAAAAGCTCTATTGAACAGTGTTAATCTAGAGACTAGGGATTTAATTAATACCCATATGGGGCAAAAGATAAGGCCATGGACACCAAACACACACACACACACACACAGTGGCCACAGTGGAAAGATGAATTTCTTTTAATCTGCACCAACCTAAGGAAATTACAAGAACCTTGTTTGTCTTGGCCTGGGTTCTGGGTAGGAAATATAGTCTCCCTGGAGAATAAGGAAAAAAGTAAAAACACCATGAGGAAACAATCAAGCACATTCAGATGTAGAACGTTCTGTAAGGCAGCTGATCTGGACTTTCAAAAAAGTCAATGTCATGAAAAACAAAAAATGACTAGGTGGAGAGGACTGTTCTAGATTAAAAAAGACTAGAGAGACATAACCAAACATAATGCACAACTGTAATCAAATCCTGTATTTTAAAAAATGACCATAAAATGCATTTCAGAGAACAATAACCCAAAGGATATTTAAACACAGACTGCATATTGGATATTATGGAACTATTAATTTCTCAGTTGCTAGGATATTAGTATGGTTGGTAGGAGACTGTCATTCTTAGGCAATGTATGCTGAAATATTAAGAGAAGAAATATAATGATGTCTACAACTTATTTTCAAATGGGGATGAAAAGCATACAACCAAAAAAAAAAAACCAAACAAACAAAAATAAATACAGTCAATTCCAACTCATAGCGACCCTACACTACAGAGTAGAACTGCCCCGGGTTTCCAAGGCTGTAATCCTTACAGAACCAGACTTCCACATCTTTCTTCTACAGACCATCTGGTGGGTTTGAACCACCGACCTTTAGGTTAACAGCCAAGTGCTTAACCACTGTGCCCACAGGGGTTCCTTCTGAAAACTATATAAATATTATACATATATATGCATATGGAAAGAGAAAGAGTAGAAAGAAACTGGGAAAACATTAAACAATTTGTGAATCTAACCTTCAAACTTTTCTGTAAATTTGAGTTTTTTTTTTAACTAAAAAGCTAGGGGAAGAACTCCCCTGAGATATGTACTCATAAGCCTGTGCCTCGCACAAATTTTAGTCCTCTCTCTTCATGTGGTCCTTCTCTTCCCATGGTTTCTTATCTTCAAGGCAGCAGGGCCCCAAGAGAGCTAAAGCAGACACTGCAAGGCAGGACATCTAAAGGAGAAAAGATAACCTCTCAACCAACAAAAGAAGTCAGACAAAAGTAAAACTCAAAGTACTAAGAGGAAACAGCTATTAAACTAAATGCAATCATGCAAGAAAAAAAAAAAAAAGCAAGAGTAAGCATAAAATAGACATTTACAGAAAAACAGAAACTAAGAGTTTGCTACAACAAATCCTTTGCGAAAAACCTACTAAAGGATGCAATCCAGATGGAAGGAAAATGAACCAAAAAGAAAAGAATGATATACGAAAAGCAAGAGTAGAAAAAAATTTCATAAACAGGTGAGTAAATTTAAACGAGTGACGACTAAAAAAAAGGTACGTCATTTGGGGCATGTGAAAACAAAAATAACCAAAAACCAAACCCATTGCAATCAAGTCAATTCCAGCTCATAGCACCCCTATGACAAAGCAGAACTGCCCCATAGTATTTCCAAGGCTGTAAATCTTCATGGAAGCAGACTGCCACATTCTCCCTTGGAATAGCTGGAAGATTCAAACTGCTGACTTTTCAGTTAGTAGCCAAGCACATAACCACTGCACCACCAGGGCTTATATTTGAAAACAAAGGAGAACTAAATTACTGGAAAGCAATAAAAGAAAAGTGTGATTTTTTAAAGAGTGAGTATAGATACTTCTTGTATTTTTTAAAAATGAGTAGAGATGTCACTCGGTGCGCACATTAGATCGAAGAATATTTTATCACTAACATTGCTTGGAGCCCTGGAGGTGCAGTGGTTAAGAGTTATGGCTGCGAACCAAAAGGTCAGCTGTTTGAATTCACCAGTCACTCCTTGGAAACCCTATGGGGCAGTTTTAGTCTGTCCTATAGGGTCGCTGTGAGTCATAATCTACTCGACAGCAACGGATTTAACATTGCTTAGACTTGCCTGTGCACAGTAAAAATGAAAAACAGCTGTCAATGCACCGCCTTATTGCCTGCAACCAGGGCTGACCATTCCTACTGCCCTGCCCTGACATAAGGACAATGTAAGGTTGAAAATAAAGATTAGGAAAAAAGATGTATCAGATACTTATAAAAATATGGCTGTATTAGCTATATTCATTTCATTAAAAAGGACTTTAAAAAACCACTATAAGGATAAAGAGGTAGAAACATGATAAAATGTTAATAATGATAAAAGGAAAAATTCACCATAAAAATATAAAAATTCTGAACTTGTTTATACCTAATACATAGTTACAAACAGACTGATGAATTTGATTACTTTAAATTGGAAAACTTCTGCATGATCGAAGACACTGACGAAGAAAAAAATCTAAGCCACAGATTTAGCATATGTGTGCAAGGAAAATAATTTTAAAAAAGGAGGAGGGACCTAGCCAGAGCAATTAGGCTAGATAAAGAAATAAAGGGCATCCAGATTGGTAATGAAGAAGCCAAAGTACCTCTATTTGCAGACGACACGATCTTATATACAGAAAACCCTAAAGAATTCTCCAGAAAACTACTGAAACTAATAGAAGAGCTCAGCAGAGTATCAGGATACAAGATAAACATACAAAAATCAGTTGGATTCCTCTACACCAACAAAAAGAACATGAAGAGGAAATCACCAAATCAATGCCATTTACAGTAGCCCCCAAGAAGATAAAATACTTAGGAATAAATCTTACCAGAGACGTAAAAGACCTATATAAAGAAAACTGCAAGGCACTACCGCAAGAAACCAAAAGAGACCTACATAAGTGGAAAAACATACCTTGCTCATGGATAGGACGACTTAACATTGTAAAAATGTCTATTCTACCAAAAGCCATCTATAGATAAAATGCAATTCCAATCCAAATTCCAACGACATTTTTTAATGAGATGGAGAAACAAATCACCAACTTCATATGGAAGGGAAAGAGGCCCTGGATAAGTAAAGCATTACTGAAAAAGAAGAACAAAGTGGGAGGCCTTACTTTACCTGATTTTAGAACCTGTTATACCACCACAGTAGTCAAAACAGCCTGGTACTGGTACAACAACAGACACACAGACCAATGGACCAAAATTGAGAATCCAGACATAAATTCATCCACATATGAGCAGCTGATATTTGACAAAGGCCCAAAGTCAGTTAATTGTAAAGACAGTCTTTTTAACAAATGGTGCTGGTATAACTGGATAACCATCTGCAAAAAAATGAAACAAGACCCATACCTCACACCACGCACAAAAACGAGCTCAAAATGGATCAAAGCCCTAAATGTAAAGTCTAAAATGATAAAGATCACGGAAGAAAAAATAGGGACAACGTTAGAAGCCCTAATACCTGGCATAAACAGAATACAAAACATTACTAAAAATGCCGAAGAGAAACCAGGTAACTGGGAGCTCCTAAAAATAAAACACCTATGCTCATCCAAAGACTTCACCAAAAGAGTAAAATGACTACCTGTAGACTAGGAAAAACTTTTTAGCTATGACATTTCCAATCAGCACCTGATCTCTAAAATCTACATGATTCTGCTAAAACTCAACCACAAAAAGACAAATAACCCAATTAAAAAACAGGCAAAGGATATGAACAGGCATTTCACTAAAGAAGACATTTAGGCCGCTAACAGATACATGAGGAAATGCTCACGATCATTAGCCATTAGAGAAATGCAAATCAAAACTACCATGAGATTTCATCTCACTCCAACAAGGCTTGCATTAATCCAAAAAACACAAAATAATAAATGTTGGAGAGGCTGTGGAGAGACTGGAACACTTATACACTGCTGGTGGGAATGTAAAATGGTACAACCACTTTGGAAATCAATTTGGTGCTTCCTTAAAAAACTAGAAATAGAACTACCATACGATCCAGCAATCCCACTCCTTGGAATATATCCTAGAGAAGTAAGAGCCTTTACACAAACAGATATATGCCCACCCGTGCTTACTGCAGAACTATTTACAATAGCAAAAAGTTGGAAGCAACCAAGGTGCCCATCCAAAGATGAATGGATAAATAAACTATGGTACATTCACACAATGGAATACTACGCATCGATAAAGAACAATGTTGAATCCATGAAACATTTCATAACATGGGAGAAACCTGGAAGACATTATGCCAAGTGAAATTAGTCAATCACAAAATGCCAAATATTGTATAAGACCACTATTATAAGAACTGGAGAAACAGTTTAAACAGAGAAGAAAATATTCTCTGATGGTTACAAGAGGGGGGAGGGAGGGAGGGAGGGACAGGGGTATTCACTAATTAAATAGTAGATAAGTTTTATTTTAGGTAAAGGGAAAGACAATACACAATACAGGAGAGGTCAACACAAATGGACTAAACCAAAAGCAAAGATGTTTCCTGAATAAACTGAATGCTTCAAAGGCCAGCGTAGCAGGGAAGGGGTTTGAGGACCATGGTTTCAGGGGATATCTAAGTCAATTGGCATAATAAAATCTATTAAGAAAACATTCTGCCTCTCACTTTGGAGAGTGGAGTCTGGGGTCTTAAATGCTAGCAAGCAGCCATCTAAGATGCATCAACTGGTCTCAACCCACCTGGGGCAAGGAAGAATGAAGAACACCACAGACGAGATAATTATGAGCCTAAGAGACAGAAAAGACTACATGAACCAGAGACTACATCAGCCTGAGATCAGAAGAACTAGATGGTGCCCGGCCACAACCAATGACTGCCCTGAGAGGGAACTCAACAGAGAAACTCTGAGAGAGCAGGAGAGCAGTGGGATGCAGACCCCAAATTCTCATAAAAAGACCAGAGTTAATGGTCAGACTTGGACTGGAGGGACCCCGGAGGCCACAGTCCCCAGACCTTCTGTTAGCCCAGGACAGGAACCATTCCCAAAGCTAACTCTTCAGAAAGGGATTGGACTGGAATAGGTGATGGAAAATGATACTGGTGAAGAACAAGCTTCTGGGATCAAGTGGACACATAAGACTATGTTGGCACCTGTTGCCTTGAATTGGGGATGAAAGGGCAGAGGGGGCCAGGAGCTACCTGAATGGACACAAGGACAGAGAGTGGAGGGAAGAACTGTGCTGTCTCATTGGAAGGAGATCAATTAGGAGTATATGGCAAGGTGTATGTAAATTCTTCTATGAGAGGCTGACCTGATTTGTAAACTTCTACTTAAAGCACAATAAAAATTAATTTTAAAAAAAAGGAGAAGGGAGATCAGAATCATGAATTACATAAAAGGGCCACTGTAAATGAATAAGAAACAAACCAACAAAAACTGGGCAGAAGTCTAGAGCAAAGGAGAATGAAGAACACCAAAGACCCAAGGAAAATGTTAGCCAAGAGACAAAAGGGCCACATAAACCAGACTCCATCAGCCTGAGACCAGAACTAGATGGTACCCACCTACCACCAATGAGCACCCTGACAGGGAACAAAGCAGAGAGTCCCTGACGGAGCAGAGAAAAGTGGGATGCAGAACTCAAATTCATGTAAAAAGTCCAGACTTAATGGTCTGACTAAGACTAGAGGAAACCCCAAAGACATGGCCCTCGGACTCTGTTAACCCAGAACTAAAACCATTCCTGAAGCCAACTCTTCAGACAAAGATTAGACTAGACTATAAAACACAAAATAATACTCATGAAGAGTATGCTTCTTAGTTCAAATAGATAAAAAACAGGAGACTAAATGGACAGCTCCAGTCTGGAGGTGGGATGAGAAGGCAGAAAGTGATAGGAGCTGGTTGAATGGACACAGGAAACATGGGGTGGGAAGTGGGAATGTGCTGTCACATTATAGGGATCGCAACTAGGGTCACATAACAATATGTATATAAATTTTTGTATGAGAAATTAACTTGAGCTGTAAACTTACACCTTAAGCACAATTTATAAAAAAAAAATGGACAGAAGTCAGGGACTGGCAATTTACAGAAGAAAAATGAATGGTCAATAAACATATGAGGGTATCAACATCACATTAATGAAATTCAAATCACAGTAAGATACTATTCCATACCTATCAGATAAGCAAAAACCAAGTGTTGGTGAGGACACTGAGCACCAAGAATTCTTATTCATTACTAATAGAAATAGTAAGATGGTATAATCACTTTGGAGAGGGATTTGGCACTATCTCATAGTTGAACATGGCATACATCCCCTTCGAACCAGCATTCCAGTCCTAGGTAAATGCCCTATAAAACACACATACATATACAAGAATGTGCATAACAGCATTGTTTGAAATGGTAATTTAAAAAAGGAAACAATCCAAAAGTCCATCAAAAGAAAGTTTTTTTTTAACCTTGAATCCTTTGAGGAATCATTTTTAATCCAATTAGTTCATAATATACAAATCACAGTGTTTCAAGGTCCTTTCTCAGAAAGATTTCAAATGCTTAGAATTTAATATTTCCTTCTTATGTTCTGTGTGTGTATATGTATATACATGTTGTTGTTCTTATTAAGTGCCTCCAGTCAGTTCCAACTCATAGCAACCCTCTAGGACAGAAGAGAACTGCCCCACAGGGTTTCCAAGGAGCAGCTGGTGGATTTGAACTGCCAATCTTTTGGTTAGCAGCCAAGTTCCCAACCACTGTGCCACCAGGGCTCCGCACATATATACACATATATATAAAGGGTAAACATTGCAAATAGGGAAAAGGTTCAGATGTACTATGGGGTTATTAACTGAAGAAAGCTTCGTGACTCTGTTTCTCATGATGGTTCAGAGGGTTGAACTGCCCTGTTGAATTCACCACGGTTCAGATGCTGGCCCTCAGTTATGCAAGTCAGAAACTTGATTTGTCATTTCACTAAAGGTGGATCTATGTCTCTAGGGAGACTCACATGAACCAAGAGACTGATATATGAAATCAGGATATTAACTTAATTCATAATGAGAGGTGGGACTGCTTGGAGGCCATGAGAAACTCAATTATAATCAGAAGATTAATTGATGAACAAAGAATCAGTTGCATTTAGCTAAGACACATTCACTAGAATGTAAGTGCCATGAGGGAAAGATTTTTTGTCTGATTTTCCACTGATGTAATTTCAGAGATGATAACAGCACCTGATAAAAATTTTTTTAAACTGCTAAATGAATAGTAAAGAGACTGATGCACTCATCTCGACAAAATAGATAAACTCATCTGTCTTAGTCACCTAATATTCCTCTAACAGAAATACCGCAAGTGGATGGCTTCAACAAAGAGTAGTTTATTCTTTCACACTCTAGTAGGCTACAAGCCCAACTTCAGGGCATCAGATCCAGGGGAAGGCTTTCTCTCTGTTGGCTCTGGAGGTAAGTTCTTGTCGTCAATCTTCCCCTGGACTAGAAGCTTCTCTGCACAAGAACCCTGGATCCAAAGGACACACTCTGCTCCCAGCACTGCTTCCTTGGTGGTATGAGATCCCCACTCTCTGCTTGCTTTCCTTTCATCTCTTTTAAGACAAAAGGTGGCACAGGCCACACTCCAGGGAAACTCCCTTTACATTGGATCAGGGATGTGACCTTAGAAAGGGTGTTACAATCCCACCCTAATCCTCTTTAGCATAAAATTACAATCAGAAAATGGAGGACAACCACACAATACTAGGAATCATGGCCTAACCAAGTTGATAACACATTTTTGGGGGACACGATTCAATCCATGACATCATTTCAAGATTCAACTATTGAAGTTCTCACATCAGGTTATTCTTGCTCCAGTACAGTACTGGATTGGGCAGTGCCAATTTTGGCCTCTGATATTCTTCTTTTTCTATGCTTCCATGACTTGCCCTAGTAGGTATCTTTAGTTGACTACCCTATAACCATTCCCTTCTAATTTCTTGCTAATAGAACCCCAATTTTGTTTTGGGCAGCAATGTGCCCAACCTCAAACAAGGAATCGTAATTAGTCTTGGCCAAACATGGCATCTCTGTTCCCCTTTGCCGGATACTCATTTTCCCAGCCTCCTTGCAGCCATAGCCATATTATCCCATTCTGCCTGGTGAGACATAAAGAGAAGGCTTCTGGGATATTCTGAGAAAGATTCAGCTTCCCAGATAAAAAGACAGCCTCGTCAGGAGAAAGATTCTTGCTCCTGGCCTTTCCTCCCTGCTTGGGATGCCTGAGTGAGAACATGATGCTTGGGGCTGTAACAGTCCTCTTAAATTCATGAGATGAGTTGTATGTAGATGGCTGGCAGAGTGGAAGGGTTTAACAAGTCCAGGTCCTTGATAACATGATTAATTGCTGTAACTGGCTACCTCCCAGCTTCTTCTTGAGTTAAAAAAAAATTTTTTTTCATAGCTTTACCTAATGTAAGTAGGGTATTCTGTCAGTTGTAGTCAAAGGCAGTCCTAAGTGATAGATCAAGCTCCTTATGAGATATGCCTTCTTTCTTTAGGTATTCAGTCAGGTTACAGTCAAATAGTAACTGACCTAGGATACATTTTCAACATCTCTATTTGACACATTTAATATTGGTTTTAAAGTTTAACTTGCACCAAAAGCAAAAACCAAAACCCATCACAGTCAAGTTGATTCTGACTCACAACAACCCTATAGGATAGAGTTGAACTGCCCCATAGGGTTTGAACTGTCGACCTTTTGGTTAGCAGCCAAGTTCTTAACCACTGCACCACCAGGGCTCCTTAAGTTGCACAGGTCACCCTAATTTCACTCATTTCCAATTCCACTACCCAAATCATGCAAAGACTCCAACTGTGACAGCACCGAAGTCTCCTTTCCCAGCACTCCTCCTTTGCCTGATTTGTTATCTCTTTCAAATCTTTCCAAGTTGTGCCAGCTGGCAGGCACTTCTCAACCACCATTCCTAAAATCATCTCTTTTATCATGATAAACAGAACTGGTTTCAATGCAGTATGAATCACAATGTAACTGATATCCGTAACAAAAGCTACAGAATTCCATTTGTGGGAGTCCAGTTATCACATGTACTAATTCTTTATCTCATTCCAATTTTGAAAGGTAAGTACAAAATGTCTTACATTTTTCTCTTGGTGATTTCTTACCTGATAAGTACATCAGTCTTCCTTTTGCTTTAACCACTCGACGTTCACCAGCAAGTTTCAGAGTCTCCTCTGACATCCGTCTTGGTCTTTTCTTTCTTTCGTGTCTTTTCAATGACCTCCTGCTTTCTTCATGTATGATGTCGTTGAAGCTATTCCACAACTCGTCTGGTCTTTGGTCATTAGTGTTCAAGGCATCAAACCTATTCTTGAGATGGTCTCTAAATTCAGGTGGGATATATTCAAGGTCATATTTTGGCTCTCATGGACTTGCTCTGAGTTTCTTCAGTTTCAGCTTGAACTTGCATGTGAGCAATTGATGGTCTGTTCCACAGTCGACACCTGGCCTTGTTCTGACTGATGATATTGAGCTTTTCCATTGTCTCGTTCTACAGATGTAGTCAATTTGATTTCTATGTGTTCCATCTGTCAAGGTCCATGTGTAAGTCGCCGTTTATGTTGGTGAAAGAAGGTATTTGCAATGAAGAAGTTGTTGGTCTTGCAAAATACTATTGTTCAATGTCCGGCATTGTTTCTATCACCAAAGCCATATTTTCCAACTACCAATCCTTCTTCTTTGTTTCCAACTTTCACATTCCAATCGCCAGTAATTATCAATGGATCCTGATTGCAAGTTCAATCAATTTCAGACTGCAGCAGCTGATAAAAATCTTCTGTTTCTTCATCCTTGGCCTTAGTGATTGGTGCATAAATCTGAATAATAGATGTATTAACTGGTGACCGAAGACCAGAGGAGTTGGAGAATGACATTAAAGACATCATACATGAAGAAAGCAAGAGGTCATTGAAAAGATAAGAAAGAAAGAAAAGACCAAGATGGACGTCAGAGGAGACTCTGAAACTTGCTCACAAATGTTGAGCAGCTAAAGGAAAAGGAAGAAATAATGAAGTAAAACTACTCAAGATTTCAAAGGGCAGCTTGAGAAGACAAAGTAAAGTATTATAATGACATGTGCAAAGAGCTGGAGATGGAAAACCAAAAGGGAAGAACACGCTCGGTGTTTCTCAAGGTGAAAGAACTGAAGAAAAAATTCAAGCCTCGAGTTGCAATAGTGAAGGGTTCTATGGGGAAAACATTAAACGATGCAGGAAGCAACAAAAGAAGATGGAAGGAATACACAGGGTCATTATACAAAAAAAGAATTAGTTGATGTTCAACCATTTCAAGAGGTAGCATGTGATCAGGAACCGATGGTACTGAAGGAAGAAGTCCAAGCTGCTCTGAAGGCACTGACGAAAAACAAGGCTCCAGGAATTGATGGAATATCAACTGAGACGTTTCAACAACGGGATGCAGCACTGGAGGTGCTCACTTGTCTATGGCAAAAAATATGGAAGACAGCTTCCTGGCTAACTGACTGGAAGAGATCCATATTTATGCCTATTCCCAAGAAAGGTGATCCAACCAATTGTGGAAATTACAGAACAATATCATTAATATCACACGCAAGGAAAATTTTGCTGAAGATCATTCAAAAATGGCTACAGCAGTATATCCACAGGGAACTGTCAGAAATTCAGGCTGGTTTCAGAAGAGGACATGGAGCCGGGGATATCATTGCTGATGTCAGATGGATTCTGGCTGAAAGCAAAGCATACCAGTAAGATGTTTACCTGTGTTTTATTGACTATGCAAAGGCATTAGACTGCGTGGATCATAACAAATTGTGGATAACACTGCGAAGAACGGGAATTCCAGAACACTTAATTGTGCTCATGAGGAACCTTTACATAGATTAAGAAGCAGTTGTTCGAACAGAACAAGGGGATGCTGATCGGTTTAAAGTCAGGAAAGGTGTGCATCAGGATTGTATCCATTCACTATACCTATTCAATCTGTATGCTGAGCAAATAATCCGAGAAACTGGACTATATGAAGAAGAACGGGGCATCAGGATTGGAGGAAGACTCATTAACAACCTGCGTTATGCAGATGACACAACCTTGCTTGCTGAAAGTGAAGAGGACTTGAAGCACTTACTAATGAAGATCAAAGACCACAGCCTTCAGTATAGATTGCACCTCAACATAAAGAAAACAAAAATCTTCACAACTGAACCAATGAGCAACATCATGATAAACGGAGAAAAGATTGAAGTTGTCAAAGATTTCATTTTACTTGGATCCACAATCAACAGCCATGGAAGCAGCAGTCAAGAAATCAAACGACATATTGCATTGGGTAAATCTGCTGCAAAGGACCTCTTTAAAATGTTGAAGAGCAAAGATGTCACCTTGAAGACTAAGGTGCACCTGACCCAAGCCATGGTAGTTTCAATTGCATCATATGTATGTGAAAGCTGGACAATGAATAAGGAAAACCGAAGAAGAACTGATGCCTTTGAATTGTGGTGTTGGCAAAGAATATTGAACATACCATGGACTGCCAAAAGAACGAACAAATCTGTCTTAGAAGAAGTACAAACAGAATGCTCCTTAGAAGCAAGGATGGTGAGACTGTGTCTTACATACTTTGGACATGTTGTCAGGAGGGATCAGTCCCTGGAAAAGGACATCATGCTCGGGAAAGTACAGGGTCAGCAGAAAAGAGGAAGACCCTCAACGAGGTGGACTGACACAGTGGCTGCAACAATGAGCTCAAGCATAACAACGACTATAAGGATGGCTCAGGACCGTGTAGCATTTCGTTCTGTTGTTCATAGGGTGGCTATGAGTCAGAACCGACTCGACAGCACCTAACAACAACAAGTATATCAGTAACAACAGTAGTCCTACACTTCTGTTTGTCCTGTCTGTTCTTTGTTCCTTTTATCCTGTTTTTCTGGCTTCTCCTGGATTATTTTTTATGAATCGATTTAAACTCCTCTATTGGCCTATTATCTATACCTCTTTTTGTTTTGTTTAGTGGTTGCTCTAAACTTTACAACATGCATCCTCATCAGTCTACTTTTAAATGTTACACAGCTTCACATACAACGTGAGAACCTTCCAACAGTCTACTTCCATGCCATTCTTTCACTTTCTACACCCTGTCCTTTGTTCTGTTATGGTCATATATTTTACTTCTAAAATGTTACAAATTCCATAATACATTATTATTATTTTTACTTTAAACAGTCAATTATCTTTTAAAGACATTAAAAACAAGAACAGTATCTTTTATATGTACCCACATATTTACCAGTTCTGACACTCTTTATTCCTTTGTGTAGATTCAAGTTTTCATCTGATATTATTTTCCTCTAGGCTGAAGAACTTCCTTTAGCATTCCCTGTGGTACAGGCCTACTAGTGATGTATTCTTTGGCTTTCCTTTATCTGAACTGTCTTCATTTTTAATGGACATTTTCACTAGATATAAAATTCTAGGTTGACAATATTTTTTTTTCAGTGCTTTACATATGTCATTCCACTGTCTCCTGGCCGACATTGTTTCTGATGAGAAACCAGTGAAAAGTCTCATATTTAAGATTTTTCTCTTTATCATTGTTTTTCAAAAATTTGATTCTGCAGTACCTTGTGTGGTTTTCTTTGTGTTTATGCTGCTTGCAGTTCATTTGGATTCTTGGATATTGTCTAACTTTGGGTTCTCAAGAGAAACAGAACCAGTGAGATCTATGTATATTTACATAGATTTACTTCAAGGGATTGGCTCACGTGATTGGCTTGGGGGGGCTGGCACATCCAAAATTCATAAATCAGGAGGCAGACTGGAGACTTCTGCAGGCTTGTATCCCAAGATCCATAGATCTGGTGACAGAAGACTGCAGCAGAGCAGAGAGAGACAAAGAGTTCTGCCAAAATATCTATTTATAATCTGGAGGCAGACCATACCATAAGGAATACCTCTTTAAACGGATTGATTGATTACATTAATTAGATACGATATGGAAAGTGATTACATTGCATCAAATTACATTATAAAAGAGCAACTAGTCTAGTGTTTGGCTAAACCACTGGGAACCAAGTTGTTGTTGTTGTTAGGTGCCGTCAAGTTGGTTCTGACTCATAGCAACCCCATGTACAACAGAATGAAACACTGCCCAGTCCTGCACCATCCTCACAATCGTTATGCTTGAGCCCACTGTTGCAGCCCCTGTGTCAATCCATCTCCTTGAGGGTCTTCCTCTTTTTCACTGACCCTCTACTCTACGAAGCATGATGTCCTTCTCCAGGGACTGGTTGCTCCTGATAAGACGTCCAAAGTACATGAGACAAAGTCTTGTCATCCTTGCTTCTGAGGAGCATTCCGGCTGTACTTCTTCCAAGACAGATTTGTCTGTTCTTTTGGCAGTCCGTGGTATATTCAGTATTCTTTGCCAATACCATAATTCAAAGGCATCAATTCTTCTTCAGTCTTCTTTATTTACTGTCCAGGTTTCACATGCATATGAGGTGACTGAAAACACCATGGCTTGTGTCAGGCATACCTTAGTCCTTAAAGTGACATCTTTGCTTTTAAACACTTGAAAGAGGTCTTTTGCAGCAGATTTGCCATAGCCTAGCCAAGCTGACCCATAAAATTAACCAACACAGATATGTTGGTTTATAGTTTTCAACGAAATTTGGAACATTCTAAAAGCTGAACAAGAGAATTACAAAATTGTGAACTGTGTTTCATTCATATATATTGCTAAAGCCAAATGAAGGGTACTCAACCACTATTCACAGCTCTTTAATGACTTCAGTGACTAGATACCGAAAGAAACCTAGCTTGGGAAATTTTTCTGTCTGCTGTTCTGCCCAGATTCTAAGCACTATCACCACATAATTTTCCCCTATCTGGTATAGCTATAAAATATCTGTAGAAAGGAGAAAGAAAAAATTAATACATGAATTAATAAGTTCTGCATCATGGTCTTTTCAGCATTTTCTCCTACTTTCATCTTTTCCCCAGCTTGCTTCTTTAAAAAAATAAAACCTCCAAGTGTGGATTATAGTTACTAGTTAATCAGCTCATAGACCAGGTCCACTTCAAAAGTGAGACAGAGTTGTAAATAATTTATCTTAGGTGATGTATTCTGGATTGGACCTTGTTCATGTGATGTCTGGTCAGGCAGATAAAACACTCCAGGCAAAGTGCAACAGGGATTATGATACTGATTATCCAGCCTCTGGGATGACTCCTGATCCTGTGACCACTGGAGCGAGCCTCACTGGTTGGCAAATATTAGCAAGAATCACTGCACATTTATTATTCCTGAGGAAGATCAATGCTTCATGACAAAGGTCAACGAATAAGAGAATAAGCCATTTTTTTAGTATGGGCAGGACAAAACATGTTTAGGAACAATCCTTCTCTCTCCCCACTGAGCCATTCACTATTACTCTTCTTAATCCAAAAATAGTTGTAATCCTTGTATTACCAGGTAGATAGAAAGGAACAAACACTTAGAGGGTGCCTACTAAGCAGTAAACAGAAGGGCTTTACAGCATCATTTAATATTTGCCACAGTATGAGAAGAAAACTATTATTGTTAACTCCATTTTACAAAGGAACATACTGAGATTCAAGGACCTCATCCAAAATCATACAGCCGATAACTGGCAGCACTGGGATTTGCATCTTGGTCTGTCTGACCTCCAAAAGCCCAGCTTTTTCTGACATACCAGTGCACTCAGCTCTGCCTTCCAAAACATACTTACTGAGTCAACTACCCTTTGACCTCATGCCAACAGGTGGGCCTTCTGTTAGTCACTTGCTTGGATAGGAAAATGTGCTCTCCCTGCCAGATTACGAGTGTGTATTCTATCTACAAGGCGAAAACATAAACGAAAAGCTGTGGACCACTTTCAAAGCATTGGGACAGCTCTCAGTTCAGAAAGAATGATACTGTGATGCTCCAGATTCACTGGCTGGGTGTTCAGAGAGGAACCTCCCATGAGCAGAAAGTCCCATGGACTCTGGAATTCTTCTGTGAAGGAATCTGGATGGGAGAAGCTTCATGGAGCCTCGTAGGGTAGCAGGAATCTCCCTGCAAGCAGGCTATTTTTACTTTTTTTTTCTGGCTGTAGGTATTCCTGACCTATACTGCTAGTCCTGATTATCAGTCCCATTCTTGGGACGGGAGGGGAGGGGTTAAAAAAAAAAAAAAAACACCCCAGAGAAGGAAAGCATAGGAAGAAGCAGCTGGGAAGACGGGGACTCTCAAGAGCAAGCATGCCCTGTTGCAATCAAAACAAAGCATTTGCTCATTAAACTTATGAGAAGTGGACCAAATGTTTTGATTGCTTAGTTTTTTGCTTGAACTCCAGCTTTAAGACAGTACTTGAAACAATGTCTGTTGTTATTTCAGGTTCAGAATAACCATTTTTGCCAGAAGACGTATGAGGGCCACTATTGCAGAGTGATATAGTAAAAAGATCTCTTGACTGAAAGCCAAGAGACTTCAGTTGTATTTCTGACTCTGCCACTTTCTAGCTGTGTGACCTTGGCCAAGTACTTTACACTCTCTGGGCTTCAGTTTTCTTAGCTATTAGATGAGGAATTTGGACTAGAGAATCACTAACATTCTCTGCCTCCATGATGACAAAAATCTCAACAATAGAGGCTGGGGGGCTTTGAGGAAAACCCCTTGTTCTTCCAGATTATATTCATCCAAAAAAAAAAAATTCATCTAGGCCAGCTTTATTTAAATAGCTGCTTTCATTCCCAGTTTTCCCTGAAGCTCTGAAATGGAAATGTGAAAGTATATGGATGACCCTAACACACATTCTAATTCTCTTAATCCTAGGGTTCTGGGTCCCCAAACATACCTTTGGTCTTCTTTCACCTTCCTCCTACCTATATCACCCCCCGCAAAAAAGAATGACACATGCCCGTATACTTCACCCCCAGAATGAGTTCTTGGGTAATATGTGGTCTCTTTTTTTTTTAACAGACTAGGCCAAACATTCACTCAAACCAGAGCCAGAACACAGGTCTGTTCCTTGTTCCTCAGGCCAAACAGAGGCAGCTTGCATGGAGTTTAATCCCTGACATTTCCTTCTTTGAAGTATCCTCTGTTTTCCCAGATTCCTGTTAACATTTAATTGCCAGGTTATGAATGGTACAAAAGACTGGCAACCTGGGTTTGGAACTTTAAAATCCATTGCACATACCCAGGGGCCATAGGGAAAAGAGGGGGTGTCTTATACTCTGTGCACTAATAGGCAATTATTTTCTATGATGTTCTCACTGAGTAACCTCCATCCCCAGATTCAAAGAGTTGATACTTTAGGATGCCTAAGGATGGTTGACAGTACATTTGTTTGCCTATGTATTTTTGAGGAGTTAAAGCCTTGATCCCTGAACCTCCACAGTCTTCTATGGACATGGCTTCTGGAGGGGGAAATGGAGGGCTACCTAGGACAGAAGGTCACACTGAGTGGGTTACATACTGTGTATCTGCCCCTCAGTTCTGACTGTCCCTGTCCTTTCTCCAGGAGCCTGGATCCCTTCTGTCATGGATTGAATTGTGTCTCCCCAAAATATCTGCGAACTTGGCTGGGCCATGATTCTCAGAATTGTGTGATTGTCCACCATTTTATAGTATGAGGTTCCCCCCAAAAATGTGTCAACTTGGCTAGTCCATGATTCCCAGTGTTGTGTGACTGTCCACCATTTTGTCATCTGATGTGATTTTCCCATGTGTTGTAAATCCTACTTCCATGATGTTAATGAGGTAGGGTTAGCAGCAGTTATGTTAATGAGGCAGGACTCAATCTACAAGATTAGGTTGTATCTTACATCAATCTCTTTTGAGACATAAAAGAAAGCAGAGAGGTATGGGGACCTCATACCACCAAGAAAGTAGAGCCAGGAGCATGCCTCCTTTGGACGCAGGGTCCCTGCACAGAGAAGCTCCTTGACCAGGGGAAGACTGATGACCAGGACCTTCCTCCAGAGCCAACAGAGAGGGAAACCCTTCCCCTGGAGCTGGCACCCTGAATTTGGACTTCTTGCCTCCTAAACGGTGAGAAAATAAATTTCTGTTTGTTAAAGCCATCCACTTGTGGTACTTCTGTTACAGCAGCACTAGATAACTAAGACAGAATTTGGTACCAAGAGAGTGGGGTGCTGCTCTGACAGATACCTAAAACGTGGAAGTGGTTTTAAAACTGTGAATAGATAGAGGCTGGAAGAGCTTTAAAGTGCCTAATAGTAAAAGCTTAGATTATCTTGAAGAGACGATTGGTGGAACTATAGACATTGAAGACAATTCTGGTGAGGACTCAGGAAGAAATGAAGAGAGCTGTTACATTGGAGACAGCACAGATGGCAAGAAGAGCAGCAGAGAAACGGCAGCAGCAGAACAAGGAGACCAGCACAAGACAGTGCTGGAGCTGACCCACGGAACAAGAGAGCTGAGTGCCTTTTGGCAGAGCAGGGTGCCTACGGGCACCTATAGATGAAGCTAAAGAGCTTTGAACACTTGCTTCAGCAGGACAGACACGGGCAGAAGCTGAAGAGGCCAAGGAACCAAGAAGCAGAAGCTGAAGAGATAAGGAACACAAGCAGCAAAGCTGCCTCAGTCTCAAACAGTACGGCCACGACCTCTGGGGTCTCCAAGTTGCTATTCCAGTGGGCCTGGAAGGCAGAGCTGAAGCCCTGGGTTGAGGGGTCTCTACTCAGAATCCGGAGAGTGTGGCCAATACCTAGAGCCTGGAGGGCAAGGTCATTGTCTAAATGCTCTCAGGGAACAGAGGATTATTTTCAAGCCTTGAGGACTAACGTAATGTGTTCTGCCGACTTGCTGGGTGCCTGTTATCCCTTCTTTCCCTCCAATTTCTCCCATTTTCAATGCAAATGTCTACCTTGTACCTGTTCCACCATTGTATTTGGAAGCAGATAACTTATATTCTGGATTTCAAAAATGAAGAGGAATTTCTGCAATTTGGACTTGGGAGTTAATTTAAGATTTTTGCTATGATACGATAGAATGAATGTTTTTTACATGTGGCAAGGACATGAATTTTGGGGGGCCAAAGGGTAGAATGTTATGAATTGAATTGTATCCCCCCAAAAAATGTGTTTCAACTTGGCTAGTCCATGATTCCCAGTATTGTGTGATTGTCCACCATTTTTTCACCTGATGTGATTTTCCTATATGTTGTAAATCCTGCCTCTATAATGTCGATGAGATGAGATTAATGGCAGTTATGTTAATGAGGCAGGACACAATCTACAAGACTGGGTTGTATCTTAAGTCAATCTCTTTTGAGATATAAAAGAGAAAAGGAAGCAGAGAGACATGGAGACCTCATACTACCAAGAAAGTAGAGCCAGGAGCATGCATCCTTTGGACCCAGGGTCCCTGCACTAAGAAGCTCCTTGACCAGGGGAAGATTGAAGACAAGGACCTTCCTCCAGAGCCGGTAGAGAGGGAAAGCCTCCCTCTGGAGCTGGCACCCTGAATTTGGACGTCTAGCCTCCTAAAATGTGAGAGAATAAATTTCTGTTTGTTAAAGCCACCCACTTGTGGTATTTCTGTTACAACAGCACTAGCTAACTAAGACTCTGGTCTTCTTACAAAGAGTATAAGACAGGAAAAAAAAAAAAAGACATGCTCATATCTCTTAAACTTCAGTTTCCCCCAGTGAATGGTCTCTATGGTCCCTGTTGGCCCTAACTTTTTATGAGCCTGGATAAAAGTCCTGTGGAATGCAGCCTGGGATACATTTAGGCTAGGATGGCAAATAGGTTTCATCTCATAAATAGGTAAGGGCTGTCTGAGGTACCTCCTTATAAGTGGGGAATGTTTCTGCCTCTGCCTACCAGAACAGCTTTTCATTCTTTCACTTGTTATAGACATTTCTTGTAGTGAGGGTCAGAAATGAGCAAAGCTGGACATGTCCAAACAGAAAGGAATACAGCATAATCACCCCTATTTCTGAATGCTTCCAAACATCCATTTACTACCCCAACTTCCCTCTCTAGCCAAGGAGCTTCTTATCTCCACTTCTTTCCGTGGTGAGTGGTGAGACTTTGACCATCTAGCTCCCTTTTTCCTGATGAGTGTGTGGTGTGGTGATTGTTGGGGGACGGTGAGATGGTCAAAAGTAGGCAACAGTGGTGGCTGGAAAGATAAAAGCCATCACAACTGTGGCTATGCAGTGCCAGAAACTCAAATGTGGTCAGTCTTCTATGGCAGGTCATATTCATTCTCTCAGACCCTCTCATCTTCCAGCAGATTTGCCAGCAGGAAGGAAAGGACTTTCTTGGTGCCAGTGAGGACTCTGATTGGCCTGGCTTGGGTCACAATTTTGAGCAGAGGGTGGCATACTCCGATCGGCAATCCCAGCCACAGGAGAACCATACAGGTGGATGGAGGGAGAAAATACGGACTCAAACATACCAATGACCATGAAGATGGCACAGGACCAGGCAATGCTTCGTTCTGTTAGACATAATGTTGCCATGAGTCAGGGCTGACTAGATGGTAACATCAACAATAACAGGGGGAAAATAATTTTCCAAAAGCAGAAGATGCTATTCTAAAAAACAAACAGCTGTCCATTATAAGCCCTGACCTTTTCTCTTACTCAATAAAACTGTATCACAAGGCCCTAGTTCCTGTCATACCTGTGCTTCCTGCAGTGTGCGATGAATTCCCCTTTTGCCTAGCTAGTTTTAGTTGGGTAGGGTCACTTACAAATACAAGAGTCCTGACTAATACCCTATTTATTAGTGACCAACCTCTTTTAACTGCTGCCTAAAGTAATGTAATAAAGACAAATCTTACACTTTTGATGGTTCATCCCTAAAGGTGAATCTTGCTTCCATAGCCTAAAGTATAATTAAAAAAATAAATAAACAAAATCCTAACCCAAAACAAGGTGTGTTTTCTTGGAATTGTTTTTATTGATCATCCTCACAGGTTGTCACCTCACGTAGCAAGCAAACCACCCTCAGAGAAAGACATGACTAGTCCCTCCAAAGTATTACAACCTATGGAACACAGATGTTATCAAGGTAGATCAGAGCATAAAGAGGATGCCACTTGTTTCAAAAGTGGCATTAATCACTCATTAATAGTTGTAATGAGTAATTCAGAGTTTATAGCTCGAACCATTCAGAATAAAATATAGCAACGTTTACCTCTGGCAATTATCTCCAGTGCTTTGAAATGCAGAAAAGTGTGTTCAACTGCCAAAGGAAGTGGAAGTAGAAGAAACCACATGGATGATTCTACAAGGAAAAATTCAAGTTAGAGTGCGCATATCTGGAGAGCCGGCTCCAATCGCCTTGATGTAGTGAAGACTTGAGTTTAGGGTGTTTCTCTCACTTCCAAACAAGAATATTACCTCTGATCCAGTAATTTCACTTTTGGGAATCTCTCCTAAGGAAACAACCAGAAAGCTGGGCCAAAACTTGGATGAAAAGATGTTCACCAAAGCATTATTTATCACTGAAAGAAAAACTCCACCTTCAACAATAGAATGCTAAAATACACTGCACACAATGGAACTCTATGCAGTCATTAATATTTAAAAAATTCTAAATATATTTAATGACACAGGAAGATATATTATAATGTTCATAGTAATAATGCTAATAATTATGCCATGTGCTATGCTGAGCACTTTATATTATAACCTCATTTAATCCTCACAACAATTAACAGTATGAGGTTGGTATTATTATTACCTACTCCTTATTACATATGAAGAAATAGTGACTTAATAAGGTTAAATAACTTGACACAATCACACAGATTGGGAGTGTTTGATTCTAAACTTGTAGTGGCCAATAAACCACACTGTTCTTCAGGATACAAATTGTAGATATGATGTGATATCAATTTTCTATTATACACACACACACACAGATATTAAAAACAAGCACAGCAAAGCACAGACCAGTCAGAATGGACACTATGAACAAATGGAAGCCAGATGTAAATGACCAAAACGACCAGCCCTGTGTGCTTTAGTTAGTCTTTGCCATGCAACAAACCACCCAAAACTTAGTGGCTTAAAGCAACTGTTTTATTGGCTCATGATTCTGTGGGTTGATATGGGGGCTGGGATCAGCTGGGTGGTTCTTCTGCTCGTCTTGCCTAGGGTCATTCAGGTGGCGGCAATCACTTGACAGCTCACCTGGGATTGGATAGTCCCCTTATATGTCTGGTATTTCGTGCTGGCTTTTTTTTTTTTATCAGCTGGACCCCTCTCTCCACAGGGTCTTTCATCCTCAAAGAGGCTAATTCAAATTCCTTCATATGGCAGCAGCAGTGTTATAAGAGGATGTGAGCAGGAGTTGAACGATCTTTTGAGGGCTTGCTCAGAAATTGTATGACCCCACTTCTACTGCATTCTATTGGTCAAAGTGAGTCACAAAGCCAGTCCAGAGTAAAGGGTGGGGGGAACAGACTCCACCTCTTGATGGGAGGAGTGGCAATGAATTTTTGGCCATTTTTAATCCACCAGAAACCCTGGTGGTGTAGTGGTTAAATGCTCCAGCTGGTAACCCAAGGGTCGGCAGTTCGAATCTGCCAGGTGCTCCTTGGAAACTCTATGGGGCAGTTCTACTCTGTCCTATAGGGTCGCTATGAGTCGGAATCGACTTGACGGCACTGGGTTTGGTTTAATCCACCACACTATAAACCAACTGAGTATCAGTCCTGCATGTATATATGGATAGAAAAAAGACTAGAAGGAAATCAACCCGTTAACAAGAATTTTTTTAAATTTTATTGTAGTAAAAGATATATAACATTTGCCATTTTAACCATTTTTAAGCATACAATTCTATGACATTAATTACATTCACCATGTTGTGCAACCCTCACCACTATTTCCAAAACTCCACAGCAGCTGGTTTTTCTACTATATGGGGCTATTCCAAAATTACAACCAAGGGAGGTGATGGTGCGACTTTGCAGGCGGTGGGTGCTGGCTAATAGGGATTATTTGTATTGTCTTTTTGTATTTCTGCATTTCTCAATTTTTCTTAATAAGTATGTATTACTTTTATGAAGGAGCCCTGGTGGCACAGCAGTTAAATGCTCAGCTGCTAACTGAAGGGTTGGCAGTTTGAACCCACCCAGCGCTCCTCGGCTCCTCAGGAGAGAGACCTGGTGACCTGCTCCTGTAAAGATTAACCCTTTGCCTTCGAGTCGATTCTAACTCATAGCGACCCTATAGGACAGAACAGAACTGCCCCATAGGGTTTCCAAGGAGTGGCTGATGGATACAAACTGCCAACCTTTTGGTTAGCAGCCGAGCTTTTAACACTGGGCCACCAGGGCTCCCCCGTAAAGACTACAGCCTAGAAAACCCTATGGGGCAGTTCTACTCCGTCACGTGAGGTAGCTATGAGTTGGAATCGACTCAATAGTACTCAACAACAACAAGTACACTGCTTTTACAAGCAAGAAAAAAAAAAACACCTTTCATTAGAGTTTAACGGGGCAGATTGGACAGCTTCACTTTGGCACCAAAATCAACTTCTTTGCTAGTTCTACCACTTCTTAAAAAAAAACACTTAATCCCTCTGAGCTTCGGTTTTCTCGGCTGTAAAAATGGAGGTAATATTACCACTTCCCATGATAGTAACTGTGAGGATTAAATGAGACAATGAATGCAAAACACCTAGGTGTTTTCCCTTTCTCCCATTCTCCCCCTTCTCAGTCCTCCTCAGTTTCAGGAATTCTCTTTCTGACAAAGATTAAATTCTGTTGTAGTAAACTGCACACACATCTATAAAAGTAAACTGTATATGGTGAGGGCTGGTTTCAAAACTTAGTTATCCTCTATACTCCAAGTACCTCGCACAAGGCTGGATAAGTGCTTAATAAATACAGTAAAACCCTGTGAAAGGTGGAACCAGTGTAAGGCGGAAACCTGCCAGAAAAGGAAAATTTAAGTATTTTCCACTAACAGAGAGGGACAGAAAAGTGGTAAGACTGCACCCTGTCAAGGGCAGAAAATGTGCAAGACCAGAAAAACAAGGGGTTCTGGTTCTCACAGGTTTCATTGTATTTGTTGATTTGTTGACTCATTAACCAAATAAAACTTTTCCAAATGCTAGGTAGTTACTCCCCTTTTTATGCAGTAAACTAAAAAAAAAAAAAACCCCACTGCCGTTGAGTTGATTCCAACTCACAGCAACCCTACAGGATAGAGTAGAACTGCCCCATAGAGTTTCTAACGAGCGTCTGGTGGACTTGAACTGCCGACCTTTTGGTTAGCAGCTGTAGCACTTAACCACTACACCACCAGGGTTTCCTTTTATGCAGTATTCAATACAAACTCCAGTATCAGGAGGGAGTAATGGCTCACCCATAGCACCTATCTAAAATGGAATTAGTCTAAAATTTCAAAAGCATAACCCGATTCACTGCCATGAAGAAAACTCAAATTTCTTAGGGTTCTAAGCTTCTACACATACACAACCACAACAGGCTTTTTTTAGCCACCTATACCCTGGTGGCACAGTGGTTAAGTGCTCGGCTGCTAACTGAAAGGTTGGCAGTTCGAACCCACCAGCGGCTCTGTGGCAGAAAGATGTGGCAGTCTGCTTTTGTAAAGATTTAAGCCTTGGAAACCCTGTGAGGCAGTTCTAGCTTGTTCTGTAGGATTGCTATGAGCTGGAAGTCACTTGACAGCAGTGGAATCTTTCAGAATAGGTCCCTGGGTGGTACAAACAGTTTGCACTTGACGACTAACCTGAAGGCTGGCGGTTCGAACCCACACAGCAGCACTGTGGAAGACAGTTCTGGTGATCTCTTTCCATAAAGATTATAGCCAAGAAAACACAACGGAGTTCAGTTCTACTCTCTAACACATTGGGTCACCGCGAATTGGAATCGACTCGGCGGCCATCTCAGAACGCGCTCTTCTTGTCCACAAAGGCAAAGGGAAGCATGAGAGCATGAAACAAACTGGAAAAGCAGAGAAGAAAAATCATGATTTTTCATAACCAAAAAGTCATAATTCTAATAGAACACTATTCTAAAAAACTACGCAACCCAAATAGGAAATGGCCTTGTTCGTGCTCTAACTAGGCAGCTACCATTAGTTCTTAGTCATGAAGGACTAAATTATCAGTAAATCTGTAATGAAAAAAATCCGTTGCCATCGAGTCGATTCCAACTCACAGCAACCCTATAGGACAGAAATCCTCCACAGGGTTTCCAAGGAGCAGCTGGTGGATTCAAACTGTTGACCTTTTGATTAGCAGCCAAGCTCTAACCACTGCACCATCAGGGCTCCAAATCTGTAGCAAGCTTTCCTAAGTTCTCTCATTTTAGAAAGCAGAGGAAGGAAGGTCCTCTGAATGATCATTCAGGAGGTGTAGCTCATGCTGTTAGGAAAGATACTACCCATAGTAGATTAAGCAACCTGATTTTGACAGATTTTTTGAGAAAGACGTTTCTTAAATTTCCACAGTGACTCACTATGTGTGCAATCCTGGGTGGGTGGGAAGGAGAACCGAGAACCTACTTTTGATTTTTTTACATACAGTTTATTGCTAGCAAAGACAGAGAATTACGTGTTGAATGTTAAAACCAGTTGCCTCTGAGTGGATTCTGACTCATGATGACCTCATGTTGTGTCAGAGCAAAACTGTGCTCCATAAAGTTTTCAAAGGCTGTTTTTTTCAGAAGTAGATTGCCAGGCCTTTCTTCTTAGGCACCTCTGGATGGAGTGGAATCTCCAACTTTGGTTGTCAGTTGAGCTTGCTTACCATTTGTACCACCCAGGGACTCCTGTTGAATGTCATTTGGTGATAGCCCTGTGGTCATTTGGTCATAGTTCAACTCCTCATTCCACAGACTGCAGATGCTGCAAGCCCCTTTTCTTGCTTTCTCTCACTGTGAAAATCATCTTTTGACTTAACCCTGAGCCTAGGCAAGGCTGGAGGAGCAAGGTTTGTCTGGGAAGGTGGTTGTAAAAGAAAAACTCATTCTGCAGAAGCCTGAATACTTCTTCCAGTGGGTACAAACAGGAAGAAGTTATACAGTACTCTAATTCAGCTGTTCTCATTTTGGTCTCAGGACATTTAAAAAATTATTGAGAAACCTAAAGAGCTTATCTTAGAAAATTCTAGAAAACATAAGAAAACACAAGCACACATTTCTCTAGTCATCCAAACAATGATGTCATCACACATCCTGTGAATTTATTTCAAAATAAAGTTTAAAAAAAATAAAAATAGTACAGAGGATGGAGCAAGTAGGCATTACATGTGTTTAACTGCAGCTACAGAAGGACAGGAAAGACAAAATAGGGTGGAGATAAAATAGGAAGAATTACTGGCTAAGAGTTTTCCAAAACTGATTAAAGACATTAACCAGGAGATTCAAGAAATGTAATGAATCCAAAGAAGAATGAATATTTTTTAAAATCTATACCAAGACACATCAGAGAGAAACTGAAGAACACGAAACACTAATAAAAGATACAAAAATATTTGGAGGAAAAATTATGTATTAATTTTAAACAATTAACTTTCTAAACAATTAACTTTTCTACAGCACTGGAAGCCAAAAGATAGCCAAATAATACATCAATATGTAGAAGAGAAAATAATTTTCAACCTCAAATTTTATAAGCAATGAAAATAAATTCTTCAAGAAATTTAAGATGAAGTGAAGACATATTCAGCAAAACTGAGAAAGTTTGACAAAAGCAAACCTTCACTGAAGGAAATTATGAAGAATGTACCTCAGGCAGAAGAAAAGAGTTTCCACAAGTCAGAGATTTAAAAAGGAATAGTGGGGCGGGGGATACGTAACAAAGAAAAAACTTCACTAACTCTAAAAACAATTGCAAGAATAAGAAAAAGAAACTGAAGAACCTAAACAGCTTACCTTAGAAAGTTCTAGAAAACACAAGATACACGGACACAGTCCTTTAGTCATCAGAGCGATGACGTCATCACACAACGGGTCACCTTTGGAAAATTCCGAGATTTAAAAAGTCAAATGACGTTACTATTATTATGAAAATAGTTCTGCCTTAGACCTTCTCCGACCGTCCAATGCCAGGTCTCCAGAATTTGGTTCACCGACGGGCCAAGGAGAAGTCAGCAAGGTCACAGGTTGGGGGACACAGGGGAAATTCCATTATTTGCAAAAATTACTGGCGCGCGCGGTTTCCGGGAATGTTCCATGAGGCGCCGCAAGAGGGCGCCGCTAGAGAGCGCCGCTGCGCGAAGCCGCCGCGCCCCAGGCTACTCTCGGTCACCGCCCCCGCTCGCGCCTGCTCAGCTCACACGGGCTCGGAATTGAGAGCGAAGCCGGGGGAAAAGGGGTGGGGGCAGGGGGGAGGGCCGCGATCTCATTGGGCGAGATGCCTCCGCCTCACGGCCCGGGGCGGGGCTCCTTCGCACTGAAAAAGCGGCGCTGGCCGCAGCTTCTACGGGTAGCGTTAGTCTTCGCTCTGGTGAGGGTTTTTTGTCGCTTGCCGAAGTTCGCCGGGTCATGGTGCCAGCCTGACTGAGAAAAGGAAGCTCCCGGGAGACGAATGAGGAACCACCTCCTCCTGCTGTTCAAGTACAGGGGCTTGGTCCGCAAAGGGAAGAAAAGCAAAAGACGAAAATGGCTAAATTCGTGATCCGCCCAGCCACCGCCGCCGACTGCAGTGATATCCTGCGGCTGATCAAGGTAGCTGGCGGCTCGGGCGCCTCCTGGGCCGGGGTGGGGCGGCCTCTTTCCGGGGAGAGTGTGGGTCTCTGGGACTGGGTCGCTGCTGGAGAGCCGGGGCGGTTCCCCTGCCCCTGCCCCGCCCTCTCCTGCCGCCCTCCCCTCCCGAGCCTCATCCCCTTCCTCTGAGTTGTCGGTGGCCTCACTTTGTTTTCTGTTCTCTCTTTTTTCTTCTGCGTGCCTCGCCCCAGGAACTGGCTAAATATGAATACATGGAAGAGAAAGTAAGGTTAACTGAGAAAGGTAACGCAACAGTGGGGCAGGGGGGAGGGACAAGAGTCCGGTGCCTCTCACCCACCCCGAAGCCAACACTGTGTCCCTCCTTGCAGATCTGTTAGAAGATGGTTTCGGAGAGCACCCCTTTTACCACTGTCTGGTTGCAGAAGTGCCCAAGGAGCACTGGACTCCGGAAGGTAGCCACCCCTCCCCTTCCAGAAGCTGGTCAGAGAGACTGAGTGTTGTGTAAAACGTAGTGTCTGCTGTGTAGAACCACTAACTACCCAGGCCCAAGTTACTTAGTGAGAAGTTGGCCAGAAATAATAGCCAGCCAGTGTGGAAAACTACTGAGGAGGAAAAAACAAAAACAATACATGTGCCGCACTTAATGTTGTTGGGTGCCATCTAGTCGTTTCCGACTCGTGGAGACGTCATGTGACAGTAGAACTGCCCCTAGGGTTTTTTCGGCTGTAATCTTTACGGAAGCAGGAAAAGAACTGTTTAATTATCAGTGCTGTGAAGACCCAGAAAAGTTAGGTATAATGTCTTTTGTTGTAATTCAGTTTCATAAAATGGTTCTTGTTTGACCCTAACGTAACCTTTTTTGTAATTGTGTTAAATTGCATTTTTTTCTTTAATTTGTCCCAATCTTCAGGTTACAGTCTCTAGCTTCGCCATGTACATGGCCCTTCCGTGTACATGGATGGGCGGGGAGGTAACTAAAAGATCCTTTACACAATAAAGTAGATGATCATGATAAATGAGGTAAGGCCCTATTATCACACACTTAAAACACGGTAGATCAGAAACTTCATTATACTCGCTTCCTGTTTGTTTGCAAAGGAATATAAAATGGCTTGAAAGTTTAATTTAAAACCTTTGCCTCCCTTTGGAATTGTGGATACCTGTTAAGACAGAATCCGATGCTTGGTTTTTTTGTTTTAGTTTTCATATTTTTGCTGGTCCTTGTTGACTGGTCAGAAGATAAGAGCTAAAAGGGGAAGTTGTTTGGGTGGGAGATTTCTTAAGCTTTTTCTGAAGTTGGTTCCCCAAGCTAGAAGAAATGAGGTGCTTTTTAAGACTTATGGATGTTACATAATAGCTGTTGGTGGCTACTGCTGCTGCTTCTGGCTTTAAAACTGGGGAAAGCAAATTGGGATATGTGTGAATTGGAAGGCAAGTTCTGAAATTAAACGTTGCACCTTTAGCCTGATCTGACCTTAAGGAAGCAGAGTTTCCAGACAACACAATTAATATTCTGAACTGCCGTGTAAACCTGACTTATTCCCCAATCAGCATACCAGTATATCAGTAGGATGTGAATAATATGTGTGTTTACTTTAAAAACCATAGCAGTTTAGCTCTGGCAAGTAATTAAAGCATTCTTGCTTCCTGAGTGTGAGCTCCAGCAGATTGAAGAGAGGCCAGCCCACAGTTCTAGCCTGGCTTCAACTAGCTCTAATGTGTGCTTTTTGCAAATAAGTGTTCTGAAAACAGTGAGGTTGTCCAACAGTGGCCTGGGCTGCACTATCATAAAAGGAGACAGTCTTAATTTAGTGGCTACTTGTTTCTATAATATATGCATGTCTGTTTTTTTTAAAACCTGTGATAGGCTTCTGTTTTGCAGCTACAACTTTTGTGGATTTTTCTTCTCTAGAACTCATGTGATACTCTTATTACAGGACACAGCATTGTTGGTTTTGCCATGTACTATTTTACATATGACCCGTGGATTGGCAAGCTGTTGTATCTTGAGGACTTCTTTGTGATGAGCGATTATAGAGGTATGGCTGAGTACAGAGGAGTGGGTTTAAAGAGAAATATAGGGCGTTAAATCCTTAAAATGTTTTTAATTGTACTTCTCTTTTAGGCTTTGGCATAGGATCAGAAATTCTGAAGAATCTAAGCCAGGTATGTCTTAGTCTTTGGCTTCTTAATTTGTAAGGATTACTGGATTTATTTTAATGACTGAATCAAATTTAGGTCTGGGGAAAGCAGGTGAAATGTCACTGAGTTTTGTTTTCCTCCTCCCCCTTAACAATAGGTTGCTATGAAATGTCGCTGCAGCAGCATGCACTTCTTGGTGGCAGAATGGAACGAACCATCTATCAACTTCTACAAAAGAAGAGGTGCTTCTGATCTGTCCAGCGAAGAGGGATGGAGACTCTTCAAGATTGACAAGGAGTACTTGCTAAAAATGGCAGCAGAGGAGTGAGAAGCGCCAGTGCAGACAATGACAAGTTCCATTCTATTTAGGAAAAATTCTCAGCTTCTCTTGCTTTCTAACCTGTTTGTAGTGGAATAATAGAAAGAGCTCCCATTCCAAAGCTTTATTACCAGTGGCGTTGTTGCATGTTTGAAAGGCAGTCTACTTAAAATGGCAATTTTGTGTTCAGATTGGAGTCAGATTTTTCCTTGAATTTTTTTTTTTTTTTATAAACAAGGTGGTATGATCTTTATATGTGAAAAAAAAAACTTCATTCTTGTGAGTCATTGAAATGTGTACAATGTACACACTGGTACTTAGAGTTTCTGTTTTAATTCTTTTTTTTTTTTAATAAACTGCCCTTTGATTTAATTGTTCCGTGTAAGCCTTTTTCTTAATCCTTTATCTCATGCATTTTTCTTGCTGTTGAGTCCAAGGAAAAAAAGCCAACAAACCTAGCTCGGTAACTTTATAATCATTTAAAAGCTGTTTTTAACCTCATTCAAAGTTTTTTTACTCATTGGCTGTGCTGTGCTGGTACCATCAAGGTCTGGAAAGAATCCAGCTGAATTCCAAGGTTGTATGTGTAGCAGAGCAGCATGTAAAATAGGACTTTTACAGTGATGACACTGTACGCTTCATCTGACATCAATTTTTTTCCCTTACACGGGCTGAAAAATGACTTTAAGGGTTAGAAACTGAGGCCCACGATGAATAAGCCCATTGTTTTTACAAGTAAAAAGTGGTAGAGGTGGGATTATGAAACACTGAAAATCAGAAAAAAAAATCTTGACCACAAAAAACCTCATCCCACACAAATGCTATTTGAAGGAAGAGTGCATCGCTTCGCTAATTAGGCAAGAGCAAGCCCCCCCCCCCCGCCAGGCATTTCTACAGGAAATTTGGAAACAAAAGCAAAGGAATTGTTAGGCTTGATGGGGTGGACACAGGCACCAATCAAATAAATTAGCATCCTATTTGGAGAGTAAGTTTGCCACACTGAACACAATGGGCTTCTGTGTAGAGAAACGAAGCCTTCAAAACCACCCGGAGGAAAGAAGTAAAATACTTTCTCAAGAACTGAAAATGAAACTCAGAAGAAGCCTGTAGAAAAGACAGTATTTCTCTAACACAAGAGGATTCCTTTTCTTAACCGCTGATTATATTGACCTAAATATCTAAGCCCATTAATTCCCCAGTAATGAAAACAGTTCATAAGAACCACTGTACTGACTTCCAAGATTCATATTTCCATAAGAACTCAGATACCTGAAAAACTGGCTCTCTGTGTTCTCCAAGAAATACAGGGCTCCATATAAAAAAATGTGATCCTCTATTGTATTCAACACAGGAGAGCTTTGGGATTTTCTGGTGACCGAGAGAACGTGTCATGAAAACAGGCTTATAGTTGGTTCTCACCCAGGGACCTGCTAGAAAGGCAAGTAGCTATGTGAGAAACACTGGCAAAAATACAAGGGTAACTAAACACAAGGAGTCCCTGGGCAGTGCAAACAGTTAATGCACTTGGCTGTTAATGGAAAGGTTGGTGGTTCAAATCTACCCAGAGGCATCTTGGAAGAAAGGCCTGGTGATCTTCTGAAAATCAGCCATTGAAAACTCTATGGAGCACAGTTCTACTCTGACACACATGGGATCACCGTGAGTCTGAATGCACTTGATGGCAACTGGTTTTGTGTTTTTGTTTTTGTTTTTTTTTAATCACAAAGAGCCTTGTGGGGAAATAAGAAATTTTGAAAATTGGGTTTTGGAAAGTGGGCCTCCTAGAGGAAAACAACTACATGCTGAATGGTTAATTATATGAATAAGTTAACCAAGCAAGTTTGTTTTCTTCCCTTAAAGGCCCAGTATTGTCAAGACGAAAGCTTTTAGAAAGTTTTTGTATTCACTTTAGAGAAGTTCTTTAAATTTAAAATTTAGAAGGTGAAATCACTACAGCTGCAGTCCACTGAATGTTCCAGAACTCAATTACAAAGACACCTCTTTAAAGACTTAACTATAAAGCAATTCTGTAAAGCCTGAAATCCCAGGCATGTAAGAAAATGTGTTCCAGGGACATTATATGAAAGGAAATAACAATGATAAGCCTGGAAAAGAAAAAAGTCCAGGTAAGAAACATTGCATAAAAATAACTTTAAAATTAATGTTTTACTAAATAACACTCTCCCTTCTCAACCCTGGGTTCCCTATTACCAGCTTTCTTGTTTGTCCCCTCCTGCCTTCTAGTCCTTGTCCCTGGGCTGGTGTGCCCCTTTAGTCTTGTTTTGTTTTATTGGCTCCAGAAGTTTTAGATTCCATTAAGAATTTGTAATTCCCGCCCCCCCCTTTTGAAGAGGATTATTATACAGAATCTTAGATAAAAACATTCAGTAATGGTAGCTGGCACCATCCAATTCTTCTGGCCTTAAGGAATAGAAGACAGGTAGACCTAAATATTTTTAATTTCTCTTTCCTACCTTTGTAGGTCCCCACATGCACCCTCCTCTCTACTCACATGAGTCTATAAATATCATTTCTCTTACTTCAACTCCCTCCACCACCACCACTCACTCACATAGACACTCAACCCCACAGACTCATTTTTCCTCACCAAGGTTGGTCAAAGCTCGACTAGAAAGTAACTGATCAACTTTTCAAGATTCCACTAAATTAGATGTTCCTCCCCTCAGTTTAGCTCCTCACAGCTCCTATATCACAGTCTTTTTCATATAATGACACTATACAACTGTCTATTCACTTGCCTGTCTCCTCTGTTGTCTTCAAGAGTATCTAACTGCAGTTTTAATTTCTTTATTTCAGTGCCTTGTGTGGTGCTGTGCATGGACCTTGCATTTTGGTGTTCTTCAAGATTGTATTCTTAGATTTCCTCTCCCTGTTCTTCAAATTATCTTTCTTGAGATCTTATCCATCCCTCCAAACATCATGTATCTGCCATTGTTTCCAAAATCTTTATTTCTAGTCCCTAACTTTTCACCTAGGTTGTAATCCTTAGGGGAGCAGATGGTCAGGTCTTTTCTCCTGCAGAGCTACTGGTGGGTTCAAACTGCCAACCTTTCGGTTAGTAGCTGAGTGTTTAACCATTGCGCCACCAGGGGTCCTTTGCCAATTGTTACATAAGGTATTTTTTAGTTTTCTGTGTTTTTTTAAAATAAGGATATGTTATTTGCTATGTTTATTATGTCCCTAAAAGACTTTTATAAAATCAAAATTTTTATACTATTAAAACAGGAAGTAGCTGGAGATTGCCCATCCACAGGTATAAGACATCCTGCTACAGACCCAGTTACAGGGCTCATAGCAGAGTCATTGGTCTGTCTTTGTCCAAATCAAAGCCCAAGACCGTTGTTATGGATTGAATTGTGCCCCCCAAAAATATGTGTTGTAAATCCTAAACCCCTATACCTGTGGATGTAATCCCATTTGGGAATAGGACTTTATTATGTCAGTGGGCCATATCAGTATAGGTGTGTTTTACACCAATCGCCTTTGAGATATAAAACAAGCAGTTTATGGGCACACCAGCCCAGGGGCAAGGACAAGAAGGTGGGAGGGGACAGGAAAGCCGGACAAATGGAAATGGGAAACCCAAGGGCAAGAAGGGGAAAGTGTTGACATGTCACAGGGTTGGCAACCAATGTCACAAAACAATGTGTATTGTTTAATGAGAAACTAATTTGCTCCGTAAACTTTCACCTAAAGCACAATAAATAAATGAATAAAAAAAAACATTTCCTACTTAAACAAAAAAAGAGAGAGAAGGAAACCCAAAAATCAGAGAAGGAACTAGACTACAGAGCTAATTGTTCCCATGAACCACTGCCTCCTCCACCTTGAGACCAGAAGAACTAGATGGTGCCTGGCTACCACTACTAAACATTCTGATCAGGGACACAATAGATGAATCCTGATTTAAAAAAAGAAGAAAAATGTGGAATAGTACTCCAAATTCTTAAAGAATCCAGACTTACGGGACTTATTGAGGCTGGAAGAGTCCCCCAGACTATGGCCCTGAGTTGGTCTTCAAACCTTGAATCGAAACTACCCCCTGAAGTCACCTTTAAACTAAGTAACAGTTTAGCTCAAAAAGTAAAGACTGTCATTGTTGAATATTGCTTTTTTAAAAAAAAAAAATCTATATAAGACCAAAGGGTCAACAGCTATTTTAAAACATGGATGAGAAGACTGGGGGGGGGAGGGAGTTTAAATGGAAATGAAACAAGAACAGAAATAATGAGAATATTGACACAATGTGAAGAATATAAACACTGTCACTGACAATTATGTCTAGAAACTGGAACGGGGACAGGTTTTGCTGTGTATATTTTCACCAAAAATAAAACGAGCAATGACTCAATTCTGACTCATAATAACCCTAAAGGACAGAGTACAACTACCCCATAGGGTTTCCAAGGAGTGGCTGGTGGATTGGAACTGCTGACCTTTTGGTTAGCAGCTGAGCTCTTAACCACTGTCCAACCAGGGCTCCATTAATTCATTAAACAAAAAAAAAAGAAAAAAAAACATTGCCATCAAGTCAATTCCAACAGAGCAGAACTGCCCCACAGGGTTTCCAAGGAGCAATTGGTGGATTCAAACTGCCTACTTTTTGGTTAGCAGCTGAGCTCTTAAACACTGCACCACCAGGGCTCCATTAATTCATTATGAGTTGTGAAATGGTGGTACCCTGAGGTACAGTTCACCCAGAAAAGATAGGATAAATGCTTGCTTCTTCCCTTTCATTAACGAGTTTTCAAAATAATGAATTGAGTTCCCTAGCATCTTCCAGTTAGTTTTTTTTTTTTTCATTTTAAATGATCATTATTAACTTATGGACTTTGAACATTTCCTGTGTTTCAATCCATTGCAATTATTATTCTACTGAAGCTCAGGCTTCCCTTATTTATCCAACAAGAGCTTCTTAAAGCTGGCTCCAGAGTCCTTTGGACACAATCCCAGAAACCTTAGTTCCTTTGCTTTTAAGATGTCCCAGGGTCATCTTGTACATTTCCTACTCAAGATCTGACATCAATGGCTAGGCAAATCCGAGCTTCAGAGGGCCCCAGGGGGTACAACATTCATTGGGAGCAGGTGGTATTCACACACAACTCTCTGTTTTGATACCCACAGGGGCACAGCAGGGAGATCCTTTTATAAGGAGGCTGAAAATGGGGACATGCACCCAGGCATGGACTACCCAATAAGGTATGCACGGGCTTGTTCATCCTTACTTACTAATCTGTAGTGCACAATTTCACCTGTTTTTCACCACGTCAAAGCTGGTGAAAACCACTAAAAACCCACTGCCGTCGAGCTGGTGAAACCCATGTGAAATTGTGCTCTACAGATTAGTAAGTAAACACAATTAAGTCCGGGTGTAACTTGCTTACTGGATAATCTGCCCTTGCTCTTATCTCTGGCTTCAGGCCCATGATTCAGTTTAGGAATGGTGCCAAGCAGCTGCCTATTGGTTCTACTGGCCCTTGGGCACCAGCTGTGGGCATGGGCTGCCTTCTTCCACCTACATTGCAAAGGGAGCTAACCCGACTGCTTTCATCTAGTGAATCTTTTTTTTTTTAAGTGTTTTCAAAACAGCTAAATCCACAACAGTGTTCTTTGTTTACATAAAGATGGGGTAATGGTCCAGAGGCTGGTTGGGTCTGGTGAAAAAACACTTAATTTGGAGTCAAAAGAAACAGAATTAGATCTTGGCTCTTTTTCATTTATGGGGATAAAAATAAATTTCATTTATGGAATAAACAAACCACCCCAAAGAGCTGCTGTGAGGACTCAATGAGATTATGAATATGGACATGCATTAATATATTCTGTATGATATATTTATAGTAACCCTATGTTGAGCATCTACTAAGTGCCAGATGCTGTGCTTTTGTTTTTTCATTAATTGCCATAATAATACTGTAAGGTATTCCAGCAGTATGCTGGTAAACCAGCTTGGGGGTTAGGTGGGGGGCAGTCTTGGTTTGATAGCTTGCTGATTTCCATGGTGTAAATATTCCAACAGGGCCGATTTCAAGCTACCAAAGCTACCACTCCTTTAAAGGAGCCCTGGTGGAGCAGTGGCTAATAGTTTGGCTCCTAACCAAAAGGTCAGCAGTTCAAATCCACCAGCCACTCCTTGGAAACCCTACGAGGCAGTTCTACTCTATCCTAAAGGCAGTGGGTTTGGTGTGTTTTGGGTTTAGTGCTTTAAAGACTGGCTTGCAAAATTCTTGAATATTTAACAATAGGCTCTTCCCAAGCCAGTAGGAGCGGGCTTCAACACACTATTGTATCACGCCCATTTTAAATATGAAGAAGTTGAGGTTTAGAGAAGCTTATAGGGTCGCTATGAGTTGAAATCGACAGTGGGCTGGGTTTTAAGCAACTTGGATTCACTGCAGGGGTGCAGGTGTGCTCCTCTACAAATGTGTGCTTCCCTACCAGACTCCTGCCACTTCTGTAAGCAACTGATCTATATACTATTTGACCTCAAATGAATTTATTTATGCTTTGGTATAACACTATGAAAAAAAAAATGTTTACCTCCCTTGATTATAAGCATCTTGGGAGCAGGGGCCATGTCCCATAATCTTTGTATTTTCAGGGCCTCGTTCCATGCGTGGCACACAGTGGGCACTTAACAAGTATTTATTAAATGAATTGAATAAATCGGTCCCAGTTTTCAGGGGAAACTGAGATACAGAAATCAACTGTAATGTCATTCCCGACTTGTAACAAGCACTCATTTTGAGAGTCACAATTTAACCAAAAAAAAAAAAAAAAGAATGGTAATAATTATAGAGAACTTTTTACATCCCAGGTGCTTTACATGGATTATGTCATTCAATAGTTAGAACAAAGCCATCCTTTTGTGCATAAAGAAGGTAGGGTGTAGGGGGTGAGAGCCTATTGTTAAATATTCAAGAATTTGGCAAGCCAGTCTTTCAAGCGCTAAACCCAAAACACCAAACCCACTGGCTTTAGGATGTGTAGCAATTTATTTTGTGTTATACAACCAGAAGGCAATGGGGTTGAGATGTGAACTGGGCAGCTGGGCTCTAGATCCGCCTCAGGAACCACAGCTCATTATCTAGTTCAACCTTACATGGTGGCCTTTACCCATTACAAGTCGAGTGGATTCTGACTTATAGTGACCCTATAGGACAGAGTGGAACTGCCCCATAGGGTTTCCAAGGAGTGGCTGGTGATTCTGGTTAGCAGCCGAGCTCTTAGCCACTGGGCATCCAGGGCTCCACGGTGACCTTTAGTCAAGCAAAATGATGGTGCTTGGTGGCTAAGACTGTTTCTTCTTAACCTGGAAAAGGCCTTACCTGTGCTTAGATTAGGTGTTGAGAAGCCAGGGGGATTGTGGGCTTCCTATCAACCATTTCCTGCCTTAACACTTCTCAGCCAGTTCTGCAAGAAAATTTGACTTTTCTGCTCCGTTAAGGCAAGTGGTTCAGGAATCATCTTGATGCGTTTTCTCTTCATCGAATTATCTATGAGTTCTGTTACTAGAAACAAACAATTTGCTCTCCTAAACTTTCCACATGGGCCTCCAAGGAATTGAAAAACAAAAATCATTTTCCAGTTTCTCTGGCTTCAAGCCTGATTCCTGGACATGATCCAAGAGTAACTGCCATCCAAATGCCTGTCAGCAAGATGGTCATGATGTACTCTGGCATACAGTACTGAAGCAGTCTTGTGCAATATTGTTATAGCGTTATGTTGTAATTATACCCCGGCCTTGTTTCCTGCAAATCTCGCAGATGCTTATCCACCAACGGGCTGTTAGTTGACAATCACTCTAAGCAAGCCTGGACAAAAGAAGTAATAGCGGTAACCCTGAGGAACTTCTGAAAGAATATACAGCTAATGTTCCAGAACTTTCAACCAGTTCAATATTCTCTTACAGGCAAGTCGAATGTCAGAAAGCATTTCTATCTTTTCCTGTTATGTCTTTGACCTCTTTGTGTTCTTTTGTCTTACCCAAAATAATGTCACAGAACTGCTGATTCAGACTTAAAACATGGAACACTGGGGGAAATTCCTACAATCCCCTGGGGCTCCCCACCCCAATACCACCCCAGCTCCCAGAGGGGCTAAAATACTTAGGAGTCCACGTAGACATGCGATTTGTTAAAATTGCCAAGAAGAGGCTGCCTGATCACTGCCCTATTGCCCCTTTCATGGGGTGGAGGAAAAGGGTTGAACCAATGTCAAGGACACCAGGGTCTTGGCCAGACCAGACCGAACTCTGGGGAAAATGTTCCCACTAAAATCCAGGAAGGTGGTCAGGAGAAAGCCCCTGAGGAAAGACTCTAGGTGGTAGTGCTTGTGTGGTTTACATTCCAGTGCATGTTTTAAGAAGTTTCCCAGCAGGTTTTAATTAACCTCCAGCTGAAACCTGCTAAACAAGTTTTGCAACCCAGGTTATTGTGTTAGTATTTTTCCGGTACATTGTCCTAGGTTTGAATTTCGAGAAGTTTATTATTCTTTCTAACTGCAACTCAATGGGAAAAAGCAAAGTGTAGGTTTTATAACCTAGGTATTTCTTGGCAATGACTTGTAGCAAAGAGTATCTCCATAAGATCTGGACCACAGAAAGAAGTGAGAATTTAAAAGCTGACATTTGCAAGCGATAAAAGACAAAACCAAAAGTATTCTTTTGAAGAATATGTCTTTCTTCTGATGAAATAAACACAATCATTTTGGTTCAAAATTAAAAACAAACCCCTACCTTTCGTATACTCCCACACCTAGGGGACTAATTCACAGTAGTTTTTTTTTTTTTCTATTCTACTTCATCAAAGCCTACCATTTATAGGCTATTTTTAATAGCGCCAAATGAGCTTTCTCAAACGATAACCACTGAGCAATAATCACTGTCCTCAAAGGAGCCACTGAAAAGTGTAGGCTTTGGGGATGGTAAGATGTAGGATGCTGCCCCAGGGGTCTCCATCCAAAGCACTTAGAATGAATCACTGGACATTGTCACTGATAAATCACTCGAGGACACTGGGTTGGGTTTGGTTTTTGGCTGGCCTAAAGCATATAGGAGTCATCTAATTTAGGGCCTTCACACTGGGAAACACTTGCCACTTGAGGCACACAAGAACTTTCCAGGGGACTGAGTTTTAAGGGACTCAGTTTCCAAACCTCAACATCCGTATATACTTTCTGGAAATGACCTGCCTGAGAATGCTCCTCTTAACAAGAGGTCATACCCAGCTCCTTTTGTCCACAGCCTCTTTCATAATTGCCCTTCTCCCACTTGCTGAGACAAGTGTGTACCCTGAATCTTAGCAGAGTGCACTACCTCAAGATGTAAGAATCTCTGGGCACCAAACCAAAGAATAATTCAAGAATGCACAACTCCTGAGGGAAGAGTCCCCTAAGAGTTAAGCCAGCTTCTCAGACAGATGGCTGGGGAGCATGTGCCAAGGTTTTATTTTGAACTCCCAAAGAGAGAAGTTTCTGAGCAAACGGATTCAAAGATTTCTCTCTTGGTAGACATGTAAGTGGCACAAAAAAGGAACAATTGGTTAAAGGGTATCAGCGGTCAGTCAGCTGGGGAAAACCATAACTTGTCAGATGTCATGTTTATCTGAATTGAAAAATGTAGTCAGATTTTCCTTGAAGATCTCCATTCTCTTTCACCCAATTAACCCCTACTCTTCTTCAGGCCTCCCTGGCCACCCATCCACCTCCTCCTATTATACCTTCTACTAACACCACGTGCCTCCTTCATTGCCCTTTTCCCACTTGTGATGTCCTGTTTATTTGTGAAATTCTTTAAGATCGGTCTCCCCCATTAGACCACAAACTCCATGAGGGCAAGAATCTTGTCAGTTTTAGGTCCACCACTGTTTGCTAAGCAGGGAGGGGGCTAACATTCTGCGTAATTCATTAAAAGTTAGCTGGATTGTTTGCTGGTGAGGACTGGCTTTGCCACTAGGTTATAGGGCCAGCACTTTCCATTAACTGAATGAGCTAAATGAGCTGTGCCAAAATTTCGAAGCAACGAAAATACACTTAAAGCATATGCATAACGTACAGTACACCAGAAATTACATTCTAACTAGTTAACCTATGATTTTATAAAAATTAGACATCAACATGAAATATGTGAGGAAAAAGATAGAATATGTGAGGGGGTACACAGTTGTTCAAAATTATTTTAAGACACATGTGAGCAAAAACGTTTGAACAAAACTGAAATAGTACCATCACTGCACTAATGCAGGACTTCCATTTCTACTGTTCCTGGTTGGGGGTCGGTCAGCATCTCTTTGACTATATTCAGTGATGGGGAAATTACTTCCTACATGGTAACTCAAAACATTGTTGGAAAGCTCTATTTGTTAAAATTTCAGCTAACTTGGAGTTGAAAGCTATCACTCTGTTCTTTCCATTCACTCAATTGTGGCTTTAGTTCTGTCCACTGGAGCTAGATACCACCCCCCCTCCATCTACTGATCAGGCTTTCAATGATTCAAAGTTAAAAATGTCCAGATATCCAGTCCTTCAGTAATTCTTTATTAAATATAATCTCTTGGCACAGTACCATCCTTCTTTGAGCTCTGTTCTCTCACCTAATCAATCTCTACTCTTCCTCAACACTGCCTAAATGTTGCTTCCAGCACTTCCAAGCAATGTTTCCATTTTCTATGCAGAGGAACGAAAGAAGGTAGAGCGCAAAAACCACAGCTTTTTTTTTTTTTTTTTAAGTTCTGAAGAAAGCCATCTCCAAGCACTTCCATCTATATTATATTAGCCAGAATATCTCACATGGCAACACTTAGCTCCAAAGCAATCTGGGAATAATAGCATTTATGCTTTCTGGTTTCTACACTACAGCAAGTCATGGGTGTAAAGTGAGCAAGCAATAAAGCACATATTGCCAAGAAATACGTGCTATAATTTAAAAAGTAATTTGTAAGACTGCGAGGTAAACCAAATAATCAGCTAACAAAGTAGTTATTTACAAAAGCAAAACAAAAAAAAAATTGACACTGTGTAAAACTATGCATCTTTATAACTGGGTTAAATAAAAAAATAGTTCACAAAAAAATGAAGACTTTCAAAAAAGAAAAAGTACTATATATGGCCTGATGCTATTTTGTTCTTAAAATTTTCCAATGACTTCCCTTCCCACTTCCAACTCCAACTGCACTGTATCAAAATGTTAAATGACTGTGACTCACATGTTTTCTAATCAACATGTAAATAATTTTTAAGTAGATGTTTCATATATAATTTTATTTTATTGTTGTTAAGAATATACACAGCAAAACACCAATTCAAGTTTCTACATATACCATTTAGCGACACTGATTATATTCTTCCAGTTGTGCAACCATTCTTACCCTCCTTTTCTGAGTTGTTCCTCCCTCATTAACATAAATTCACTGCCCCCTAAGGTTCCTATCTAATCTTTCGAGTTCCTGTTGTCAATTTGAACCCATACAGACAGTTCTTAAAAGAGTATAATGCTCAAGGCAGACCTTTTAACTAGTTAAGCTAAACTATGGTTTTAAGAAGACTTCAGGGGATATTTTTGGTTTAAGGTTTGAAGACTATCTCAGGGCAATAGTTTCAAGGGGTCATCCAACCTTCATGGCTCCAGGAAGTCTGGATTCCACGAGAATTTGAAATTCTGTTCTGCATTTTCCCTTTTGATCAGATTCTTCTATGGAATCTTTGATCAAAATGTTCAGTAATGGCAGCCAGACACCATTCAGTTCTTCTGGTCTCAGGGCAAAGGAGGCAGTTGTTCATGGAGGCAATTAGCCACATATTTCCACATCCTCTCCCCATTCCTGACTCTCCTTCTTCCTCTGTTGTGTCAGGCGAATAGAGACCAACTGTTGTGCTTTGAATGGCTGCTTGCAAGCTTCTAAGACTCCAGGCACTATGCATCAAACTAGGAGGTAGAACACAAGTATTAAACATGTTATTAGGCCAATTAACTGGGATGTTCCATGAAACCACAACCCAAAAACCTCCAAACCAAGAAACCAAATCCCATGAGGTTTTTGGCTGTACATAAGCAGCCTCAGCAGCTACTTTTTTTTTTTTTTTGGTGATTGTTGTATCTATCATACAACTTTTGCCAATTCAATTTTTTACAGGCGTATGACTTATTGACAGCAATTACAATAATCGGCTTTGCAACCCTACCCTTAATCAACATAATATTCCTATCACTGTTACCCCCCCCTTCCCTTCCCTCCTGCCCCTGGTAACCAGTAATAAACTTTGTTGTCTATACATTTGCCTTTTCTTATCTTTTTATATAAGTGAGGTCATATAATATTTGTGCTTTTGTGACTGACTTATTTCATTCAGGATAATGTCTTCCAGCTCCAAATATATTACAGCATGTATCAAGACTTCATTTCTCCTACTGGCTTAGTGATATTCCATTGTATGCATGTACCACATTTTGTTTATCCATTCATCCGTTGATGGGCATTTAGGTTGTTTCCACCTTGTGGCTATTTTGAATGTGCTGCAATAAACACTGGTGTACAAGTAAGTCTCTGCTTTCAAGTCTTTTGGGTATGTACCTAGGAGTGGAATTTCTGGGTCATATGGTAGTTCTGGAGCCCTGGAATTTCATATGGTATTTCTATAGGGTTGTTATGAGTCGGAACCGACTTGACAGCACCTAACAACAACACGTGGTAGTCTTGGAGCCCTGGTGGCACAGTGGTTAAGAGCTATGGCTGCTAACTAAAAGCTTGGCAGTTTGAATCCATGAGCCGCTCCTTGAAAACCCTATGGGGCAGTTCTACTCTGTCCTATTGGGTCACTATGAGTGGAATCCACTCTAGGGCAACAGGTTTGGTTTTTGTTTTTATGGTAATTCTATTTTTCGTTTTTTCAAGAACCCCCCACGCTGTTTTCCACAAGGGCTGTACCGTTTTGCATTCCCACCAGCAATGGGTAAGGGTTCCAATTTCCCCACATCCTTGCCAACGTTTGTTGTTGTTGTTTTTATCTTAGCCATCTTAGTGAGAGTGAAATGGTATCTCATTGTAGTTTTGATCTGAATCTCCGATGGCTATGATGCTGAGCACCTTTTCATGTGTTTGGCGGTCATCTGAATGTCCTCTTTGGTGAAACGTCTATTTAAGTCCTTTGCTCATTTTATGATTTGGTTGTCTTTTTGTTGTTAAGTTGTCAAAGTTTTATATATATTTTGGTTATTAGGTTCTTGTTGGATATACGGTTTCTCAAGATATTCTCCTAGTCAGTAGCCCGTCTTTTCATTTTTTTTGTAAAGTCTTTTTAAAATAGATTTTAAACTGTGGAGCACACATTACATGACTTTGTCTATAAGGTGATTTGATTTTTTTAAGTCAATTTGATTTTTTCTTAATATACTGTTTGTTTTATTTTCTAATGTATTTTAAAAATTACCCTAATAGAATTAAATATTGCATGTGGAATGCGAACAATATATAAAGAAAGCCAAAGAAACTTCTGCATTCAGATAAAAAACAGAAAATATGTTATGATGAACTGTAAAATAAAATTTATTTCTGGAAAACATTACATCTCAATTTAAATATGACCTACAAATAAACTGTGGATTAAACTTTATATGATCTTTTTTTAAAACTTTCTTTTGTTGTTGTTGAAAGGCAATTTGATTTTAAAAACATACACAAATGTTCTGTTGATTACACGGAAGATGGTTGTCTTCTGGTGAATCAGCATGATTTCTTCATCAAATTAGGCACTTTGCTTTGTGGAACACTAGCAGTTTCATTTCCTGTTAAGGAAACAGTATGTTCAAAACGCAGATAAACCTTCCCTTTACTGTTTGAGTACTGAAAATAAACAAAAAAGAAGCTAGGACACATTTACGCATATTTTGGGAATAGTATTTTTTTTTTTATATGTTATGGATTGAATTGTGTTCCTCCAAAAATGTTTGTCAACTTGTCTAGGCCATGATTCCCAGTATCGTGTGATTGTCCACCATTTTGTGATCTGATAATCCTATGTGTTATAAATCTTAACATCAATGATATTAATGAGGCAGGATTAGAGGCAGTTATGTTAATGAGGCAGGACACAATCTACAGCATTAGGTTGTACCTTGAGTCAATCTCTTTTAAGATATAAAAGAGAAAACCGAGCATAGAGAAGAGGGACCACCTACCACCAAGAAAGAAGAGCTGGGAGTAGGTGTGTCCTTTGGACCCAGAGTCCCTGTGCTGAGAAACTCCTAAACTCAAGGGAAGACTGATGACAAGGACCTTCCCCCAGAGATGACAGAGAGAGAAAACCTTCCCCTGGAGCTAGCACCCTGAATTATTCAGACTTCTAGCCTCCTAAACTGTGAGAGAATAAACTTCTGTTTGATAAAGCCATTCACTTGTGGTATTTCTGTTATAGCAGCACTAGATAACTAAAACAGTATATCAAACATGTTTTCAGGATTATTTAAAAGTTTGTTTAAAAGCTTATTTAAAAGCCACCAGAGCTCCTATTTAAAAGTTTAGAAGAGGATTATTTGTCCTGGCTGAAAAAAAAAAAAACTTTTAATAAGAATACTTATATAGAAGACCTCATTCTGAAAATGTTCTAGCTGATGTTGTTGGATTCATGCCTAACTTCTTTCTTCCGTAACAGGATCATGTTATCATTACGGTTTACATGCTCCCATCTGTACTCTTCAAGTGAAGTCTGGGGTGGCTCCAGGGGTAACATTTTCCCAGTCTATGTGGCATACGACATCCCAACAACTTTTAGGAAAGTTTTTCATTGTGTTCTACTTTTTTAAAAAGTTCCAAACAATACACGGTGAAAAGTCTAAAGGATAAGGAAATGAGGAAATAGAGAAAGCATTTAAAAATATAATCACATGCCTTGCTGGCAGGGCAAGGAGAGTGAGCAGGAAAACAAGGAGCTGTGAGAAGTCAGAGGGAAAATGTGCCGAGAGGCAGGGAAGAGAGATAAGCAACACAGTGAACATTTTTGAAGGTGTTTGTATAGGTGATGAAATGACAACAACTGTAATGCGGAATCCTGTAAATACTGCAGGGGAACTACATACAAGGCTGTTTAGCTTCTGGTTTTGTATGAAACAGTCCAGATTTTTAGTTTTGTCTGGGAAGCAAATGAACATAATTCCAAATATTGTATCCTGTAGTGGCTATAGTCTCTGCTCGGCCTCCTCCCCCTCCCCATTTCCCTTTTTGGTTAATGTGCATAACTCCTCTACCACCTGCCTGGTCCTAGAGTCCTGGTATGATTATCAGTCATGATGCCCTGCCCCTCTCCCACTCCCCCACAATCTGGCTCAGGGCTGGGCACACTCGGCCACTCTGAGTCCTCCCCAGGATTTTATAGCTCCCACTATATTCTAGTTCACAAGCTGTGAAGCTGTGGCCTGGGGTTGTTGGCTGCCATCTTACTCGCCTTGACAGTGCACCTGCTGCAAAATGCAGCCAAGGCCTCCGGAAATCAGAGCCAAGCACTGGGATAACAGCACAGTGGTTTGTGGTATTTCTCCTTCCTGGAATTCCTACTCTGTTCCCTGTCCTTGAATTCCCAGCTCCAGCTCCACTCCAGCCCCCAGAGATTAGTCTCCACTTGGACCTGTAGCCCGTACTTACGTATCGCCTTATATTACTTAATATGTCACCAAGGGTACCTTTTTCCCACAAGTAGGTCCTAAATGGCTTGATAGCAGATCATGTTACGGTTTTGTGGGATTTTTTTTATGCCCCCCATAGAGTTGCTTAGAATCTGAATAGACTCAGCGGTAACGGGTTTGGTTTTTTGTTTGTTTGTTTTGGGTTATTGTGTATATGTAGTAGGGGTGCAGGTAAGGCTCGTTAAATTTAATTATTTTCTTATGGCAGAAATGATACTAAAACCAGAGTGTTTTCCTAGTAGATGATCACACCCTGTGGCTACTTAAGAAACTACATTTACTGTGCACAAAGTATGTTATCTCGATTAATCCACGCAACTTGTAAGGTGGATGATCAAATGTATAACCTTAGAACTCTGAACTGAATTATAAATTGAAATGAAAGCAACTACCTCTGACTCCAAATTCTGTGTAAGAAAAAAAATTGCCCATACCTCCTCCTCTTTGCCCCCTCTCACCAACCAACAAGCAAACCTGTACCATATTATTATTTACCCCTCTGGGTATCTCAGGGGTAAAGGACATTCAAGGACAAGGCCTGACATGTCAAGTAAACTGGGACAAATTCTCTACTTGAGTTTGGTCAAATACATTTCCCAAGCAGCAAAATATGTGATTCAGCATAGGAAAAACTAACCCTTCATCCAGACAACACATTTGCTGAGCGAGCCTAAGGCCAACCTTAATAACACTGCCTACGCAGGGGATGCCTTCATTTGGAGGAAAGAGCAGGAGGAGGAGGAGGTAAGACAAACCAGTGGTTGGACTGGGGCTTTCCAGAACCACAGCTGCGGCCATTAACAGGACAGTTGACCTGGGCCTTTATGAACCATAGCATTAACCAGTTAACACCAAAGGTGAAAGGAGACCAGGAGGCAGAATGTTAAAAAGAATTAAAAGGGTAAACATTACAGTGAGTCACAAGCATTTAATATTCACTAGAACCACTAGAAGCAAAATTGTGTGGGAACCTAACAGTGGATACCCAGAATGGGAGCGGACCTGGAGTTCTTTGAAAACTGTAGTTACAGACAAACGTGAGAAATAATATATAAGCCATACCCCTTGCCATAGGGTTGATTCTGACTCATAGCCACCCTATAGGACAGGGTGAAATTGCCCCCATAGGGTTTCCAAGGCTGAAATCTTTATTGAAGCAGACGGCCACATCTTTCTCCCCTGGACTGGGTAGTAGGCTCAAACCGATGACCTTTCAGGTAGCAGCTTAGTGCTTAACCACTGCACCGCCAGGGTAAAGGAAAAGGAAGGGAATTTCTTGAGGCAAGTGGGGTCACAGCCCTGGTTCTCTCCTCAGCTTAGCATCCACTACCCCAGGAGGTATTCTCAGAGACTTTCCACTCCATGAAATTTGGGCATCAAATAATACTGTTTAATCTTCCCATTCCTACACATGTTTAGGAGAAAAAGGCACAAAGAAAACTTCCATGGCTGACATTTTGCTCACCTCCACCCACCATTTAGACTAAGAGTTTGGACAGTGTTCAAAAGTAGACTGAGAGATACACCTATCTTTTTTTTTTCCTTTTGCCTTAAAAAAAACAGTCATAGTTGAACAGCACCATCCATCGACTAGATCTGACACAGAACACTTCAGCCAAGAACAACAGAATACATTCTTCTCAAAGAGACTGTTGAAAAGGTAGTGTCCCTCTTTTTTTGCCTTAAAAACAGAATTAATTTGGTGTAAAGGCATAGTACACACAGTACTGCTTGATGTCAAACTTTACGACAGCACTATCTGAATAAAAGCCCACGTAACTGTAGCCACAAAAATATTTATGTAACAGTGAGCGTGTGGAGATTCTGGCTTCAATCTAGTTTTATTTAACCTAGCCAACAACAATTAAGGAGCTCAGAGACAGAAAAAGTGGATCTTTAACTCCTTTATCTCCAGGAATTCAGTCTAGTAAAGGAACATGAGGTTTAATGAGCAGATGCCAAAAACAGCATAAAGAATTTAAAATTTTAGGTTGAAAATGAAGACAAAGTTTAAGAGTCTGATCTGAAAATGAAAGGTGTACAGCTGCAACTCTGCTATAACTTTACTGTGACCATTTCAATCGGATAATCAATTTTTCCCTAAGTGTCAGTCAAAAACATCAGTGTTTTCTTAATCTGTAAACAGATTAAAAAATGTACGTATCTCTGGGTTAAAACTGAAAGAGGAAGCTTGAGCTAAAGGAAGTCAAAGGGTTTACGCAGCAGGTGCACTCCATTCTAAATTAGGAAGGGAACAGTTATGAAACGCCAGATTTTGAAACAATACAGGGGAGTCCTAAAAGATATTCCATTATGATTTCAGGATTTTAATCTAAGTCTGAGTTTGTTCTCATTGTATTAAAACAAAACAAAAAACAGTCTCTCTTTGCTGAGAACTAAAAACAAAATCTGATTCATATCGATTTTCCCAAAAGTTACACAAAGGGAAGTAATAATGCCGACTGTGAGAACTGAAGTGAAAATCAGATCTCAGCCCAACCAGAACAACCAATGGGAACGACAGACGACAACTGTGACTCTAATGAAATTCATTTCTCAGCTGAAGGCACTGGGCAGATGTTTCTCTTGCAATAGAGTCTATTCTTAGCACTAAATCAAACTTTTTCCCTTTCAAGGAAACAGCTCCCTTCAGTATGAAACAATAGATATTCACACTATGGTCCACGTTTTCTGGATTCTCAGTGTTGCCTAAAACGCCATGACCTCCCTCTTCCCCTGTAAGATATGACCGAGATTTCCTCTTCTTCAGGCGTCACAGCTGGTTTAAGAACATGCGCATGTAGAATTGAGGAATGCGGCACAAGTCTTATATGCGGCAGAAGTGATACTGATAAAGTAAGAGAAGGGCCAAATTTAGGAAATGAAAAAAACTTTCAGTAAAAATAGTCTCATAACCCCCGGACTCTCTGTTAACCCAGAACTAAAACCATTCCCAAAGCCAACACTTCAGACAAAGATCAGACTGGACTGTAAGACAGAAAATGATACTCGTGAAGAGTGTGCTTCTTAGCTCAAGTAGACACACGAGACTAAATGAGCTGCTCCTGGCTGGAGGTGAGATGAGAAGGCAGAAAGGGACAGGAGCTGGCTGAATAGACGGGAGAAATCCAGGGTGGAAAGGAGGAGTGTGTTGTCACATTGCAGGGAGAGCAACTAGGGTCGCATAACAACGTGTATAAGTTTTTGTATGGGAAACTGACTTGAATTGTCAACTTTCACTTAAAGCACAATAAAAATAAATAAAATAGTCTGATAATATGGATAGCTGTCTCCTACTTGCGGGTGAAAATGGAAACTGATGACAATAAAAGGCAATGATAACAGCCTACGTTCCTTTTTAGTCTAATTGCTGTCTTGTAAAAAAACTTTGGAGAAATGTCTATTCAAGTCCTGTTATGGATTAAATTATGTCCCCTCAAAAAATATGTGTTGGAATCCTAATCCCCATACCTGGGGATGTAATCTAACATAATATAATCACTTTCCAAAATGTAATCTAATGTAATGTGCTCAATCAGTCACGGTTATGCCAGTGTGGATCCCAAACCTAATCACTTCTGAGTTACACAGAAAGCAATATAGACACAGAACCACGCACAAACAAGGGAAGACAGACACCACGTGAAGATCATCTACAAGCCAAGGAACCAAGGAACGCTCAAGGCTACCAACAAGGAAGAAGTCAACATGGCCAAGACTCTGATGTAGACTTTTAGCATCCAGACCTGAGAGAAAATAATTTCTCTTCTTTAAAGACATCCGCTTGTGGTGTTTCTGTTACAGCAGCATTGGGAAACTAAGAAGTAATCCTTTGCCTATTTTTTAACTGGGCTGTTAGTCTATTTTGTTGTTGAGTTATAGGAATTTGTAATAGACTCTGGATATTAAACTGTTATCAGATATATGGCTATGAACTCTTTTCTCCCATTCTGTAGAAATGTGAGATTTTTAAGATCAAAAAGTTTATGTTAAACTTATCTTTGCATCTCCAGTTGTGTGTCTGCCATTTACTGGGATTCAGTAAATGTCTGTTCAATGAACAGGACAAAATAATTTGGTACATGTCAAAATGAGTTAAAAATGTTTAAGTAAAAGCAGTTGCTGCATTATGACTGCTCAACAGATGCTAACAGAATGTGTGGTTGAATGAACTGCATTTCCTAGCGATGATGCCTGCCATTTGCTTTTAGGCTGTTATTTAGCTGCCTACCAAATATCTATTCTCCAATTCAATCTCAAATTAAAAGAATCCTAATTTTTAGCTTAGTATATTGCTTCCTGGAGCCCTGGTTGCACGGTGGTTAAGAGCTTGACTGCTAACCAAAAGGTCAGCAGTTCGAATCCACCAGGCACTCCTTGGAAACCCTACAAGGCAGTTCTACTCTGCCCTGTAGGGTCACTATGAGTCCGAATCAACTTGACAACAACATTTTTGGTTTTGGTTTTTATATTGCTTCCTAGCTAAAAAGACTACACTTGTCAGGCTCCAGTGCAGCTACGATGTTATAGCTAGTGAGTTAGCTGAAGAATTAGGTGGAACTCCTGGGAACTTTTAGAAAGAAGGTGGCATGTGTGCCTTCCTTTCTCCTTCCATTCTGCTACTTGGAACTAGGATGTGATGGCTGGAGCCTCAGTAGCCATTTTAGACCATAGGGATGAGGATCCTACCCTAGGGATGGCAGAGTAAAAAGCCAGAAGGAGCCTGGATGTCTTACGACTATGGAGCTGCCAGATCAACCCTGGACTGCTTACTTCTAAACTTATGCGAGGAATAAATGTCTTATTTAGCCACTATTTTTAGGGTTTCTATTACTCACAGCTCAACCCAATCCTATCTGATACAAAACTAGGTGAGAGGTCTCAGACCCTCCCACTAACCTCACCAAGACATCAAACTCAGTCTAGAAAGGGTACCTGTTCTCTACCTCACAAAAGCATCCCAGCTTAGGCTGTTGTCATGGTTATATTCTTATATAAAAGGTGGTTTAACTTGACTGGCAGTCTCCCAGTTCTTGACTTCTCTCCCCTGCTCCTAAAAGTCGATGCAGTGCCATAGTGCTTACCAAAGATTCCCCTTGCCCTATCTACCTCCTTCACTCCTGACCTCTTCTAAGCCTGCCTTCCTTCTCCATATAGCAACAATGTCTAACACCCCCTTGCAATCTGATTAAACTAATTCACAGGAAGAGACTGAATGACTACTGGTCTTAACCTGAGCAGAAGTATAGCAGTGCACACATTCTAGAAGCACAGAATTCAAAATGCATTTGTAACAGGTAGAATGCATGGGGATATTGTGGGGGTGAGTGACAGTGGAACATGAAATAAAATGACTTGCCAAGGCCACACAGCCAGTGAGGTGCAGACCTGGGACATGAACCCAGCCCTTCTAGCTCCTGGCTCAGCAGCCTTTCCTTCCAGCCTAGAAGTCAGGCATCTTTAGCACTCCACTTCATAATACGTGTTACCAAGTCCAGAGCTACCACAAAAAGTGTGTGGAGGGTGAGACTCAAGCCTTCTGAATTCTGTTGGCAGAGATAAAGCAGCAGGAAGCCACAGGGGGAGGGGAGGGGCATGTGGGGAGGATCATGGGCTAAACTTTCAACTGGAAGGCTCTGAGCAGCACATGATGGGAAAGGGAAGTGGTTCACATTCTGTGCATGTGATTTCTCTCCTTTGGCTCTTTCAGTGAAGTCTTCCGAGGAGAAACGAAACTGTCTACAAGGTATCTCTAAAGCTGTTTCCAGGGCTCAATTTCTGGTAGGGTCCTATATTTTCTTGGTGATATTCATAAGTAACAGATTATATAGTAAAAGTTTTTAAAGAAAAAATATATACACACCCTTGTACATATACAGATAAACAAAACTACTGAAAATATACTGTACAAGGTGTTTGGATTTCAACTCTATGGTTCACTCAGTGAGTACATAAGGAGTTGTGTTAGCCTTGCTACTTATCAGGCTAAGCTTACCTGTAAACAGAGAAAATACTATAAGCTTGGTCCTCTGAGATTGCTCACAGTCTACCCGGGAAGCAGACACAAGTAGCTTTAATATGAGCAACACTGTCAGAACAGAGAAGCAGCAGATGAATTCTCCCTAGGAGCCATCAGAATGTATTCATAAAAGTTGGCCTTTGACTAAACCTTTACAATGAAGAAGGGGCATCTGGACTGGTGATCTCAATGGCACAACTGAAACTCTCACAGTGGAGGTTAGGTGTTCAAGTTACATGGCTACAAAACAAATTACCCCAAAACTTAAAGGCAGAAAAACCACCATTTATTACGCTCATCGATTCTGTGAGTTCTCCATTCCATTGTGGCACAGCAGGGACAGGCTGTCACTGCTCCACAAGCGTCAGCTAGAACACACGAAGGCTGGGGCTGTCAGCCAGAACATCTACACTTGGCCTCTCCATGTGACTTAGACCTCCTCACAGCATAGTGGCAAGGTTCCAGGGGTAAACGTAGGAAGAGAGACAACCAGGTGGAAGCTGCATTGACTTTTATGACCTAAACTCAGAATTCACACAGCATCACTTCTGCGCCATTCCCATTCATTAAAAGGAAGTTACTAAGGTTGGGCCATATTCAATGGGGCAGGGAATTAGACTCTACTTTTTGGTGGGAGGGATAGCAAGGTTCTAAAAGAACATGTGGACCCAGAAACACTGCCATAGCCACTTTCAGAAAATCCAATCTTTACAGCAGGTTTGGTAGTATGTGCCTGAGGCTGGAACCACCTTGGCATGGAACTCCCTTTGGACAATGGCTGAGTCTGTGAGTATAAATGAGCTATTTAAGTATAAAGAGTAGCAACCTTGGGACATCACTCCAGCACTTGCAATGGCTAATTTTTAGTACCAAACAGGTAGTAATGATAACTATCTTTCATTTAGGATGATCTATTCAGACTTAGTGAACTCCTGGGGTTCTTGAATACAATTTGGTAGGGGGCTTCAAAAGACAGAGCAATACCGGACTCCCTGCTAATTTGGGAATGTGGGTATTTGAGCAATTAATTTGATTATAAGTAAGTGACCTCACTTGTACCTCCAAACTGGTAAAAAAGTCATACCAGTTACAATTTTAACCTGTTAATGTGTGTGCCTGTCTATCCCCCACACGGGATTAGAAGTTCTTTTGAGGGCAGAACCCATTTTAGCTTGCCTCCCACAAAGTATTTAACAACATGGTGAAAAACGAGCAGATTGATGGTTCCTTGCAAGAAGCTTGGGCTTTGGAATCAGACAATCCTTGATTTAAATCTCATTCTCTGCCACTTCCTAGTTGGGTGGCCTTGGATACATTACTTTATTGCACTGGACTTTAGTGTCCCCACCCCAGAATTATGACAAGGATTAAATGAGATTCTTTTGCCCTTCACCTAGTTGGTGCTCAATAAATATTAGTTCCTTTCTTTCCCAGTCAAAATTATTGAATGGCCAGCCACACACTCTCCCTACCCACCGCACTCTTCCCCATTAAACTTTATTTCTTCCCATGAGTCCTTCCTCTCCTCCACTTCTCCAGTTGGATTTTGAATGCAGACTTGGTATTAGAACAACTCCAAAGACCTCTCCTGGCCCCTGCAGATTGGCTTCCCCCAGGGGGCCCCAGTTGAGTTTCACTCCTACCACCTTCCCCACCTTCAACTGCAGGAAGGAGAAAGAGCTGGAGGAGGCAGCAACGGCCAGAAGCCTCAGGACTAAGAGAGTAAAGAGGAGCTGGCAAGCCCTGGGGAGCAGGGAGGAGGTCCAGTTGTTAAGGCAATTTAAATCCTTTTCATTCATTAATGGAACAAATAGTCATTGCATCTCACTATGTCCCAAGCTCTATGTTGAGGGCCTGGGGATAGAGCAGAGAGGAGGAACAGGGTCTCCAATCTTGCAGACTTTTGAGATTTATATTAGTCATCAGTGTATTGTGTATGCAGGAGGGGTGTAGATAAAAGATGGACAACTAAACATAATATAGTGATAGTACTATAAGAAAAACCAAAGTACCTTATACTGGTCAGAACTCATCTAGCCAATGGTCTATTTAGGTCAAGACCTGGATGACAAGGAGCCAGCCTCGCACTATTGACATTCTGGGTCAAATAATTCTTTGTTGTGTGTGTGTTGGGGGTCCCGTGTATTGAAGGATGCTTAGCAGCATCTCTGGCTTCTATCCACAAGATGCCATCAGCACTGCGCTCCTAAGTTGTGACAACCAAGCATGTTTCCAGACATTGCCAAATGTCCAGGGGACGTGGGCGGAATTGCCTGGTTGAGAACCACTGAGGTAAGGCAAGAGTATTCTCATCGGAAGAACAGCAAATGCCAAGGAAAGTGTCTCAGGCGGGGCAGGTCCTCAGCTTACCCGGCCTCACCAGTTTCAGTTGCTCCTCCCTCTGTGTGAATTTATCAACTGTGACAAACCGGCACCTGATGCTCTGAGAAGAAAGGAGTAAAACAGGAAGTGGGAATGGAACACTTCAACTTGTGGGCTGTTCTTTCCCACTCACAGTCTAAAATTGGGATCAGAGAGTCCCAGAATACACAGTCAGGCAGGTACCAGGGTTCTGGGCTCTGTGTTGCCTCCCTGAAGAGGACTTCCTGCTGCCAGCTGAACTTGGAGGAGGGTCAGGCAATCACTTCTCTATCACCTCCATCAAGACCAAATTTTTAGCTGCTTTCAGCAGCTCTCTTAGTTGATTGGAGAAAATAAATCCAAACAACTCTGCCTCAAATTTTGATCACCTCTAAATATCTAAATATCTTTGGCTTCCTAGAAATAATGAAACTATTTAGCCATAAAGAGATAAACAATTGAGCCAATACCGCTTGAACTCCCTAAATATATTTTGATTATACCTCAGAAAGTCCCTTGTTCTCACTTTAGAGGCTATAGACAATACTGTATGGTACAGAGCTAGGTGTCAGTACAGAGCTCAGATTACAGGGGTGCTGCTCAGGCAATGCAGGACACAGTCATTTTTTAAAAACATCTTTATTGAGATTTAATTCACATACTATACAATTCACTGTTTTCAAGTGCATGATGCAACGGCTTTTGTATGTTGACAGAGTTGTGTAACCATCATCATAATCTAAGTTTACATCATTTTTGTCCCTCCTCCCTAAAAAAACTCCATTAGCAGCTACTCCCCATTGCCCCCCTGTGATGGTGGCTAGTTTTGTGAGCCAAGTTGATTAGGCTACAGTTCCCAGTTATTCAATCAAACACTAATCTAGGTGCTGTTGTGAAGGTATTTTGTAGATGTGATTAAAATTCATAATCAGTTGATTTTAATCTGAGTGGGCCTGATTCAAACAGTTGAAACACCTTATGAGCAGAACTGAGGCTCTGCAGAAAAAATTCCACCAGTGGACTGCAGCTTCAGCTTGTGCCAGACAATTCTGGCCTGACCTTCCTGATGGATTTCAGACTTGCCTAGCCAGCCTCCACAATTGCCTAAGACAATTCCTTGCAATAAATGTCTTAATACATATCTCCTAGTGATACTGTTTCTCTAGCTGAACCCTGACTGATACACTTCCTTCTCCCCAGATTCCTAACCACCCACTGATCTACTTTCTGTCTCTACGGATTTGGGACATTTTATATAAATATAAATGGAATCGGACAACATGTGGCCTTTTGTGTCTGGCTTCTTTCACTCAGCATGTTTTCAAGGGTCCCAATGATGTGGTAGCATGTATCAGTACTTCTTTTTATTGCCAAATAATATTTCATTGTATGGATATACCATATTTGGTTTGTCCATTTATCAGTTGATAGCTATTTGGTTGTTTCTATTACTTGGCTATGATGAATAATGCGGCTATGAATATTTGTGTACAGGTTTTTGTGTGGACGAATGTTTTCAGTTCTCTTGGATATATGCCTATGAGTGGAATTGCTGGCTCATATGCTTACCATTTTGCTTAACTCATGCTGAACATTTTGAGGAACTTCCTGACTGCTTTCTTCATATCCTGGTCAACACTTGTTACTATGTTTTTTATTTTAACCATCCTAGTGGCTGTAAAGTGACATCTCATTGTGGCTTACATTTGCATTCACGGCAACTAACAACAGTGACTAATGATGTTAAACATTTTTCCTTGTGATTATTGGCCATTTGTACATCTTCTTTGGAAAAATGTCTGTTCAAATCCTTTGCCCATTTTTTAATTGAGTTATCTCTCTTTTTATTGTTCAGTTGTAAAAGTTCTTAACACATATATTTTGGATACAAACCTCTTATCAGATATATGACTAGCAAATATTTTCTCCCATTCTGTGAGTTGTCTTTTTACTTTTTGTTGTTGTTGAGAATATACATAGTAGAACATAGACCGAAGAGGACTCCCTGCTGCCTCCTGAACTCGGAGCAGGACCAGGTAACCACTTCTCTATCATCTCCATCAAGACCAGATTTTTAGTTGCTTTCAGCAGCTCTCTTAGCCACTTGGAGAAAATAAATTCAAACAAATTTACCTCAAATTTCTATCATCTCTAAATACCTAAATTCCTACATGTATATCTTTTTACTTTCTTGATACTACCGTTTACAGCACAAAAGTTTTAAATTTTTATATAGTCCAACTTACATATTTTTCTTTTGTCACTTGTGTTTTTGACTGCCTAACCCAAGGTCACGAAGATTTACTCCTATGCTTTCTTCTGTAGTTTTAGCCCTTATACTTAGGTCTATGATCCCACACAGTCTTCTAAGAGTCTTACTATTTGATAGTGCTTTCCCAGGGAAATATTTATGGCACCATCAAAAAAACAGCAAACTATTGTCTTTAATACAAAATATGCAATGTGCACTATTTAGCATTCTGATCTAGGCTGAGAAAAATATCTGAAATGAGCCAGTGCTCTCTTTGTGGACAAATAAATGCTTTCATAAGGACGTTACTTTTGAATGGAGTGTAGTTTACGGCCTATTTACTTATGAACCAACTCAAACAACTTGCCTCTATAGCGCGAGGGAAGGAAGGAAGACTGTATTGTGAAAATCAGAAAAAAAATCCAACCACTACTTTGGTCTAAACAAGGGAGCTTAGTGTTTTCTGTGGCTTTCAAAAACTACTTTCTCTTTGCTTGAGGAAGATGACTAAAAACTGTTTTTTAATGTCTGTAACCCAGAAATACTTAACGTAAATATAATAGTCCTTTTATTTATATTTTTCCTCTAAAGCTCAGGAGAAGATGGCATAGCATAAATAAAACAAGTATCAAGACCACCCACAAGTTCAGTGATTCACTAAAAGCACTCATGAGACTCAGCATACAGCTGGACTCACGGCTTAGATTTCTTACAGTGAAAGAATATACAACAGGACCAGCAAAGGAAAAAGACACAGGCAGAGTGTAGAGAAATCCATGCACATGCTTCCTATGTTTTCTCCCACCCATTCCAGGAGGCGACTTATTGAACGTTTTCCTTTCTAAAGCAGAAAAATGCAGTCACACAAATGCAATGCTTCCACCCAGGAAAGCCTGTTAGAGATCTAGCACCAAGGTTTTTATTGGGGGCTGGTCACCATAGGCATCCTCTCCCTAGCAACTACCAAAATTCTAGATGCCCAGAAGGAAAGGTTTTCCCCATAAGTCACATTGTTTGTATGATCTATGCGATCTGATACAATGGGGTTTGGTGCTCCAGCCTTATTGGTGTGTTGTTGTTAGGTGCCTTCCAGTCAGTTCCGACTCATAGCAACCCTATGCACAACAAAACAAAACACTGCCCAGTCTTGCGCCATCCTCACAATCCTTGTTATGCTTGAGCCCATTGTTGTAGTCACTGTGTCAATCCATCTTGGTGAAGGCCTTCCCCTTTTTCACTGACCCTCTACTTTAACAAGCATCATGTTCTTCTCCACAGACTGGTAGCTCCTGATAACATATCCAAAGTATGTGAGACAAAGTCTCGCCATCCTTGCTTCTAAGGAGCATTCTGGCTCTACTTCTTCTAAGACAGATTTGTTCGTTCTTCCTGCAGTCCATGGTATATTCAATATTTTTCGTCAACACCACAATTCAAAGGTGCCAATTTGTCTTTGGTCTTCTTATTAACTGTCCAGCTTTCGCATGCATATGAAGTGACTGAAAATACCACGGCTTGGGTCAGACACACCTTAGTCTTCAGGGTGACATCTTTGCTTTTTAACACTTTAAAGAGGTCTTTTGCAGCAGATTTGCCCAATGCAATGTGTCTTTTGACTTCCTGTCTGCTGCTTCCATGGACATTGATTGTGGATCCAAGTAAAATGAAATCTTTTGACAACTTCAACCTTTTCTCCGTTCATCAAGATGTTGCTTATTGGTCCAGTTGTGAGGATTTTTGTTTTCTTTAAGTTGAGGTGTAATCCATAATGAAGGCTGTGGTCTTTGTTCTTCATCAGTAAGTGCTTCAAGTCCTCTTCAATTTCAGCAAGCAAGGTTGTCATCAACATAATACAGGTTGTTAATGAGTCTTCCTCCAATACTGATGCCCCGTTCTTCTTCATATAGTCCAGCTTCTCAGATTATTTGCTCAGCATACAGCTTGAATAAGTATCGCGAAAGGATACAACCGTGACGCACACTTTTCGTGACTTTAAACCACATAGTAGCCCCTTGTTCTGTTCGAAATGCCTCTAGATCTATATACAGATTCCTCATGAGTACAATTAAGTGTTCTGGAATTCCCATTCTCCACAATGTTATCCATAATTTGTTATGATCTACACAGTCAAATGCTTTTGCATAGTCAATAAAACACAGATAAACATCCTTCTGATATTCTCTGCTTTCAGCCAGGATCCACCTGACATCAGCAATGATATCCTTCGTTCCACATTCCCTTCTGAATCCAGCTTGGATTTCTGGCAGTTCTCTGTCAATGTACTGCTGCAGCTGCTTTTGAATGATCTTCAGCAAAATTTTACTTGGGTGTGATATTAATGATATTGTTTGATAATTTCTGCATTCGGTTGGATCACTTTTCTTGGGAATAGGCATAAACATGGATCTCTTCCCGCCGGTTGCCCTGGTTGCTATGTTCCAAATTTCTTGGCATAGATGAGTGAGCACTTCCAGAGCTGTATCTGTTTGTTGAAACATCTCAACTGGTATTCCATCAATTCCTGAAGCCTTGTTTTTCCCCAAAGCCTTCAGTGCAGCTTGGACCTCTTCCTTCAGTACCATTGGTTCCTGACCATTTGCTACCTCCTGAAATGGCTGAATGTCAACCAATTCTTTTTGGTACAGTGACTCTGTGTATTCCTTCCATCTTCTTTTGATGCTTCCTGCGTCTTTTAACATTTTCCCTGTAGGATCCTTCAATACTGCAACTCGAGGCTTGAATTTTTCCTACAGTTCTTTCAGGTTGAGAAATGCCGAGCCTCTTCTTCCCTTTTGGTTTTCTAATTCCAGGTCTTTGCACATGTCACTATAATACTTTGTTTTCTCGATCCTCCCTTTGAAATCTTCTGAAGGCAGCTGTCTCAGGCCTGCTGTGTCAAGTACTTTGTGTACACAGAGGCCATGTCACTCACTTAAGTTCTAATTTTAAGTTTACTTAAGTAAACACTCAAATTTGGTAAAATATTAATATTCTGAATTCATAATTTCAGTGAATTGAAGTTTATCTTACCTATGAATAAAAATTTTCATGTTTTCTATAGCAAATATTGTATGGTAGCATGCATAAGCTACTTAAGAGATATTTAAAGGACAGTGGCATACCATATTCTGCAAACTGGTATTAATTGTAAATCAAACATATATGCTAATTACAGCAAACCCTGGTGGCATGGTGGCTAAGTGCTACAGCTGCTAACCAAAAGGTTGGCAGTTTGAATCCACCAGGTGCTCCTTGGAAACTCTATGGGGCAGTTCTACTCTGTCCTATAGGGTCGCTATGAGTTGGAATCGACTCAATTGCACTGGGTTTGGTTTTTTTGTTTGTTTGTTTATTAATTACAGCAGAGCCTGCAGGATCTAAACAAACACTATTCTTAGCCAGGCGTTTAATTCCAATCCATACTTGAAAGAAATAAGACATTAAATGTTTTCTATATACGATAACATTAATAAGCTAGAGAAATACATCAAGGGTGCCCCAAAAGCCCAAGCCTGGGCTAGTCCCACAGGACTTGCTGGGGACAGAGGTGTTGCAAGGAAAAACCAGTGATTACACAAGGAAAGCACAAGTTAGGTCCTAACTCAGTAAAATCATCCATCCAAAGGCAATGTCCCTTGTTTGACCAGGCTTGTTTTCTTTGACGACTCTCCTTACCTAAAAAAGTCAGTGTACACAAAAAATTCCCATGGAAGCAGCTCTCAAGAAATCAAGCGATGTATTGCATTGGGCAAATCTGCTGCAAAAAACCTCTTTAAAATGTTAAAAAGCAGAGATGTCACTTTGAGGACTAAGGTGCACCTGACCCAGGCCATGGTGTTTTCAATAGCCTCATATGCATGTGAAAGCTGGACAATAAATAAGGAAGACCAAAGAATTGATGCCTTTGAATTATAGTGCTGGCAAAGAATATTGAATGTACTGCCAGAAGAAGGAGCTGATTTGTCTTAGAAGAAGTACAGCCAGAATGCTCCTTAGAAGCAAGGATGGCGAGACTTTGTCTCACATACTTTGGACATGTTATCAGGAAGGACCAGTCCCTGGAGAAGGACATCATGCTTGGTAAAGTAGAGGGTCTGTGGAAAAGAGGAAGACCGAGAACATCATGCTTGGCAAAGTGGAGGGTCAGCGAAAAAGAGGAAGACCATCCACAAGATTGATTGACACAGTGGCCGCAAAAATGGGCTCGAACATAGCAATGACTGTGAGGATGGTGCAGGACTGGGCAGTGTTTTGTTCTGTCGTACGTGAGATCGCTATGAGTTGGAACCGACTCCACACCACACAACAACACCACACAAAAAATGTAAAACCATTGTTTATGTACACTAAGTTCGTGTTTTAAACAAATGTTCTTGGCTGCTTCTTTACACGAGACCTATATACAAAGCCAGTATCTATCAGAGATATTTAATTTGTACATTATGACGACGCTGCCCTGTAATTATTTTGATTGTTTCATGTACTTGTTTTGTCTTTGAATCTGAACTGTAAGCTGTATTTCTCCTCCCTGCCCACCATAACAGATTAGCTAGCTTAACAAATCTAAGGGGGAAGAGTCAGAGATTCAAGGCTGTTAGGGAGCACCTACCCCAAGCTCCACAGTTTTCAGACTTGAAAATCATGAACGCACTCTGAAGTCAGTGGCAATCAAACAAATCAAACACCCATAGGTATCCTCCAAGGGCTCTGACTGAAATAGAAACTTAATGCAATTTTGAAATGTAAAGACTTCACTCAGCACACATTTTGCAATGTATGAGGCAGCACATTAAGTTGGCACTGTGGGAACACTAAGGAGAAAAATGACACTTGCCATGGCCTCAGGGAGATTATAGTCTACTAGAGGAGACCAGGTGTCAACTAACAAGGATAGAACACACACAAAGCCCTAAAAAATCTAGAAAATAATCTAGGCATTCAGAGAGAAAAGGTTTTCATGTCTGAAAATTTAGGTCCTCAGAAAGGTAAGGGCAATGGTGAGCTCATTAGGAGCATAAATAAGTTTAAAAGGTTTTGAAAGTATATAAGCTTTTCCTAAATCTCATATCCTGTCTAGAAATGAGTAAGAACAGAAGGTGCCCACGGAGAAAACAGCAATCACACAAAGAATCTATTAGTAATAACTTAAGCATCTTTAAGCCAGCAGGACCACAAAGAGCCAGTAACACAAAGTGAGGAGTAGAAAACGAAGGCACGTTTGCTTGATGAGATAGGCAGGAAGTGCAGAAAGGAGACGTTTTCTCCTCCCCACCCTCTCAAACAGGAGGCAAGTGTGTGGAATGAATATGAAGCAAGAAAGGTCTGGAAGCCTCACTGCCCCTTCAAGGCTCCCAGCATCAGCGAAGTTACCAATACGATATACAAAGCGGTCTTTGCCTTTCTTCACAAAAGACGTCAACCCCCAGAAACATGGTCTGAAACAGATCACAGCCTCCCTCTTAAGTAATATTATAACTGGAGGTTGCATTCCTGACAAAGGGTTCAGAAAACCAATCAGCGATATGACTAACAAAATGCCATAGACACAAAGACACACTATAAAACTTGCACAAACGCATTCTATGCATTAATTACAGGAAGGGCCCCAGTGGACACATGGAGCCAAAGCTCACAAGGTAAATATGAGCGTTTTAATATTAACTTCCTTGCTTTTCTTACAATTTGTGCTTTATTTGTACCTGTTTCAATGTTATAAAGGAACAGGGTTTAAGGAGCCAAACAGTTCTGCCAAGTCTATTACAAAAAAACAAGAGTCCCATTGTCTTAAAAATCCCTTCCTCTTGTCCTCCTGGGCTTTCGGGAGAAAGTAATGTCTGTACTCAGACACAATCTTTACCTGGAGGCCATTTCCTCACAATTTAGAAGGGATATGGAAGACAAACTAGATGTCTAATAGTTAAAAGCTGCCATTTTCCCTGCAGCGAAGCATTTAAAAATCATCCCTTTGACCACACTCAATTTGGGGGTCACTCCTAATAAAAATTCCAGTATTGCATCATCTAAGCATTCGAAGGACTCACCATGACTTCACTTTGGAGTGTGGGGAGCAGTCTTTGCATCTTGTATTTTCCTCCATCTTTGCCTTTTTTCTTCCACCTGTTCTCTACACTCTCATCAAGGCAGCACGGAAGCAGGAATCTTACACGGAGTACCTGAGAGAAGATTTACAGACTGAATACATGCACACTGAGGCTTATGACTATTTAACAGTTGGGGGGATGCAGGGAGAAGAATCACTTCCTTTGTTATTCTTTTGCCTTCCAGTGTCACAGCTAAAGACGAGCAACTAAATTCTCCAGTTAAGATAATGGCCCCTAAATGTGAAATACAGGTGACAATTTATTCAGTACTGCTAAATGAACAAAATGTGAAGGAGTGAAATTCCAGCTTATGAAAACAACCTTTTTCTCCACCCAGAAATTTCCTTGGCTATCACTTCATAAACATAAATATGCCTGAACTTTGGTCAGGTCAAGAGTTTGACCTAATTGTACCTTTAGTGCTATGTGCTGACTAATTATTGGCTTGAAACTTGAACATATCAAAAGGGAAACAAAACATCAGAGTTACAGAGTAAAAACCAGAAACTCAATCTTTAAGTTTCTTTCAAGCCATGGTGAACTAAATTATTATTTCAAATGTTTACTTTTGAATTAAAATTGAGCCTTGAATGAGTGTTTAGCCTCACAAATACATTGCTGGTCCTCCAGTCAGTGGTTTTTGAAATCGACTGGGTACACTGAATTAAAAAGTGAAAACATTTACACTCGTGGTAAATCACTCAGGTCATAAAATAAGCATGAATACTGCTGGAAAAGTGTTCTTTAAATACTAGACCTTTCCCTAAGGTTGAGTACAAAGCGCATCCATTCAGACAGGGCAATAAGGAGAACATAATCTCTGCCTTTTTTGGCTAAATTCAAGGAGTCTGAATTATATCTTAAATAAAAATCAGTAATACTCACTTAACAAAAAAACATTGCCACTGAGTCGATTCCAACTGATACCAACCCTATAGGACAGAGTAGAACTGCCCCATACAGTCTCCAACACTGTAATCTTTATGGAAGCAGACTGCTACATCTTTCTCCCGTGGAGTAGCTGGTGGTATCGAACCACTGACCTTTCAGTTAGCAGCCCAGTGCTTAACCAGTGTACCACCAGTACTCTTCAATACTCACTACATGGCCTCATTTTAACTGTCATTGATTTGCTATTTAACTTTGAACATTTTTCTACCTGTATATGCGAACAAAGGCATTTTGCCCACATTTTGAGTTTTCTTTAGGACATCTGGATATAATGTGATTGATCTATGAGGGAAAGTTCTTTGCATTATACGGGCCACTAATGGCCCAGGATCCAGCATGTCATTTACAACAAAAACTGCTGACCCAGTGGTCTGGGTACATGTTACTCCACTGCCTGGGTGGGTGGTCCCTCAGCTGGCTGAGGTTCTTCTATGTACTACTAGGAGTTATCAGCTGTGCCACAATTTGGTTTGATTTTGTCCCAAGCAGTGAAAAGGTGATATTATTGATGAAGACATTCTTCAGTGTTCCTAGTCTTTTTTTTTTTATTGAAGCAATTACTTTTAAATCTTGATTTTTGACAAAGCAATCTGTCTCAGGAATCCAACTATTACATTATAGCAGAATGAACCACACCGCATTTATCTCTTCAGAGGAGTTTAAATCGCTTTGAATGGTGGATAACGATCTCTCCAAAGCCCTTTAAGTTTTTTAAAGTAGGGTTATGTTGATTAAGTTGCAGATAACAAAGTGGCTTGAAATTTATACTTCTATTATAAGGAGAAAAGGTCAAAGAAATGGAGTAAAAAGTACAAAAGCAAGTAGAGACTACTACCCTGGGCAGAGAAAAACAGAATACAGATCTACTAAGATCAGGAATAAGCTAAGGAAGGAAAGATATAAAATAGTATTTTGAAAAGAATAAAAAGCTAGAGAAGGGCAAGATTCTATAATATGCACGTTTTATATTTTCCCTATAGTTCAGGGCACGTGGAAGGTATGCAGAAAGTGTTAAATATTTTTAAAAAGGGCAACATTGGAGACCAAAAGGCACAAAAGGGAAAGATCTTTGGGCCACCACCTATAAATCAAAAATAGTTTAAAGGGCACTGAGTTATCCTGGTTGGGAGGTGATTCCCCTGCTGTACTAAATACAAGTCACACTCTACCAGGATAGAAAGTATTGAAGTTATCAAGGATTTCGTTTTACTTGGATCCACAATCAACACCCACGGAAACGACAGTCAAGAAATTAAACGACATTGCATTGGGCAAATCTGCTGCAAATGACCTCTTTCATGTGTTAAAAAGCAAAGATGTCGCTCTGAGGACTGAGGTGCACCTGACCCAAGCTGTGGTGTTTTTAATCCCCTCATATGCATGGGAAAGCTGGACAGTGAATAAGACTAAAGAATTGACACCTTTGAATTGTGATGTTGGTAAAGAATACTGAATATACCATGGACTGCCAGAAGAAGGAACAAATCTGTCTTGAAGAAGTACAGCCAGAATACCCTTTATAAGCGAGGATGGTGAGACTCATTCTCATGTACTTTGGACGTGCTGTCAGGAGGGATCAGTCCCTGGGGAAGGACATGATGCTTGGTAAAGTAGAGGGTAAGCAACAAAGAGGAAGACCCCCAATGAGATGGACTGACACAGTGGCTGCAACAGTGGGCTCAAGCTTAACAACAATTGTGAGGATGGTGTAGGACCAGGCACTGTTTCGTTCTGTTGTACATAGGGTCGCTATGAGTCAGAACTGACTTGAAGGCACCTAACAACAACAACTCTACGAGGAGAGGGCTCTGTGATGCCTACCTCCACTGAGGAGTTAAAATGCTTTAAGGCAACATTTCAATATTGATTAAAAGGTTAAAAATGGAAAGTGATGCCTTACAGTTAGGAGGTACTCAAATACCTACTGAATGATGATGTCCAGAGCACATGGAGGTGTAGGCTATTTCTTCTTAATCTTTTCTAAGATCAAGTAATCTCAAGACCAAGTAAACTCATGGAATCTCTACTTTCTGGAGGTAATGTTGGAAGCCAAGCCAAATGGAAAAAACCTAAAATAATAATAGAATATTGACAATGAAATGTTGTAATTTAGGCACAGCTTTAAAATATTTTTTTTTTTTAATATTAGAATGGTACAAAAACACAAAAGTATTTCAGCATGAAAGGAAATAAAACACTCTTGGGTGTGACTGGAAGGATTGTTCTAGGGACAAATTTGCTTCAACTTATTACTTCAATAACAATGCCGGCACTGTTTCTACCATTTTGATTATGTCGAATGTATTAACATTAATGTGTCCATGTTCTATTTGTGTACTGCTCTCTTAGAGACTGCTATCAATTCTATAAGGTCAATAATTAGGAATTAAATTGAAGACACAAGAACACAAAGATTTACAATTTCCAAATATGCTTAGAATTTGGAAATTCTGAACCGTCTCTCGCATACTGTTCCCCTGCCATCCTTCCTGGCTGGTTGACAAGTTAAAGGCTCCTGCTGTTTCCACCAGCACTGGGAATGCAGAGCTCAATGAGCTGTACATTCAGGGGCCAAAAAGGAGGAGAATACAAGGTGTACATACAGAGAACAAACATACACAACCATATACCTATTTTTCCACTGGCAGAGGACATATACTACTTCATTATGAATCTTCCACTGGCATTCAAGTACCAGAAGATAAGTACAAACTAGATGGGGAGGGCACACAACAAGGGATCACGATCACTGTCACTGTTTTCTTTTATGTCTTCTAATCAGAGTCAGGTAAACTATATTACTTACACGTTTTGTTCCTTGTGCTGGTTATGGAAGCATTGTCTCTCAGCTCCAGGGCCACTCTTCTCTACTCTGTTGTGGGGCCTGGACTCTACAGACAACCTTGCTCCTACAGACCACCCGCTGATATAAACCTAAGAAGAGTTATAGCTGGGTTTTTTTACACATATGCACCCACAGAGACAGCACACAGATGAACCCCACATACACCCACACATACCACACACACAAATCCCACATATACACACACACACCACACACATATGCATACGCAGATACTCACACCATGAACACAAACCATGCGTTCATACGCACCCCACACAGGGACACAAGATATGCTTAAAACATTACTCAATAATATCAGAAAAGAAAGCAGGACGAGTTTTCTTTTAACTTGGAATTTTAATTATATACATAAATAGCAACATGAGAACAAGGAGTTCTAAGGCTTGTACATTATCTCTAGGTGAAAAGGTTCCAGGTTAGTCCACTTATAATATGGCATCACCCAAGATAAAGAAAGGCGTAGCTTTTCCTGAAGAACAAAGCCAATTTACTACATTCGACGCTGACTTCTCTGCCATTTTTCTGGAGAAATACTGATTTACTGTATGGAGTTTCCAATGTTTACCTATAGCTAAAGGAAAGAAAAGAAAAACTTAATTAAACTGTGCCAGAAAAAAAATCTCTTTTGCATTTTGAAAATTCTTTACATTTAAATAGAGAAACCATGTAAAACATTTACATTAGCATAAGGATCATAATGAGCCAGAGAAAGCTATGATTATCTCCATTTTACAGATGGGTAAACTAAAAATCGGAATGGTTTTTTACATTCAGATTCTCAACTAGCTGTGTATTTGAGAATAATTAAATACAGATGAATGAATAAATGAAAAACAGATGTCTAAACGGCATTAACATACGCCACTCCTTCACCCTCCAAAGACCAAGCAACTACATGTCCATCCATCTGCTGGAAGAGAGAACGATTATATCACTGTCAGCCTGATGTACACCTTTCCTCACATCACCCCCATTATTCTTTTCTGGAATGAAACACACATAAATCCAAAGACACACCAAAGACAAACCAAATCTTCTCCAGATCACTTTTTTCCTAATATGTAATAAATATACTTAGCAATTAGAGGTTTATACATTTTTTAGCGGCCAGTGACTACTCGCTTGACCTTTGAATATGAAACAAAAAATTCTTAAACATGTGAACTGCAAGCTTATTACCTTTTCTATCTCAGTTTCTTAATCTGTTCTGGACTTCTCTAAGCATCCAATAGATTTAACTGCATTGTTAAGAATTAGAAACTAGAAACAAGCTATATTAGTAAGGATTAACCAGATCGTGGTAGTCCATACTAGGAAAATTATTAAGCAGCTACAAGAAGGAATGAAGGAGATCTATAAGTACTGGCAAGGAAAGATGGACATGATATAATATGGAAAAAAAAGTTCACTCATTCATCCCACATACATTAACTAAACAAAGCACTGTCTGTGAAATATTCTTGACAAACTGAACCTAAAGCTGATTAAGCCTTCAGATCCAACTATCACTTTATGGGAAATGGACAGAAGAGAGGAACCAAGAGAGAAACAGAATGACGCTAAATTGATGCACACGGCTACATGCAGAACAGGGGAAATTCTAAAGGACAAACAAGGCTGGTTTTTCAACAAATAAATGGAAAGGAAAAAAGAGGGAGAGGGAACTATTACAATTTAAAAGAGACATAAGAGACCTATTAGCCAAATGCAATGGGCAGATCTTATCTGAATCCTGATTCAAACAAATCAACTGTAAAAAGTTATTAATGAAAACAATCAAGGAAATCTGAACACTGACTGGATACTAGACGACATGAAGGAATGAATGTTAATTTCTTTAGGTGTGATAATAAAATTGTGATTATGTACCCTCATAGAGTTTTCAGTGTACAGTACTTGCAGAACAAATTATAAGGTATACGACCCCATTTGTCCTAAACCCAAAAACATGTATGAATGCATAACAACAACAACAACAAAAAAAAACAAACTCGTTGCCACTGAGTCGATTCCAACTCATAGCAACCCTATAGGACAGAGTAGAACTGCCCCATACAGTTTCCCTAGGAATGGCTGGTGGATTCAAGCTGCTGACCTTTTGGTTAGCAGCTGTAGCTCTTAACCACTATGCCTCCAGGGTTTCTGTATGAATACAGAGAGGGAAAGAAAAAGGGAGAGCAAGGGAAGGGGGTGAAGGGAGGGAAGAGGGGAAAGACAGGGCAGGGAGGGGGGGACCAACTGACAGACCAACTGACAGACCAAACTTTTAACACAATTACCTATGGGAAAGCAGTAGTGGGTAACACAAATTAAAAATTTTTTATAACAAACATGCATCACTTTTATAATTAAAGAAAAGTTTTAAAAAATAATGAAATCTTTTCTGTATGTATGGCAAGCTGAGCACTGGTCCAGAATACTTTTGTGAAAAATAAGATGGATATTTACATAGTTTCACTTTATTCTCATTGTTCAATGTAGAGAAATATAATTATTCAGTGTAAAGTCTCCAGAGGACACGTGTGGCCTTCTGCTCCTCACCCTACAGTCTCCTTTCTCTGGCCCTACTCTCTAGAGACGTTGATTCTGAGCTGAGGCCTAGGCCTCTGGATTTTAACAAGACCCCTGGATGATTCATTTGTATAATAAAATCTGAGGACTACTGACTTTGGGTTACAATATGAAAGGCTGTAATGTGAAAGATAAATTGGATTTGTCTTCCCTGACTCCTAAAGCTGGATCAGGACCACTGCACAGGAGTCACATGGAGGCATGGCTTTGCTTGGTATAAAAAACAAAAACAAAAAACCCACTGCCAAGGTGTGAGGCGAAAGTAACACTAGCTGTGATGGTTAAGGTTATGCGTCAACTTGACTGGGCTATGATCCTCAGTGGTTTGACCGTTATGTAATGATGTAATTTGGCAGTTATACAATGATGTAATTTTTAAATTGTGGCAGTTATGTAATGATGCAGTCATCCTCCATTTTCACATAACGACCTGGTCTTTGGAACCTAAATGTGTCGATGAGTGAGGAGTGGGCGTATAATTTTCTAATTACCAGGAAATCACAGTGCTATTATACAGTTTTTAATATATATGGGTACTCAGTAAGTAAATACAGAACAAATGAAAATAAATGGTAAGTTGAGTATAAGACCAGAAGAAATCTCATCGATTTTCTGTCTTCATTTGATATCATCCTAAATTTCCCTAGCCTCAGGTTATTCAATCTTTAAAGAAGGAATAATTATACCTATGGATTCCCTATGTCATTTAAGAGAATGTCTCTATATAACCTTGATCTCCTCTATAATAGTCATGCATTCAACAAATGTTTATTGAAAGACTATTTGATGAACAGAAGTATGCTTACTAAATGAAGTGCTGTTTAGTAAAAAAAATAAACCTAAGAAACAATGGCACTTTTCAACCGTTTGAAAAAGACTAGATAAATCCCAACTGTCCAGTTCTAGCTTGTCTAAAAAAACCCAGGTAATTTTCTGGAACAAACACAGTTAAGTAATTCATGGCACTGAAACCCAGAAATTAAAGATGAAATAAAATATTATTCCAATCTTTGTGTTTCTACAGCAACTTGAAACTGCCATAATTAAGTTACAGTAAAGACAAGTCATTTCAAGCTGGCACTAACAATGCTGAGAATAACCATAGAGTTTTCTTGTTTTTTACCTGATTAAACGGTCAGAGCAAGTCATATTCTACTTATTTCCGGGTGGATTCTTCACATTTCCTGGCTTGTAAAACAAAAGTTAGAGTATTAACCCAGTTTGAAAAGAAATAGTGAAACTTCTTCAAGTGCCCATCCTCAGTATTTAAATGGAAACATTAAATATTATTATACAAATTTGTTGTTGAAGGAATAATGCAAAGTGATCCATTTCTCAATGAACAGAATTACTACAATGACAAGAAATGAGAAAGAAGTAAAGCTCCATTAATCCTCACTACACAGATTCAGTTAATAAGTTGATTCTATAAAAAATAAAATCAAAAGTGAAAATATATCCATGAAAGATTTAATACTTCATGCCGCTGTCACTGTTGGAGGAGTCCAGCTTTAGACTGAAGTTGTGTACGAGGTTTCACAACTATGAGAATGCTTCCTGTAAGTACTCCGCTCCATGTATCACCCACATTAGAGGCTAATTCACAAAACATGTTTACTCTGAAAGGGGTTATAATCAGACCGCACCCATTCTGCCTGGCTGTCATCAGGAACATATAATTAGGTCATGTCATCCATGAGAAGTGATGTGGGAAACTTTCTACTGGGAAAAGTTCATGTGCTAAACGTTTAAAGCCTAACTTTCTTTCCTGTGTGCTTTTAAGACTTTAATTCTGAAAACACATTAGTAAGACCTGATTTACGTCAAAGATCTGAGCTTTCCAGAGATGGCAATCTGAAACACATCAGGCTGCAGCTCAGCAGGCAGTGAGGCTGTGAGGCTGTGAGTCTGTGGTCTAGACTTAGCGCAGGTTTTCCTGGTTGCCTTCTCTCAGAGTTACCCATGTGCAGAGGGGGAGGGGAGTGAGAAAACAGGAACATGTGACTAATCCTGTAATTTCACAGCATGGTTTCTAGGCAATTTTGGGGCTTACTGGAGTGACTGAGAAATGGTCTATTAGCACCGTAATCCTACTTCCTGGTTTGCCCAGGCTATACTGAGCCACTGTCCCAGCATAATTAATAGTGCTCCTTTCAAGAGTGTCCTGGTTTAGAGGAAAATTATACGATCACTTATTTTTCAACCACATCCATTTGATGATGGAGTTCTGGGGAACGTGGCCAAATGTTTTCCTTGGTGGGTCATGATCAACACCCAGTCATAGTTGTCACTCTGAACGAAGCTCTACAGGACTCTGCCTGTGCAACTTGCCTCCTTCTCCAGAGCCACTTTCCTGCTCGCATACCACACCACAGGCCCCAGAGGTTTTCTTGCTGTTGCTTGAACTTGCCAAGCTCCTTCCTGGGACAAGATCTTCACTTTTTTTGTTGTTGTTGTTTGTTTTTGCTGTGTATATTCTCAACAACAACAACAACAAATTATTTTTTTAAAAAAATGTACTCCTTGACCTAGATCGGAGCCCTGGGTGGCACAGTGATTAAGAGCTGGGCTGCTAACCAAAAAGGTCGGTAGTTCGAATCCACCGGCTGCTCCTCAGAAACCCTATAGGGCAGTTCTACTCTGTCCTATAGGGTCGCTATGAGTTGGAGTCGACTCGATGGCAACAGGTTTTGTTTTACCTAGATTGATAAATCCCAATTCTTTACCTGGTTAAATGCTATTCATCCTTTAGATCAAGGCTTTCACCTGTACCCTGCCCTTCAATTTAGGTGAGAACCTTTTATTCACTTTCCTAGCACCCAGGCACTTCCTTATTTGTGTAATTATCTCTTAAATGCTCAAATACTCCAGGAATCTGTAAGCTTCAGGACAGCACAATATCCGTAGGGATTCCTAGCACACAGTATTCATAGGTTTATTGAATAAACAAAGGGAATGGAGTAGAAATTAGAGGTCTGATGAGTGTAATAATAAAAAAAAAGTTTGGAGGTGTGATAAATGAAAAGCAAGAAGAGATAACAAGAGGCTTATAAGGGTAAGTCAAGAAGCCCTGGTGGTGCAGTGGTTAAGTGCTTGGCTGGTAAACGAAAGGTTGGTGGTTCAAACCCACCAGCTGCTTCCTGAAAGATGTGGCAGTCTGCATCCATAAAGACTGCAGCCTTAGAAACCTTATGGGGCAGTTCTACTCTGTTCCACAGGGTCACTGTGAGTCAGAATCAACTTGACAGCAACGAGTTTGGTTTAACGGTAAGTCTGATAATCACATCCAAAAATTGGGTCCGGCATAAAAACAATGTTGTTTCTACCTAAGTATATTTCAGGTCAGAATGCCCCTAACGTAATGTTTGCAAAGCACTTTGAATGATATTCTTATATATTCTACTCTCTATACTCACCAGCATCTCAACCTCCAAAATATAAAACGTTAAATTCGAAAGCTTTTTACCATGATTAAAAAAAAAAAGTTCATAAGCCTTTGCATCTTACAGCCACTAAGAAAATGAGCACATAAAAAACATTCTTTTTATGAATAGAAACTTCACTAAAGAAGACATTCAGGTAGCTAACAGATATATGAGCAAATGCTCACAATCATTAGCCATTAGAGAAATGCAGATCAAAACTACAATGAGATCTCATCTCACCCCAACAAGGCTGGCATTAATCCAAAAAACACAAAAGAATAAATGTTGGAGAGGCTGTGGAGAGACTGGAACACTTATACACTGCTGGTGGGAATGTCAAACGGTACAACCACTTTGGAAATCGATTTGGCGCTTCCTTAAATAGAACTACCATATGACCCAGCAATCCCACTCCTCGGAATATATCCTACAGAAATAAGAGCCTTTACACGGACAGATATATGCACACCCATGTTTATTGCAGTACTGTTTACAATACCAAAAACATGGAAGCAACCAAGGTGCCCATCGACGGATGAATGGATAAATAAATTACGGTATATTCACACAATGGAATGCTACGCATCAGTAAAGAACAGTGACGAATCTGTGAGACATTTCATAACACAGAGGAACCTGGAAGGCATTATGCTGAGTGAAATTAGTCAGTTGCAAAAGGGCAAATATTGTATAAGACCACTATTATAAGAACTTGAGAAACAGTTTAAACTGAGAAGAAAACATTCTTTCGTGGTTACGAGAGCGGGGAGGGAGGGAGGGTGGGACAGGGGCATTCACTAATTAGTAGATAAGAACTGCTTTAGGTGAAGGGAAAGACAGCACACAATACAGGGGAGGTCAGCACAATTGGACTAAACCAAAAGCAAAGAAGTTTCCTGAATAAACTGAATGCTTCGAAGACCAGCGTAGCAGGGCCAGGGGTCTGGGGACCATGGTTTCAGGAGACATCTAAGTCAATGGGCATAATAAAATCTATTAAGAAAACATTCTGCATCCCACTTTGAAGAGTGGCGTCTGGGGTCTTAAACACTAGCAAGCAGCCATCTAAGATGCATCAATTGGTCTCAACCCACCTGGATCAAAGGAGAATGAAGAACACCAAGGACACAAGGTAATTACAAGCCCAAGAGACAGAAAGGGCCACATGAACCAGAGACTACATCATCCTGAGACCAGAAGAACTAGATGGTGTCTGGCTACAACCGATGACTGCCCTGACAGGGAACACAGCAGAGAACCCCTGAGGGAGCAGGAGAGCAGTGGGATGTAGACCCCAAATCCCCGTAAGACCAGACTTAATGGTCTGACTGAGACTAGAAGGACCCTGGTGGTCATGGCCCCCAGAACTTCTGTTGGCCCAGGACAGGAACCATTCCCGAAGCCAACTCTTCAGACATGGATTAGACTGGACAATGGGTTGGAGAGGGATGCTGGTGAGGAGTGAGCTTCTTGGATCAGGCGGACACTTGAGACTATGTTGGCATCTCCTGCCTGGAGTGGAGATGAGAGGGTGGAGGGGGTTAGAAGTTGGCAAAATGGACACGAAAAGAGAGAGTGGAGGGAGAGGGCAGGCTCTCTCATTAGGTGGAGAGTAATTGGGAGTGTGTAGCAAGGTGTATATGGGTTTTTGTGTGACAGACTGACTTGATTTGTAAACTTTCACTTAAAGCACAATAAAAATTATATTAAAAAACATTCTTTTGATTGAAAGAAACAACTCTGTTGCTAGGAAAATTTTCTTGTTTGGTTATATATCACTTATACTATAACATGACAAGTCAAATATGTCACTAAAGAAATATTGAATCCATCCACCCCAATAACAAATCAGACCTCTCTGGCAGAGACCGCCATGATCTCAGAAAAAACATTTGACTTCAAAAGGCAGTTCCTGGTTTAGCACAAGCCAGAAATTAATTTTTTTTTCATTTTCAGAGAAACAGTTTTATTAAAACATTTTATAACTCATTCATTTTCTTTATAATCCAAATTTAAAGCATAGTTGGCTTTGGTTTTTTTTTTTTTTTTTAAATAATTTTTATTGTGCTTTAAGTGAAAGTTTACAAATCAAGTCAGTCTCTCACATAAAAACTTACATACTCCTTGCTACATACTCCCATTTACTCCCCCCCCCCATGAGACAGCCCGCTACCTCCTTCCACTCTCTCTTTGTGTGTCCATTTTGCCAACTTCTAACCCCCTCCACCCTCTCATGTACCCTCCAGGCAGGAGATGCCAACATAGTCTCAAGTGTCCGCCTGATCCAAGAAGCTCACTCCTCACCAGCATCCCTCTCCATCTCATTGTCCAGTCCAATCCATGTCTGAAGAGTTGGCTTCGGGAATGGTTCCTGTCCTGGGCCAACAGAAGGTCTGGGGGCCATGACCACCGGGGACCTTGTAGTCTCAGTCAGACCATTAAGTCTGGTCTTTTATGAGAATTTGGGGTCTGCATCCCACTGTTCTCCTCCTGTTCCCTCAGGGGTTCTCTGTTGTGTTCCCTGTCAGGGCAGTCACCGGTTGTGGCTGGGCACCATCTAGTTCTTCTGGTCTCAAGATGATGTAGTGGCTTTGGTTTTTAAAAAAATTCTTTTCTTACTGTGTTCACAAGCATTAATTACAATTTCTGCTAGCAAAACTGAAACATATTTTAAAAATAAAATGCTGATTTCTAATAGTTACGCACTGCCACGTGAAGGAGGATTTCCTGCTAAACCTCTGAGGTATAGTAAATCAAACCAAACCCGTTGCCTTCCAGTCGATTCCAACTGCTGACCTTTTGGTTAGCAGCTGTAGCACTTAACCATTATGCCACCAGAGGTATAGTAGCCCACTGAGATGTCTGAGCACCTCACCAGTTGAATTATTTTGATCAATTACATGACTTCTCTAAAGTGCAAGTTCTTCATTTATAAAACTGGTTAATAATAAACCCTGCCTCACAGATTTTTCATGAGAGTTAAATGAAATGATAGCCTAAAGAGCTTAGCACACAGGGTGAAGCTCATAGCAAGGGCTCAATAAACGCTAGTTATCGTATACAGAGGAGCCCTGGTGGCACAGTGGCTAAGCGCTCATCTGCTAACCGAAAGATCAGCAGTTCGAACCCACCAGCCACTCCCCAGGAGAAAGATGTGGCAGTCTCCTCCCATAAAGATAACAGCCTTGGGAACCCTATGGGGCAGTTCTACTCTGTCCTGTTGAAATTGACTTGACAGGAACAGGTTTATCATATACAGCAGGTCTCTCAACTTTTTTGATGAGGAAATAAAAGGTAAGAACGATCTACTAAAAGAACCCAGTGAAATTCCAGTTCGATGTATGTGATTGGCAGAATAATGGCCCCTCCAAGATGTCTGCATTCTAGTCCTGGGACTGTGACTATGTTACCTTACATGGCAAAGGGGAATTAAGGTTGCTAATCAGTTGACCTTAAAACAGGCAGATTACTCTGGATTATCTGGGTGAGCCCATTGTAATCACGTGAGTCTCTAAAGACTAAGAGGGAAACAGAATAGGTCAAGAGATGGGATTTGAGAAGGACTCTACCCATTGTTGATGGCTTTGAAGATGGAGGAACAGGGCCATAAGCCAAAGAATGCTGTAGCCTCTAGAAGCTGAGAATGGCCCTCAGCAAGAAAAGGGGCCTTGGTCCCACAATAGCAAGGAACCTGCTATTAACCACCAGCATGAGCAGGAAACTGGAGCCTCCAGAAAGGAATGCAGCCCTGCCCACGCCCTGATTTAGTACTTGACTTCTGACCTACAGAGCACTAAGACAGCAGTAAATTTGTGTTGTTTTAAGCCATTAAGTTTGTGATAATCTGTTACAGGAGCAATAGGAAACGAAAACACTCTTGACTAAGAGGTGTATGCCCTATGACTCCATATTCCATCAGCAGACATTATCAGGCAGAAAGCGAAAATGGGCAGTGTCACATGAGCAGTGGTTGGCGGCTATCATGTGCTACAGTCTGTTCATTTTCTGTGTTCCTCACATGGATAAAACTCATTTAATCATCAAAACAGCCCTATGAGGCCAAGCCCCATTTCCCCGAGCCCTGAGTAATTTCCCAAGGTTTCAAGGCTAGTTAAGAGGCAGAGGGGGAGCAGGACCTTGGTACCCCAGGTCCAGAGTCCACTCTCTTAACCATCATGCCACACTGAATCCCATCAGCCAATCTTTTCTGATACCAAGCAGGTATGACTTTCTAAAAAGAAGGCGATTGTTTTAAAGTTACATAACTTACTTTCAGCCAAAATCGCGTGCTTTTAGAGAGCTCAGGAATTCTGAATACAGGAAGAGAAAGCAGGACATGTTTACTCAGGGTGGTGGCTGCTACTTCCCTTTTGTTTTCCTGCTGAGCCAGCATGAACGTGGATTATGAAAAGCTCAGCTTCTCAAGTTCTGGTCAGTTTTCATGTTGGTAACAGGTTTATGTTTTATACACTATATATACAGGAGATTTTTTGGTTCATTTTCTATTGTTTTATATACATATATATACACACACATAACAAAACAGTTGCCAATTCAACATTTTTTACGTGTACAATTCAGTGACCCTGATTACACTCATTGCGCTGTGCAACCATCACCTCTACCCCTTTCCAAATTATTCCAGCACCAGGTCTGTTTCTTTACGTATTCTCCTGCCCTTTAAAGAATTACTCTAACTTTTCTTTTTAGTTATTGCTGATCTTTAACAGGCATTCTACAGTTCTGTGATAGTAACTTGTTACATTTTTTTAAAAACCTAGTGAAAAACTAAAATATGACATTTACTGAAACACACTGCTGTGTATAGCTGATCATAAGACAACTCTCGAAGAGTCAGCTGAGACCCTGAGGGCTGACACCCATTTCTGGCCTCTAACTGGGATAGTCAGACCTTGGGATGAGACTATCCTGAGAGGGTTTCAGATCAGCAATGAACAATCAATAAATATTTTCATGGTTTTAGTAAGCTCCTTGAGTCAAAGAGTGAGAATCATAATGGGAAAGATCAACAAATTCAACTACATTAAAGACTTCTGATCATCAAAGGACACCAAAACTGAAAAGAAAAACCCCAAACCAGGAGAACACATCTGCAAACACACAACCAAAAACACTGTTAGATGCCATTGTTTTCAATCGCCTCATATGCATGCAAAAGCTGGACGATAAATAAGGAAGACCAAAGGAGAATTGACACCTTTGAATTGTGGTGTTAGAGAACAATATTGTTTATTCCATGGACTGCCAAAAGAACAAACAAATCTGTCTTGGAAAAAGTACAACCAGAAAGCTACTCAGAAGCAAGGATGGCAAGACTAACTACGTCACACATACTTTGGACACATTATCAGGAGGAATCAGTCCCTGGAGAAGGACATCATGCTTGATAAAGTAGGGGGTCAACGAAAAAGAGGAAGACCCTCAACGAGATGGACTAACACAGTGGCTGCAAAAATGGGCTCAAGCATAATGATTGTAAGGATGGTGGGGGACCAGGCAGTGTTTCATTCTGTTGTACACAGGGTCATTATGAGTTGGAACCAACTTGACAGCACCTAACAACAACAACAAGGTGCCATCAAGTCAGTTCTGACTCATAACCACCCTATGAACAAGAGAATGAAACACTGCCCAGTCCTGGGCCATGCTCACAATCGTTGCTATGTTTGAGCCCACTGTTGCAGCCACTGTGACAATATTAGCCACTGTGTCAAATATTTGTATCTAGAAAAAAGATAAAGAATCTTTATAAATTAATAAGAAAGAGACAAATGACCCATACCAAAAATGGCCAAAATGGATGAACAGGCATTTGCATTTCGAGAAACCAATATACACACGCGAGGATGGTCAACCTCATTTGTAATCAGAGAAACATAATTTAAACCACAATGAGAAATTCTGGGAACATCTTGAAATGCCAGATACTGAGAAAACTATCACAGACTACTTGGATCATGTCGAAAGAACTCAGAGCCAACTTTACTAGCCAAAGATGAGAAAATTTGAACTTTAATAAGGATAAGAATTATAATGGATTGAAACCAATCCAGTATGTTTAAATCTATGAATTCATAATAATAAATTTTAAAAAACTAATTGGTAACCCTCTGAGGATGAGAAGTAACCAATTCATTATTTTGAAAACTGGATAAATAAGCAGAAAAAAAAATCAAGTATTTATCCTGTCTTCCCTTAATCGGATAATTAATAAATGAGGGGAAGTGGTTCCTTTTTAAATCATTCCAGCTATACAGGAAAATAAAATGACAGAAGTAGAATGTAATTTTTTGCAATCCCAATGAATTAATGGGTGTCGGAATCGACTTGATGGCACTGGGTTGGGTAGGCATTGAGCATTAAGAGATGCTAACACTAAAAAGAAAAGTGAAAACCACACTTACGTGCCTTCTAATAAAAGGAAACACTACCATCTATAGTTTTGCCAAAAGGATCAAACAGGAGCCTATTTAAGCAACCTCTGGACCCAGCTGCCAATTTGGAGGGAATACTGAGGACGGAGGAACACGTTAAACTGCACCATAAGTATACAATCAGCAAAACCCAAACTGTTGAAAACTCTATAGGCCAAAGTGCCAGGCTCCTTAAATTGTAAGGAAATAAAAGGATGGAAGGGGAACCTGAAGATTTGTGGGGTAAAGATTTACTCTACCTCAAGTCCTTTGGCCTTTGTCCTTGGTTCCTGAGAGAGAACTCTAAACCCTTGGAATTTCCTGAGTATTTAAACTGCCTTTGTTATCTAGACCTCTAGATCACACCTGGGGGTTTGTGCTAATGGGCAGGGGCTGGTCTGACCTCAGACTACATAAGGAAGCCAATAAAAGCTCTTGACATGGAAGTTTCATGGACTTCCTGGTTGGTGAAAGACACTGATGCACAAAGGAGAGTGATGCATCCCTTGGGACATGGAAGCTCCATGCGGGGGGAACCCTCCCAGACCTCCTCCTATGAGTCTCTTCATTTGTATCTTTTTTTTTCTACAATAAAACTGTAATAGTAACAATAGCACCTTCCATGAGTTCTGTGAATTGTTCCAGCAAGTTATCGAACCCAAAGGAGTAGTAGAAGCCAGCAGATCAGGAATGAGGGAGCCAAGAGAGGAATTCCTGAGCTTGCGGCTGGCATCCTGAAGGGTTGGAGGGAAACCCCAAATTTATAGACAGCAGGTCAGAAGTGAGGGTGTTGTGTGGACCCACTTGCAGCTGGTGTCTGCCTATTTGGCAGTCTGAAGGACAGTGTTCTTTTAACTCTGGGTGGCTAGAGTCAGAGAAGTGCTGCATGGGCAGCTGGTATCAGAACTGGACAGAGAAGTAGAAAAGTGGAGATCTGTTATATCCTCATAGTTGAGGCAAGAAAAGTATGAATTTTGATTTATTTGACTTGAGATTATCACATGACTCAAGATTGTTGTTGTCAAGTGCTGATGAGTTGATTCTGACTTATAGTGATCCCACGTGACAGAGTAGAACTACCCCATAGGGTTTTCTAGGCTGTAATCTTTACGGGAGCAGACCACCAGGTCTTTCTCCCATGGAGCCACTGGGTGAGTTTGAACAGCCAACCTTTCAGTTAGCAGCCAAGCACTTAACCATTGTGCCACCAGGGCTCCAACTCAGGATTAAAAGAGATTTAAAGGGCATATGAAGTTAAAAAAAAAAATGATGAGCAAGACTAAAGTGATAGGGATAAACACTGGGATGATAAAGCCATAAAGAAAGACAAGGAAATGATTACTATGAAATTCAGGATAGTAATTATTTTTGAAGAAAAAGAGAAGACTATGATAGGGATGGTCTAGAAGGCGGAGCGTCTAGGTGGCTGGCAAAGTTCAACTCTTTGTCCTGGACGATGATTACAAGGATGTTTGCCTTATATTAATTCACTTAGCTATAAAAAAATTTAAAAATTAAGGAAAGTACATTATTGGAGCAATTTGGAAAAATGTTTTTTGGTGTCTATCCAAGTACAGCTTTATTTCAGGGCTCAACTACTTAATACCATACTCATTTAAGAGTATATGATTAATACAATTGAAACATTCCGATCACATGGACTTTCCTGGGCACATAGACTGAAGCCCACACTCTCGCCACACTAGCTTGGGGTCACTGCTGTGGCTGGCCTTCCCTTGGGGATATGCAGGGGAAAGCTGCTGGAGAGTTCCACAGGAGGAGTCAGCTTTTCAGTGTCTGAAGACTAGCTTAAAAAGCTTAGCTGGGCAAAAGTCACTGACAGTCTGTTTGATGAGGTTCCATTAATTTGGAGCAGCGTAGCCCGTTGAGACTGGGTACTCACTGCAGAGATAAGAGTGGCTGGGGCTTCCTGTTTAATGGGAAATAGGGGTCACTTTAAGTTCTCTGTCAGAGGAATAAAATGATGAAAGATAGGATGCCAGCAAGAAACCTTGAGCTGCACATTCGTTGCCCTGGCTTCATGAGTATGGAAATCAGGCATTTATTTGCAAACATGAGCCCTGAGGGAAACAGCAAAAAACGCGACCTGGATTTTTTCCATTTTTTTAGAAAAGAGGGGATGCATATTTAAATAGTGAAATATCATTTGGGTAATACACATCTTCATTCCCATTGTTCTCCTTAGGCATTCCATGAGAGAAATGGATGTTTCCCCATTTTTAGAGGCCCAGTATCCAAGCTGTCTTCCTATGAAGTTTCTGAATCCCCTCAGTTGAGGCTTGGTAGGATGCCAGCCTAGCCCTCACCACAGAAGCCAAAAAGGCCAGACTTATTTCCCAGCCTCCCTTGCAGCTAGGCCAGGAACCCATGACCTAAGCTTGGTTAACTGAATGCCCCCCAGATACAGACTCTGAGAAACATGGCCAGGAAGAAGTCATCCTAGGGGCAGCCCCAGCACTGACTATCCACGGTAGAGGGTAGTAATTAGTATTCATGGTGGCTGTGTCCACATTTTCATGGGGCTGTTAGAGTGATGTATTCTTGGCTCTCATTCTTTTTTCTTTTCTTGTACTTTAGGTGAAAGTTTACAGAGCAAACTAGTTTCTCATTAAACAATTAGTACACATATTGTTTTGACATTGGTTGCCAACCCCATGACATGTCAACACTCTTCCCATCTTGACCTTGGGTTCCCCATTACCAGCTTTCCTGTCACAACTGGGAAAATTTGAATATGCAACATATATTAAGTAATATTTATATAAAAAATGAAATGTTAACTTTCCTGAGTATGATAATGGTATTGTGATTACATAAGAGAATGGCTTTGTTCTTAGGAAATACAAACTGAGTTAGATATGGGTGGAAAGTGCAATGATATTTACAACTAGTTCTCAGATGGTTCAGAAAAAAAATATGTGCATGAGCACACATGAGTAAAGAGAGAAATGTAGCAAATGTAGCAAAATGTTAGTGAATCCAGTGAAGGGTATATTCATCGTTTTACTCCTGCAAGTTTGAAAGTTTTTTGAAATAAAAATTGGGAGGAAAATCATCTTCCCATACACATACCCCCCAATACTGAAAAACTATTTTAAAGCCACCAGTCTGGCAAAAATTGAAAAGTCTAATAATACCAAGTTTTTGCCCTGAGAGAATAAATTGGAACAACCACTTTGGAAAACTATTTGGCTTCATCTAATAAAACTAACGACATACAGACCGTATGAACCAGGAATCCCAGCCTTGAGAAACTCCTCACAAACCATGACGCATGTACAAAAATGTTCACAGCTGTGTCTTCACAGCAACATACTGAAAACCACCCAACTATCCGTCAACATGGGTATTTTCCCACGAAGAAGTATTCTATACCAATGCAAATGAACAAACTACAGCCATACGTAGCCCATAAACATAATGCTAAGGAAAAAAAAAAGAGTTACAAAATAATATACATAATATAGTAAAACTCCACTTATGTAAACTTTGTATATTTATTTAAATTATAAAGGCAAAAAAACAGGCAAGTTCAATTAGAGTGTTTTAAAATACACACATACATTGTTAAAACTAACCAGAAAAGTTTAAAGAAATGCAAGGAAATGAAAAACACAAAATTCCAGAGAGTAGTTCCCTCTGAGCATATGGAGAACTTTGAAGGCATTGGTAATTTCCTGTTTTTAAAGCTGGATGGTTGATAAATGTATGGTCATTATAGTGCTGGATTTTAAACTGCATACACGTATGTTCTTTTTTCTAAAAAATCAAACCTTAGAACACACTCCGATGACAACATTTCCAGGCACACCTATCTTCTCTTCACTATTCTAGCAGAGATCATTTTGGCTAAAGCAGATAAATTGCCCTTAAGTGACCAATGATGATGACAGAACTGAATGAACACCTTAGCCAAATATTACTGATAGAAGACTCAGTGCAAATATTTAGAATTAATTCATAAAAGGGAGAAAGGAGGTGGCAGAGCAGCAAAATGCCAGAGGTTTGTTCAGAGCCCCCGGGAAAGAATATAATTGAGAACTGAGCCATTATTCATACCATTTAAATTTCTAGGCCTTACTGTAAACACAACTTCCATAAATGTCTTTATTTACAACTAAAGGCATGTCTATTCGTGTTACATCATTACAGTACAAACAATTCTGAATTAGACTGTACCTAACTGAGACTGGTAACTAAAGCTTGACTTGAAAATCAATTTCTAAACGAGCTAACAAACAAACAAAAAAATCTTGGTGAAGTACTTTGCCAATTCCTTTCAAAGAGACGGACTCTCTTCTTTATCCAAAAATCTTAATTTTTCTGTGTGTTTCTGATGGCACTTACCATGTTCTCTTTAGTATTTTGGTTGTGCACTTTCCTCATCTCCCTTACTAGATTATGAATTACTTGACATACCATAAATAAAATATACTCAGCTCCAGGGCCCCGCCAGATTACTGTTACAGGGTAGCTTAAATCTTTGCTCTCATTAAAAAACAAACAAAAAAAAAAAAACCTGAAGCCCAGAAAATCCAACAAGGGGGGAAGAAAAACTGGGACCTCACTATCAAACGATTTCTGAAATCTAAATCTATCTAATCTTGAATTAATAAGGCCTTCTGCTATTTTGTATTTAAAACTGAAGCTCAAAGTTTAAATAGTCAACATCTATTACTTTCTACCGCGAACAGAAAGCTGTCAGGGAAACTATGTTCTGAGAGCAAACAAACAGAACACTTCAAATTCTCAATACCTCTTAAGAGGTCAAGGGCCTAGAAGACTAGACAAAGAAATGCTGACCAACTACGAGCTAATTAGAAATCTTTACCACCCTACTTGCAGAAGACTCATATACTATTTGAGTAGTTTTAATATCTAATGTTTTCAAATTACCGCAAAACATTGGCCTGTTTCATTTGCATTCCTCCCACAGGCCAGTTGCTTCTGCACTGGGTTGAGTTCTCAGAGCAGTTAGAAAGCTGTTTTCAAGCAAGAGGTTCCCTTGGCACCCCTCTTTGGCTTTGGTGTGCATCTGTCACACCACACTGGGCACTCAGAGTGGAGGCTGATCTAGTCTCACTTTCCACACTTCTTTCTAGGGCAGCGTACATTTTTCCTGACATTTATTTCCTTCCCCACATAGAATTCAGTGTGGACTTGTTAAGGAATTTTTTAAACAGGAAAGAAAGCTTCCAAAGAAAATGTCAGAGAAATAAAAAAAAAAATCTATTGAGTGTTTATTCTATAAAAGGGATTGCCAAAGGACACTTGATATTGATACAGAACTTCCTACTCAAGAGCCAGTTTAAACAGGCTCAACAGACTAATTCCTTTAGAAGCCACTCATATAAAAATTAGTCTTAAGATCTTCATGGAAGATTACTTACGTAAACACTGAGGAGGGCCTATAATTTATTCTATAATGGTACTTCCAAATTCCATTTCAAAATTTTGGATTTTAATTTTGAGACAGTTATATATTTTTTAAAAGAGTATCTTCATCTGAAATAATTTAAAGTCAAAATGAACTTCCTTTAATCTATAATGTAAAAGGTATCTGTTAATATAAACCTAATTCTTCCTTAGCTGGTTGTATACCCTCTCAGTCCTTAGAGAAGACATGACACCTTATTCTATACTCATGCTTCCTTATTAAAGAAGGGGAGAATGTTCCAGCAAACTTTATGTGGCTGCTAGAAGAGATGAAAGATGACACTCCCTTAAAATTACACAACCTCCTCTCTGCGGCTCATCCACCAGACAGCACAAGAAGGTGCCTGTGGCTGGTGGCTGGCCCCCAACACACCAAGATGCATGCCCATAACTGGGCTGAGAAGGCTAAGGGATGCACAGTTACAGCACTGCTAATGAAAAGAACTGAGCTTATGACAAATGGAAGGGGTCTCAATTATTTATCTTTTACTTGGAAGCATACTATTTTCCCTTTGAATCCCGTTTTTATAAAACTATGCTTTGAACAGATTATAAATACAATAGAGAGGAAATTATGGTCTAAGGCTGTGGCGCAATGTATTCTGTGATCACTAATTTAATCCTGCTGATAATAATCAAATGCTCAGAAGTTCTACCACGTGTCCAATAAAGGTCACCAGAAAATGTGAACGGAAGGCATAATTAAAAACAAACAAAAAGCAAGAAAAACCAATAGAGTTGGCAAGTATTTTACAAAACCCTAGAGAAACCACACATTTAAATCAAAAGGAAGATAATAAAAAAGATGCTTCTCACCTTTTGAAAGTTTTTCCACAGATCTTCTATGACTATGTAGCCTCGCAAACCCCAGTCATATAGTAGTTCCCCGCTGACCTTGAAACACAATATAAAAGATCAACTGCTATTCCATATATGAGGGTAAGGAAAACAATTTTTCTTTTTCCTGTTTCTAAAAATTCTGTATTTAACTATATCATGCAGTAAGTCTTGGGACATACGTATTAAAACTGTGCAACATAAGCAAACAAAAAGATAAGAATGATACAGTAAGAAAAATAGTCTGGTTTACAGTTACATTTTAAAATACTTTGCTATAACTTTCAAAATTTCAGTCAAAAAAATGTAGATCATTGCTGATGGAAGAAAATCAGACACAGAAGACTTCTACCTGTCGCATCTAGTATCCAGTCTTGCACATAACAGTCAATTCACATTTGCTAAGGTGAAAATCAACCATCCATTTTAAGGGTTTAAATAAAAAATAGGTGAGCCCAATGAATATGTTCCCTATTTTCCCAGGCCCCCCCAAAACAGAAAGTTTTTGAGTTCCTATATGGATTTGGGAAGTAACTTAATTCAGAATTCTTTCTATAACATCCTAAGAGGTAGGACCCATGGTCAGGGAATATTTCCAGGTCATGAAGCTCACTACCTTAAAATGCGCTAGCCTGCCTTTGGCTAGCTGGCTTTAAATGTTTGAAAATTTAAGAAACACTTTCAAGTACTGAACTTTAAAAAAAAAAATGCCTCCTGGTAATCTGCATTTCTTGGTTGAACTTATGACAAAGAATGATGACTACGCTTTCACATAACTGCTCTTGTTAGCTGCTGTCAAGGTGGCCACCAACCCATGGTGACACCATGCACAACAGAACAAAATGCTGCCCAGTCCTGCCCCATCCCCATGACTGGTTGCAGATTGGGCCACTGTGATCCACAGGGTTTTCACTGGTTGATTTTTGGAAGTAGATCTCCAGGTCTTTCTTCTAGTCTCTCTTAGTCTCGAAGCTCCGCTGAAACCTGTTCCGCATCGTAACAACATGCAAGCCTCCAGTGACAGATGGGTGGTGGCTGCGCATGAGGTGCTGTGGCTGGCAATTGAATGTGTGACTCCCTCATGAAAGGTGAGAATGTCATCACTGAACCACAATTGCCCTCCTTCCAAGTTAACAGTACTTCAAATTTCTGAAAGCAGTTATTACTCTCTTCCTAATTTTTATAATTTATCTTTGCATAGCATTTTACTTTGTACTTGTACAATAGGTACACAGACCAATAAAATAGAATTGAGAATCCAGACATAAATCCATCCACATATGGCCAACTGATATTTGACAAAGGCCCAAAGTCTGTTAAATGGGGAAAAGACAGTCTGCTTAACAAATGGTGCTGGCATAACTGGATATCCATCTGCAAAAAAATGAAACAAGACCCACACCTCACACCACGCACAAAAACTAACTCAAAATGGATCAAAGACCTAAATATAAAATCTAAAATGATAAAGATCATGGGACAAAAAATAGGGATAATGCTAAGAGCCCTAATAGATGGCATAAACAGAATTCAAAACATTACTAACAATGCACAAACATCCAAAGAGAAACCAGATAACTAGGAGCTCCTAAAAATCCAACATTTATGCTCATCAAAAGACTTCGTCAAAAGAGTAAAAAGGCAGCCTATAGGCTGGGAAAAAATTTTTGGCTACGACAAAGCCGATCAGCATCTAATCTTTAAAATCTACAAGATACTGCAAAACATGAACAAAAAGACAAATAACCCAATTAAAAAATGGGCAAAGGATATGAACAGACACTTCACCAAAGAAGACAATCCGATATCTGAGGAAATGCTCACAATCATTAGCCATGAGAGAAATGGAAACCAAAACTACAATGAGATTCCATCTCATTCCAACAAGGCTGGCATTAATCCAAAAAGCACAAAATAATAAATGCTGGAGAGGCTCTAGAGGGACTAGAACACTTAAACACTGCTGGTGGGAATGTAAAATGGTACAACCACTTTGGAAATCAATTTGGTGCTTCCTTAAAAATCAAGAAATAGAACTACCATACGATCCAGCAATCTCATTCCTTGGAATATATCCTAGAGAAATAAGAGCCCTCATACGAACAGATATACGCACACCCATGTACATTGCAGCACCGTTCACAATAGCAAAAAGATGGAAACAACCTAGATGCCCATCAACAGACAAATGGATAAGCAAATTATGGTATATTCACACTTCACGTAATGGAATACTATGCAACGATGAAGAACGGTGATCAATCTGTGAAACATCTCATAACGTGGATGAACGTGGAAGGCATTATGCTGAGTGAGATTAGTGAGTCACAAAGGACAAATTTTACGAGCCCACTATTATAAGAACTCAAGAAAAGGTTTAAACAGAGAAGAAAACATTCTTTGATGGTTATGCTTGTGGGGAGGAAGGGAGAGGGGTATTCACCAACTAGATAGTAGACAAGAATTATCTTAGGTTTCGCTTCGTCAGCCATGACCGAACGGGTTCGAAGCCCTGAAATAAAGCCAATTGTTTTGTTCTGACTCATCCTGGGTACAAAAAAAAAGACAAAACTTCCCACTGACTTTAAAAATAAACAAGAACGCAACTCAGATTCACATCCTACTATCTCGGTTGTGAATACAAAAGATCCTTTGTAACATATACTGTAGCATCAAAGGTAAAAAAACAACCCCCACACTGGGGACAGCCACATGTATTTGTAAACCAGCAGCCAAGCCCACCAGTTACTGTTGAAACCATAACAGAATGACATGATGTTTAACTAGTTATTTTATCCAGGGCATGCAAATGCATTATTCACTGTTTCTGAGCTGGGGCTGGAGCAGGAATAGAACATTAAGTATCTGCCTCCAGGACTGTTATAAACAATGTCAAGCCCATGCTGGTAAGGTCTTACTGGCATTAGACACCAAAGCCATCAACTCCCAATGGCTGGGGCCACTGGACTCTCACCTACAATCGCAGCCTGATCCAGGGATAAGGACTCAATCCTGTCACGAGGAACTCAGTGAAATCAGTATCAGGTCAGTCCTGGCTCAAAGCCTTCAGAGCCTAATTCTGGTGACTGTACTGTTGCCGCCTCCTGGGACTGAGTCTCCAGGTGATATGCCAGTTCTGGCTACTGGGTCACTGTTTCCATAAACTGCCCAGGACCTCAAAACCTAGACCCACCTTGCGTTTGGCAGTGTTCTAAGGGACTCTCTGAGTCTCACTAACTGCCAGACACGACCTCTTCAGGCTACCTACTGGCCTACATCAGTAGTTCTCAAATGTCGTGAGCATTACAATCATCTGGAGGGCTTTCTAAAACACAGATTACCTGCCTTTACCGTTCAGTAGGTCTAGGTTGTGGCCAGAGAATTTGCATTTCTAACAAGTTCCCAGGTGATGTTGATACTGCTAGCCCAGGACCACACTTTGAGAACCTCTGGTCTAGCTTTACAGTGTTCTACCTACCTGCCAAAATACTACTAGTAACCTCCTGTGGAACCCTCTCTCACTGTGGTGGCTAAGAATCAGCCAAAAAAAATGAAACCCAGGCGAAAAGCAGTACTGAGACCACCAAGGGAGGAGACAATCAACTGTGCCAAGGGCTGCAGACAAAATGAAGCCTATGAGGATAAATGGCTGTCACCTGGAATCAGCCAAAGTGGCCATAGCAACAATACTTTCAGTAGAGTAGTGGGCATTATAGACTGTATCTAGCTGGTGGGAATGGGAGATGAGAAAGTAAAGATGCTGAATAGAAGTATGCCCCCAAAAGGAAGGTAAAAGAGAGAACCAAAAGCTTAAAGGGAGCCAGGATCAAGAGAAGGACTTTCTGGAATACGGAGGCTTGAGTATGTTTGTTGGTTAAGAGGGAAGAGATGAGGCAAGGAAAGAGACTGAAGATGCAAAAGAGAGATGGTACTTGATGAAGCAAAACTCTGATAGGTAGAAGGAACAAGGAACAGAATGGTCATCATGAATGGAAAGGATGACCTTAGAAAAGCTACTCCACAGAGACAGAGGGAAAGGAGGACAGTACATTACAGAAACAACTTCAACGATAAAATGATTTTTCTTTCAAGTAAACAAGAGTTTAGAATCCTAGAACATCCTCCAAAAACCCCCTGCTGTTAAGTCAATTCCGACTCATAGCAATCCTATAGGATAGAGTAGAACTGTTCCATAGGGTGTCCATGGAGCAGCTGGTGGATTCAAACTGCTGAACTTTTGGTTAGCAACCATAACTCTTAACCAGTGTGCCACCAGGGCTCCCAGAACATCCTAGAGGATAGTAATATCATTTTCCTTTGGTATTATCTGTAACAATTTGCCAAATGTTAACAGCCCCTCTATAGTTAGAATATAATCTCAATGGATTACTTGCTGCAAATTAACAAACTCCACCTAAGTCATTACCTTTATTACATTTAGTTTTCTCTAGTAACTTTTTAAAGAACTTAACACTTTATATTGAGAACTTAGATTGAAGTCCAATCTGCTTTTTTTCAATACAGAAAAAAAAATCTGAGTCTCATTCACCCATTATAACTGAACATGTCCTCAGTGAAATTAATTAACATATATTGTTAAACCCAAGTCATTTAAGTGTCTTCTTGAATGGGGAGATTACATTGTTTCAAAGCAGAATATACCAGGGCAAAGATGATGGTAGATGTTGAGACAGAAATACCAGGAAAGTATGAAAACATTTCTAAAAAAAATTTATTTCCATTTTCTGTGCCCAAGAATGCTTAGTGTTAATTTCCAAAACTGGCAAAGCTCAGTTTAAAAAGAAGAGTTATATAGAAAAATACTATATTTTTCTACTGTTATTCTTTGAATTCAACTTTATTGAAAAAAAATCACATGCTTAAAAAGACTGAGGAAAAGCTTTCTGCCATAAGAATCAGTAAGTTATACAAAATAAATGTAAATAACCAAGTTTTTAAGAGGCAGTAAATCACCTCAAAGTTTTTATTTTGTTCCTTAAAAGAAATAAAGTACTCTCCTCAGAGAGACTAAAAATATTTCAGGAAACCTGTGCAATTTCAATTTATGACATGACTACAGCCAGCAGACCTACCAACCTTGTAACATCCTCTAGACCAGAGATGAATATAAACACAACTCCGCCTTTTGGAATGAAAAATCAGAGAAACAAAAGAATTACATGTCAAAAATTATTCCGAAAGAAGATTAAAAAGTCAAATGGAGAAAACAAAAAAGAAACTGTGAAAATTAAACTAAAAACTTTCATGAGAGTCAAGCTAGGAAAAATATCCATACGGTTAGCACGAGGGGACACTCATTCATTTAAACCATTTTTATTGCACGTTGGTTGTGGGCCTGCCGTGGTGCTTGGTATTGGGCAAATACCCATAAGCAAAGGACAAGAGTCTTTGGCCTCATGGAGGTCACACACTAGTGGAGGAGGCTGCTAGTGATCAAGTAACAAGTGTATAACTGCAACCTGGTAATGGGATGACCAGATGGAAAATAACAGGGTGTTTGAAAAGCCCTCTCAGGAGAGGTGCCACTGAAGCTGAGGCCTGAGGTTAAAAAAGAGCAGCCATGTATAGAGACCAAAGTTCATTAGTTTATTAGTGGTTACCAGGAGTAGGAGGGAGGCGGCGGTGGGGGGGGGGGGTTGTTACTGCTTATGAAGCCCTGAGTTTTGGTTTATGGTGATGGAAAAACTGCATTAAGGGTAGGGTTGCACAGCCAATTAATGTAATTGCTGTCAATAAGTTGTATTCCTGTAAAAAGGCTGAACTGGCAAAAGTTGTACAATATACTTACAACAACAACAAAAAGTTTTTGCTGCTGAGGCTGCTTATGTACAACCAAACACCTCATGGGATTTGGATCCTTGATTTGGATGTTTAGGGTCATGGTTTCATGGGACATCCCAGAAATTGGTCTAATAATGTGTCTAGTGCTTCAGTTCTACCTTCTAGTTCGTTGTGTAGTGCCTGGGGTCTTAAAAGCTTGCAAGCGACCATCCAAGGTACAACAACTGGTCTCTAGTCACCTAGAGGAAGAAGGAAAGTCAGGAATAGGAGAATGTGGAATGTGTAGCTAATTGCCTACATGAACAACTGCCTCCTCTGCCATGAGACCAGAAGAACTGGATGGTGCCTGGCTACCATTACTGAGTATTTTAATCAAAGATTCTATAGAAGAATCCTGATCAAAAGGGGGATAATACAGAAAAGAATTTCAAATTCTCATGGACTCTAGACTTTCTGGAGCCATGGGGGGTGGATAAACCCCTGAAACTATTGCCCAGAGATAATCTTTAAGTCTTAAACCAAAAATATCCCTTGAAGCCTTCTTAAAACCAAACAACAGTTTAGCTTAACTAGTAAAGAATATCTGCCTTGACCGTTACGTGCTTTTAAGATCTATCTCTAAGGGATCTAACTGACAACCACTACTCCGAAGATTAGATAGAAAGCTTAGGGGCACTGAGTTCATGTTAATGGGGGAGGAACATCTCAGAAAGCGAGGGTAAGCATGGTTGCACAACTCAAATGTAATCAATGTCACTGAAGTGTACGTGTAGAAACTGTTGAATTGGTAGTATGTTCTGCTGTGTATATTCTTAACAACAATAAAAATAAATTATTAAAAAAGAAAGAAAGGAGCAGCCAACTGAAGCCCTAAGAAGGGTGTTCCCAGCAGAGAGGGCTGCATGCCTCAAAGTCCCTGGCAGGGAAAACCAAGCTGGTGCCAGGACCAGAGAGAGAGAAGGCTTGGAAGGCCAGAGCACAGTCTGTGCATGCAATTCCAGGAAGAGAAGGTTGTGACCAGATATGCCCAAACTAAGAATGACCAAAAATTAGCAGCTCTGAAATTTGAGTCTCTGTATTTCCATATGAATACGCAAACTAATTTTAATTTTCCTTCGTTAGTATTCAAATTAGCATATATTCTCTGAACAATGACATTACTGGAAGGAGGGTAGGAACTAAGGTACACAGCAGAGAAAAACAGATTTAATTGCTGCAGTCCACCTATATGTGCAAATTAATTTTAGTCTGGTGTCATAAAAACTGCAAAATAAAATGAAAATTAAGCAGTAAATCCATATATACACAAATAAGAATGAGGGTCATCCTAGCTTACTGGGTCCAACTTACCTGGGCAAAGCTGATGGCTTGCTGTGGATAATAGACAGAGGCAGCAAATCCCATGAAACCAGGTGGATATATCAACTTCTTTATTTTTGAACCTATTCGATAAAAGGGCATAGATACCATCAGATGATTCATTAGCCTTACCATCACAATTCATCCTGTACATTTAATACTGAGTAAGACTTCTTTGGTCCTAATTCACAGAGAATGTGACTAACAATATTACACTTAACAAAAATAAGCACCATCCTTTAACAGCTTTATTGAAGATGTAATTCACACACCACAAAATTCATCCGTTTAAAATGTATTCATAGAGCTTATGCGACAATTACCATAAGCAATTTTAGAATATTATATCATCCCCAAAAGAAACCCCCTACACCTTAGCTGTCACCCTTTAATCCCCCACCCGACCCCAGCCCTAGCAACCATTAATCTACTCTGTCTCTATAGACCTGCCTATTCTGTACATTTCATATAAATGGAATCATACTATATGTGGTCCTTTGTGACTGGCTTCATTCACTCAGTACAATGTTTTCAAGAGACCCACCATTTCTAAGAGAGCAGAAAACACATTGTTTTGAAAAAGAAACATTTTATTTTGGTTTCTAAGGTTTACGCTCTTTTAGGGCAAAGTGGCTTCCTATTTAAATACTAAATGCAAGCATTTCTCTTCTCTCCCTTCCTGAGACCCCATTAAAATTACAGTAAGAGAACAAAATAAGATAATAAATCCACAGGGAGGAGAAAACATGTGGAGAGGCCACTGGCAGGTAAAAAGTGTCAATCAATTTTCAGAAAACAGAAAGTATATGGCAACGAGAGGACATGCAGCCCTGAAGTCTTGAGGAGGGAGCAGATCTGCCTCAGGCAGCTTCAGGGAGGCTCCAGAAAAGATGACAAATGCAAGTTTTGTATCTGAACCAGCTCGCCCACCCCATTCCAGTGCAAAACTGCCCGTGGTCAGGCAGCCACTCTCAAGCCAAAAAGGGGGGAGTGGGGAGGAGAGGTATCTCTAAAGAAATGCCATGGATTTTCTACTAGGAACCAATACAGGTGTGTGTGTGTGTGTGTGCGTTAGTGCCCTCTTCACATAGCATATAAGGTCAGCTCCCATCCAGCTCACCATGAGACAGAGCCTGCTTGTCAGCAAGTCCCACTATGCTCAGGGAGCTCTTACTCAACTGCCTCATTCTTAACCATTACTGGACAACCAAGGATCACCAGACATTTGAGGAAAGCCTGAAACATAAAAGAGAGCAAGACAAACAAGCAGAAAAAAATGACCCTATAGGAAATAGAACTTAAAAACAAAACTAAACTTGTTAAGTATCGCCAAATAAATTCAAGGAGCTACTATATTAAACGAACATTCAGAGAACAAAGACTTCTTAGAAAAGTAAAAAAACCCAAAAGGAATATAATAAAATAATCAAGAAAACACAAGAGACACAGAGGGTCAATTTAGACAGCCCAATCACTAATTAATATGAGTTCAGAAAAGAAAAAGTATGGGAGTGAATTTTCAAAGAAATCCAAGATACCTTCCTAGAGCTAAAGGCTGCAAAACCACTACAATGCTGAGTCAATGAATGAAAAGATGTGTCTAGTCACTGCACCATGGAAATTCAGAACACTAAAAATTCAGAGAAGATCCGTGAAGTTTCCAAGAAGAAAACAAAATGGATCACTTAAAAAGGAACAAGCATCAGACTGTCTACCAACTCTCACATCTGTAACACCAGATGCCAGAAGACATGGCCTTTGAAGTTCTGATGGAAAACAAATTCTATGCCCAACCAAATAAATTATCACTTAGTAGAGGGTAGAAAGTAATTTTCAGACATGCAAGGACTTAGAAAGTTTACCTCTAACATATCCTTTTTTGAAAGTTACTTAAACCTGTACTGCAACAACATAGCAATGTAAACCAAGGAGAAGACACGGAACCCAGTGAAGGGGTTCATACCCAAGACAGCATGAAGACAAGACCTGAGACAACAGCTGTTGTCCCATAGGGGACCATTTACCTGGGGGAACCTGCAAACCACTCAGGCCACCTATAAATATACCTACCATTCCACTAATCTTGCTTAATGAACTCTTAGGATTCTGTTCATCTCAGGCCCTTTTATACTCAGCACCCATGGGATAAGCCCAGTTGTTGTGTGTGCGCACGCGTGTGTGTGGTTTATGTTTCTGAAAAAGAATTAAGGTTTCAATTTTAATATTACCATGACCTCTCCAAGAAAAGGAAAAAAAGGAGCTTTCCCTGGGCCTGCAAGACACCCCCACACGCTCTAACTGTGGAGAGGGGAGGAGGAAGTTCATTTCTATTCATTCTATGCCACATTCCTGTCTTCCTAATAGCCAAAATTCCAACGCCCTGACCTTGGGATCTTTGGAAATTCCAAACACTATCTAAATAAGCCAGGAATGCTTTTCTGAACAGCTCTGCAGAAAAGAGGGGGAAAAAAGTTCAACTATTTTGTAAGATGATTACTAAAAAGGAACTCTAAATTTTTACATATTCTGCACAAGATAGGAAGAGGGCGCAGAAACCATTACATGAGCTCATTCCACAGATTCGGAGAGTGGCACCAGTGTTGTACTTTTCCAGATTCTAAAATTATAGTTAACGCATGTATAGAAAAGATTTTTAAGATGGGAAGAATGGCTACCGAACTACTCTCTATGATTATCTTTTATGGGGGTGTTGATTACAGGGTTCATAAACTTTCTATATTAGGAATTTTTGTAATGTCTGAATGAAATATTGATACATGCTACAACATGGATGAACTACAAAAACCATTACACTGAAAGAGGCCAGACATAAAACACTACATACTTTATGATTCTATTTATACAACAGTCTAGAAAAGGCAAACCTATAGGGAAAGAAAACAAATCAATGGTTAGCAGGAGCTGGGGGCGGGACAAGGGGACTAACCAAAAAAGGCACAAAGGAACTTTCTGGGGTGATGGAATAGTTCTGTATCTTGAGTACTGTGATGGTTACATGACTATATGTCATGTAATGTAAATTATACCTCAATAAACTTGACTACTAAAAAACAAAAATGCAAAATTGCACCTACCTCTAGCGAAAAGGAGTCCAACAAGGCCAGCAAAACCAATAACACCAAGTCTTGGGAAAAATCCAGGAGGTGCATTTTGGAGATATTCATAGTTGTCTATGATAGAATTAGACCAGGAAACAGTTCTATGAATTGTTGATTAATAAAAAAAAAAAAAGAAACAGGGTACAACCATTTTGGAAAACAATATGGTGCTTCCTCAAAAAGCTAGAAATAGAAATACCATACTATCCAGTGATCCCACTCCTAGGAATATATCCTAGAGAAATAAGAGCTGTCATATGAATAGATATATGCTCGTCCAGGTTCACTGCGCATTATTCACAATAGCAGAAAGAGAGAAACAACCTAAGTGCCCAGCAATAGATGAGTGGGTAAACAAACTAAGGTGCATATACACGATGGAATGCTATGTAACGATAAAGAACAAATGATGACTCTGCAAAATATCTCACAACATGAATGAATCTGGAGGGCATTATGCTGAGTGAAATAAGTCAATCACAAAAGGACAAAAATTCTATGAGACCACTATCATGAAAAGGTTTACACACAGAAAGAAACAATCTTTGACAGTTACAAGAGAGGGGCGAGGCAGGGAAGAAAAACATTAATTAGACAATAGATCAGTGATAACATTGGTGAAGGGTAAGACAGTATATAATACTGGGGAAGTCAGCAGAACTTGACCAAGGCAAAGTCACAGAAGCTTCACAGACACATCCATATTCCCTGAGGGACCAAATTACTAGGCTGGGGGCTGGGACCATGGTCTTGGGGGGGTATCTAGCTCAACTGGCATAACAGAGTTTACAAAGAATATGTTCTACAGTCTACTTTGGTGAGTACCATCTGGGATCTTAAAAGCTTGTGAGTGGCCATCTAAGATACTCCACTGGTCCCACCCCATCTGGAGCTTGGGAGCATGAAGAAAACCAAAGACACAAGGAAAAGGTTAGTTCAAAGGACTAATGAACCACAACTACCAGAGTCTACACCAGAATGAGTCCAGCCCAAGTAGATGGTGCTTGGCTACCACCGCCAACTGCTTTGACAGGGATCACAATAGAGGGTCCAGGAAAAAGCTTGAGAAAAACGTAGAACAAAATTCAAACTCAGAAAAAACAGACCATATTTACTGGTCTGACAGACTGGAGAAACACTAAGAGTACGGCCTCTGGACACCCTTTTAACTCAGTACTGAAGTCAACCCTGTGGTTCACCCTTCAGCCAAAGATTAGACACGCCTATAAAAACAACAGTAACACACACAGTTCAACAATGTATAGGAGACTAAATGGGAACAAAACCCTGGGGGCAAGGACGAGAAGGCAGGAGGGGACAGGAAAGCTGGACGAATGGAAATGGGAAAACCCATGGTCAAGAAGGGGAGAGTGTTGACATGTCACGGGGTTGGCAAACAATGTCACAAAACAATACTTGTATGTGTATGCTTTAAAGAGAAACTCATTTGCTCTGTAAACCTTCATCTAAAGCACAAAAAAAAACCCACAATTTATTAAAAAAAGCCTTACAAATAACGTACATACAGTACCAAATGCTCCTCGAACCATGTATTTTTTTGTTTTCTGCTAACACACTTTTCAACACATTCTTTTTATATGATATATAAACACGATTTAGTATTCACATAGCAAGTGTCCAATTTTCAAACACTTGTGGTCTGACAACCTACTGACAATAAATTAATGTTAGATTACCTTCATATTCCCGAAGGCAACAGATCTGAATTAATTATTCATACAGGGAGAAATACAAATACAGGGATGACTCATTATCCAAAGAGAGAAACAGAATAGATTTGGATAAATCTTTGGATAGATCTGTCCTATCTGAAGCTTTGCTGCTTGCTCTCTAATAAACTCAGGAACAAAATACATTAGATTCAGAAGAATAAGTATCCTTTGCTATCTGAGCTCACCATTCAAACTCAAGAGCAGAATAAATTTGGATAATGAAGGAAAGTTACAGTACAAGTACATGGGGGAAACAGTCACTTTGATAGTGATAGCGATAAAGTAAGTAAAAATAAACGCAACACATGAGCCTACTCGCCATATCTGAATGTTGCCTTATGACTTTATTCACATGATGCCTCTGCTCCTCTCCTCTCCACTGAGCCAATCCCACCAAATAAGAGCCAGCTTACACCCATCTCCTTAAGGCAGTCTTTCCTAAACTCATCAACTCAGACCTGTCTTCTTCCTCTAAAGCCCCATCATATCTATTCTCTGTGCCATCAATGTTGGAATCGACTCGACGACACTGGGCTGGGTTTCTGGGTGCCATCATTTGGTACCTAATCCTATGGCATCTTGTTTCCTAATTATTCAGGTGTGTATCTTATGTTTCCCCAAGAATGTAAGCTCCTTGGTGGTGGACCGTTAAGACTTCTATATTATCTTCCCTCAGTGGTCTAATAGTGTATATTCATTCAACAAATGTTTTTTAAGAACACTGTGCTAGAAGCTGAAGAATACTGAATGAATTAACAAATGAATTTCAGCTAGGTCATGACTCAGAAGGCCTTCATGTCTCTCTCAACCTCATCTTCAGCACTCCCTATCTGCTTATGGTTCCTTGCGCATGTAACACTGAGTTGCACCCAGGGACAAATTAAGGCATGTGAAGGCCCTAAACACTGATAATCTGTACTGCCACCTCCTCTGTTTACTCGCCCATTCAAAGAGGATATGTGAGTTATATATACACATGTATGTGCGTATGTGTGTGTATCTTAGCTATCCATGATGTAACTTCTTTTTAAACGCGACTATAATATTAGTGATTGAATACAAAAGTGGCGTATGCCATTTTAGTGGAATGAGATGAACTGGATTATAAAATTTTTAGTGGATGTGGCATACTAAGATTTTTACTATATACCACGTTTTCTACAAAAAGAATATTTCACATATTCTACAACAAAGAAAATGAGTCAGTGAACTTAGTTGTTTCAACAATCAATGTAAAATTCTGTTGATCCCTCACAACAAAAAACTGGCTTTCACCAATTTTGCTTTAAATGGTTCATACTTCGATTCTGATGCATTTTGTAATAAACGCTGTAATTATAAAGGAACAAATAAAAAGATTTCATAAAGGAAAATTTAATGACCAGAAAACAAATATTCTAATTACTATATTTTTAGACAGATCTTTCAACTCTGAGATGTTATAATTAAAAACACTTCTTTCTATTCTTTGCTCTTACAACTTCTTCAACGATTTTGTCACAATTAAGCTGCTAAACAATATCTATTTCCATACATAATAAGGATAATGAATGGAATCCATGGGTCTTTGCTTTGGACAGCTGGTAGCCCTATTTTGTTGATGCCCTAAACATGTGCTTACCTGGCTTATTGGGTAATCCGCCCCTGGCTGCACTTTTACACCTTGATCATGCTACACTTTCTGTCTGAAATGCCATCACAGCCCCAACCCTGCATTTTAGTGGGGCCAACAACTGCTCCTTCAAGACTCATCCAGAAATCCTTCCCTGACTGTTCCCATCTCCCCAGTCTCAGTTAAATTGAGTCCCTTTCCTCTGTACCTTCAAGAGCAGTCAGTGATTGTCTCCATATTGGCACTAACTATTTCTATAGTACTGAATCATTTATAATACGCATCTCAGTAGTTGTGACCACTATTTTAATCAACCTCGATCTTCAATGCCTGCCATGAGGCGTATGCTGAATTGAACTAATAAACTGGAATACTCAGTAATTCTCTCCCCTAGATAACACCAGATACATGCCAGTTTTCCTTTTCCTAGGTTCTCTGGGGCATATGTTCATTTTCAATACTACTATAGGGCTTGCGTTATATTTGCACTATTTCCAGTCTGACCTTTCAACTTTCATCCCCTTGTCTATCTCAGTTTAAGCAATTTTCTACTTTATTTTTGCCTAACAGTGTTGCTCAATTCTATATGTGCACACAGAGCAGTTGACAGAAGGGCATTCAGATGGCTTTGGTGAGCTGAGCTTAAGTGGGTAAAACACAAAGAAGTGGGAAGGTAGAAAGAAGATATGTTTTAAGACTCAACTGAAGCTGAAGCACAGCTTCTGGTAACGTGTTTTGGCTGTGACTGCTAGGAAATGGACTGATTGCCTTCACAGGAACAACAAAACCAATAACGGTACGTTTCTTCTTCAGAGCCTTTGCAGGTAACTACCCAAACCAAACCAAACCCACTGCCAGCGAGTCAATTCTGACTCATATTGACCCTTTAGGACAAAGCAGAACTGACCCATAGAGTTTCCAAGGAGTGCCTGGTGGATTCAAACTGCCAGCCTCTTGGTTAGCAGCCGTAGCACTTAACCATTATGCCACCAGGGTTTCCAGGAAAAGAAAAAAGGACTAATGTTGCAAATAATGTCTACTGCTATGAATCAATAGGAAATGACAACTGACAATGAAGACACCACTTCGGGCACACATGTAAAAATCAAAGATTACATCAGGAGTTCCTTAGTTTCCTCAGGTGAAAAATAGAGAAAACAATGGTACCTAACTATCAGGATTATTATGAGGATGTCAGGTGGTTATGAGAATTAAATAAATTAATATTTTTAATGTACTTAGCTTAGAGGACTTTAAAGCAAAGAGAACTTGAAGCACTTACTGAGGGAGATCAAAGACTACAGCCTTCAGTATGGATTACGCCTCAACATTAAGAAAACAAAAATCCTCACAACTGGACCAACAAGCAGTACCATGATAAATAGAGAGAAGACTGAAGTTGTCAAGGATTTCACTTTACCTGGATGCATAATTGACACCCATGGAAGCAGCAGTCAAGAAATTAAATGATACATTGCATTGGGCAAATCTGCTGCAAAGACTTCTTTAAAGTGCTGAAAAGCAAACATGTTACTTTGAAGGACTAAGGTGTGCCTGACCCAAGCCATAGTACTCTCAATCACTTCATATGCATGCGAAAAGTGAACAATGAATAAGGAAGACTGAAGAAGAACTGATGTCTTTCAATTATGGTGTTGGGAAGAATACTGAATATACCATGGACTGCCAGAAGAATGAATAAATCTGTCTTGGAAGAAGGACAGCCAGAATGCTCCTTAGAAGCAAGGACAGCAAGACTTCATCTCACATACTTTGGACATGTTATCAGGAGGGACCAGCCCCTGGAGAAGGACATCATGACTGATAAAGTAGAGGGTCAGCGAAAAAGAGGAAGACTCTCAACAAGATGGATTGACACAGTGGCTGCAACAATGGGCTCAAACATAGCAACGAGTGTGAGGATGGCACAGGACCAGGCAGTGTTTCGTCCTGTTGTGCACAGGGTTGCTATGAGTCGGAATCGACTCAATGTCACCTAACAACAAAAACAACAAAGCACTTAGAATAGTATCTGGAATATAATAAACACTAAGTGAGTATTTATTAAATTAATAAAGTTAAGACATTACTTATTAACTTGCATTAATAATTTAAAGAACTGGTAGGCTGTTAGGCTGTTAATATGTCTGTCCTTGAACAAAAAATTTCTTGATTTGATAGTCTCAGGGGTATAAGCACATCAAACCACTATGATGATTTTAGCAAGAAAATAAATCATACTCATGTTTATTTTATTCCATCACAGAAATAAACCCGTGTAAAAACTAGATTTTGATTTGCCGAGATGCTCAATACAGGCAATTAAGTATTTATCAGTATCATTAATTTACCAGTCCCTGACCAATATCAGTCAGAACAGATTGTGAACTCAGTTTATGAGTATTTGTGATAAGTGGCCCACGTGTGGAAAAACAATACAGGTCAATAATAATCAAATGACAAAAATCTAAACAACATTAATAATTATGCAATCAGGACTTTCCTAGACACACCAGGCCAGCTCCTTCCTGCCTCTAAACTTCTACATAAAAAAAAAAAAACTTCTATAGCAAGTATTAATAGCAGTGTAATAACTAACAAACACATAAAGAAAAATCAGTTACTGAGCTATTTTGATTTTGAAAACCCATTAATAAGTTAGCGCTTGGAAATAAGGTTTAAAAAAAATCTGTGTACTCGTTAGCTCAGAAATTCTAATGATCTTGAATCAGTTTACCTGTTGCAGCGGTGGTTCCCGAATGTTTGGGGACATTAGTCTTCTGAAATCTGATGAAAGTAACAGATCCTCTCTCAAGGAAACTCCATGTAGCTCTAAAATTCTGTATACAGTTTTAAGGAATTCACAGATCTCCTGGAGCCTTTCCAGGGAACCAGGTTAAAGAGTACTAGATTAACAAATACACTGATTATGCCTAAATGAAAAATTAACTTACCTATACCCCACTGAACAATACTTTGCACCTTGGGCTTAGTGTAGAAGTACTTTTCCTAAAAAGGTGAAAAGAGAATAAATCAGTAGGAACTGATTGGTAAAGTGACAGAAAATTGGATTTGAAAATTGAGTTACTAAAAAAATTGAATTATCAAGTAAATATAGACCATGGTTCACATAGTTACATACTATTTTTTACTAATTTTTCATCAATTTTTGAAATCAAAGATAAAATACAGAAAACATATGTATCAAGGCCCATTAAAGCATCTTATAGAGAGATTGTAAACATCAGTTTCAGATGTTAAAAATCACAGAAATACCCTTATTAACAAATAATAAATGCTTGATCTAAAACATGACCAGTGACAGAAGCCAATCTCTAGATGTAGTTCCTTGGCCATTAGGGGCAAATAGTTCAGTCCTCAAGCATGTAATTCCACCCTCTTTTAGTATTTACCTTCCTACTATTGCATTCAAAATGATACTGATGGTAGAATCTCTGCGGGAAGAAAAACTTCCTGATTCTCATATACACGTTTGTATTGTATCCTTTTCCTTTGACTAGGGTTCCAGCCCCATAGTCTCTCCTGGTAGACAATAACCTTTTCATAGCTGCAACCAACAAGAGAGTTACCACCCCTCCTCTCTCTAATCAAGGTGCTGCCCCATGAGAGGAAAATTCTCCCTGTAGCTATGGCAACAGCTGCCACCAGGAAGCAAGGGCATCTCTGTTTTCCCCCATTCCCAGAGATGACACTGATTAACATTTCTAAGTTGGGTACTCTTAAGTTGGACCCCTTTATCGCGCCTTTTTCTGAAAACATGCAGCCAATAGAGACTTCTCACTATTGATGCTAAACAGAAATGTGCTGAGTCCATTTTCAGAAGAGCCGTACCTGACACCAACTTGTATATGGCTCACAATAGTGTCGGAGCTGTGAAATGTTTTCTTCAAGTTGGGTCCTTGGCTCCTCCACATATTTAGATTGACCTTCTGGAACTGAGTAGAGTGAAAGCTGCATACATCACACAAAAAAAATGTATACAGTTGTAAAAGAATAAATCATCTATCAATTTTGTAGGCATAGGCTTTTTAATAATTCATGGATTCCTTAGGGTTACATGCACCCTAAACCTTACTTCAAATAATCTTTGCACCTTACTTATTTCCTGACTGCAGACCAACAAAATCAGTAAGGGTAAGGCCCCACAGGTATCAAACAAAGCAGCTCTCCTTTATCTGTTTTATACTGGTATTTGGTATTCCATCTTAGATTTAATTCAAAAACAGGAATTTATTACCCTAAAGAGTAGGGAGGAAGGGAGTAAAAAAAAAAAGCTTGAAAGTAACTGAACAGTATGTTAGATTAAATGATTGGTCTGGTGCCAATCAAAGCAGGATAAGTTTGTTCCCCACCCAAAGAAGAAACTTTTCACAGCCACTATTGACCGCCTTCTTTACCCTCCAAAATGCCACTATCCCAAGGCCCAAGAAGAAGAGTAAAGGCCAAAAGATAAGCTACTTAGCTTTACATAAACATAATTCAAGTAACTTTGCCCACATACGACAGTAGATCTTTCTATCACTTTCTTCAAAGTCAACAGAAACTCAGTATCCAAAATAATTAGGGGAGGGCACAGAAGAAAAAAAGAATGCAAACAATGGAGAGAAGATTTCTTTAATATTTAAGGAAATATTTTTTAAGGAGCTAAGTCTGTAATCCAACCAAGAAGATGGTTTCTTGGCTTGATAAGCAGTCTAGAATCAGGCAGACTGCTGGGAAGAGGTCATTGTGCTTATAATTGACTGGGACATAACAGATTTCCCACTAAAAATCTACATAATATGCCTTAATTATGTCCTTAGCTAAGTACCATTAAAGTTGATTTGTTGAAAGAGTCATGGTTTAATAGGTTCCCACAAAGAAAAACAAACTAACAGGAAATACATTTCCTCTTTTTCAGTATCTTCTAAGCTGTCCTATCTTCCTGATACATGATTTGTAAAAACCCCTAGAGTAACTGAATCAGACTTGAAAATATATCACGACATGAATAGCATGTTACCTCATCAACCTTGACGGAATTTTTGTTGGGTGAGTCCTTCTTTGGTGACGCATAGACTTTAAAGGTGAGCAAACTCAGGCTGGCCAGTCCCATGGATCTCTGCATTACCTGAAACACAGAAGCCATCAGTAAGCCTTCATGCGATGCTACAAACTCAATGTGCATAACGTGAGCATATTAATGTAGCTTTAGCCACTCCTGCCCTGAAAGGCTTATTACACTTTATGAGAAATCAATGTATTCCTCAAGTTTTGAGGAAGTCAGGACCTAAAAAACATGTTCTCATGGACTTAAAAATTTCAGGTCACCTTTATCTTAATTTCCAACAGACAGCAGGTCCTAAGTTTTTCTATTGAGCAGTTCAAGTAAAATTAAAATAAAAAATATATATACAAACTTTCAGAAATGAGAGAAAATTCCATGGAATGATGTTAAAATTATAAAATAGTCTCCATCTCTCTCTCACACACACACACCACCACTACCACCAGCAGCAACAGGGAAGAACTTTTTTATAGATTTCATCTAGTGATTCATTCTACAGAGTGAAGATTATTCCTATAATTCTAATAATTAAACGTGCAGAAGCTTTCCCTTTCTTCTTCCATCTAGAGCTGGTTTCTCCCAATCTCAATTCCTTGGTCTCTTTCTGTGTCTTGCTCTTCCTGACTGAGTAACTCACACCCACGGCTTCAACGTGAAGCCAGTGACTCCCAGATACGCAGCTCCGGCCCAGCTCCTGACTCACTTATCCTATTACTTCTGGATATTTTAACTTGGACAGGGCTCAAGTTCCACAGATTGAACATGTCCAAAATCAACGCATCATCTTTCCCCCAGACCTGCCCCTCTTTCTCTACTTCCTCTCTCAGGAATGGTGCCACCACCCAACTAAACAGCCAACTCAGAAACTGAGGTCATCTTCACCCCTCCCCATTCTATTGGTCACTACCAAATAAACCAAACCCACTGCTGTCCAGTCAATTCCGACTCATAGCGACCCTAATACGACAGAGTAGAACTGCTCCAGGGGGTTTCCAAGGCTGTAATCTTTATGGAAGATTTTAATCTTGAAGTAGATTGCCACATCTTTCTCCCAGGGAAGGGCTGGTAGCTTCAAACCACCGACCTTTCAGTTAGCAGCCAAGTGCTTAATCACCGTGCCACCATTGCTCCTTTTATTGGTCACCAAGCCTCATTAGGAAACCCTGGTGGCGTAGTGGTTAAGTGCTACAGCTGCTGACCAAAAGGCCGGCAGTTCGAATCCACCAGGCGCTCCTTGGAAACTCTACGGGGCAGCTCTACCCTGTGCTATAGGGACGCTATGAGTCGAAATTGACTTGATGGCAATGGGTTTTTAAGCCTCATTAATTCTACTTATTAAATTATTTTAATTCTTCTCTCTCCTCTTTATCCCCTCCTATACAATCTTTACTTAGGCCCTCATTTCTTCCCTGGATTGTTTTAGCAGCATCCTAACTGGTCCTCTGATGGCTCCAACCACCACATTGCTAAAGAATGGTATTTCTAAACTGCAAACTTGATTATGTTCTACCCTTATTTGAGATCCTTCAGTATTTATTACTTAGGACTTTTAATGTGAGTCAAACAAAGCCTGTTATTATCTGGACCCAACCACTTACTCTCATCTCATCTCTCTGCTACTCTGCCTTCTCCCACAAAACTTAAACACCTGTATTTCCCCCATGCTGTTTCCCAGCTTCACGGGTTTACACATGCTGATTCCTTGGCTAGAATGTCCTATACTTGCTTTATCTTTCTGTAGAACTGCCTCACATTGGGGAAAATTCATTGCTTTTATTTGTCCATTTATTTACATCTATCAAGTTCTCCCTATTAGACTGGAAGCCCTTTGAGGATACGGTCATGTCTCACTCTGTATTCCTATAGCCTATGGCTGTGCCTAATGCATAAGAAATGCTCAATAACTGTTAATTGGCTGGATGGAGCGAAGAGAGGTGAAAAATAAATGAGTGGTTATTAGTTTAATGGCCCCTGGGTGACCCAAATAGTTTGCACTTGACTACTCACCAAAAGGTTGGCCATTCAAATCCACCTGCTGGCACCGCGAAAGAAACGCCTGGCGATCTGCTTTCATAAAGACTACGACCAAGAAAATCTTATGGAGCAGTTCTACTCTGTAACACTTGGAGTCTGCATGAGTTGGAATCAACTTGACAGCAATGGTTTTTTTCCCCCCTTTCTTAGGGGGGAGTTATTAGTTTAAGTGGATATAAAAATAATTAATAAAATAATTAAAATAAAAGTTAATTAAGTATTCAGTGTTCATCTAGAAAGGTCTTAATTTCAAGGCAACATTACTACAAATTTCTTTTTGCTTCTAAGGTAAAGGTTAGCCAGCTACTGCTGACAGCAGCCAATGTAGTTTGTGCCCATCACAGTTATTAGGCTGCAGCAGCCTGACACAATCTAAAGAGGTAAACATCTAGAAAACTGCTAGGACCTACATTGGAGAGTTCTCATTTTTTAAATTCACCCTTGAAAAAATTAATAGCTATTTTAAATAGGCCAGGCTGCCTGAGGTTTCTGTCACCCAGGAGTTCTCAGCAGTCTCCGTGAACTGAGAAGATTTATTATTTTCTAAGGAGCCCCGCCACACCCCAGTTGAGGACACATAAAGCAGCTGGTATTTGGAGCTGTGGACCCATTGCTCTCTGCCCTCTGGATCTGCCCAAGACTGACAACATTGCTTTAACTGCGGACTTTATACTGAGGCAAGCAGGCCTTCCCCGGACGCTGTTTCAGACTCCCCTTCCTTATCTGCTTTAGCTGGTTCCCTATCCCTGTCCCACATTCCCATCTACAACTCTAACCTCAAACATTTTGGTATCATATTTCCCCCTCTTCATCCTTGCCTCATATATCATCCCGTGTTGACTTTTTAACTTCTTGATTTCTGTTTTCCACTCTTCATCCTATCTACTTTTCATGTATTTCATTTTTTAGCTCATGGCCTTTTTTTTTTTTTTTTTTTTTGCTAGTAAACGTGGCCATAAAATATTCACTAAAATTAAAAGATCAGGTAAATAATGCAGGCAGCAAAGATGACTCACAAATGGCTGAAGCCTGCATAGGTAAAACAACATGTCGAGAACTGAATTATGGGGTAGCTCACTTTGGAATGCTAGAATATGAATGCAAGTTTAGACAAAATTCACGCACATTCTGTAGCATAACACAACATAACCTGCAAAAAAATTTTTATATCTTTACTTCATAGAATTGTAACATGTCACTGGGACCTCTTATCTGTATGAGTGGGTTCCAAAGCGAATGTGCCACATTTTTTGCCCTATTTAATTAAGCACTTCCCGGTTAAGAGAAGGCAGTAACATTACACTCAGATGCTTAGGTGGTGAATTCTAAGGTAGTACCCATATCTTCATTATTCCCCTGAGCCTGAGAAGGCACCTGAAATTTCAACTGGAGACATCCTGGCTTAAAAAAGGTTCAGAATTAACCTAGGTATCAATCCCAAACAAGGACTCCATCCATCCAAGGTTTAGACTGAACTGATCTCATGGCTTTTTCTCTTTTTATTCATATATTTCCCTTTTATGCTCTTGATGATGATTTTCACTGTCATTTTTTATTTTAAATCTCAACTTGTTTACTTTAAAAAATTTTTTACTGGATTCTTGATTAATTTTCTCTTACCTTACTCCTGTTTTTCTTGTTTTAATATCATCCTAAACTTGTCCCCTTTATTGCCTAAGTTGTTTTCTTCTTCTTTTCCTGTTTTCTTCCCCAAACCCACCCCCATCCACAACCCCATCCCACAGCAAGAACTGTGGCTAAAAGGTAGCAGCCCAGAAGAAAGCCAGTTCCTGTAGCTGCCTTTTCAGCTTCCTAAAAGCTCTCAAAGAAAAAAACAAGCCTTGCCCCAGGAGACTTGGGAGAGCAATAGATGAACACTTCCTAGGGCCACAATGCTCTCTCTGCAGAGAGCACACAATTTACCTCAGGGTTTCTCAACCTCAGCCCTACTGACCTTTTGAGTGAGATAATTCTTTGTTGTGGGGTATTTAGCAGCTCTACCCATAAGATGCCAGTAGCACTCCCCCACCCCACCCCACCTCCTGTTGTGACAGTAAAAAATGTCTTCAGACATTGCCAAATGCCTGGGGGGGGGGGGTGACAACAACATCACCCCCTGCTTGAGAACCACTGATTTACCTGCATAAATATTTCCTGACATCTCTCAACATCCAGATGGCAAGAAAATTTGCACGTTTTAAAATCCATGGCCTCAAATCTAATATATAGTGATAGAAACGGGAACAGTAGTTGAGTGGTTGCCTGGTGGTGGAGTAGGGGGTGTGGACTTACTGAGAAGAGGCACAGGGGAACTTTCTGGGGTAACAGAAATGATCCATATCTTGATTGGGGTATGGGTTACACAGGGTATACACAGTTGTCAAAACTCAAATTGTACACCTAAGATCTGTACAATTTATAATCTGTGATCTCACTGTATGTAAATTATACCAAAAAAACATGGCCTCCAGCACCTCTAAACTATGTCAAGTTCATTTACAAGGCAAGGTCATAAAAGTTCCACAGGCACATCCCCAAACTGCCTGAGGGACCAAATTGCTCGGCTGAGAGTTGTGGGAACCATGGTCTCGGGAAACATCTAGCTCAACTGGCATAACATAGTTTATAAAGAAAATGTTCTACATTCTACTTTGGTGAGTAGCGTCTGGGGTCTTAAAAGCCTGTGAGCGGCCACCTAAAATACTTTACCGGTCTCGCCCCTTCGGGAGCAAAGGGAGCAATGAAGAAAACTAAAGGTACAAGGGAAAGATTAGCCCAAAGGACTAATGGACGACAACTACCACAGCCTCCACCAGACTGAGTCCAGCACAACTAGATGGTTCCCAACTACCAGCACCGACTGCTCTGACAGGGATCACAATAAAGGGTCCCGGACAGAGCTAGAGAAAAATGTAGAACAAAATTCTCACTCACAAAAAGAGGCCAGACTTATTGGTCTGAAAGAGACTGGAGAAACCGTAAGAGTTTGGCCCCCGGTGACCCTTTTAGCTCAGTAATGAAGTCACTCCCAAGGTTCACCCTTCAGCCAAAGATTAGACAGGCCCATAAAACAAATTTAGACTAAAAGGGCACACCAGCCCAGGGGCAAGGACTAGAAAGCAGGAGGGGACAGGAAAGCTGGTAACAGGGAACCCAAGGTGGAGAAGTGAGAGTGTTGCCATGTTGTGGAGTTGTTAACCAATGTGATAAAACAGTATGTGTACTAATTGTTTAATGAGAAACTAGTTTGTTTTGTAAACCTTTATCTAATGTATAATAAAAATATATATATAGATAGATAAACTATGTTAAGTGCATGCCAAAACACAGTTGGAACTACAGGCAAAGGGTCATTACCAAGAAGGGGACAGCCATACCAGGACTCACCTGACCTTGGTAAGGAATTAGGTAGTACTGAACAGTGTGATGGAAACTCATGGGAGGAGCCTCAGTAAAACATTCACAGGCAGACAAACCTAACCCTGATGTACTGAACTCCTTGGTCGGTTAACCTTTTTTGGCTGCAAAGGAGGCTCCTCTTGGTGTGAGACTACCCCACCCCACTTCCACATGCTCACTGCCTTCCCTCCTTCCCTCCTAACACTAGAGAAGCAGCTGGCCAGATCAGACACATTATCACAAATGGGAGCTCTGGACACTGTGTCCATGCCAGGTGGCTAGCATAATTTGTTAGAGCTTATATTGAATATACAGGCCAATTCAGTGAATATCAGAATTTAAGAATGGGAAAGTCTGTTATCATGGGCATAGATTACCCCAGGAAAGTGTGAAGGCACAAAGAAGTGGCCAAGAAACTAAATGTTTTCCTTTCCCCAAGAAGAAAAAGAACACAATTCTGGAGGTTAGATGCCTTGAAGAAAGATTTAACCAAATTTCAGGACTGGGCCATAACCACAAATGTTCTGGCTTTATAAACTTTTTTCTTCCATCGGCTCCTGTTGGGTTTCCTTGTGACAAAGGTAACACAAAGGTGTTGTTTCTCCATGATGGGATCTGATCCATTATGGTACAACCAGGCTGAATATACCTTCTGGGAAGTGAGACCTCCTCTGAATCTTTTCTGATGAGGGACTGGAACCACTAGATTGTGTATACCCAGGGCCTGAGCACTGTCCCAAGTGACAGTCCTTAAGAATCCTTGTTTGCTCACTCCACATCCAAGGCAAACCAAAAATCAAACCAAACCCACTACCTTTGGGTCGATTCTGACTCATTGCAACCATATAGGAGAGACTAGAACTGCCCCATAGGGCTTCCAAAGAGCAACTGGTGGATTCAAACTGCTGACCTTTTGGTTAGCAGCTGTAGCTCTTAACCACTGAGCCACTAGGGCTTCACCCAAGGCAAATGACTCAGAAAGTTGGTAAAATGAAACCTTCAAAAACTGATCATACATGTTCTACATTGGATTCGATGAGTTTGGCTTACTTGATCACAGTCAAACCCACTCTGTTAAGAGCTGCATCTTCAAGGAGTGTGTTAAGCTACAGCCTAGATCCAAGGCTGCATTTCTTTAGATCCAGCCTATCCTTTGAGGTGTACCCTTCAGTTACTAGATTCCTCTCCTGAAATTGAGCTAATTTGGGGGTCTCAAAGTAAAAGCCCCAATGTGTTGACTTCTCTGAAGGTTTTCAATATGGTTATAAGAGAGCCACAACCCGTTGCCATCAAGTTGATTCCGACTCATAGAGACTCTATAAGGACAGTGTAGAATTGTCCCATAGGGTTTCCAAGGAGCGGCTGGTAGATTCGAACTGCTGACCTTTACGTTGTCAGCCAAGCTCTTAACCTTAAAAAAAAAATAGGAAAATCTAAAATTTGACTCAAAGGTGGGTTGGTCACCCTTAGCTTTGCAAACCTCCGGGGGACTGTCTTTGAGTTCCCTGGCTCATGTAGCTAAACCTTTCCTTCTGGCCTGATACTATTCTCCAGCAAGGTATTTTATACTTTCCCTGTCAAGGTACATGCTTTATCTTAGATCTTCAGTGTCTCTCTTTCAACTTTTATTTGTTTTACACAGTTCACAGGGCGCTTAATCATCAATAGAAACTGAGCACCAGGATTGGTGTTTGGTTTAGTTGGAGCCCTACCAAAAAGAGTTGTAAAGAGGTAGACTGACATTGTCTTAAAGGCATTCATTCTCTTCTTACTCTGTCTCTACTGAAACTTGCCAAGGACTGATGATGGCAAAACAAATCTGGCCAGGTAAGCAGAGTCATACATGATATAAATATTAGAAGAGGTCTCCTAGAATTTTATTTCAACAACAAATATATGTTGTACACCTACTCTATGTCAGGCACTGTACTAAACAGGACACAACACTTAAAGCAGGCAGAGCTTCCATGAAGCTTATGAGTTTATCCAAAAAGACTCAAGCATAAGAGTAAGTTTATCGTTCAGCTCCAGCAGCAAGGGCAGATTCTTGGACACAGTTAACCAAGATATGAATCTGGTGAGGTCATAAACATTCAGCAGATTACAGTGGATACCCAGAAGGCTAAACTGTCTGTGTCTTGCAAATTAAAGTGCACTACCCGGAATCCTGGAGATCCAGAACTACTTCTTATGGTATTCCAGTAAAATTACTTTAAAAACAAATAAAAACCTCAAGCTAAATAAGACACCCTCAGAACTAATGAATGGTAGGGCTCAAATCCCTGACAACGTACTTTCTTTTTCAACTCTATGGAGAATCCAGTGTATAGTAGCTCCGATTAACAACGGGTAGCAATGACCCTTTATTCTCCCACAATTCCAAATATATCATTTTATTAGAGCTTCTATTTAAAATATGCACCAGTTTCCTTTTTGATAAAATACAACCCTCACTTTATAGGCCTGTGTACACAAGAGGCTTTTCAAAATAACCTCGTGAGATTTTTAAAAGCACAGGCTCTAATGCCTACCTTCAGGGTGTTTGATAAAATAAATCTGAGAGGCCCAAAAATCTATTCCCACAATCAGTCACGTTTAGAAAACCAGTATTCCACAAGCAAGGCAGGCAGATGCTTGGGGGGCAGTTATTCAGCTTAAGTTTGTATAAATACTCCAGTTTACTTACTTTTAAAAACACCTGAAAGAATGAAATGAAATAGTCCTAAAAGTAAAAAGAGAAACAGTGACAGGCTACTCACTAGAGAAGTTATGGGATTTACTTACATTCAAGAAAATCTCACCCATCTTAAAACAAAACCAATGCCTTCCACCCCTATTTCCTCACTACAGCCTTGTGCTTTTACTTCCCTTCACAACAAATTTAAAATGACTATGGTTAGAAGAATACTGAATACCCTTAGCAGGATGGATAGTGACTAGAAGGGGCATGAAGAGGGCTTCTACTATATTCGATATGTGAAAATTCACTTACGATTTGTGCATTTTTCTGTATGTATATTTCACTTCAAAGTTTAAAAGACAGACTCTATTTGCTTTCTCTACTTTATTCCCTCCTCTTCACGCCCAATGTGCCTGAAACTGTTCTTCCCAAGATAACCAGTACCCCCCCTCCACAGTTGCTAAACTCCAATGGATATCTGGCATTTTTGTAGCATTCTGAAAATGGCGACCTATCCATCACCCTTAAAGTCTCTTCCTTTGGCTTCCAAGATTCTACTCTATTCTATAAGCTCTCTAGGACTCTCTTACTCTCCTTTTGGGTCTTCTCTATCTCTGCCTGTCTTTTCCAGTGCTTCGAACCAGTTCGTTCCAGTTTGGCCCTCTGCTGAGAATTTCCCTTTCACCCCAAGTATACTGAGTCAGAATCCACAGTTTAACAAGATCCCCAGGTGATTCTTAAGTATAACAAATTTTGAGAACCACTGCTCTACTAGCGGTTCTCAGAATTGGTCCCTAACCAGCAGCATTAACACAGCCTGGCCCGGGAACTTGTTAGAAATGCAAATTATCAGCAGGGGTTCGACCCCAGTCTTTTCAAAGTTGGTTGATTCTAGGGTAATCCTTAACCTTTACTCTTCTTGCTCCAGGGCAATTTCATTTAAAGCCAAGTCTTTAACTCCCATGTGTATGCTAGTGATGCCCAAAGCAGTATCTCCAGCCCTGGCCTCTCTCTAAGCCTCAGGTTTGTATACTTAATTCCTTGATGAAAATCTCCACCTGGCTGTTCAATTGCTATGCTAAACATATCCAAACCCGAATTTATTATCTTCTTCAAAAACCTGTCTCTCTGAAACTTCCTATCTCATTTAATGGTCCTACAAGGCACAGAGTCACCCAAACTGAAATCTGAAATCATCAAGCTCTTCCTTCTCCCTTGTTCATTACATCCAATTGTTGCATGCCATCAAGTGGATTCCAACTCATAGGGATCCTATAGGACAGAGCAGAACTGCCCCAGAAGGTTTCCTAAGCTGTAATCTTTATGGGAGCCAATCACCACGCCTTTTCTGGTGGGCTCAAACTAGGAATCTTTCAGTTAGCAGCCGAGTGTTTAACCGTGCGCCCGCAGGGCTCATTCACATTCCACTGTTGTTGTCGGGTGCCACAGAACTGACTCGATGTCAGTTCCATGACTTGGGTCAGGCACACCTTAGTCCTCAAGTTGACATCTTTGCTTTTTAACACTTGAATGAAGTCTTTTACAGCAGGTGTGCCCAATGCAATCCATCACATTCAATTATTGTTGTTAGGCACCATCGAATGGGTTTTGACTCATAGCGACCCTATGCACAGCAGAACAAAACACTGCCCAGTCCTGCACCATCCTCACAATCCTTGTTATGCTTGAACCCACTGTTGTAGCCACTGTCAATCCACCTCGTTGACAGTCTTCCTCTTTTTCACTGACCCTCTACCTTACCAAGTATGGTGTCCTTCTCCAGGGACTGATCCCTCCTGATAACATGTTCAATGTATGTGAGATGTAGTCCCGCCATCCTTGCTTCTAAGGAGCATTCTGGCTGTACTTCTTCCAAGACAGATTTGTTCATTCTTTTGGCAGTCCATGGTATTCTTCTCCAACACCACAATTCAAAGGTGTCAATTCTTCAGTCTCCCTTACTCATTGTCCAACTTTCACATGCTTATGAGGCAAGTGAAAATACCATGGCGTGGGTCAGATGCATTTTAGTCTTCAAGGTGACATCTTTGCTTTTTAACACTTTAAAGAGGTCCTTTGCAACAGATTTGCTCGATGCAAAGCGTCTTTTGATTTCCTGACTCCTGTATCCATGGGTGTTGATGGTGGATCCAAGTAAAATGAAATCCTTGACAACTTCAATCTTTTCTCCATTTATCATGATGCTGCTTATTGGTCCAGTTGTGAGGATTTTTGTTTTCTTTATATTGAGGTGTAATCCGTACTGAAGGCTGAATTAGTCCAGCGTATTTCTTTCCTCTGGTTTCTCAAATCTCTTGTCATGGATTGAATTATGCCCCCTCCCAAAATGTGTCTATCAATTTGGCTAGGCCATGATTCCCAATATTGTGTGGGTGTCCTCCATTTTGTGAAAGTAATTTTATGTTAAAGAGAGTCAGGGTGGGATTGTAACACCCTTACTAAGGTCACATCCCTGACTGAATGTAAAGGGAGTTTCCCTGGGATGTGGCCTGTACCACCTTTTATCTTAATGAGAGATAAAAGGAAAGGGAAGCAAGCAGAGAGTGGGGACCTCATACCACCAAGAAACCCGTGCCAGGAGCAGAGCAAGTCCTTTGGACCCAGGGTCCCTGCGCAGAGAAGCTCCTAGTCTGGGGGAAGACTGATGAAAAGGCTGACAGAGAGAGAAAGCCTTCCCCTGGAGCCGACGCCCTGAATTGGGACTTTTAGCCTACTTTAGTGTGAGGAAATAAATTTCTCTTTGTTAAAGCCATCCACTTGTGGTATTTCTGTTACAGCAGCACCAGGTAACCAGGACACCTTTCGTTTCTCAAGGGCTTCTCTTCTTGTCCATTTCCACTATATTTATTACTTCTGACCTTATTCAGGGCAAACAATAACAAGGCAGCCCTTTAATGAAATAATGAAGATAAACTCTGAAGACAGTTGAGATGTGGTTCCAGCTCCCAATCTAATAAGGTAGGTAAACAAATAATTGCCAACAACTTTGATAAGTGCACTAACAGACAAAGGGCAGGAAAAACGTATTACAGATGGGAAGTTCTGGGAAACTGCAGAGAGAGGGCAGAATCTACAATTAGAAAGGTTATGTATTTACTTTAGCAAAGTCACCAAACAGGCTGAGGGAAGAACCAGTGTTACTAACAGCAGCCTCTATAAGGAGTAGTAACAAAAGAAACCAAAGGTTTGCCCATGAGGAGGATTTCTGACATGCCACAATGTTTTCAGCTACACTCACGAGCAGATGCAGTCTCTGAAAGGACCAAATACTGGCAACCTTGCTACTATAATAATATTAATCAACAACGTCCTCAATCAAGAAGTTCCTGCGTAATATCAATGCCAGACAGGGTTTTGATGATAATCTACTAAAAATAATTTGGTATCAAAAAATTATATAAGCAAAGCTCATGCTTTAATCACTACATTTTAGATATTATATAACTTGGCTGTCATATAACCTCTACATCAAAATGTGCAACTGTTTCTAAAGCTGTTGCATAAGATCTTTTTTCCTGTAATTGTGGAAAATAAACATGTTGGAGGACATTTTAAAAGTAAATGCCATTTAAAATTAGATATTCCCATATTTATAGGAAATGAGGCAGAATCATATTTTTTTTCCCCAAATGTGACACTGGTTCCTTGATCTTTAATCAATCTTCTCTGCAATACTTTCCATTCTGATAGCATTTTGCATTCAAAAACAAAATGCTTTTATCTACTGATTCTTTTTCAGTTGTATAAGAGGTAAAAATCCTGAAAAGGGTTTAAAAAAAAAAAAGGCCTATGAAAACTGACAACACTTTTGAGGTTATTCTCGTTCTAAATAACTAAAACACAAACTATGTGACAGAATTTAGGGTAAAATAAAACGACGAAAACAACTGGCAATTTTGCCCAAATTAAGCTACATTTTTGTCCTTAGTAATGTGTCATAAATTAAATTAAAAATAGAAACTACAACAAATAATGAAAGAAATTACAAAATAAAGATAAAGAGAAACTAAATGAGTCCATATTCTTGAAGTATCAAAAGAACTCCCTGCACTCCAATAATCAGCATTCAGTACGTTGCCTTCTACGGAGCACCGACATTTTATACAGAATGCTTTCTATTCTGAAGGGCCACACACCAAACTGGTAAAGAGGCTTTCTCTGGGAAGGGAGTTAGGGGAAGGCAGACAATGGGAGCCTTTATCTCAACTATACTGATTGGACTTTTTATAAGGAAAAGGTATTTCAGTATTATAAAGTTTTTTTTTAAATAAATATTTTCTCTTCAAAGTACTAACTTTGATAAATCATATACTCAGTCACTATCGACTGCAACCATTTATGTAACGAATTGTAAATGAAATTTACTTTTAATATGTGTGGTCATCCGGCTTCCATGTTTAAATGTTCAGATCAAATTTTAAGTCTCTAAGAAAATCAGTCTCGATATATTTGAAATAAAAGTGGAAAAAGATTAGAAAAATGACGTTTAAAAACAGGAGGAGAATATACAGTAGATATGATTCTTTTTTTTTTTTAAGTGTCATATCCAGCGTGCACATTAATATGCTCAGAAACGAGTCTGGAAAGATGTTAACAGTGGTTGTCTATAGGCAGTAGGATTAAGGGAGATTCTTTCGTATTGTCATATTTCCTGAAGTTTTCACACTGAATATTGATTTGGTATGTAATACACAAAAAACAAAAATGGCTGGCTCCTGAGACTATTCTAAAGAATTTGCCACAAAGTTAAGAAGATAATTTCAAACGAAGTGAGGCCAAAAAGTTCTGACTGATTATGGTATTTTTGGAATAAATCAGTTACATTAATCAGTTATGGTGTGCTTGCAATATATTGAGAGGATAATTAAATCTATTCTCTCAAGGTGACTGTTTTGACAGCACTCATTTGGACCTATAAAGGACTCGTACTTTAACAACAGAAACCACAGTCGTTTCGATCTGTTTCATAGTAAAGAGGATTATGAAGCCAATATTTTAAGAGTTCAGACTTTAAACAAGTAAAAAACTCTTTCAACCATGACAAACAAATTTTATTAGAAACTTTCAATTCTGTAATTCTGTACTAGACTTGTCGACATTTCCTAGTTCTTCCTTATCCAGTATAAACAGACTAAAGACATAAATACAGAAGAAAAGGAGGCCCTTTTCAGATTAACATTATCTTTTTCCTCAAAGAAATCCAAGTTCTATTTTATCTTTGGAGAGCAGAAGTCAGCAGAAAATTAGGTCAGCAAAACAAAGCAAGTATGTCTCATCTGCAATTGTTTTACCTCCTAGTTATCAGATTTTGTTAAAACCCTACAGATAAAAAAAAAAAACTTAGCTGATAAACAGGAAGGAAACCTCAGAGACAAACAGTGAGATATTTGTTCACTTAAGCAGGTTTTGAGTCACCCAGTTCTGCTGTATGTACTGGTTTCACAATCTTGGAACATAAGATAATGTGTAACTTACCATGCTCTTTTTTATTTTCAACTTCCTCATTCAGACAAAATCCACCACTTCTTCCTGAAAACTCCGAAGTATGTACACATGCGTGTGCTTGTATATGTATGTATGTATAAAACCCACCAAAAAAAACCATGTATAGATACGTAGATATTTTTCTTTCTCTTGGAATGGCATCCTAAAGTCCATTCCATTTTTTTCTGAGTTAAGGAATATAGGTTGGAAAAAATCATATGGGAACATTTACTTTGAATCTTGCTTTTCAAATGCTTCTTGTACATTTTCAAGCAACTAAAAATCTACATCCTCTGGTAGGAAGAGTTTTGTCAACATCAAATCTATTCTTCTAACCCATGTTTCATGTCCTAATGGACAGGTGCACACAGAACCCTAAGCTCACTGATGGCAATGGCCTTCAACCTCGTATCAGTAATTTACATGCTTTTTCCTTCTTTAAAGACAACTGCAAATTTATTTTTTTAAAAAAAAAACTCTGTACAAGGCTCAATTCAGATGATGATAATCTGGATTTGTAATGAAAATCTCTGCAAAAATAAGGAACCAAAGCAAGAAAAATAAATACTTGGACTATGCACAGCAACGTTAACAGTACTCCCAAACCGGGTGACTCCAAAAACAGCCTCAAAGTCAATATTTGCCAAGTGAGGTAATCCATAAACAGATGGCTTAAGAAACTTGTTGGAGACCTCGTATCACTTTTTGCTTACTTACTCACTGGCCAGCCTAATCCATGTCATAATACAACAACACATGAATCAGCACCTCTAATAGGAAGGGAGAGGCATTGCAGCAAGCACAAAGGAAAACAGGCAATTTCACAAGCACTGAAGTTTGTGGGATAGGGAAGAAGGAAAAAAGAACCTTTTTTTTAATATATATCCTACTTGAAAAGACTTTTCAAAGGAATGCACAGACGTATCTGCTGGGGGCGGGGGAGGGGGAAGAACTACTGGGTATCCCTCCCAAACTAAGGCAATGAACGGGCACTTGTGTGAGTCCATCTCTGGCTCCCACAGAGGGCTCCTCATCCTCACCAAACAAAGAAGTCCTTAAGTTGGAGCCAGTGCGGGCTTTGGATAAAACACAAACACACTGCACTGCTTCAAAGAGTCAGAAAGAAATAGGAAGACAAAGGGTGATTGTACTTAAAGTGCCTCTAAAACAATATTCATTCAAAATATAACTACTCTGCCCATAATGCTCAAAAGTATATTGTGAAAATATAGCTTAATAGTCAAAGTTATAGGCTTTAAGCATATTGGAAACTCTATGACTCCTGCTTTAAATTCTTGCTTCTCCAAGTTTTATGTACAATGAACACAGGTTAAAAGCCCCAGCGCATTAAGAAATTGGCACTGTTAAAAGTCTTCTAATAAAACCGGCATGAGGCCATGCTACAATTAGGAAAAACTCAACAAGAGAAAAAAACAACTTCCAAATTCTAAAATATATCTTCAGACCAAGGGTTCCCCCCGCCCCCAAAATCTAAAGTTTCCTGCTGTATGAACTAACTGCAAAACTACACTTAAGCATTATTGGGGAAAAACAACTGATACAAACTCTTTCAATTCCTTTATTTTAAAAATATTTTGGCACTTCCTGTCACATTTTAAATAAGTCAACACTAGTCTTTTTGAAACAGGCATCTTTGCTATAAAGATTTATTATGCATCTAATTACTTATAAAGAACAAAAACCAAACCTGTTGCCATCGAGGCGATTCCGACTCACACCAACCCTATTACTTATAGTAGTAATTATAAATAATTGTAGTAATGTTAAACGTACCACGAAAATATCAAAGTTCATTTCCCAGCCTCTAAAAAGTTCCAGTCTAGCCTAGAAAGGACACGAGTGTGAACAACACGTATACAGGTTATAAATTAAGCTTTATATCATGAAAGTCTACAAGCATGAAGAGGCCTCATGGGGTAATAAACTCATTTCCCATAAATGTCTAGTGCACTATCTGCTTATCCCCTCCATTTCTGTCTCTGATCTCTCCATTCTGTTAAGGTATAATTCACCCATTTCTTTCTTAATCACTGCTTTTCCTTTTAGTTGCAATTGAGGGGTTATTTGCATTTTACAAGTAGATGGAAGAAAGTTAGCATCCAGGGCAGACTTTACTCCCAAATGAGAAGTGAATTTATGAAGTTTGGTCCACTTTTTACAGTTCTAAGTCCACAGCATTAACCTGCAACCATAAATCACTTCACAGTCTGATGGATGTGAATCAGAGGGATTAAAAATACCTTCCATTCATGCAGTGTTTTGTAATGTACCGTTGTTTCCATGTGTTACCTCAGTTGAGCCTCCCTACAACCTTGGGCAATGAGGAGGAGCTGTTACTGTTCCCACAGCACTGCAACGATAAGGGAAGTAGAGGTTAAGAAACCTCACGGTCGCTTGGCCTAAAACCAGAAACACAACTAGAATCTGTGCTTATGCTTTCAGACGGTTTCCAGAGCTGCAGGACAGTTTTTTCTTCTTTACATCTACCTGCCAACTTTGAAGGGTAGAAAAGGAAAACAAACCCAATTAATTCTGTACATCAATATGTATTTATGTGACTAAAAATGTATTCACTCTAATTCCAAGAATTCCCTCAGAGATGCAAAATCTTTATTATCTTTCAAAATACGTAACATTTAAAATATTCAATATAAATTTATAGTACTTCTTTTCCAGTTGAGAGATTATTTTCTTTTTCTATTTAGCACTGTAATTCCCTCAGTTTGTACTATTAACATACTATTCATGGTAAGAAAACTAATTTCAGAAAATGCAGGAGGATTAAACAGCCACAAATAATGTGAGGTAACAATGCCCTATAGCCAAGGAGACAGTCACCTCAGCTCCCTCTGACTAGTCACATCTCTGCCCTTCAGGAAGGAACTGACTCACCAGCTTTCGCTAGGCCACCCTCTCACCCTCAAGGCTTCAGTTAGCGTAAACCATCTGATTCCCACCATCTGATTCCCCAATCTCCAGTCCACATCTCTCTCACTCTCACGAGAACTCCATATCCTTGGCTTCCATGTCAACTGATTACCACCTCTTAATGTCCACAGGTGCTTCAATGAGCCCAGCCTATTCAGAATGAAACTATCACCTCCCCCCAAACCAAACTCATCCTTTTCCCGATGCCCCATCTCAATGAATCGTTCTAAAAGCCATACAATTTTCCAAGCGAAAACGCTGGGCAGCATCCTTACATTCTCCTTCTCCCTCTTCTGATGTGTAGCCTCCAATGTGTGGCCAAATTTGGGAACTCTCTCCTAGAGGAGGACTGGATCTTCTCATTTGTACCCACCAGCATCAAGCACAGTGCCCAGCCCAAAGGTGGACCTTGACAAACATTTGTGTAAGGAATGAGATCTAGTAATACGAATCTGGGGACTTGGTATTAAATATCCAAGCAAGTTTCCAGCAGCAGCACCACTGAAAAGCCACTTCCTACAATAGAACCCAGCCAATCGACTACCAAATTTTAAAATAAAAAATAATTATGCAGAACTCCAAGACTACCATACTACCTCAGCAGTCTCCTATAAAACGCCAACTAAAATCTAAAAAGAAAAAAGCACTTACTTTGTTCTAAGCTTTGACTATTAGTTAATTTAATCCACCCAATTTGAGGGTGATGTTAGTCTTATTCACAGAGGAAACAGCCACAGAGCACTTTAGTATCTCTCCCAAAGTCACACAGTGAAGCCCAAGGTCTTAACACCGTGTTGAATTTTCTCACCTCTGTGTCCTTGTATGGGCTTTTCTTCCCTGCTGGGAACGCCCTTTTGACACAGTCGGCCTACCTTCTAAGGTCAGTGCAAGTATTTTCTTCTCTGTAGTTTTCTGATGCCCCCTGCTGGTGCTCCTTCCTCTAAGTCAGTGGTTCTCAAGGTTAGGTGCATGTTCTAAGTATCGGGCGCTCTCAACACTCGAGGCCTAGATCCACCCGTAGAGATTCCGATGTAATTCATCTGGGGTGCAGCCTGGGTGTAGAGACGTTTAAAAGTTCCTAAGTGAATTTAACGTGCAGTTGAGGTTGTGATCCACTGCTCTAGATTTCCCCAGCACCTTTTACTGAACTTCAGAGCACTTATCCCACCGTACAGTAATCGACTGTTTATGTCTGTGCCGCTAACCACTGTGAGCTCCCGAAACAAAGGTTTCACCATCACCTGGGGAGCTTTTTCAAAACTAGAGGTTCCTGGACCCCACCTAAACCCTAAATCAGATACATGGGCAGGGCCCTGGAAACCACTTAACTTCTCAAAAAATTCTGATGTGTAGTCAAATTAAGGAACTCTTCCCTAGATAAGGGCTGGGTCTTTGCATTTAAACACCCCAGTGTCTAGCGCAGGGCGCAACCCACAGCTGGACCATGATAAACATCTGTGTAACGAACAAAATCTAGCGGTGTGAATCTGCGGACTCGGTGTATGTACTCAATATTCAAGCTTCCTGCAACAGCACACTGAAAATATGCTTCCTAAGATAGAAAACAAATACTGGGCAGATTTTCAAACGTGTTTTGTTATCCACTGGTGCCCCCTACTGACCTGAAGATGAATAGTTAAAACAACGGTTACAGTTAGTCACACATGCTATACTTTTTCAAACAAAATCTGTATACCCTTAAGTCTTTTGCCCTCCAATCCTAGTTGACCCAAGCTGTTAACTCTCAAACCAGATCATCCTACTATTTGCTCCATCCCCACTTGCAGGCTACAATCATTCAGGATCAGCACAGGCCTGCCGTGGCAACTCTCAGCAGAGTCCTCAAAGCCTCTTGCCTATCTTTTTGTTCCTTGGTCAGCTGCCTCTTCCAAACCCCACCTCATTCATAAAACTACCACGTTGAAAATAACTAGAAACCATCTATCTACCAATTTACCTAAATGCTTGCTATTAAAAGTGTGATCCAGGACCAGCAGCACCTACATCACCTTGGAGCTTGTTACAAAAGGGAGAATCTGATGCCTCAACCCATACCTACTGAATCAGAATTTGCATCTTAACAAGAGTCGTGTGCACACTGAAGTTTGAGAAGCACCAGTGCTCAGCCATACTAGACCTAACACCTTCATTTTATGACAAATATTATGTAACACTCTTTTGCCATCCTGAAACAAAATTCACAGATAACATCACCCACCTACACACGTAAGTAAAAAAAAAAATCAGTATGATTTGACAGTAACATAAAAGAGAGCCAAAAGAAAAGATTTTTAATAAGAAATATATTTCAGTATACAAATGCTCAGCACATGCTTAAGAACGACCCCACAGGTTTCCAAAACGTACCTAAGTGGGTGGTACCACTTCAGTTGAGAACCACTAGTCTAAAATCCCACCCTTCCTCTTGCCTGCCATCTCCCAGGAGGAAATCTCTCTCCTCCCTTTAAAGCTAAGGGATTCACACTCCTCCCTAGACAATAAACACTGCCAAATCTTGAATATCTTGTTACTGTTGTTAGGTGCCATTGAGTCAGTCCCGACTCATAGTGACCGTATGTACAACAGAACGAAACACTGCCCAGTCCTGGGCCATCTTCACAATCCTTGCTGTGTTTGACCCCACTGTTGCAGCTACTGCGTCAATCCATCTCATTGAGGGTCTTCCTTTTTTTCACTGACCCTCTACTTTACCAAGCATGATGTCCTCCAAGGCCTGGTCCCTCCTAATAACATGTTCAAAGTATGTGAGACGAAGTTTGGCCATCTTTGCTTCTGAGGAGCATTCTGGCTGTACTTCGTCCAAGACAGATTTGTTCGTTCTTTTGACAGTCCACTGTATAGTCAATATTCTTTGACAATGCCATAATTCAAAGGCATCGATTCTTCTGTCTTCTGAAGAATATCTTAACCACAAAAAAACAACTCTAGAACCCTGATGCAACATCTCCCTCTAGTTACCTATTCTCTTTCTCTTGATAGTCGAGCTTATCAACCATCATTGTGTCCATTTACTCTTTTCTCAGCCACCAACCTGTTAATCTAGCCTTCAACTCCATCAGTATAAAGACCACAACCCCTTTCCCCTTTGCCTTCGAGTCAATTCTGACTCACAGTGTCCCTACAGGACACAGTAGAACTATCCTATGGGGTTTCCAAGGAGTGGCTAGTGGATTTGAACTGCTTATCTTTTGGTTAGCAGCCAAGCTCTTAACCACTCCATTTTGTTCATGATTAAGGTAAAGTGACTCCATCCCAAGGAATTGAGCCTGATTAAGCCAATCAAAGCACTACATTCTACTACTGGTTCCGGAACAGACACCTGACCTAAATTGGTCCAATCAGACTGAACAGTTACCAGTTGCCATGGGGTTGATTCCCTCTGACCCACGGAGACTCCATGTGTAAGGACGGGCATAATCCAAGCTTAGGGAAGTTTTCTTTTTCTAATGAATAAGAAAGCATGTATGCTATGGTCGGTCATTCTGCCACCGTGAGGGGAACCAATTTTACTGTGGAAAGCCAAGAAAAGAGACTGAGTCCTTGATGACACTGTTGACCCATTATAATGAACCTGGAGTCAACCTTTCCTCTGGACTTTGTGAGATCATTTTATTATTTTAAGCGGTCAGATTTTCCATTATTAGCAGCTCCCTCCCTTGATTTTCTAAACATCGCTTTCTTCTGCTCCTACTTCTACTTCTCAAAAGTTGCCACTCCATTTCTGGTCTCCCCTCTTCCTCTGCCTACTCCTTGCATTTTGGTGTTCAAGGTTTGTTGTGATCTTTTCTACTCACACTATATGTTCACTTGGAACAATTACAGTTCACTGCATGTCTCCCTTGACAAAGCAGAACTGAGCCACTCGCACCTCCCCCGATGGAGTACCACTGTTGATGATGTTCTCCAGCTCATCTACCTGAAGAACTCCTACTTGTCTTTCGAAACTAAATTTAAATGTCTCCTCTGTGACACTCTCCCTGAAGACTCCAAGGGTTCCTTGCTTTTTTTGTGCCATGAACATCTCTGGCAGTCTGTTGGGCCCTATAGACCCCTTCTAATGCTTCTAATTGCATAAAATACCGATTATATTGAAATACTTATAAAAATACTCTTAAAATCTAAATGTCTGATATAGTGTATGTGCTTCTTTATTAGCTCTTTAAATACACAGATCTAGCAGTGGGTCTTGCAACTACTGTAATTTTGAAGTAGTGATGAGAATAAATGATATGTTGAGACCTGCAACAACTGTAATGGGCATTGGTACTGTGACTTCTACTGGTGATAGGTACTGCTAGAACTACTGTGGTTTGCTGCTGTAGTAGCTTATAGATTAATGGTCCCCAATGAATCACATCTCCTGGTAACCATGCCCTTTTGTACTCTCCCCACACTGACTCTTAGCTTGGCCATGTGACTTGCTGTGACACCAGCAAATGTGATGCAAGCAAAAGCTTTTTAAGTGTTTGCACACTGGGACTTGTCCTTTTGGAGCCCAGCAACCATGCGAGGAAGCCCAAGCTAGACATATGGACGGGCGCCAAGTATCCAGACATGTGTGAGGCCGCCTTTCAGTCCAGTCACCACTAAATTCAGCCATTGGGGGACACTAGCAGAACTGTCCAACCAACCCACAGCCAGTGCTTCCAGCAAGTTCTGCCTGGTTCAGTCATGGCCAACTAAGCAAAACCTGAATGAACCCCAAGTTTTAAAATGTAGGTGAAACGGAACGATAAGCAGAATGGGAAAAATTACTGGTCATAGCCCTGCTAGAAACTTAATCCCCCTCTTAGAAAACAAGGGCAGCAAGCACATTGCATAACCACCAAATCTCTTGACCACATAATTTGGAAACAGCTATGTGGCTCAAACACGGAGGCCAACTGCACCACTTTGAATGTGTGTGGCTCTCCATAGTCCTGGCAATAATCCAATCTCCTGCATCAGGCTCCTGTAAGGGCTCACTATGTCTATTTCAAGTCTCCCATTCCAGGGCTTCGACCCGTAATTTCTCTCATTCTGCCTCACCCAAGTTTGACTGCACCAGTTCAAAGCCCTACCCACAGCTCATGCAAAATAAGATAACGCTGATAATAAATTAGTACAATTTTTAGGTTTCATTGGTACTTTCTTATGAGTACTACTCGATGGCTCAATTTTGTAGGTTTTTGGTAGCCTTTGATTTGTTTTCCATGACAAAAAAAAAATCACCTACTTTTTTTTAACGTAGCTTTGTTAAAATGCAGGTTTTCGCAACAAAGTTTTCACTGTAAAAGTCAGTTTTTTGCAAACGACACCAGTCCATAAAATGTAAAGGGAATCGACTTGTCTATATTAAGTTCATTGGGGAGCAGAGCAAAACTCCAGCTTTCCTCCTTACACAGCTACTCCCACTTCAGCCTCCCCCACACCCTGTAGCACCTTCTCGGAAGGTGACCCTCCCAACCCCACACACACCTGGTTCTGAAACCGGACCCAGCCTGGCAACCAAAACCAACCTCTGCAGTGCGCGGTGCTGGCCTCGACCTAGCCACGCTTCTAAGCGGGCACCAGCCAGAGGAAGGGGTTGGATACTTTAACTTTTCAAAAATGTTTTATTCACCACAGCACAACCCAAATGGCCGCCCCCACCCAACCCAGGATTTCGCCAGCCTCGGTCCCAGCGCAGGACGCCCCACGCGCGCCACAGATGCGGCGGCACGCTCGAGCTTCCGCCGGCAATCGCTTGCCCCACGCGGACCGGTGAATGAACCGCGGGCCAGGACACAACCAGCCCGGAGGCGGGAAAAGCCTCTGGGCGAGCAGAGTCTGGTCCCGAAGAGGCCCACAAGAGCGCCGGGGAGAGTTCCGTGCGACCGGGAGGGGGCGGTGACAGCTTTGCCCGGGCTCCGTGCTCTCACCTTGAACATGTCGCTGGCAGCCGCGGCTCCGGCGGGGTCACCCCGGCCTCGGCCCCGCCCACTGCAGAGAGGAGGCTACGGCGGCCCGGTAGGGCCCGGCTTCCGCCGACCGCGAATGGACTGCGGTGCAGGCGACGGCTGTGCCGCTGACTCGATCCGATCCAGCGAAGGCTTAGCTAACCACTCGGGGCTGGAAGCAACGTAGCTGAGCTGCAGCTAGTCACGGCCCACCTGCTAGCGCACACAAGCCCCGCCCCCTCGAGGCTCCGCCCCTGCGCCTGCTGTTGCTAGGCAACGAGAAAGCGCGGCTTTGTGTGGCAGGAACGCGGGGGCGCGCGGAGGGAGGTGCCGGGCGTCGGCCTGCTCGGCCGCAGCGGTTGGGAACCGCGAGGTGTGGACCGGGCAGCCTGTGCTCGGAGGCCGCCGGGCGGGGGCGCTCGGCGGGTCTCTGGAAGCTTCGAAAGCTTCACAGCCGGAAGCCGCCATCCTCAGAAAACTGGATTTACCTCACAAAGGTTTTCAGGTTTTTACAGTGGGGTTCACATTTCTAAGGTTTTAAGTTTAAACGAATTTGCCACTCCCTTTAGTCGTGAAAGGCATTTTTTTTTTCTTTTTAAGATGCTTAAGTGTAAGCTCCTCACTAGGAATCATGTGTATCCCTTACTACTAGTAGAGATAAAGGTCATAATTATCTTATTAACAAGAATAGCAAACATAGTGTGCCCAGCTCTGAGCTATAAGCCTTTGACATATGCTTATTTAATCTTTCCAACAACCCAAGTAGGTGGGCACGATTATTATTCCCAATTTATAGCTGAGGAAACAGGCATAGAGAAGAAACTTGCGTAAGGCCACAGGGATGAAAAGTAGGAAGCCAAGATCCAAACAACCCAGTGAGTCTGGCTTTAAAGCTTGTGCTCTAGCTTTTGGGCTAGCCTAAAGAATTGTTATACTGTTTCATAATTGGGGTGTAGTTCACATTTCACTCTGTAGTTCACATTCTAATCCTGTAAAAACTGAGCCCCATCTAGGCGGGCATTCGTTAGATTTGGGCGGTGTGCAGTGACATGTAACTGCCCTGCAGCCAAAGACCACTAGGAATATACCTGTGGTTGAACAAGTTGGGTTTATTTTCTCATAACTGTGACGGAGGACACACACCTTGGGGAACAGTGGAACATCCCAGTAAGAGGGCGTTAGATTTGTTATAGGATTTGGGCTTTGGTTGGGTGATTTGGGGGTGAGTTTAAAGAAGCAGACTTTGCTCTGGATTGGATGCTATCAGGATGTGGGGGTAACACTGAGGCCCAGCCAGGACAGCTTTCAGATGTTAAGGGCTGCTTTTTTCTTTCTCAGGAGAATTGTATATTCCAGGCCATCCTCATCCCTAAGGAGAAATACTGAACAGATGAAGGCTCTGCACTGGTAATGTAATCTTACACAAATATAAGAGTGTAAGGCATAACAATAACTTAGTGCAACAGTTCTTAATTCAGGGGTTCTGTGACTTTGGATGGAGAAAAAATTACAACTTTACCCTCACTAACCTCTAACTGAACTTTAGCGTTTCTTTCAGTTATTGTGTAGATGAAAAGGCACAGTAATATTAGCAGTACCTATCACTTTTGTCATCAATAGAAAACAGATATTTTCATATCACATTACACTCATGGCAGATATCTTGAGATGCCATTTATGCTCATTACTGCTTTGAAAGTACAGTAGTTATTAGATATCCCATTTTATTTAATGCATATGCAGAAGGCACATTAATGTATCATAATTTTGTTTTTCAAAATATTTCAACAATGATTTCAGTATAACTGAAGTCCTTTGTAATCCTATGTATTTTATTTATGCATCAAAAAACAATTCTTAGAGGGTGTCTATCCATAGAGATTCATGGCACCAAATAAAAAGATAAAAAGCCCCTGGTTTAACAGAACAGATTAAGCAGTTACTAAGAATTTGGGACCTGCATCCAAATTGGATTAACGCTTCAAAGGCTGGAAGGTTGGATGTGGAATCAGATAATTTAGTACACACATCAATTTACCAAGGAGAGAACTGAGCCACTGAGAAGTTAAATAACTTGCTCCAAGTCTCACAGCTATTTGGTGATAAAACATTTTCAGACAAGCATGTAAAAATCTACTCTGCTAAAAAAAAAATTTTTTTAGGCACTGCATATTTCATAGTAAGATGCCTCCTACCCTCAATGAGCTTGTTGGAGTGACAGCCAAGAAAACAAATTTCAATGCAATATGAGAAGTACTATAAAAGAAGTATGTACAGAATATAATGGGACCTTGGAGAAAGGAGTAAGTAGTTCCGTAAAAAAAAGAGAAAGGGGAAATTTCAGGGAAGAGGCATCAATTAGCTGGGGTCTTAAAGGATGAATTAGTATTTGCTGGTGGTAGGAAGGTCATTGTCAGTAGAGGAAATGGCATGGTCAGAGGTACAGAGATGTAAAACATTGACCGATTTTGGCAAGAAGTTCTTGGTTCTTTCAGAGTGTAGAAAGGAGGGCTGGTGAAAGGTGTTTTAAAATTGAGAGAATGGAGCAAAACTGTGAAAAGACTTGAACCCCATTCCAAGGAGTTTGGGCTTCAGCTTGGAGGAAATGAGGTGTCACTGAAACATTTCAAGTTGGGAAGTGATAAGGTTGAATTACTGCTCTAAAAAATTAATTGCAGCTGCAGTGTTGAGGATGACTAGGAGGAGGAAGAGACTGGAGACAGGGAGACCAGTTGCAAAGCTACTGATAAATCCACTTGTCTTTTCCATATAACCAAAAAAAAAAAACCAAACCCACATACTATTTTAGTACACAAAGAATGTGAACTATAAGCAATATTAAGAGATCCATGATTTGTTCCTTTTTAAAGGGTTCTGGAATTAGGACAACAATAATATGGCACTTGAGTCTAGTTCAGACAATGTAATAATATAGATTATGACCTTAAAGGATTAATTTATGTACTTTCAGGTTACTTCATTGTAAGGGAAATGGATTCTTCCTCAGATCCACCAGGTACTAGTGTTCCAAAATCAGATAACCAATGCTCAGAAAAGGGCCAGAAAACAACCGTGGAAATTCTAAGGAAAATGAGTTCTTCTTCAGATCCACCAGGTACTAGTGTTCCAAAATCGGATAACCAAGAGTCAGAAAACGACCAGAAAACTGTGGAAATTCTAAGGAAAATGAGTTGTTCTTCGCATCCACCAGGTACTAGTGTTCCAAAATCAGATAACCAAGAGTCAGAAAACAACCAGAAAACTGTGGAAATTCTAAGGAAAATGAGTTCTTCTTCAGATCCACCAGGTACTAGTGTTCTAAAATCAGAAAACCAACATTCAGAAAGAGGCCAGAAAAAAACTGTGAAACATCTAAGGAAAATGAGTTCTTTCTCAGGTCCACCAGGTGCTAGTGTTCCAAAATCAGATAACCAACACTCAGAAAGAGGCCAGAAAACAACTGTGAAACATCTAAGGAAAATTAGTTCTTCCTCAGGTCCACCAGGTACTAGTGTTCCAAAATCAGATAACCAACACTCGGAAGAAGGACAGAAAAAAACTGTGGAAATGCTAAGGAAAATGAGTTCTTCCTCAGATTCACCAGGTACTGATGTTCCAAAATCAGATAACCGACACTCAGAAAAAGATCAGGAAACAGCTGTGGAAATAGTAAGGAAAATGAGTTCTTCCTCAGATCAGCAAGGTACCAGTGTTCCAAAGTCAGATAACCAACACTCAGAAAAAGAGCAGAAAACAACTGTGGAAATTCTAAGGAAAATGAGTTCTTCTTCAGATCAACCGGGTACTAGTGTTACAAAATCAGATAAGCAATACTCAGAGAGAAGCCAGAAAACAACTGTGAAACATCTAAGGAAAATGAGTTCTTCCTCAGGTCCACCAGGTACTAGTGTTCCAAAATCAGAAAACCAACACTCAGAAAAAGACCAGGAAACAACTGTGAAAAATCTAAGGGAAATGAGTTCTTCAGACCCACCAGGTACTGATGTTCCAAAATCAGATAACCAATACTCAGAAAGAGGCCAGAAAACAACTGTGAAACATCTAAGGAAAATGAGTTCTTCCTCAGGTCCACCAGGTACTAGTGTTCCAAAATCAGATAACCAATACTCAGAAAGAGGCCAGAAAACAACTGTGAAATATCTAAGGAAAATGAGTTCTTCCTCAGGTCCACCAGGTACTAGTGTTCCAAAATCAGAAAACCAACACTCAGAAAAAGACCAGGAAACAACTGTGAAAAATCTAAGGAAAATGAGTTCTTCAGACCCACCAGGTACTGATGTTCCAAAATCAGATAACCAACACTCAGAAAAAGACCAGGAAACAACTGTGGAAATTCTAAGGAAAATAAGTTCCTCAGATTCACCAGGAACTAGTGTTTCAAAATTAGATAACCAACACTCAGGAAAAGACCAGGAAACAACTGTGGAAATTATAAGGAAAATGAGTTCTTCCTCAGATCCACCAGGTACCAGTGTTCCAAAGTCAGATAACCAACACTCAGAAAAAGAGCAGAAAACAACTGCAGAAATTCTAAGGAAAATGAGTTCTTCCTCAGATCAACCAGGTACTAGTGTTCCAAAATCAGATAAGCAACACTCAGAGAGAAGCCAGAAAACAACTGTGAAACATCTAAGGAAAATGAGTTCTTCCTCAGGTCCACCAGGTACTAGTGTTCCAAAATCAGATAACCAACACTCAGGAAAAGACCAGGAAACAACTGTGGAAATTCTAAGGAAAATGAGTTCTTCCTCAGATCAACCAGGTACTAGTGTTCCAAAATCAGATAAGCAACACTCAGAAAGAGGCCAGAAAACGACTGTGAAACATCTAAGGAAAATGAGTTCTTCTTCAGATTCACCAAGTGCCCATGTTCCAAAATCAGATAACCAACGTTCGGAAAAAGACCAGGAAACAACTGTGGAAATTCTAAGGAAAATAAGTTCTTCTTCGGACCCACCAGGTATTAGTGTTCTAAAATCAGATAAGCAACACTCAGAAAGAAGCCAGAAAATGACTGTGAAACATCTAAGGAAAATGAGTTCTTCCTCAGGTCCACCAGGTACTAGTGTTCCAAAATCAGATAACCAACACTCAGAAAGAGGCCAGAAAACAACTGTGAAGCATCTAAGGAAAATGAGTTCTTCCTCAGGTCCACCAGGTACTAGTGTTCCAAAATCAGATAACCAACACCCAGAAAAAGACCGGAAAAGAACTGTGAAAAATCTAAGGAAAATGAGTTCTTCAGATACACCAGGTACTAGTGTCCTAAAATCAGATAACCAACACTCAGAAAAAGACCAGGAAACAACTGTGGAAATTCTAAGAAAAATGAGTTCCTCAGATTCACCAGGTAGTAGTGTTTCAAAATTTGATGACCAAAACTCAGAAAAAGATGAGGAAACAACTGTGGAAATTCTAAGGAAAATGAGTTCTTCTTCAGGTCCACCAGGTACCAGTGTTCCAAAATCAGATAACGAATACTCAGAAAAAGACCAGGACACAACTGTGGAAATTCTAAGGAAAATGAGTTCTTCAGATTCACCAGGAATTAGTGTTTCAAAATCAGATAACCAAAACTCAGAAAAAGACCAGGAATCAACTGTGGAAATTCTAAGGAAAATAAGTTCTTCTTCAGACCCACCAGGTATTAGTGTTCCAAAATCAGATAAGCAACACTCAGAAAGAGGCCAGAAAACGACTGTGAAACATCTAAGGAAAATGAGTTCTTCTTCAGATTCACCAAGTACTAGTCTTCCAAAATCAGATAACCAAGACTCAGAAAGAGGCCAGAAAACAACTGTGAAGCATCTAAGGAAAATGAGTTCTTCCTCAGGTTCACCAGGTACTAGTATTCCAAAATCAGATAACCAACACTCAGAAACATACCAGAAAAGGACTGTGAAAAATCTAAGGAAAATGAGTTCTTCTTCAGATATACCAGGTACTAGTGTTCCAAAATCAGATAACCAATACTCAGAAAAAGACCAGGAAACAACTGTGGAAATTCTAAGGAAAATGAGTTCCTCAGATTCACCAGGTGTTAGTCTTTCAAACGTAGATGTCCAACACTCAGAAGAAGACCAGGAAACAACTATGGAAATTTTAAGGAAAGTAAGTTCTTCTTCAGATCCACCAGGTACTAGTGTTCCAAAGTCAGATAAGCAACACTCAGAAAGAAGCCAGAAAACAGCTATGAAACATCTAAGGAAAATGAGTTCTTCCTCAGGTCCACTAGGTACTAGTGTTCCAAAATCAGATAACGAACACTCAGAAAGAGGCCAGAAAAAAACTGTGAAATATCTACGGAAAATGAGTTCTTCTTCAGGTCCACCAGGTACTAGTGTTCCAAAATCAGATTACCAACACTCAGAAAAAGACCAGAAAAGAACTGTGAAAAATCTGAGGAAGATGAGTTCTTCAGACCCACCAGATACTGATGTTCGAAAATCAGATAACCAACACTCAGAAAGAGACCAGGAAACAACTGTGGAAATTCTAAGGAAAATGAGTTCCTCAGATTCACCAGGTACTACTGTTTCAAAATTCGATGACCAACACTCAGAAAAAGACCAGGAAACAACTGTGAAAATTCTAAGGAAAATGAGTTCCTCAGATTTACCAGGTAGTAGTGTTTCAAAATTCGATGACCAACACTCAGAAAAAGACCAGGAAACAACTGCAGAAATTCTAAGGAAAATGAGTTCTCCCTCAGGTCCACCAGGTACCAGTGTTCCAAAATCAGATAACCAATACTCAGAAAAAGACCAGGAAACAACTGTGGAAATTCTAAGGAAAATAAGTTCCTCAGATTCACCAGATACTAGCGTTTCAAAAATAGATAACCAACACTCAGAAAAAGACCAGGAAACGACTGTGGAAATTCTAAGGAAAATGAGTTCTTCCTCCAGTCTACCAGGTACCTGTGTTCCAAAATCAGATAACCAATGCTCAGAAAAAGACCAGATAACAACTGTGGAAATTCTGAGGAAAATGAGTTCCTCAGATTCGCCAGGTACTAGTGTTCCAAAATCAGATCACCAACACTCAGAAAGAGGCCAGAAAACAACTGTGAAACATCTAAGGAAAATGAGTTCTTCCTCAGGTCCACCAGGTACTAGTGTTCCAAAATCAGATAACCAACACTCAGAAAGAGGCCAGAAAACAACTGTGAAACATCTAAGGAAAATGAGTTCTTCCTCAGGTCCACCAGGTACTAGTGTTCCAAAATCAGGTCACCAACACTCAGAAAGAGGCCAGAAAACAACTGTGAAATATCTAAGGAAAATGAGTTCTTCTTCAGGTCTACCAGGTACTAGTGTTGCAAAATCAGATAACCAACACTCAGAAAAAGACCAGAAAAGAACTGTGAAAAATCTCAGGAAAATGAGTTCTTCAGACCCATCAGGTACTGATGTTCCGAAATCAGATAACCAACACTCAGAAAAAGACCAGGAAACAACTGTGAAAATTCTAAGGAAAATGAGTTCTTCCTCAGGTCCACCAGGTACCAGTGTTCCAAAATCAGATAACCAATACTCAGAAAAAGACCAGGACACAACTGTGGAAATTCTAAGGAAAATGAGTTCTTCTTCAGATCAACCAGGAACTAGTGTTTCAAAATCAGATAACCAACACTCAGAAAAAGACCAGGAAACAACTGTGGAAATTCTAAGGAGAATGAGTTCCTCAGATTCACCAGGCACTAGTATTTCAAAATCCGATGACCAACACTCAGACCAGGAAACAACTGTGGAAATTCTAAGGAAAATGAGTTCTTCCTCAGATCGATCAGGTACCATTGTTCCAAAATCAGATAACCAACACTCAGAAGAAGACCAGGAAACAACTGTGGAAATTCTAAGGAAAATGAGTTCTTCTTCAGATCAACCAGGTACCAGTGTTCCAATATCAGATATCCAACACTTGGAAAAAGACCAGGAAACAACTGTGGAAGTTCTAAGGAAAATGAGTTCTTCCTCAGATCAGCCAGGTACTAGTATTCCAAAATCAGATAACCAATACTCAGAAAAAGACCAAGAAACACCTGAGGAAATTCTAAGGAAAATGAGTTCTTCCTCAGATCAGCCAGGTACCGGTGTTCCAAAATTAGATAACGAACAGTCAGAAAAAGACCAGAAAACAACTGTGGAAATTCTGAGGAAAATGAGTTCCTCAGATTCGCCAGGTACTAGTGTTCCAAAATCAGATCACCAACACTCAGAAAGAGGCCAGGAAACAACTATGAAACATCTAAGGAAAATGAGTTCTTCCTCAGGTCCACCAGGTACTAGGGTTCCAAAATCAGATAACCAACACTCAGAAAGAGGCCAGAAAACAACTGTGAAATATCTAAGGAAAATGAGTTCTTCCTCAGGTCCACCAGGTACTAGTGTTCCAAAATCAGAGCACCAACACTCAGAAAGAGGCCGGAAAACAACTGTAGAAATGCTAAGAAAAATGAGTTCTACATCAGGTCCTCCAGGTACTCGTGTTCCAAAATCAGACAACCAACAGTCAGTAATAGACCAGAAAACAACTGTGAAATACCTAAGGAAAATGAGCTCTTCCTCAATTCCACCAGGTACGGGTGTTCCAAAATCAGATCACCAACACTCATTAAAGGGCCAGCAAACAACTGTGAAAAATCTAAGGAAAATGAGTTCTTCCTCAGATCTACCAGGTACTGGTGTTCCAAGATCAGATCACCAACGCTTAAGAAAAGGCAAGGAAACAAATGTGAAAAATTTAAAGAAAATGAGTTCTTCCTCAGTTCCACCAGTTACTGATGTTCCAAAATCAGATAACCAAGTTTTAGAAAAAGGCCAGAAAACAAATGCGCAAGATGTGAAGAAGACAAAGTGAGTACCCATCTTTTGCCTTGTGTCATTTTCTACCACTTGACAGTTTCCATGTGTTATGTACCCAACTAACTTCACACACTTCTTGTTTTGTAAAGTTTTTTTGTGTTTTTAAATTACCTTTTTATATTGAATAATTACTATAATTATAGTAGTTCATAATTTCCAAAGCATGTTAGTACACATCACTTTTGATCCTGATACAACCTTGTAAAGCAATCTTACTGTTAAATTTTATGTGAGAAAGCACCAACTGGGAGAAGTGACTTGCAGGAGGTTATACAGCTAATAAATGACATCAGCTGGGATACAAAGCTTTGTTTCCATACTAAAGGCCTTCTGTACTCTGCATCTTGTACTCTGCTTTTTGCCAGAAAATGGTGACATATGCAGGAGTACCTCTCTTTGCGTGTAGCCTCGTGAGGGGTAATGACAATCTGTCAGTGCTGGGACATGATCAAAAGTAGAATAAATTCTCTGACCTGATCACCGAAAGACTCGTTCAAACAAAGATTCAGAGAGGGAGTTTTTTTTTTTTCTAGGGCACGATCATCTGCTCCAGAAAGAGAATTGGGCCTAATATAACTTAGATTATTCCACATTTCAGAGCACTTGAACTAGTTGGACAGTGTTATTAACATCTAACTAGGAATTGAATCATTTTAGGTCATGGAGGTTTTTAGAAGTCAAATTTGTCTCACACTTCTTGTTTATACTATGCCTTTCAATGATAAGGAAGCCCTGGTGGTGTAGAGGTTAAGTGCTTTGGCTGCTAACCAAAAGGTGGGCAGTTTGAATCCACCAGCCCCTTCTTGGAAACCCTATGGGGCAGTTCTGCTCTGTCCTATAGGGTCACTATGAGTTGGAATCGACTCAGTGGCAGTGGGTTTCAATGGTCAGGGCGTTGTTGTTGTTTTAAATCTCAAGAGAACTATTCTCTAGTATTGCATATCTTCATTCTGACTAGACTCTGCGAATGACCAGTTCCAATTAGCACATCCAAATATTTCTCATTAGGTTGGTCTTGGAGTCAGGGGTGGGGAGGTGTAGGAGGAGGAAGCATAAATCTCTAAGATTTTAGGAAAATGAGAATTACTTTATAAATCTTAACCTCTTTTTTTTCTCTCTCAGAGTAAATAAAGATATTGCAGCTCAAATAATACAGTATGCATGGTTTTCTTACGTGCGAAGAACAGTGTTTCAGCTCCTAAAACACACAATTTGTGCAGCGGTATGTATTCTGCTTTTTGTTTTCTCTGACAGATTTAACTAATTATGAAGCTTAAAAATCTGTTAACTAAAAGGAGACTACATCACCTTTATTTCTTCTCTTTGGATCTAATAATGTAACATAAGGTTCTGGGATTGTTTCTTTTGTTGTAAATGAATATTTCTGGATTTATTTTTAATATGGATGACTATTTCATTTTTGAAAATAATATACTAGGTTGTTCTTTTTAAACAATTCGATTATTTGAAGATGTGAGACAGTGATCTTACAACAGTAAAAGTCTCTGAATTAAAAGTACCCTTATTTTGGCAGTGTCACAAAACAATATGTGTTGTTTAATGAGAAACTAATTTGCTCTGTAAACCTTCATCTAAAGCACAATTAAATAAAATACAGGATCTAAAAAATAAAAGTACCCTTACCTTCCACCCAGCAATTTCACTTCTAGGAATCCATTCTGCAATATATATACAATTTCATTGTAGCATGTTTGTAAATGCAAAAGAATTAACCCGTATAAAGTCCACCAATAAGAGGCTGGTTAAATAAATGTTGGTACTTTCGTAGTGTTAAACATGGCAGCCATTTAGGTGATGCTGTAATAGAAAGACATCCAGGATACTTCATTACTGAAAAAGACAAGTGTAGAACAGTGTGAATAATATGATCCTATTTGAGTGAAAACAATTTTCCCATGCTCCCTCCTCCCTCTCCAGAGAAACAATCTGGTAACCCCAGCCGAGCATTAAGCCTTTCTTGATATAATACTGAATATACTCCTAATAAAGCAACCCACAATTCTAGTAGTTTATCATTAGTGACAGTCATATTAAGGGAATTTTAGCAACTATGAAGAATCATGATGTCTGAGTAATGGGTACACTTCTTCACCATCTGACCCACAGACCTATTTCTGATATTACTAAACACGGAATGCCTCAGAGAAAACCCAGCCAAGTAAAATATTGACATTTCAGGTCCAATGTCCATTGTCCTCCCATCTGGGACTTATATTTAAATATCATAATACTGGTTGAGTTGTAAATGTTAGACTCTTTTAGTAACAAAGAAATTAATACTTTTTCTTCATCTGTTATACTAATGCTTCATGTTACTACCTTACATTAATAATGCCTTGTCATTTTAAAAGCTTTTTAGTGTGTATTTTTATGTGATTGTATAAGCATAAAGGTCAGATGGGGTCATGTGGGGGATTTTGAGTCAAACAATTCTAAGTTTGAATCGTCACTCCCCCACTCACTACCTGTGTGCCTCTTGGATAAGTTACTAAAACTTCCTGAGCCTCAGCATTCTCATTTGTAAAACGGAAATGATAATATTCTAATATTGCTGAGTTGTAAGATTAAATGAGGTTGTATTAATAAGGCACCTAACATAGGATCTAAGGAGCCCTGGTGACGCAGTGGTTAAAGCGCTGGATTGCTAATCGAAAGGTCGGTGGTTCGAAACCACCAACAGCTCTGCGGGAGGATGCGGCAGTCTGCTTATGTAGAGATTTATAGCCTTGGAAACCCTGTGAGATCACTATAAGTCAGAATCGACTCAACGGCAGTGACTCAGTGGGTAACATAGGATCTGGCACATAAAAGGTACTTTAAAGCTAGTAACTTATTACTTTTTTTTAATTTTTATTGTGCTTTAAGTGAAAGTTTACAAATCAAGTCAGTCTCTCACACAAAAACTTAAGTTCACCATGCTACATACTCCCAGTTGCTCTCCCCCTAATGAGACAGCCCGCTCCCTCCCTCCACTCTCTCTTTTCATGTCCATTCCACCAGCTTCTAACCCCCTCTACCCTCTCAACTGCTCTCCAGGCAGGAGATGCCAACATAGTCTCAAGTGCCCACCTGATCCAAGAAGCTCACTCCTCACCAGCATCCCTCTCCAACCCATTGTCCAGTCCAATCCCTGTCTGAAGAGTTGGCTTCGGGAATGGTTCCTGTCCTGGGCCAACAGAAGGTCTGGGGGCCATGACCACCGGGGTCCTTCTAGTCTCAGTCAGACCATTAAGTCTGGTCTTTTTATGAGAATTTGGGGTCTGCATCCCACTGCTCTCCTGCTCCCTCAGGGATCTTCAGTTCCCTGTCAGGGCAGTCATCGGTTGTAGCCGGGCACCATCTAGTTCTTCTGGTTTCAGGCTGATGTAGTCTCTGGTTTATGTGGCCCTTTCTGTCTCGGGCTCATAATTACCTTGTGTCCTTGGTGTTCTTCATTCTCCTTTGCTCCAGGCAGGTTGAGACCAAGTGATGCATCTTAGATGGCCGCTTGGTAGCGTTTAAGACCCCAGATGCCACTCTCCAAGTAACTTATTACTTTTATCATCCTCATTTTATAGTGATTCATTTGATGTCATATACATGTTAAGCACCTGCTGTGTCCCAGGTACTGTACTAGATTCTAGGAATACATGGTAAACAAGAAAGCACTGTCCCTACATTCGTGAAGGTTGCCATCTAGTAGGAGATACAGACATGTTTACAGGTAATTACAATACATTGTGAAGACTGTTGTCATAGGGAAAGAGCAGTGCTTGGGATCTCAAGGAGGGACACATACCCAAACTTAGGGGACCAAAAAGATCAAGTAAATGACTCAAGGCTACATGGATAATCAGTGGTAGAGCCAAGACTCGAACCCAGCTCTTCAGGATTCTAAGTGTAGTGTACTGTTCTCTTTACCAGGCTGCCTTTTTATAATCAGTAAATTGTATCTGGGCAGGGTACCCCTTTCTGTTAACTACACCGTCATCTATTTCAGGAACATCATGTGACGTATGACATACTAAAGAAAGTGAACCCCTTAGAGGCTCAGCTGATTAAAGATCCTTGCATGAAGTGTAAGGTCAGATTCAGGTATGTCGATTTATTTCAAGAAATACTAATATGAAGAAATTTTAAAGAAATTTATTTAATCCTCATAATTTCTCAGGGTATAATTACAAAGTAAATGTTCTGTTATTTGCCTTTGTTATGTGAGTAAACTGAGGTATGACTTTTGCCAAAAGCTGCCTTGGGAGGGAGTAGCTCATTATGTGTCAGACTGGACACATGTATTAAAATGGTTGTGAGCACACAAAAGTGTGGGCCCTTCATCTTTGGTAATTCATTTCACTACCAGTTCTTTATATGCTTTGGCATAGATCTGAAAATATAGTCTTGCTTTTACCCTGTATTCCATAAACTGTACAAGTTCTTAAATACAAGGAGAAGTAATTGAACCTAAAATCTGATACCAAATGACTAATTTTTGGTCTTTATTTCAGATTTAGTGGTGAGAATTTTCCACCTTTCATCGTGTTTAAAATTTTTCTCCATACCGAAGGTCATGGTTACAAGTATATTAACGGAAAAACCATAATGAAGCCATCAAGTGAGGTGACGTCTTATGATATACATTTTATGTTAATTTAGCTCCTTAACATCTATGTAGCATCTAAATTGCGTCCAAAGTATACAGACTACGTTATTTCACCATTAAACAGCCAGCCAGCCAGGTGGTATGTTTAAACAAACGCTGTGTTTCAAAGTGTCTCCATTTAATAGCTAAAAAATATTTAGAATTACTTACATAAGATCCTAGAAAATATCCATCAGTTTTCTTTGTATTAAAATTTTGGTTTGTTAGTAATGTACTAAAGTGGCCTATGGGCCAGGGTTTTGTTTTGTTTTGGTGGGGGTGGGGGAGACAGGGTTTTTAAGTTAGGTGGAACATTTGATGCTATTTTATTTGTTTGAATGGAATTTTGTCATTATTTCTTTGATTCTGGTAGCATATTTAGAAAAATGCTGGACTATGCTACTGAAAATTAACGTTTAAAATATTTATCTTAAACTTATAAATAGGTGTATATTCTTTTTTCCATGAGTTCGCATCATACTTTTAAGTTTCATAATTCACCAGAATTGTGTCTATAGCATAGGAATCACATGGGATCTTGTTAACATGCAGTTTCTGATTTGGTAGGTCAGCGATGGGGCCTGAGATTCTGCATTTCTAATAAGCTTCTGGGTGCTGCCGATGCTGCTGGTCCATGGACCACACTTTTAACAGCAAGGTTCCTTTTCTTAATAGCAAATACCAGTCTGGCCGTTTCTGATCAGATTCAGCATGTGTAGCATTGACTCTGAAGAATATTAGAAAAGGAAAAGGGACTGCATTTCTCTGTGTTCATAGGCAAGATCAGAGAAATTTTAACTCATTTTCAGAAATGTATCAGATCGGCTATCGGTTTTCATTATGGAATGTGGTATTTCGGAAACTTTAATATTTGTTAACTTATGCAAACCGAAAACCAAATGTGTTGCCATTGAGTCGATTCCGAATCATAGCAACCCTATAGGACAGAATAGAACTACCACATAGGGTTTCCAAGGAGCAGCTGATAGATTCAAACTGCCAACCTTTTGGTTAGCAGCCAAAACGTTTAACCACTGTGCCACCAAGGGCCCCTTAATTTATATATTTAAAAAAAAAATCCACTGCTGTCAAGTCAATTCCGACTCATAGTGACCCTATAGGACAGAGTAGAACTGCGCCATAGAGTTTCCGAGGAGTGCGTGGTGAATTCGAACTGCCGACCTTTTGGTTAGCCATACCACTTAACCACTATGCCACCAGAGTTTCCATAATTTACATAATGGGTGATGTCAAATGTGAAAGTATATGTTTACCCTACATTTGAGGGATAAATTTATGCCACATTTATCTATAGAATAAACGTATAGTTGTCCCATAAAATGTCATCAATTATTTCTTTTTTGAGGTTATATAATAGGGCTTTTCCAAGAACAGAAACTCTCCTGGGTCTGCTCCTGCCAGCGCATGCTGTTCCCGGGCTTGAACAAATGAAGGACCTTAGAGGCAGTGACTGAAATCACTGTGTGTATATTAAAACACATTAAAATTCTGTTTAAAAAAAAAAACCTTAAACTTTTGTTTAGGTTACAAAGTAACTGTTGGAAAAAAAAAATGGGAATAGCCCAGAGATCTAAAAAGAAAGTAGGCTCTTCTTCTGTGCTGCAACTTTGACTTTCTTGGGGTAATCACTGTTAATTCTACTATGTAACCTTAATTTTTCCCAGGAAAATATACACACAAATAGATTTTTTTTCTTATGATAAAAATGGGATCAAACTATTCAGCTTGAGTTTTTCACTAAACATTATTAATGGTTTTCAAATGATCAGAACATATCCCACTTGAAGAGAACTGTTCAGAGTTCCTTTTTCCCTTTAGCTCATTATCTTTATTGTGGTGATTGTTTCATGAGTGTATTGTTTCATGAGTGTATACTTATGTCAAAATCCAGTAAATTGTGCACTTTAAATATGTACAATTTATTGTATGTCAGTTATACCTCAATAAAGTCTTTTTAAAAACCTGAAAGATGAAGTCAAGATTTCAGCAGCAGTTTTTTTAGGCCCCTAGTCAGTGAAATCAACCTGGGAAAAGAGAGCATTTCGTGTACCGTGAAGTTTGAGTGGGTTACTATGGTTCTCCTGCTGCTAAGAATTAATTCTAATGGAGCCCAGCCCAAACCTAACCACAAATAGACCAAACGTACAAATAATAAAAGCGATTTTAACAATAATCCATATGACAAGATGCTCAAGTTCTCTTTGGAATAAGGCAGGCTTTAAATTAATATATACCATCTTTCCTTGATCCTAAAATGTATTTTCTTCACATTTTTAGAATAGTTTTATTGAGATATAATTCATATACCATAAACAACAGCCTTTTAAAGTATGCAATTCAATGTTTTTTGGTACATTCACAAAGTTATACATCAGTCACCAGTGTCTCATTCCACAACATTTTCATCAGCCCCAAAGAAGCTCCATATCTGTTGGTGGTAGGAACTGACAGAACACCGAATGAGACGTTTCAGCAAACGGGTGCAGTGCTGGAAGTGCTCCCTCGTCTATGCCAAGAAATTTGGAAGACGGCTACCTGCTCAACCAACTGCTAGAGATCCATATTTGTGCCTGTTTCCAAGAAAGGTGATCCACCCGAATGTGGAAATTATTGAACAATATCAGTATTACACGCATGTGAAGTTTTGCTGAAGATCATTCAAAAATGGCTGCAGCAGTATATCGACAGGGAACTGGCATAAATTCAGGCTAGACTCAGAAGAGGATGTGGAACCAGGGATATCATTGCTGATGTCAGATGAGTCCTGGCTGAAAGCAGAGAATACCAGAAAGATGTTTACCTGTGTTTTACTGACTATGCAAAGGCATTCGACTGTGCAGATCATAACAAATTATGGATAACATTGCAAAGAATGGGAATTCCAGAATACTTAACGGTGCTCATGAGGAACCTGTATATAGAGTAACAAGCAGTTGTTCATACAGAACAGGGGGATACTGCATAGCTTAAAGTCAGGAAAGGTGTGCATCAGGGTTGTATCCTTTCACCATATCTATTCAATCTGTATGCTGAGCAGATAATCCGAGGATCTGGACTATATGAAGAAGAACATGTCATCAGGATTGGAGGAAGACTCATTAACCATCTGTGTTATGCAGATGACACAACCTTGCTTGCTGAAAGTGAAGAGGACTTGAAGCACTTACTAATGAAGATCAAAGACCACAGCCTTCAGTATGGATTGCACCTCAACATAAAGAAAACAGAAACCCTCACAGCTGGACCGATGAGCAACATGATGATAAACGGAGAAAAGATTGAAGTTGTCAAGGATTTCATTTTACTTGGATCCACAATCAACAGCCATGGAAGCAGCAATCAAGAAATCAAAAGACACATTGCATTGGGTAAATCTGCTGCAAAGGACCTCTTCAAAGTGTTGAAGAGCAAAGATGTCACCCTGAAGACTAAGGTGCACCTGACCCAAGCCATGGTATTTTCAATCGCATCATATGCAGGTGAAAGCTGGACAATGAATAAGGAAGACTGAAGAAGAGTTGACGGCTTTGAATTATGGTGTTGGCGAAGAATATTGAATATACCATGGGCTGCCAAAAGAGCAAACAAATCTGTCTTGGAAGAAGTACGGCCAGAATCCTCCTTAGAAGTGAGGATGGTGAGACTTTGTCTCACGTACTTTGGACATGCTATCAGGAGGGACCAGGCCCTGAAGAAGGACATCATGCTTGGCAAAGTAGAGGGCTGACAAAAAAGAGGAAGACCTTCAATGAGATGGATTGACACAGTGGCTGCAACAATGGCCTCAAGCATAACAATGATTGTGAGATGGCGCAGGACTGGGCAGTGTATCGTTCTGTTGTACATACGGTCACTATGAGTCGGAACTGACTCAACAGCACCTAACGACAACAACGGTATATATATGTACGTACACATACACATATACACATAGAGTCACATCTTACCCGCGAGGAAGCTGGAACTTGGAGAGGCTTGTCAGCGCATAACAGACTTGAACACTCATTTGTGTTTCCACTGTGTGCACATTCAGAGGTTTGAAACAACACCAGCAGTTACGGTGTTTTATTCTACGCCTGTATATAATGGAACTGTTCCAAGCCCAGAAACAGTTCCATTACTGGGATACCAGTTATTACTACCTTCATAAAGTGAGAATTTCCAGCAGGGAAAGGAAAAGTGCTTCAAGATATTAGAATAACTTTTCAAGCCCAAGTGTGGATCTAGGCCAGCAAATAGCATAGGGCTATGAGTACTTCCGGGCCATAGTGATTCTGGGTTTCAGGGGAGGAGTCAGATTTAGAGATGCCCCTTCTTGACCCTTTGAGTCCCTCACTAAGAACAGAACCTGCCTCTTGGCTACTACTCTGACTGGCTGGTATCCTAGAATCCTTGCCTAGTGTTTGCCCTTCCCTTTCTCCTAGGGCTGGGCTCTTCGTTCTCATCCCTTCCTATCTATTGAGAAGGACTTTCCTGAATCTGGCTATACACGGCTGATGTCTTAGAAAGGAGATACGTACATCTTGGCCATTGGAGGGCAAGCTTTTTCAAACCCCTCTCACAATGGGCAGAGAGATTGCCCTATTCTGTTAGGCATGGTTTTTTTTGGATGAGGGGCTGGGATGGGTTAAACACAGCTGAGCCGTACAGCTGAAGCATTTTGCAAACAAGGCAGTGGTGCTGAGAACGATTATGGGTGGCGGCTGAGTGGAGTAGAATAGGGAGAAACTGATAATAAATACCTTTTCTAAGTAATATGAGCTAAAGTAAAATACAGTTATACCTAAAGAAATTTCCAAAGCAGGAATTACATAGTTTTCATACCTGTTCAGTGTACAATTATTTTTTACCTTTGGTGTCACTGTGGGGGTAGTTAATTAGAACCCACAGGAAATCAATTGCAAGAAAGCATAATGGAGATACATACCATATTGCCTTTTCTTTAGATGCATGATGTATAAAGAAACTAATGAAACAGAAAGCAAAAATTAATCTGCCTAAGGAAGGCCCCATGCCACATTTTTAGTAAGCTGTTTCTGTCCTTTCAGTTTAGTGTATTAGAAATAAAACTACAGCCATTTGAATATTTTCTTTTTCAGTTTCCATATGTGTCTGTGATCTCCTAAGCGTTGAAATTAAAAAAAAAAAAAAAAAAAAAAAACCTCAAAAGGAATATTCTGGATAACGGAAGTGACAATTGGAATAGAAAATACATTAAGGCATACCATTGTATTGTGTGTTCAGAACAGAGATTCTGAGTTCCAGTCCTGTCTCAAGCACTTTTCTGTGGCCTTATGTCCACATTATAACACAGAGTTCCCATAATTTCATAAATATCACAGTGTGAGCTATGGAGGAAAAAGAAACATCTAGAATCAAAAAGATACTTGAATTTTCATCTTTGCCAGGCTCCCTCCACATAAGCCAAAAGCACAGATACATAATCTAAATATGTGTTAGAAGAGTCAACACATACTTACAGGGGCTGGGAAAGAGGGTGGGGAGTAAAGTCTCTACTCACAGTCTGTGTATAGCTTTTAGCACAGGATTGGCATCTGTGGAAGGGTGTGGTGCAAATAGAGAGCCAGACGGGAGTTAAGCCTTCATATTTTCTGTGATTCTTCTATCTCTGCCCTATCAGGTGCTTTCCTTGAGCACAAAATGTTGACATTTGGCAGAAGAAGGAAAAAAAAAACTCTGCTTGATACTCTTTGGCTACCGGGAATGAAGTCTGAGGGAGAGGGAGGCCTAAGCAATCTGAAACCTACTGGAGACTTCACATCTGTTTTCACTTGGGGGCAATGTATTAACTAACACAAAAAACAGTCCCAGTAACACCTTTCCTTGCAGTTCCCAGGGCAACCCATTTAATCACCAGATAAGTTTTCTCTGCATTGACGACACAAATGACGTTATAGGCTTGTCTTATTTATTAAAGGAAAAGAATGTTTTTTGACGGGGGGGAAAAACTCAGATTTTATTTTTAAAACTGTGGTTTCCTAAGGATTGTAGACTCGTCTATTTGTCTGCAGCATTTTTAAACCATGTAGATATAGCTATAGAAAAGAATTTTAAGTGGTTTAAAAATCTCCATAAAATCTTCTCTTTGTAATATTATTCAATAGCAAGCTGCTAGAAAAAAAGGAACAATATTTGATGTACTTGTCAGAAAAATCATGTAAAGTGTGTGCTGATAATTATTGCTATTATACTACTATTTCTAAAGTCTGTTTTCTATTTTCTTTATAGGCAGTGGTTGATGCTTGCAAAATAATGGGGAAAAAGAAATTTATTGGCCAAGTTTTGGAAGATGAATATCTTTTCCAGAAGTTCAGAGTAGCTGATGTAATAGACGTTGTCACAATGAGAGATTACGTGCAAGTAAGGAATTTAGATGTTGAAAACGAACAAACAAACAAAAAGCCTTCCTGACTATCCTCCAAGAACAAAGAATCATTTTTTTTTATTGTGGTAAAATACAACGTAAAATGTACCATTTTAATCATTTTAAAGTGTACAATTCACTTTAAGTACATTCACAGTATTGTGCACCCATCACCACCATCTAGTTCCAGAACCTTTTCATCACCCCAAAAGGAAACCTTGTACACATTAAGCAGCCATATTCCCCATTCTCCCCTCACCCCAGCCCTGTCAACCACTAATCTACTTTCTGTTTCTGTGGATTTGCCTATTCTGGGTATTTCATCTAAATGGAATCATACAGTATGTAGACTTTTTGTGTCTGGCTTTTTTCGCTTAGCAAAATGTTTTCAAGGTTCATCCATGTTGTAGCATGTGTTAGTACTTCATTTCTTTTTATCGCTGAATAATATACCACCTTTTCTTTATCCATTCATCCACTGATGGACATCTGTTGACGTGGTATATTGGTTTGTTTCCACTTTTTGGCTATTGTGAATAGTGCTGCTATGAACATTCATGTACAAGTTTTTGTTTAAGCAACTGTTTTTAGTTGTTTTGAGTATGTGCCTAGAAGCGAAGCTGCTGGATCACATGGTAACTCTATGTTTTAACATTTTGAAGAACTGCCAAATGGTTTTCCACAGTGACTGTACCATTTTACATTCCTACCCATAATGTATGAAGATTCCGGTATCTCCACATCCTCACCAATACTTGTGATTGCCTGTCTTTACCCATTTTTTAATTGGGTTGTTTGTCTTTTTTGAGTCGTCAAAAGAGTTCTTTAAAGAGCCCTGGTGGTGCAGTGGTTAAAGCACTCGACTGCTAACCAAAAGTTCAGCAGTTTGAAACCACCAGCAGCTCTGCGGAAGAAAGATGTGGCAGTCTGCTTCCATAGAGATTCACAGCCTTGGAAATCCTGTGGGGTTGGCTATGAGTCAGAATCTACTCGATGGCAGAGGATTTTTTTTAAGAGTTCTTCATATGTTCCGGATACTAGACCTTTATGAGATATATGATTTGCAAATACTTCTCCTCATTCTATGGCTGTCTTTTCACTTTCTTGATAGTATCCTTTGATACACAAAAATATTTAATTTTTATCAAGTCCAATTTATCAATTTTTTCTTGTGTTGCTTGTGCTTTAGGTGCCATATCTAAGAAACCATTGCCAAATCCAAGGCAATGAAGATTTATTCCTGTTTTCTTCTGAGAGTTTTATAGTTTTGGCTCTTAGATTTTAGGTCTTTGATCCATTTTGAGTTAAATTTTGTATATGGTGTGAGATAAGGATCCAACTTCATTCTTTTGCACATGGACATCCAGTTGTCCCAGCACCATTTGTTGAAGAAACTATCCTTTCCCCATTGAATGGTCTGGGCACTCTTGTCTAAAATCAATTGCACATAAATGTATGGGTTTATTTCTGGATTCTTGATTTTATTCCATAAATGTATATGTCTATTCGTGTGCCAGTACCACACTGTTTTGATTACTGTAGCTTTGTAATAAGTTTTGAAATCAGGAAGTATGAGCCCTACAACTTTGTTCTCCTTTTTGAAGATTGTTTTGGCTATTTGGAGTTCTTTGCATTTCCGTATGAATTTTAGGATCTGCTTTTCCATTTCTTCAAAAAAGGCTGTTGGGATTCTGATGGTTATTACATTGAATCTGTAGATGAGTTTGTAGACTACTGTTATCTTAACAATGTTAATTCTTTCAATTTGTGATAATGGGATATCTTTCCATATAATTTCTTTCAGCAGGGTTTTGTAGCTTTCAGTGTACAAGTCTTGCACTTCCTTGGTTAAATTTTTTTCTTAAGTATTTTATTCTTTTTGATGCTATAATAAATGAAATTGTTTTCTTAATTTTATTTTCAGATTATTCATTGCTAGTTTATAAAAATATAGTTGATTTTTGTGTTTTGATCTTGTGTCCTGTAATTTTGTTGAATTTATTAGCCCTGGTGGGGTTTCTTATTTTGTTTTGTTTTTTGGTGGATTCTTTGGAATTTTGTATAGATAGGATCATGTCATCTGTGAACAGAGATAATTTTACTTCTTCCTTTCCAATTTGGGTGCCTTTTATTTCTTTTTCTTACCAAATTGCTCTGGCTAGGACTTCAGTACAGTGTTGAATAGCAATAGTGCAAGCAGGCATTCTTGTCTTGTTTGTGATTTTAGGGGGAAAACTTTAAGTCTTTCACTATTGACTATAATCTTAGCTGTGGGTTTTTCATAAATGCCATTTATCATGTTGAGGAAATTATTTTCTCTTCCTACTTTATTGAGTGTTTTTATGATGGAAAGCTGTTGGCTTTTGTCAAATACTTTTTTCTGTATCAATTGAGATGATCATGTGGTTTTCTTTTTCCCTTCATTCTATTAATGTAGTGTATTCCATTGATTGGTTTTCATATATTGAACCACCCTTGCATTCCTGGGATAAATCCCACTTGGTCATGGTGTATAATCTTTTAATCTTATAATGCTGCTCGATGATGCAGTTTTTGGAATAAGTCACAGTGCTTTTATGTAACATGAGAAGACTTTAAGGAAATGTTATACTTGACCCAAAATAGGTATGACAAAAGATGAAAATGAGAGTTTAGGCAAAGTGATACTATTCATGAGGTTGACAGGTTTAGCACTGGATCTAAAATACAGTATAAGAAGTTGTTCACAGGTGCTGGTGTCTTAGTTAGGAACGTGTTCATCTGCAAGACAAAATTCAACTAATAAACAGGCTTACACAGTAAGATTTATTTTGTCTCACTCATGAAGAAGTCTAGAAGTAGGCAGTTGGGGCTGGTACAGCGATTCAGCAATGTCATTAGGGATGCAGGACTCTGTCCATCTGACCATTTGGCCCTCCAAAGTGGGTAGCTTTCACTCTGGTACATGTCCCTTATATTCATGTTCCAGGCAAGAAGACCAAAAAGTTTTGCCTACTTCTTTAGGGAGGAGTACCCTCCCTGTGAACTTCCATTTACATCTCATTGGCCAGAACTGTATCAAGTGTCCACCCCTAGCTGCAAAGGAGGCTGAATAAGCAAATATTTTGTTGGGCACTGCTACCCTAAATGGAAACCCTGGTGGTGTAGTGGTTAAGAGCTACATCTGCTAACCAAAAGGTCACCAGTTCGAATCCACCAGGTACTCCTTGGAAGCTTTATGGCGCAATTCTACTCTATCCTATAGGGCCACTATGAGTCAAAATCGACTCGACGGCAGTGGGTTTGGTTCGGCTACCCTAAATAAATCAATATTCTGTCAAGAAGGGGAATGTCAGATAAGCAACTAGCAGTGTCTCCACAGCTGATAACATTAGGCCATAAGTGAATTCCAGGAACTGAGCAAAGCTGTAGCAAAAGACTTGAAATAAAATTGAGGTCAGGACTGAGAATCAAGGGGAACAGTTAGATATTGGGAAATGTTACACAGGTTTAGTTTCATGATGACTAAGTTAATTCTGCTCCAAAGCATTTTTTCTTACCTACTGTATCATACCCGCTGCCATCAAGTTGATTCTGACTCATAGCGACCCTATAAGACAGAGTAGAACTGCCCCAAAGGGTTTCCAAGGAGCACCTGGTGGATTTGAACTGCCAATCTTTTGGTTAACAGCCGTAGCACTTAACCACTACGCCACCTGTTAACTTCTTATACTGTATCTTGGATCCAGTTCTAAACCTGTCAGCCTCATAAATGGTATCACTTTGCCTAAACTCTCATTTTCATCTTTTGTCATACCTATTTTGGGTCAAGGATAACATTTCCTTAAAGTTTTCTCATGTTAATAAAAGCACCATGACTTATTCTAAAAAATGTACCACTCAGCAGCATTATAGGACATTTTTATTGGCCCACACACATACAGCAACTTTTGCCAAGCCATATTTTCAAGGTTCTCTTTAGTTCTGATGGAAATATAGAACTTCTTTTATTATTTTTAAAAATTTCATGAAACTTACTGAAGGAATACTTTTCTTGAGTGCTTTTAATTTACTGTATAACACTATTCTACTTCTGTAGTACTTAACTACATACAAAGTACTTTCACACTTACCTATTACATTTAATCCTCACAAGAACCGTAGGAGACAAGTTTTATTATTCCCAGTGCATATATGAGAAAACTGAAGTCACAGAGATGAAATGACTTGCCCAAGTTCATAGTAGGTATCTGAATTGGGATTGACATACCTAGATCTTCAGATTGTATTTTCAGTGTTTCTGCTACTACTTGGTGTAAATTCTAAATAAAGGAAATGGGGACATCTACGTGCTATATTTATTCTTCAATTATTAAAGATCCTATTTAGAAAATATCATATCCTTTATATAAAACTAGTAGCTGCTCCTGTCTGGAGAGGAGATGAGAGGGCAGAGGGGGTCAGAAGCTGGCCAAATGGACATGAAAATAGAGAGTGGAGGGAAGGAGTGTGCTGTCTCATTAGAGGGAGAGCAACTAGAGTATAGAAAAAAAAAATATAGCAAGGTGTATATAAATTTTTGTATGAGAGACTGATTTGATTTGTAAACTTAAAGCACAATAAAAATTTTTTTAAATTACTGGTAGTTGCTTCAAATCCCTTGTGGAATAAGGCAAATTTAAATAAATGTGGTATATTATTTTTACACATTTAGTCACTAAGCAAATTTTTATTATTTACTTTGTCAGGGATATTTTGGTAGACACTGGAAGTACAATGGGGAAAGAAATTAGATGATTTCTGCTGTCATGGAGATTAGAGTCTATTTTAAGAGACAAGTGTCATGCAAATTAATATAAAAATCAGAAATGCAATGAATACATGGTTCTGATGAATGGATAAACAAAATGCAGTATATCCATACAATGGAGTATTATTTGCCCATAAAAAAAAGTGCAGTACTGAAAGTACTGCGGCATGGATGAACCTTGAAAATATTTTGTTAAGTGAAAGAAACTAGACAAAAAAGGATACATATTGTATGATTCCAGTTATATGAAAAGTCCAGAATAAGCACATTCATCATCCCTAGAGATAGAAAGTAGATTAGCGGTTACCATGGGCTAGGGGAAAGTAGATAGTGGGGTGTAACTACTAACAGGTACAAGGGTTTTTTTGGGGATGATTGAAATATTCTGAAATTAGATAGTGGTAATGGTTGCACAATATTGATGAATATACTAAAAAACTACGGAATTGTACACATTAAAATGGTTAAAATGGTTACTTTATGTTATGTGAATTTTATCTCAATTTTAAAAATAAGTACATTGTACTAAGAGAGTTTACAACAGGAATTCGACCTAGTAAGGGAGGAAGGATTATATTATCATTTGGATGCTTTCCACTGCAAGGAACAGAATATTCCCAGCTACAAGAGGCTTAAACAATATAGAACATCTATTGTTTTGTGTAAGAAGTCCCCAGATACGTGGTTCCTTGGGCTAGCTAATTTAGCAGCTCAGGGACATGAGGGTTCTGGGCAGCTTCTCTATAGTTCTCTTGTCTTCAATAAGATGAATGTCACATTCTTATACAACAACATTCAAAGGCAGGAAGAAGGGAACTCCTTGAATTTCTCTCTCTTTATCTCAAGAAAGAAAATCTTTCCCAGAAGCCCCCAACATACTTTCCGTTGGCTAGGACTGGATCACATGCTCCCCGTAAACCAATCACTGAGAAAGAGAAATGGGATCATTTCCCAAAATTGGCTTAGAACAGTCATGGTTCATGTGCTGATACCCTCCTTCCCTGAATATACCTGGGGAAAAAAAATCAACGTTCTGTAAGCAAGGGAGAAGTAGGGAATGGCTGTTGGGCAGGCAATTAACAATGTGTGTCACAGCCTCCCTGAAGCAGTGCTGACTGAGCTGAGGTCTGGGGGTGAACAGGCAAAGGCTCTGTGGCAGGAAGAGATGCCAGGGCCTGCAAGCAGGCCTCTGGGGCTGGAGAAGAGAGAGCACAGAGGAATGTGGTATGCAGTCAGGTCAGAGGGGTGATAAGAGATCCATCATGCCTTTTGACCACAGTAAAGTGTTTATTTTTTCTCTATTCTGTGTGCAATAAGAAGCCAGTGCAGTGTTTCAAGAAATGAGGTGATCTAATCTAATGAATGAAAAGATCCCTCTGGCTGCAGTGTAGCAATGAATTAGAGAGCAACAAGAGCCCTCTACTAGCTTGGAGGCTTATGAAGTATTCTAGGAGAATGGTGGTAGCTGGGTCTAGAGCTGTGAGGCTGGAAGACGCAAGAGATAGAGAATAAAAGCAGTGGGCCTTGGTGACAGACTAGGAGGTAAGTTAAAGGAAAGTGTCCAGCATGGCTTCTAGGTTTCTGGCTTGCATAACTGGATGGATAGCAGTGCCGAATCAGGGAACTTAAACTTTATGCCTGAATAATAATGATAGCAAACGAGTATGTAACATTAACTCCTTTTTCTCACAGTAACCCGAAGAGGTATGGAATATTATTACCCGTACTTTACAAGTTATAAAGAAACAAGGGATCACAAAATCCTAGCTCATAATGATAATATATGGCCATAACTATTCACTCAGTTGCTTCAGCGTGAAACATGAAATTAATGCAGTGCCTTAAAGATTCCCAGTTGTGTTTTCTTTCTTTTAGAATCTTAAAAAAAAAAAAAAAAAGATTTATTTTTATTTTTTTTAACCTAAAAGAAGGGAATTCCCTATGGGAGTAGGAAATTGACCCAGGAAATAAGTAAGACTTGGATGCCAACTATCTTTTCTGAGGGCGTGGGTCAGATACTTGCAGACTGTGAAAAGGTCAAGGATCGGTGTCATAGAGAGCATTCCCAGATAGACATATTGGAAGAGAGAGATGATAGCTGACATTTATTGAACCCTTATATGGATAAGACACTGTTTTTAGCTCTTCATATGCATATTATCTTCTTTAATCTTCAAGTCTGTAGGTCATATGACCCTTTTTACAGATGAGAAAAGTGAGGCTTAACAAGGTTTAAAAATAGTTGCCAAAGGTCAACAGCTAATAAGTGGCAGAGCAGATCACTGACGTTTCTGAGATGGGTACCCATTTTGCTACTCCACTCTCAGGAAATAAAATACATAGGTAGTCCTCACTTCGTATGGTAGTGCAGGACCATAAAAATGACCATGCAAGCTGAAACTGTGCAAAGCCACCCTAATAATCAATGGGAAAAATGCGATTGTTCCGTGACCTTTAAAAAGTTTTGTCAGAACATTAAAAACTCTCTTACTCTCTGTTACAAATGAGTAGGAAAATGAAAAAAAAAAGTAAAACTTATATTTAGTACACTGCTATTTAAAACATTAGAAACATTGAGAATTAAACTGTTTTCTTTTTTAAAAACTTACCAACTTTGAATACACTAAAAATCACTGAAATGTACACTTTAAATGGGTGAAATATAGGTTTGTAAATCTCAATAAAGCTGTAAAAACACAACTAATCAAAAGTAGTTTTGCGTTTTACCACAATAAAAAATTTAAGCTAGAAAAAAAAATGAGAGGGAAAAACATTATTGAACAGCACTTGCCTTCTTCTTGTCATATAACTTAAAATACAAAGCAGTGATCTTTTCTATGCCTTGATGAATTGTCATACTCCTTTCTAAGTTTGGATCAGCTTCCACCATTTTATCCTTTGCACTTTAGATGTTGTAAAATATCTCTGAGTTCCTTTAATGTGAAATTTTTTGCTGGTATTGCTACCTCTGGGACAGCCTCAGCCTTTTCATCACAGCCACTTTCCTCATTTATGTTGATATATTCATCTTCACCAAGTTTCTCTGTGTAGTCTTTTAAATGATGGCAGTGTCAACATTTCCACGGTCACCTGTTTCTTCTAGAATTCCATTTATGTTCAATTTGAATTTCACCTCAGCATTATTACCACTTTTCATTTCTTTGCCAGCCGGCTCTCTCTTTTGATTATCCATTTTTGTAAAATGTCATGAGGGTTTAACCCTGGGAAACGAGGAGGCAACACAACTACGCACTTTGCTGTCTCTGTATGAGCTGAATAACAGATGCTCAGTGACCATTCACTGGGAGACTATGAAAGAAGTGACATGATTTGTCACTAATCATGATGTGCATCTGCTATTTACATAGTGATCTGTGGACTGAAGAGCTAGCAGCAAAGTTTGTACTTTATGCACTTACTCACAGTTAATATACCATGATAACTGAAATTTGAACCATGCTGTTGGAGCACCAGTATTACTTGGCTGTTGTTATAGTGTGCCATCGTGTTGATTCTGAGTCATAACGACACTATAGGACAGAGTAGAACTGCCCCACAGGGCTTCCTAGGCTGTCATCTTTATAGGAGCATATCGCCAGGTCTTTTCTCCCATGGAGCTGCTGGGTGGGTTCAAACTGCTGACCTTTCCATTAAGCCGAGTACTTAACTGTTGCACCACCAGGGCTCCTTCCATGATTTGAGTAAATGGTGGTATTTGAAATTGGTGCCTGCCGAAATGGTGCAAAGCAAGGACTGCCTGTATGTGTGTGCGTTCATGTGTGGTATACCCTAAATGCCTAGTTGTTATTTCATTTCCTAGCATTGTAGCTCCTCCTGCCCTATTCCAGTCTCTTACATGAACATTTATAATGTTGAATTGATCGTATAGGTTTGTATTTTTTTATTCATAATTTAATGCCATTTTAAATTGAGAAAAAGTGGGATTTCTCCGAATATTCCAAATGAAAGTAGTGAAATTCGCCACTTAGCACCAGGGATGAACTCATTATTTCAAAAAATATTTCTGCAAATTTCCTGTCAACCCAAGCATGTCATGGACAAACACTACCAGGTATGCTGAACACTTAACTTTAATCATTAATTTTCAGGCTCATACTGAGTTTAATTTATCTCACTTATATTAGCCGTAAAAAGATGTTTATGCATTAAATAAATAGTGGGTGAGTGTGGTATTATGTGGTATTATGATACTGTATGATATTCAAAGCAGAAAGAAGGGGAGAATACAACATACACAGATAACTAACACATTGAATAAGTCAGTAATAAGAGTCATAGAAGAGAGATAACCGAGAAAGTTCAGACATAGGATCAAGGAATGCTTTTTGGATTAAGTAACACTTGAGTGAAACCTTGGGAGACGTGTCTAAAAACATTTTCGAATACCCACAGCCAATCATTCTTGATTGTTTTTTCCATACAGTATACCAGTCTAATGGATGAGATTCCTGCATGTTTTGGTGGCAGAAGTAACCATTGGAGAAGATTAAACCTCGAAAACTTGCCCAGGGCAATGATGATATATGATATAGTTGATTATGCACAGTCTGGAATAATCTCAAGCCGTCTACAGAAAGAAATGAAATATCTATCACAGAGACCAAAAACAGAAGAGATGCGTGAGCACCAGCTACGGATTATTTCTGAAGTTAGGTAAAAGTGATCCTACATCAAGGTTGCAGTACTAGGGACATTCCTGAAAATGTTCACATTCTGCCAAATAGCTCACTAAAGATAATAAGGCATATGGAAAAAATGGGGTTGAGGCAGACTGCTCAAAACTTATGCAGCTTTGTAGAGCACTAACAAAAAGAACAATTGGTACCTGGGGAGATAACTTGGACCACCAGACAGGCAGCTTTAGTATGGCTGGCAGCTGCAAATATAAAAAATATGCAACAATAGAGTGAAAATGCTGGCAACTCTTTAATTAGAGCTGGTGGTGGGCATCGAGACAATGCAGATGGCAGTGAAGCCCTGGGCCAGTGTGGTTGCCTTGTAAGCGGACACGAGAGGCAGTATAATGTAGAATCAAGAACCAACCAAGGCAGGGGATGGGGAGTTGTGCCTCTCTGGGGAGAGAGCTCTGGGTTCAGGTGCCAGTTTTTATCTTCGTAAACGCAGCCAAAAGGGCTCTTGTTGCCAATGCAGCATGGAGCTGAGGGCTTTTTCCTTTTCTGCGGAAGGTTCTAATTCTACTCTTGCTATTCTGGCTCCCCTTGCCAGGATAAATTGCATATGAATTATACTGACGTTATTCCCTTCTTTACCAGTGACATGCCAGCTAATTCACGTTATAGAAATGTACACTGTAGCAAAACAGACTGTATTATGATCCAAAACAACATGGACAGAGGATGACTCCTCCAATTCTTTTCTTTTTTTTTTTTTTCATTACCAAGTCTCACCTAACCCATCTGATTTTCAAATTAAAGCTTTCTTTCTTACGGAAAAGAGGTAATAAGACTAAAGAAGATCTGTTGGTAGTCTATTTTCACACACTCATACTTGAAATGAAAAATACTCCTTTAGTCCATGAAGAGGACATGGATGACCCACTGTTAGGCAAAAACCACGCTGCTTTTTTTTTTTTCCAAGAGCAGAGATGAGTGATGCTGACCCAGTAACATAATTTAGCTCATTTATTTTATGATCAAGGCTATACATTTGCCAGACAGATGGCCTGGTTTAGGGTACGGTCTGTCATCATGAAATAGATTTTCTCTAACTCATCCATATAAGAACTGAATATATAACTTGACCCTATTACCACCAAGGTCAAATAAGTGATGTAATTTTCTCTGCCAGCATCTATAACCCCAGGCTCACCACTGTTTGAATTCATGCTACTGATTATTCAAGAATGAGTCACTTAAGAGCCAAATGAGTAGCCAGATTTTAAATCAATTGAAGAGGAAAAAGTACTTTCATAAAGGCTTCTTTGAGTGCAGTCTTGGTTTGGGATCTCCTTGAAGCAAACCCTGAGAAAAGGATTTGAGTGTTTATTTGGGAGGTGATCCCAGGAAATACTGATGGGGAGAGGGTAGGCGTGGAGAAATGAAACAGAGAAGGGAAGGCAGTCAAAACAGGGTGTGTTATCAAGCAAGTTACCACTGTGAGTAACTGGAGCTTAATCCCTCCAAGGAATGCCAGCATGTGTAGAACATGCAACTCAGAGTTACCCGTAGGGGGCAAGGGAGTTGGGGTGTTTATACACCAACAGCCAGCAGTCATTGGTTAAGGGTTACTTCAGAAGGAAGACAGGCATTCTCTGGCACTTTTGGCCTTCCCTGCACATGGGCTTTTGTTTTCAAGGAATGCTCTCAGGCTGAGTGATGTGGATGCTGGCAATTGGAAGTTGGGCGTATGTGCATTGCACCGGTAAGGCCAAGGGATGTGGGCATGGTACCAACTGTGTTTGCTCCCAACACCGATTAAAAAAACAGCTTGTTTTTTCAGCCAATGTGAAATTTAAATACTTTTTTATGTTAGCATGTAGTGTAAAAAAAAAAAAAAGATTCAAATGGCTACTACACAATATTTTCCAGGAAAGCTGATTTAAAAGTGATATCCGGTTTTATAATTTTCATCACCGTCATTGTTGTCAACACCATCATCTCTACACCTTCATAAGTGGCAAATAAAGAATTATGCTAAGTAGCTCAAGCATAAATGATAACTTTTGCCTAAAAGTTTAAGTGCATTGTTCCACGTACTGAGGTATTTTAGTCATCTAGCGTTGCTGTAACAGAAATATCACAAGTGGATGGCCTTAACAAAGAGAAATTAATTTTCTCACAGTCTAGTAGGCTAGAAGTCCAAATTGAGGGTGTCAGCTCCAGGGGAAGGCTTTCTCTGTTGGCTCTGAAGGAAGGTCCTTGTCATCAATCTTCCCTTGGTCGAGGAGCTTCTCAGGCGCAGGGACCCCGCATCCAAAGGATGTGCTTTGCTCCTGGTGCTTTTTTCTTGGTGCTATGAGGTCCCCCTGTCTCTCTGCTCATTTCTCTCTTTTATATCTCAAAAGAGATTGGCTTAAGACCCTGTCTGATCTTGTAGATCTCATCAATATAACTGCTGCTAATCTATGTTATTACATCATAGTGATAGGATTTACAACACATAGGGAAATCACATCAGATGATAAAATGGTAGACAGTCATACAAAACTGGGAATCATGACCTAATCAAGTTGACAGATACTTGGGGGGCCACAATTCAATCTATGACATGAGGTCTATTACATATTTGCTAGAGAATGCTTTAATAAAATATGGAACTTGCCTTACATTGAAATTTTACTTTTTGTGATTTTTTTTCTGCTTGTAATACATTTTTTAGGCCCCCTTCACCCAAGCCTTTGTATCGGCCCTGTAAAAAACAAAGTCAAGTGAAACATCTGGGTCGTCGATCCAAACAAGCTAGAATTAAAGTTGAAAAAATGAGAAAAGCTTATAAGATGGATAAAGAAAAAAATGATTCTCCGGTGACCGTAAGTTTAACTTGTATTGAATTTTTTGTCTTAGAAAATATTCAAACTGCCTGTAAGTACAATTGCTGAGCAATCCTGCTTCCATAGGTAAATTTTCCTAATCAAGTTTAAGGATGAACCGCCTTTGGTATACATATACCTTGGATAGTATAAAGCTACTTTTATCTTGGTAACACATTTTTAAAATGGCTGAACAGTATTTTAGAATGCTTAAACAATATTAGCTATTCTGATAAATACCAGCTATTTTAGCTCCACAGCAGCATGATTTAGCAGAAAAAAAATTTGAAGATTAAAAAAAATTGTCTATGTTGACACTGTTAATTCAGCACGTCTCCAGTTGGGCTTTGCTCAAAAATGGAAGTAATTTCTATCTAAATTTTTTAAACGCTATACTGTGTAAAGTCTGCCTCGGTATATTTCTACAGTTGTAGAAATATTTACAATGACATGTATTCACGTAATGCTTTGTTATTTTAAAAAATCTGCTATACTTTTTTTTTGGATGAGGCTAAGTATGAACAAACATAAGAATACAAAGTAGTAATAACCAAATATGAAACACTTTTCTCTTTTGTTTTTAATTCTGCCTAGGAACCGAAAACGGACACACCACATACAAAGAAACAGGAGATCATCGTCTCCACACCATCTTTCGACATCGTAAGAGTTCAAGAATCCACGTCAGATGAAGAATGGGAAAAAGGAGAAAAGGAATTATTTGCCTGGTCTGAAGACTTGTGTCTTGCTAATTTCCCACTACCCTAAATAATTGACGGAATAACAAAGTTATTTAACAGTCTACTTGTCTGTCTACAAATGTCCAGGAAATCAAATATAAACACGCTCTCATAACCAAATGTGTGACAGTTTTTTAAGACCTTTTCATATTACCATAGTTGCACGTATCTTACTGACAGAATTTTGATCTGAGTAAATTATTTCAATTAGATGCCCTCGAACTAGCAGTGTACAATTTTGCTTAAGAAAAGATGAATAAATCAGTCCCTGGAACTTTTATTAAATTTTTATTTTCTTTCATTTAAAATATCTGAACAAGCCATGCTCAGCATAAATATTAGAATTCACAGAATAAAAGGCTGCTTTTCAGTCAGCCTCCAGTGTCTGTTTTTTAGTTGCATGTTGTTTTTACAGAACAGCTTGTGAGTGACCTTTTCTGAATTATAATAAAAATAATAATGAATTTGTTGCTATGGTGGGAATGACATAGCATACCTAATCGTTATCGAATATTGTAAGCACCTAGGGCAGAATGTTGCATCTGCTTTAATGTTGTACTTTGAATATTTTTCAAGTGGAAAGGCTGTTTTGAATAATAGTTATGAATTTCATTTTGAATAGATAAATTCTCATTCCTGATATACCACGAAGTATTGATTTTTTTGTGTGTGTGATCCAGGCTATTGAACCATATCAAACCTTACCAGAGGCTGTGATAATTAAACCAAATGTAGTTATTTATTGAACTTAAAAATACAATTTTGCTTAACATTTAAAATGTGTGGCTTGATTGCAGTTTAACTCAGGCAAAGAAGCCTCTAAAAAAAATCTCATCCACTGCTAAAATATTCTCCTAAATGATAAAGAATATTGGAGTAAATGCATTTGATTCCTGCTAGACTGTATTTAACATAAATGTGCACTCTTTAATATTAATATGTCCTCATTTGATATCCAAAAAGAATAGATAATCCCATCATTTTCACAGCTTGTACTAAACACTAGTTGAATATGAAAACATGTACTTTTCTTCATGAGTTACACATATTCATTTATTAAATTGGGACGCAGTCCCTCATCCAATCAAATGCATATCAAATTCAGTCCACCCTGAGTACGTGTAGTAACAAAGCAAAATAACATTTCAGGTAGCAGGATTGAGGAAAAGAACAAAGAAAGGACAGATTCTTTACCTTTAAGGGCACCCACTTTCCATATTTCATTGGTTATAATTCATTGTAAGACCTACTTATAAGGGAGACTAGGAAATGTACTCTTATTTTAGGTGGTTTTGTACCAAATTAAAATTTTATTATTATAAAAGAAAGGGAGAGTGGGTATTAAAGCACGACTAGCATCTGCTGCCACACAGAGATCATGTCTTCTTCTGGTTCTTTTAGCTCAGATTAAACAATGTAACCACATCACAGAAAATCCTTTAAAAAGTAGAATTACACATAATCCCATTGTAATGTAACAACCCTTTTTTATTTGCTTTTACCTTTCCAATCTGTCTGAATGCACATGTATTTTTCACATAGTTGTAATCATAGGTCTAAAATTTCTCTTAATATGTCTTAAACATAGTCCATTTAAAAATAATATTTTGTGCACAACTTGAAAAATGTGATCAGTGTCACTGAATTACACACTTAGGAACTGCTGAATTGGGTATACATTTTGCCATGTATATTCTCTCTTGTTTTTAATTCTGCCAAAGAGAAATTCAGTAACCCATTAAGCATTAACTCCCTTTTTTCCCCTCCTTGCAGCCACTGGTAACCACTAATATAGTTTTGTCTGTCTCTATTTGCCTATTCTAGATTTTTTATATATGTGGGATAATACAATATTTGTCTTTTTGTCTCCAACATTTCACTGAACATGTTTTTTAAAGTTCATCCGTGGCATACCATGTATTAGAACTTCATTTCATTTTATGGCTGGATAATATTCCATGGTTTTTTTTATGTACATACCACATTTTGTTTATGTTGATGGACATTCGGGTTGTTCCTACCTTTCAGCTCATTGTAGATAATGTTGCGATGAGTGTTGGTGTACAAGTGACTATTTGAGTGCCTGCCTTGAAGTCTTGGGTATATACCTAGGAGTGGAATTGCTAGGTCATAGGATAATTTTATGTTTAACTTTTTGAGGAACAAAGATAATTATTTTTAATGGCTACATGATAGCCCATTGGTTTGATGAGGCACAATTTATTTGATCATGCCTATATTAGTGGATATTTGTGTTTCTCATTTTTTCACCATTGTTAGGTAATTAGAACCAGAGTGAACATCTTTGTACATGGTCTTCTTTCTTTTGATTATCTTTGTTATTTATTTTTAACTTAAATTGCACTCTAATCAGAGAACATGCTCTGTATGATACTGATCCTGTGACATTTGTTGAGACTTGCTTTATAGCCAAGTACATGGTCAGTTTTCATAAATATTTGTTTCATGCTTGAGAAAAATGTACGTGCTCTATAGCTGATTACAAGCTTCTATATATGTCCTTTTGATCAAGCTTGTTAATTGTATTGTTTATGTTTTCTATGTGCTAATAATTTTGGGGTGGTTTTTCTTATTAGTGAGAAAGGTGTATGTTTCTTCTAATTCCGTCAATATTTGCTGTATGTTATTTGAAGATATTATTAAGTATATATATAATTTCAGAATTAATGTATCTTCCAGATGAATTAAATGTGTTATCTTTATGTAGTTACTATCTTTATTCCTAATAATGCATTTTGTCTTAAAGACTGTTGTTTCCAATATGAACATAGCTACTTTAGATTTCTTCTAATTAGTATTTGCCTGACATTCCTTTTTCCATTTTTATTTTCAACCTTTTCATGTGTCATAGACTGGCTAGATGCTCACTAGTTCCAATTCCTCTTCCTGGAAACACAGGACTACGTTTCCCAGCTTTTCTTACAGTTATGTTGGTTGGGCCCACATGAACTGAGTTCTGGCTGGAGAAATATGAACAGAAGTGATGTATGTCACTTCTAGGCTTGGGCCCCAAACTGTCATGCATGGCCTTCTGTGCTTTCTCTCTCCCCTGTCCACACGGCTTAAGCCAAGGAACTCTGAGATGGTGGAACCAGGATAGAAGCATCCCAGATTCCTATGTCACTGATTGGAGAAAAGACAGCCAGGGCAGCAGCTGGACCTGATGGACCTATAATGTAAGCAAGAAATAAATTTTATTGTATTAAGTCACAGAGATCTCGGGGGTTGTTTGTTATAACACTAATACTAATTATTCTGCTATACCATCCTTTGTATTTTAGGTTTTCTCTAGGATATAGCAAATATCTGAATTCGTTTTGTTTTAATCCAGTCTGAGGGTATCTTTCTTTTAACTGGTAAGTTTAATCCATTTGCATTTTATTGTAATTTTAATTAATTATTTATATACTTGGAATTATTTTGTGCTACTTGTCCTGATTTTTCTGGTTTTCCCCCTTTCCTGTTTTTTCCAGACTGCTCCATTGATTCCACTTTTTGTCCTCCATTGTTCTGGAATTTATACAGTCTTTTTCTCTTCTTAGTGCTTACTCTTAAATTTGTAACACATACACTTGAGGTCCCTGTGTGGCACAAGCAGTTTATGTTGGACTAATAACCTAAAGGGTGGCAGTTTGAACCCACCTAGCAGTGCCACAGAAGGAAAGCCTGGCAATCCGCTTCCATAAAAATTACAGCTAAGAAGACCCTATAGTGCAGTTCTACCCTGTAATATATATGGTCGCCATGAGTCAGAATCGACTTGGTGGTAGTGGGTTTGGTTTTGGGGTACTTAAAGTCTGACGTTAATCAGTAGCTCCACTCTCTTTGCAAACTATCCAATGGTCTTAGAATGTCAATCACCATGCTTTTATTTTACAAGTTATTGTTGTCCAATATTTTAGCACTATTTTTTTTATTGTTTTATGAATCTCACATTTTCCTTCTGGGAACATTTCTTTTTATCCTGAGCTCTTAAAAGCTCCTTTAATTAGAGCCTGTTGGTTGGTTTTCTGAAAATGTCCTCATTTTACCCTTACTCTTAAATATATGCTTTAGTTAAATATCAAATTCTAGATTGAAAATTGTTTTTCTCAGCAGTCTGAAGTTATTTTTCCACTGTCTTCTGGCTGCTGCTGTCAGTCTAGTTATTTCTTTAAGATGATCCCTCTGACAGCTTCTAAAATTTTCTTTGTCTTTTGTGCTCTTAAATTTTACTGGAGAATATTGACTCTCACATTCTCTCTTCTCTATCTCCATTTCTTTTTTGTTGTTGTTTAAAAGGTACACAGCAGAACATACACCAATTCAATTTTTACATGTACAATTCAGTGACATTGATTACATTCTTCAACTTGTGCAACCATTCTTACCCTTCTTTTCCAATTTGTTCCTCCATTTGTTTTCTGAGAGTCCCATCTTTGTGCAGAGGTCTCAGTTCCAATGCATTGTCGTCACTGAGCCCAAGGTCTTGTCTCTCAAGCACAAGGCAATTAAAACCCAAGATTTCAGGTTGCTGGTATTGACAGATGTGCTTAGGGCATCAGTCACTTACCATTGTTTGCTCTCTATTTTCCACTCATGAGGATTTTCTTTCTTACAAGCTCTACTATGTCTTTTAAAAGATGGGGTTTTTTTTTTTTTTGTATTTTGTCTAGAATTTCTATGGTTTTTATAGTGGGAAGGTTTTTCAGAATATTTAGCCTACCATTTTCTCATAAGTGAAAGTCCCATTGTCACTTCATTCTGTTGAATTATATCCTTAGGACAAAATCCTGAGAGTGTACACCTGTAAAAAGTTGAGTTGGCAAAAGTTGTGTTATAGATATATTTACAGCAACAACAACAAAAAAAAGAGTAGATACTGAGGCTGCTTATGTACAACCAAAAGCTTTATAGGATTTGGTTTCTTGGCTTAGAGGTTTAGGGTCGTGGCTTCATGGGACATCCTACTTCATTGGCCTAATAACATGGTTACTGCTTCTGTTCGTTGTGTAGTGCCTGGGGTCTTAAAAGCTTGCAAGCTGCCATCCAAGGCACAACAATTGGTCTCTAGTAACCTGAAGCAACAGAGGAAGGAGGAGAGTAGGGATAGGAGGATACAGAATGTGTGGCTAATTGCCTCCATAAACAACTGCTTCCTTTGCCACAAGACCGACCAGAAGAACTGAATGGTGCCCAGCTACCATTGCTGAACATTTTGATCAAAGATTCCATAGAAGAATCCTGATCAAAAGGGGGAAATGCAGAACAGAATTTCAAATTCGCATGGACTCTAGACTTTCTGGAGCCATGGAGGCTGAATGAACCCCTGAAACTGTTACTCTGAGATAATCTTTAAATCTTAAACCAAAAATATCCCCTCAAATCATCTTAAAACTGAACAATAGTGTAGCTTAACTAGTAGAAAATGTCTGCCTTGAGCATTATGCTTTTTTAAGAACTATCTTTATGGGGTCAAAGTGACAACAGCAACTTGAAAGATTATGTGGGAACCTTAGGGGGCAGTGAGTTTATGTTAATGAGGGAGGAACAACTCAGAAAAGGAGGGTGAGAATGGTTGCACAACTTAAATAATGTAATCAACGTCCCTAAATTGTACATGTAGAAACCGTTGAACTGTATATGTTTTGCTGTATATATTCTCAACAACAGCAAAATAAATAAAATTTAGAAGAAGAAAAAAATATTGAGAGTGGTACTACTTACTACATCAAAGACTTTGAACATTTTTATAGATTTTCATATGCATTGTCATATTGCTTTCCAGCCATTCATTCTTTGGAGTGGCAAGTATTATTTTGATGTTTATCTACTTCGTCGAGGCAGAGTGATAATAATAGAGTATGGGCTTTGGATCAGCCAAATCTGGATCTCTTTCCCTCTCTCCAGTATCACATACATAGAGATTAGATAAACTCTTTCCTTTCCAAGTTTTGTTGTTGTTTGAAATGGGAAAGAGAAGAGAAGGAACCATTTGAGAGAGAGAGAGAGAATGAAGATACATGTAGGAGAACTTCTGGCTAAAAGTGGTAGCTTACATCTATCTTACTCTGTGCTCCCTCCTTCAGACTTCACTAATACAACAGTAAAGAGATGATTATTTAAAATCATAAACCTTCAATGATAGAGAGGTCAGAGAAAATGGCAACAAATTTTTGTCAGCTGGAAAACTTGTGAATGAGTGATAGTTGATTTAGCGCATCTGACTTCCTAAACTGGCCTTGAGGAGAACTAACAAGCAAACCAGTGTATACCGTAAGACCCCCAGAACTCAGGAATTGACAGCAGCAGGCTGCTTTTAGAAGTGAGGGGTGAAGGTGAAGGAATTGGTTGAAAATCTGTTTAAATAGCAATTAGAACACCAAATCCTTTCCCCACCCTGCAGTCAGGCAACTGCCCCTCCTTCACTTGGGCGCAAGACTGGAGATTTTTTTCTCTGGAGAGGATAAAACAAACGTTCGCTCAACTGGAAGACGTAGAGTGGTTAGGCATGTAGCTGCTAACCAAAATGTTGGCAGTTTGAATCCATGAGCCGCTCCTTGGAAACCCTCTGAGGCACTTCTGTTCTGCCCTATAGGGTCACTACGAGTGGGAAGCGACTCGAAGGAAACAAAATTTTTTTTTTAAGGGCTAGGGTACTGTACTGAAAACAGGGAATTGCTGAATATTAGACCCCTGCCTTTTTTTCCCTACCAGGCACTCAGAATGCTGGCATCTAGGGTTGAACCCTACAGGAAATTTATTTTTTTTTCTCTGGTAGATTTGACCAGCAAGGAAAAAAGACTTCAAAATAGTGATGTGGGGATCAGAGCCTTCCTGCTAACAGCCCAGCCAGACAGGGAAGCTTGTAGTCAGCTGCTGTTGTGTGCGGTTGAGTCGATTCCGACTCATAGTGACCCTGTGGGTAGAACTGCCCCATAGGGTTTCGTAGGCTGTAATCTTTATGGGACCAGATCACCAGGTCTTTTCTCCCGCAGATCTGCTGATGGTTTGAACTGTTGGCCTTTCGGTTAGCAGCCAAACACTTAACTACTTTGCCACCAGGGCTCCTTTGTAGTCAGCTAGCCCCACAGAGCTTCCAGTCTGAGTTTTAGTGCCCCACTCAAATAAGGGCAGGCAAACAAGCATCACCAAACATCTGAGGAAAGCTTCTAGCATGAAAGGCAAAGGCACAAGCAAGCAGGAAAAAAAAAACTTGAAGGAAATAGACTGAAAGAGAAACCTTAAAACTATCATTCATAAGAGATAAGAAAAGATATTGTATTCATGAAATAAGATATTGTGTTTGCATTCGTATTGATGCATGTACAATGTGGATGAACCTTGAAAACATTAATGCTAAGTGAAAAAAGCCAGACACTAAAGGCCACATATTGTATGATTCTATTAATATGAAGTGTCCAGAATAGGGAAATCCATAGCAACAGAATGCATATTGATGGTTGCTAGGGGCTGGGAGGAGAGGAGAATAGGGACTGACTGCTTCATAGGCACAGGGTTTTCTGTTGGGGCGATAAAAATGTTTTAGAACTAGATGGCGGTGGTGGTTGCACAACATTTTGAATGTACTAAATGCCACTTTAAAATGGTTAATCTTATATGAATTCCATCTACAAAAAAAAACCTCAATACAAAGATTTGAATTTAACGTTAAGGAATTCTCCCAGTAGTAAAGCAAAAACCAGTGTCACTGTGATACTTTAGAATACTGGGGACAAAGAAAAGGTCCTATAAGTTTGCTGAGAAGAGACACTGAGTTTACATAAAGGTTCGAGATCAGAATGGCTCCTAACTTCTCAGCTGTAGCACTGAAAGCTAGAAGACAAGAATAATTTCCTACTTGGAATTCTAAAACCACCATGCTATCAGTTGAGAGTGAGGGTTATTGAATAAAGACATTTTCAGGCATCTAAGATTACAGAAATTTTACGCCCCATATGCCTTTCTCAAGAAACTCTGGAGGATATTGCTTCACTAAAACAAGAATATAAACACAGAAGATGAACATGGCAGCCAAGAAACAGGGATCCAACACAGGAGAGGTGGAGGGGATCCCTAAAATTGTGGGGAAGGTAAATCCCAAAGTAGCAACCATGGAGCAGACCTGGAGAAACAGATCCAGATTGGAGCAGGTCACATGGCTCCACAAGAGACTTTTTAAGAAGGTGAAATAGTAAACCTAATGCGTTTGAATATGGGAGGAGATTTGCCTGAGAGAGAGTCTGAGGATACATACTTAGAAAACCAAACAAATGGGGGGGGGGAGGGCAATTATTAACTTAAGGAAAAAACAAAATGTTGTAAAGGAAAGGAAGAATAATCATAGAATATTTAAGTGAATTACATATTTGAGCAGTGAATAACATTTACATTTACTGATCTAACCAGAATTAGAATATAACCATACGGGAATCATGGAGGGATGGGAAATGTGTATGTGTGTAGTTGTGAGGAAAGGTAGCAAATGAAGGAGAGTTTTTCCTTATCTCCCGTTATGAAAAGTCAGTAGATAATATCCAAAACTGAAAAATCAAGAAGCATGTAATTTAGAGTTATGGAGTTAAATGCCAAAAGAATCCATTAAAAGGATGGAAGTGGTTGCTTCTGATGATCAGAAAATTGGAAAAAGAGGGCTTTTATACCAACCATTGTAGAGCCATTTGATTTTTAAAATTGTACAAGTACACTTTTGATTTTAAAAACAAAATTTTTAAAACAAAATACAAGAAATCAGGAATTATCGGGATGCAGATGAGGGTGTGCTGGAGGCAGCTCATACTTAGCTGTTAAATTTTCAGGAATTTCATGAGCTGGTTGTTAAGCATACCCATTATTAAAAATTAAATCGTATAAACTTCCAACTAAGCATATTTAAAACAAAGGTAATTACACAAAACTCATCACATCCTAAATATTTTGCATTTTACTATTATCTACGCTCTTGAATCGACTCGATGGCAGTGGGTTTTTGGTTTTTTTATGCTCTTGAAGTTATTTACATCTATCGTATCTGTAGAGCGGAAATGCTATAATATATAATGGTGTGCTACCGGGCATCTCTTCCCAACTCCGCGTTCAGTAATGTCATGTTGGTAACTTGAAATCAGCCATGCGGGAATGTTTATACTACGGAAATTGGTAAACACTACATATCAGGGCCTTTTTATTTTTTCCCAGAGGACTGGTTACTAAACATTTACTGGCACAGCACTGGATGCAGAGTCATTGGTCCCCTATAAGAAGAGATACGCCTTTCACTTTCATTAGAAAGAAAAGGAGAGAGTAGTAGTGGATTCTAATAAATTAGCCAGTGAGAAGAGGGTATAGGGAGAAAGGATGAAGTACAAGGTGTTACTGCCTGATGCCTCTATTTTTGCTATAAAGTCTCAGTTTGCTCAACTGTGAATGGGGGGAAATGACTATCTCCTGGGGTTATTGGAAAGACTAAATGAAATACATAAACTATCTGGCGTTTGAGTGTTCAGTAAATGTTAGTTTCCTTCTATGCTCTCTTCTTCGTTAGCTATCAATAACCAATGACACAGGGCCACAGCCATTGTAGTCTATGGGAATGGTGCGCCCTGGAGATGTGCAGAGAACAACCCATGTGGCAGCCCTGCAGTGGCACGTCGACTAGAGGAGTCATTTGGGATGATGATGTCGAGAGCTGTTACTAGGAGTCCTGGCCGAAATTGGAAGCAGGTAAAATGTGTCTCCCCCGCTCCCTATAAACTCTCTTTTCCTTCCCCCTGTCACAGCCTCCCCCAACCCCCAAGGCAGTCAGGCCTGGGTTTGAAAATGCATTCCACCACTTATTACATATGCTAGACAACTTACTTAATCTCTTTGGGCTTTGGCATTCTCTGTCAAATGGAAATATACTAGGGCATTCTTTAGAAGGTTGTGAGAATTGAATGAGATAATGTACATAAAACACATTATAGTGCTTGACACTCTAATGAATGGTACAATTTCAAGTGACGTTCCATCATATGTGACTCCTAAGGCTCTATCTCCCATGATATCTCAACTTCACTACTGAGGAAAAGCAGGCTAGCTCAGTGGCTGGAACAAGAATTCAATTAAGGTTAGTTATTACTAGTACTATTACTGGGAGTGCACTGATTGGATTTAATAAAAACAGTAAAACAAAAAAAAAACCCTTTGCTGTCAATTCTTACTCATAGTAATGCTATAGGACAGGATAGAATTGCCCCCATAGGGTTTCCAAGGCTGTAAATCTTCACAGAACCAGGCGGCCACATCTTTCTCCCTAGGAGAACCACCGACCTTTCAGTTAGCAGCCAGGAGCTTTAACCACTGTGCCACCAGGGCTCCATAATAAATACAATAAAAACCAAACCAAACCTGTTGCTGTCGAGTTGATTCCAACTCCATAGCGACCCTATAGGACAAAGTAGAACTGCCCCATAGGGTTTCCAAGGAGTGCCTGGTGGATTCGTACTGCTCACCTTTTGGTTAGCAGCCGTAGCTCTTAACCACTATGCCACCAGGGTTTGCAATAAATAAATACAATGTAGCACACATAAAATACAATAAAACCATTCTTTCACACTTTCTGAAGAAATATTGTAAATGAGTAACTAGAAGATGAATATTTTAAATTACCTAGTAAGTATATTGGAAACCCCGATGGCGTGGTGGTTAAGTGCTACGGCTGCTAACCAAAGGGTCGGCAGTTCCAGTCTGCCAGATGCTTCTAGGAAACTCTATGGGGCAGTTCTACTCTGTCCTATAGGGTCGCTATGACTATGAGTCGCAATCAACTCAACGGCAATGGGTTTGGTTTTGGGCTTGGGGTAGGAAGTATATGTATTTCCTGTTTATTTTGAAACTTTTTACTGTTAAGTTGTTGTTGTTAGGTGCTGTCACGTTGGTTCCAACTCACAGCGATCCTATAGGACAGAGTAGAACTGCCCCATAGAGATTCCAAGGAGTGGCTGGTGAATTCGCACTGCTGACTTTTTGGTTAGCAGCTGAGCTCTTAACCACTACACTACACCCCCAGGGCTCCTATTGTTCCACATAACACATCGATAGAAAATCATGTAAAACAAACATACAGCTTAATGAGTTATCGCAAGGCAAGACACCTGTATAGCTATCATCCACGTCAGAAGAAAGAACAATGAACAGTAGAAGCCCTCCACTTGTTTCCCATCCCCTAAGAGTAACCAGAAGCCCTGGTGGTGCAGTGGTTAAGAACTCAGCTGCTAACCAAAAGATCAGCAGTTTGTATCCACCAGCTGCTCCTTGGAAACCCCATGGGGCAGTTCTTCTCTGTCCTGTAGAGTTACTGTGAGTGGGAATTAACTTGACGGTAACGGGTTTGTTTTTTTTTTTTTTTTTGGTTTAAGAGTGACCAAAGGAGCCCTCGTGGCGCAGTGTTATTAAGTGCTCAGCTGCTAACCAAAAGTTCAATGGTTTAAACCCACCAGTGGCTCCGTGGTAAAAAAGATCTGGTGATCTACTTCTCTATGAAAAATTACAGCCTAGGAAACCCTATGGGGCAGTTCTACTCTGTCCTGTAGGGTGGCTATGAATCAGAATCAACTCAATGGCAATGAGTTTGGGGTTTTTGTTTTTTTAATTGTGCATTAGATGAAAGTTTACAGAGCAAATTAGTTTCCTATTCGATAGTTTGTACATGAAGTGTTCCATGACATTGGTTGCATTCCCCACAATGTGTCAGCACTCCCATCATTTCAGCCCTAGGTTCCCTGTTTCCTTTTGTCCTGAATTGTTACCCCTTCTGGCCTTCTCATCTTTGCTTTTGGGCAAATCCTGTCCTTTTGATCTCGTATAATTGATTGTTCTAAGGAATATTTGGAATGGTGTCTATTTTTGGCTGAAAGGTCATCTCCAGGAAAGGCTTCAGTTCCAGATCAGAAGGGTGTCTGTCTTAGGGCCATAGTCTCAAGGGTTCCTCCAGTCTCTGTCAGACCAGTAAGTCTGATCTTTTTTTGACAGTTTGATTTTTTGTTCTACGTTTTTCTCCTGCTCTTTCCAGGACCTTCTGTTGTGATTCCAGTAAGAGCAGTAGGTACTGGTTGTTGTTAGGTGCCACTGAGTCTGTTCCGACTCACAGTGACCCTATGTACAACAGAACAAAACACTGCCCGAGCCTGTGCTGTCCTCACAATTCATCGCCTTATTTGAGCCCATTATTGGCAGCCACTGTGTCAGTTCATCTCTTTGACAGTCTTCCTCTTTTTAGCTGACCCTCTACCAAACATGATGTCCTTCTCCAGGAACTGGTCCCGCCTGATAACATGTCTAAAGTATGCCAGACAAAGTCTCGCCATCCTTGCTGTACTTCTTCCAAGACAGATTTGTTGTTCTTCTGGAGTTCATAGTATATTCAATATTCTTTGCCAGCACCATGATTCAAATGCATCAATTCTTCTTTGGTCTTCTTTATTCATTGTCCAGCTTTCACATGCATATGAGGCTATTGAAACCACCATGGCTTGGATGAGGTGCACCTTAGTCCTAAAAGTGACATCTGTGCTTTTTAACAGTTTTTAATCTTTTGGAGTAGATTTGCCCAATGCAATACATTGTTTGATTTCTTAACTGCTGCTTCCATGGGCGTTGATTGTGGATCCAAGTAAAATGAAATCCTTGACAGCTTCAATCTTTTCTCCATTTATCATGATGCTGCTTATTGGTCCACTTGTGAGGATTTTTGTTTTCTTTATGTTGAGGTGGAATCCATACTGATCTTCATCAGTAAATGCTTCAGGTTGTCTTCACTTTCAGCAAGCAAGGTTGTGTAATCTGCATATCGCAGGTTGTTAATGAGTCTTCCTCAAATCCTGATGTTGGAATCGAATCCTGTGAGTTGGAATCAACTTGATGGCAACAAGTTTGTTTTTTGATTTTTTATCTACCTATGTATCCATTCGTAAATTATTGTTAATACTACTGTTGCACGATTGTATATGTTATAGTAATGACCTATTGCCGTTGAGTCGATTCTGACTCATAGGAACCTTATAAGACAGAGTAGAACTGCCCCATAGGGTTTCCAAGGAGCGGCTGATAGATCCAAACTGCCGATCTTTTGGTTAACAGCCGAACACTTAACTATTGCACCATTAGGGTTCCAGTAATTACCCTGTTGTTGTTGTTGTTAGGTGCTGTTGAGTCGGTTCCGACTCACAGTGACCCTGTGCACAACAGAAAGAGACTCTGCCACGTCCTGAGCCATCCTTACAATCGTTGTTATGCTTGAGCTCATTGTTGCAGCCACTGTGTCAATCCACCTCGTTGAGGGTCTTCCTCCTTACCACTGACCCTGTACTCTGCCAAGCATGATGTCCTTCTCTAGGGACTGATCCCTCCTGACAACATGTCCAAAGTATGTAAGACACAGTCTTACCATCCTTGCTTCTAAGGAGAATTCTGGTTGTACTTCTTCCAAGACACACTTGTTCGTTCTTTTGGCAGTCCATGGTATATTCAATATTCTTCGCCAACACCACAATTCAAAGGCGTCAATTCTTCTTCAGTCTTCCTTATTCATTGTCCAGCTTTCACATGCATATGATGTGATTGAAAATACGATGGCTTGGGTCAGGTGCACCTTAGTCATCAAGGTGACATCTTTGCTCTTCAACACTTTAAAGAGGTCCTTTGCAGCGGATTTACCCAATGCAATGCGTCTTTTGATTTCTTGACTGCTACTTCCATGGCTGTTGATTGTGGATCCAAGTTCAATGAAATCCTTGACAACTTCAGTCTTTTCTCCGTTTATCATGATGTTGCTCATTGGTCCAGTTGTGAGGATTTGTGTTTTCTTTATGTTGAGGTGCAATCCATACTGAAGGCTATGGTCTTTTATCTTCATTAGTAAGTGCTTCAAGTCCTCTTCACTTTCAGCAAGCAAGGTTGTATCATCTGCATAACGCAGGTTGTTAATGAGTCTTCTTCCAATCCTGATGCCCGTTCCTCTTCATATAGTCCAGCTCCTCGTATTATTTGCTCAGCATACAGATTGAATAGGTATGGTGAAAGAATACAACCCTGACGCATACCTTTCCTGACTTTAAGCCAATCAGTATCCTCTTGTTCTGCCTGAACAACTGCCTCTTGATCTATGTAAAGGTTCCTCATGAGCACAGTTAAGTGTTCTGGAATTCCCATTCTTTGCAATGTTGTCCATAATTTGTTATGATCCACACGGTTGAATGCCTTTGCGTAGTCAATAAAACACAGGTAAACATCCAAATGGTATTCTCTGCTTTCAGCCAGGATCCATCTGACATCAGCAATGATATCCCTGGTTCCATGTCCTCTTCTGAAACCGGCCTGAATTTCTGGCAGTTCCCTGTCGATACACTGCTGCAGCCGTTTTTGAATGATCTTCAGCAAAATTTTGCTTGTGTGTGATATTAATGATATTATGCTATAATTTCCACATTCGGTTGGATCACCTTTCTTGGGAATAGGCATAAGTATGGATCTCTTCCAGTCAGTTGGCCAGGAAGCTGTCTTCCACATTTCTTGGCTTAGACAAGTGAGCTCTTCCAGTGCTGCATCTGTTTGTTGAAACATCTCAATTGATATTCCATCAGTTTCTGGAGCCTTGTTTTTCACCAATGCCTTCAGAGCAGCTTGGACTTCTTCCTTCAGTACCATCAATTCCTGATCATATGCCACCTCTTGAAATGGTTGAACATGGACCTTCTTTTTGGTATAATGACTCTGTGTATTCCTTCCATCTTCTTTTGATGCTTCCTGCGTCTTTTAATATTTTCGCCGTAGAATCCTTCACTGTTGAAACTCGAGGCTTGAATTTTTTCTTCAGTTCTTTCAGCTTGAGAAATGCCAAGCATGTTCTTCCCTTTTGGTTTTCCATCTCCAGCTCTTTGCACATGTCATTATAATACTTTACTTCGTCTTCTCGAGCCGCCCTTTGAAATCTTCTGTTCAGTTCTTTTACTTCATCAATTCTTCCTTTTGCTTTAGCTGCTCGATGTTCAAGATCAAGTTTCAGAGCCTCCTCTAACATCCATCTTGATCTTTTCTTTCTTTCCTGTCTTTTCAGTGACGTCTTGCTTTCTTCATGGATCGTGTCCTTGATGTCATTCCACAGCTCGTCTGGTCTTCGGTCAGTAGTGTTCAATGCATCAAAACTGTTCTTGAGATGGTCTCTAAATTCAGGTGGGATATATTCAAGGTCATATTTTGGCTCTCGTGGCCTTGCTCTGATTTTCTTCAGTTTCAGTTTTAACTTGCATATGAGCAATTGATGGTCTGTCCCACAGTCGGCCCCTGGCCTTGTCCTGACTGATGATATTGAGCTTTTCCATCATCTGTTTCCACAGATGTAGTCAATTTAATTTCTGTGTGTTTCATCTGGTGAGGTCCATGTGTATATTCGCCGTTTATGTTGGTGAAAGAAGGTATTTGGAATGGAGAAGTCATTGCTCTTGCAAAATTCTATCATTCGATCTCCGGCATTGTTTCCATCACCAAAGCCGTATTTTCCAGCTACCGATTCTTCTTCTTTGTTTCCAACTTCTGCATTCCAATCACCAGTAATTATCAATGCATCTTGATTGCATGTTCGATCAATTTCAGACTGCAGCAGCTGGTAAAAACCTTTTATTTCTTCATCTTGGACCTAGTGGTTGGTGTGTAAATTTTAATAATAGTTGTATTACCTGGTAACTGGTCTTCCTTGTAGGCGTATGGATATTATCCTATCACTGACAGCATTGTACTTCAGCATAGATCTTGAAATGTTCTTTTTGACGATGAATGCAACACCATTCCTCTTCAAGTTGTCATTCCCAGCATAGTAGACTATATGATTGTCCGATTCAGAATGGCCAACCCCAGTCCACTTCAGCTTACTAATGCCTAGGATATTGATGTTTATGTGTTCCATTTCATTTTTGACGATTTCCAGTTTTCCTGGATTCATCGTTTGTACTTTCCAGGTTCCGATTATTAATGGATGTTTGCAGCTGTTTCTTCTCATTTTGAGTTGTGCCACATCAGCAAATGAAGGTCCAGAAAGCTTTACTCCATCCACGTCATTAAGGTCTTTTTTTTTTCTACTTTGAGGAGGCAGCTCTTCCCCAGTCATCTTTTGAGTGCCTTCCAACCTGGGGGGCTCATCTTCCAGCACTATATCAGACAATGTTCCACTGCTATTCGTAAGGTTTTCACTGGCTAATGCTTTTCAGAAGTAGACTGCCAGGTCCTTCTTCCTAGTCTGCCTTAGTCTGGAAGCTCAGCTGAAACCTGTCCTCCATGGGTGACCCTGCTGGTATCTGAATACCGGTGGCATAGCTTCCAGCACCACAGCAACACACAAGCCCCCACAGTACGACAAACTGACAGATACATGGGAGAGTAATTACCATAGTTGCCCTTTATTGTTGTGTCCCCCTCAGTGTCTTCCTTTGCCTTGGACACGTTGTGCTGACTTCCCCCATATTGTGTATTGCCTTTCCCTGGCTAGATAGAAGACGATATTAATATGTGTCTTCTATCTAGTAATTTTCCCTTCCTCTTCCTCCCATCCCTGGTAACCTTCAAAAAAAGTTTTTTTTCTGTGTGTAAACGTATTTTTTTTTAATAATAGTGATCTCATACAATATCCTTTTGTGATTGACTTATTTCACTCAGCATAATGTCCTGCAAATTCATCCATGTTGTGAGATGTTTCACAGGTTGGTCATTATGGGTTTGTTTTTTTAAAGAGTAACCATACTTTTATGGTAATCGCTTGATTACTTTGTTTCATCACCTATGTGAATGCTGTAGTTTAATTATGCCTGTTATTTTTATATGTCTTACCTCTTTTTAATCTGTAGGTTTCCCCTTCCACCTGTTTTTCCCTCATTTCAGTTCCTTGACAAACTATCATTCATCCTGTAGCATTTCCCATGATCTGGATTTTGCTGATTGAATTCCCGTTTAACATGTTTCTCTGTCCTCTGTATATTTCCTGTAAATTGGTTGTTGGATCTAGAGATCCATCTTTTATTATAAACAACAATGACAACAACAAAAATACCTCAACGAATATATGTTGAGCACCTATTACATGCCTAGATAGGATACTATAAAAATATGAAGTAATTTTTAAGGATTTTCATCATTTCAGGCAGCTGATGGGATCTTTTCAAGGGACAAATTATTAGAGTTCACTCTACCTTAGTTGGGTCGACAACTCAGAAGGAACTTCCAAAGGTGTTAGGCCTTATGTGTGAAATATATACTAACTGACAAAGAGACTTCTGATAATGGCATAAATGAAGAGATTATTAACTGTAAAACCACTTGTATAAAAGCCTCTGTCTGCTTTTCAAGGCTGACTTTAACAATGGTAAATTTACCAAGCACCACTGAAATGATTGCAAATTTCATAGTAACAGCTTGCTGAACTCAGCAAAAAAGGATTTTTAAAGGAAGAAAAAAATTCATTACGTATTTCTCAATAATCATGGTTCTTTAAGTGAAAAGGGGGACAGAATCAAGAGTCTATAACTTGGTGCTCTATATAACTTTTTCCTATGATAAAACAATAATAGGGTCTCCCTAATTAATGTTTAATTAATGCTAATTATTTATAGAATAATATTGACAATGTGAAGAAATTGTTGATTTGCTTAAATCAAACATCAAGTCTTCCTCTTCATGAATGATACTTGGCTAAATTATTTATTAAAAAATAAAATAAAAAGCAGTTGCCATGGAGTTGATTTCGATGGAGACAGCATGTGTTTCAGAGCAGAACTGTATGTAGGGTTTTCAAGGCTGTAACCTTTCAGAAGTAGATTGTGAGGCCTTTCTTGCAAGGTGCCTCTGCATGGATTCTAACCACCAACCTTTTGGCTAGTAGCTGAGCGCTTAACCTTTTGTGCCACCCAGAGGCTGTAAATAATTTTAAGTTTGATTTAATTTAAAATTGTTGTATGGCTTATTTTCATAATGCACAGGTGAGCATATATACCGTGTTTATAAAATTAATGACGTTTTAACAGCATGAGAACTTACATCGCCTCCACTATTAAATCTTTGCTTAGAAGTGAGGTGAGATGCTCAGATTTGTGAACCAAGAAGATGTGAAAGAATGTTGTCCAAAAACTGAAACTTTTCAGCCCTAGTCTATAAATTTATAGTATTATAGTTGACTATGACTCATAGAAATGACATTAAAATTTAAAATATTCATATGTGCCATTTTTTAAAGTTCTCCAAGAGTAAGTAATCTCCTTCTGTATTTTTGGAAAAGTGAATATTCATTTCTCCCTGGTAATATTAAATTATGAGAATCTTTGGCATTAAAATTAACTTGTCAAATTTAATTCTTTTAAAAAATTATCCAATATTTTCAGAGATATGAGAAACTTATAAAAATATCAAGATATAGTGGTTATGGACCACAGTAAAAAATGAATACCAAAAATTATACCATTCTGTATAGAATGTTAAGAAGGAATCAAACACAACCTTAGCGTATTCTGGATCAATAATTATTACAGATTTCTATAAATAAAAAGCCTCCAGTGTTAAAAAGATGTTGGATCAGCATTCCCGGAAATCTGTGACTAATGCCATTATACTGTCTGTCCCAGGGAGTTTTATTATGACATCATCTCTTGAGAAACTTTAAATATTAATCTGTAGGTTATTCTCGGCATGCAATCCATTACTTTTTTCTTATTCAGAGTACTTTTTCATTTAGCACAAATAAGTTAATGTAATTCTTTTAACATGCTAAAGTAAATAGGAACAGATGATAAATATTCAGGTTTGCATTAATTTTAAGTGGATAAAAATGCTCTATGCAAAGACTATGCATTGCCAGTCTCTTTTTGCCTTCATGGATTATTTCTGAAGGCACAGCATCAAAGGAATATTATTTTCAACAAAAATTTCACAGTGTCATTTCCAGGAATATTTTTCTATACCTTCAGTAATTTTGAAATAAATCATGATATTTGTATGTCCCTTCTAAAGCATACGAATCTTTCTCTGGAAGGTAATTTTTCTCACTGTGTCTCCAAAATGTAATTTCCACATCCAGCTGTGGCAGGTGCTGTAGGTGTCCCACCCATATCCCCCTGTCTTTACCACTCAGTGCCAGTCTGACTTCCAACTTACCAGCCCCTGAACTTCTGTTCTACTTCCTAGTTTATTGCGTAGTGCCTGGAATCTTAAAAGCTTGCAATGGGCCAGCCAAGGCGCAACAATTGGTCTCTATTCACCTGGAGAAACAGAGGAAGAAGGAGAGTCAGGAATAGAAGGAAGATTTGGAATGTGTGGCTAATTGCCTCCATGAACAACTGCTTCCTTTGCCATAAGACCAGGAGAACTGTATGGTACCCAGCTACCGTTACTGAACATTTTGATCAAAGATTCTTTAGAAAAACCCTGAACAAAAGGGGGAAAATGCAGAACAGAATTTCAAATTATCATGGACTCTAGACTTTCTGAAGTCATGGAGGCTGGGTGAATCCCTGATGCTATTGCCCTGAGATAATCTGTAAAGCTTAAACCAAAAATATCCATTGAAGTCATCTTTAAACTGAACAATAATTTAGCTTAACTAGTAGAAAAGGTTTTCCTTGAGTACTATGCTCTTTTAAGAACTATCCATATGAGATAAATTGACAACAGCAACTCCAAAGATTAGATAGGAACCTTAGGGGGCAGTGAGTTTTTTTTAATAAGGGAGGAACAACTCAGAAAATGAGGGTAAGAATGATCGCGTAACCCGAAGGTTGCAGTCAGTGTCCCTAAATTGTACATGTAGAAATTGTTGAATTGCTGTATATTTTATGGTGTATATTCTCAACAACAACAAAATTAGAAAAAAATGTTTTTTCCACAGCTTTTTTTTCTTGCAGGAATTTTCTTGGTATAGCTTATTGGCACAATTATAAACTTTGCTTGTCATTTATGTGTGTTTTTTATAAACAGCCTATAAACGAAAAAAACCAAACCCATTGCTGCGAAGTCGATTTCGACTCATAAAGACCCTATAGGACAGAGTTGAACTGCCCCATAGAGTTGCCAAGGAGCGCCTGGTGGATTCGAACTGCCGACCTTTTGGTTAGCAGCTGTAGCTCTTAACCACTATGCCACCAGGGTTTCCAAACAGCCTGTAGGCGTATAGGTGTATATTATTTTCCCAACCTGAGAGTCTTAAGTCTTCTAAAAGAAGAAATTTAATCCATTTATGATTATTCTGACAACTTATTTTTGGTCTTTCTTATACTACCTTATTTTATGTTACTGCTTTTTATGTTATTGGTGTTTCACTTCTTTTTTCCTTTTGCTAGGATAATCCACTTTTCTTCGATTTCCATTTTTCTTCTAGTGATTTGTAAGGTTTGTATATTATTTTTCTCCTACTACTTTTCATCCTAAATTTTTAATTTCTAATTTTAACTTCCTTATTTGAAACTATGTATTATTTAATTGTGAGAAGTAAATTTTATGTCCACCCCCCCTTGCTCATCAAGATATTTACCACACTTTAATTTCCCCCTCTTACCCTGTTCTTGTTAGGTGCCATCCAGTCGGTTGTGACTTATAGCACCCTATGTACAACAGAACAGTCTGCACCATCCTTGCAATTGTTGCTGTGTTTGAGTCCTTCATTGCAGCTACTGTGTCAGTCCATCTCGTTGAGGGTCTTCCTCTTTTTCTCTGACTGTCTACTTTACCAGGGACGATGTTCTTCTCCAGGGCTTGGTCCCTCCTGATAATACGTTCAGAGTATGTGAGACAAAGTCTCATCATACTTGCATCTAAGGAGCATTCTGGCTGTACTTCTTCCAAGACAGATTTGTTCTGGCAAGTTCATGGTACATTCAATATTCTTCGCCAACACCACAATTCAAAGGCATCAGTTCTTCTTCAGTCTTCCTTATTCATTCTCCAGCTCTTGCATGCGTATGATGGGATTGAAAATACCATGGCTTGGATCAGGCGCACCTTAGTCTTCAAGGTGACATCTTCGCTTTTCAACACTTTAGAAAGGTCCTTTGCAGCAGATTTGCCCAGTGTAACGCGTCGTTTGATTTCTTGACTGCTGCTTCCACGATACTGAGTTTGGATCCAAGTAAAATGAGGATTTTTGTTTTATGTTGAGGTGTAATCCGTACTGAAGGCTGTAGTCTTTGATCTTCATCAGTAAGTGCTTCAAGTCCTCTTCACTTTCAGCAAGCAAGGCTGTGTTATCTGCATAACACAGGTTGTTATGGAGTCTTCCTGCAATCCTGATGCCCCGTTCTTCTTCATACAGTCTAGCTTCTCAGATTATTTGCTCAGTATACAGATTGAACAGGTATGGTGAATTGGAGAAAGTTGACAACCCTGATGCACACCTTTCCTGACTTTAAACCACTGTCCGAACAACTGCTTCTTGATCCATGTTCCGGTTCCTCATGAGTACAATTAAATGTTCTGGAATTCCCATTCTTCGCAATGTTACCCGTAATTTGTTATGATCCACACAGCCAAATGCCTTTGCATAGTCAATAAAATACAGGTAAACATCCTTCTGATATTCTCTGCTCTCAGCCAGGATCCATCTGACATCAGGAATGATATCCCTGGTTCCACGTCCTCTTCTGAAACCGGCCTGAATTTCTGGCAGTTCCCTGTCGATATACTGCTGCAGCCGTTTTTGAATGATCTTCAGCAAAATTTTGCTTGCACGTGATATTAATGATATTGTTTGATAATTTCCACGTTTAGTTGGATCACCTTTCTTGGGAATAGGGATAAATATGTATCTCTTCCAGCCAGTTGGCCAGGTAGTTTTGTCTTCCAAATTTCTTGGCATAGACAAGTGAGCACTTCCAGTGCTGCATCCGTTTGTTGAAACATCTCAATTGATACTCCGTCAATTCCTAGAGCCTTGTTTTTTGCCAATGCCTTCAGAGCAGCTTGGACTTCTTCCTTCAGTACCATCGGTTCCTGATCATATGCTACCTCTTGAAATGGTTGAACATGGACCTTCTTTTTGGTATAATGACTCTGTGTACTCCTTCCATCTTCTTTTGCTGCTTCCTGCGTCATTTAATATTTTCCCCGTAGAATCCTTCACTATTGCAACTCAAGGCTTGAATTTTTTCTTCAGTTCTTTCAGCTTGAGAAATGTTGAGAGTGTTCTTTCCTTTTGGTTTTCTATCTCCATTGGGCCCCAAGCCTTGTTCTGGCTGATGATATTGAGCTTATCCATGGTCTCTTTAACAGATACAGCCAGTTTGATTCCTGTGTATTCTCTCTGGTGAGGTCCACGTATACAGTCGCCATTTATGTTCTTGAAAAAAGATATTTTCAATGAGTAAGTCATTGGTCTTGCAAAATTGTGGCATGTGATCTCTCCCTTTACATGCATATATATATATATATATATGTCATGTTTTGATTAACTAATCTGAGTTTTAATTTTTGTATCTCACCTCTTTTTCCAGAATTGCTTTTTGTCACCACTGTATTATGAAAAAGTATGCATATTTAACTATTGCTTTTATTGGATTCATTTATTACCAATATCTC